>NW_027480491.1:1923037-2539883 GCF_051401765.1 Calliopsis andreniformis | reverse complement strand
AATCTTCAATCCTCAATCCTCAATCCACAATCCTCGATCCGCAATCTTCAATCCTCAATACTCAATCTTCAATCCTCCATCCACAATGCTCAATCCTCAATCCTCAATCCACAATCCTCAATCGTCAGGCTTCAACCCTCAATACCCAATCCTCAATCTTCAATCCTCAACCCTCAATCCTCGACTCTCAATACTTAATCCTCAGTCCTCAGTCCTCAAACCTCAATCCTCAACCCTTATCCCTCATCCTCAATCCTCAACCCTCAATCCTCAATCCTCAACCTTCAATCCTCAATACTCAATCTTCAATAATCAATCCTCAATCCTCAATCCTCAATACCCAATGCTCAATCGTCAATACTCAATCCCCAATCCTCAACCTTCAATCCTCAATCCTCAATCATCAATCCTCAATCCTCAACCTTCAGTCCTCAATACTCAATCTTCAATCCTCAATCCTCAATCCTCAATCCTCAATCCTCAATCCTCAATCCTCAATCCTCAATCCTCAATCCTCAATCCTCAATCTTCAATCCTCAATACTCAATATTCAATCCTCAATCCTCAATCCTCAATCCTCAATCCTCAATCCTCAATCCTCAATCCTCAATCCTCAATCTTCAATCCTCAATACTCAGTCTTCAATCCTCAGTCCTCAATCCTCAATCCTCAATCCTCATTCTTCAATACTCAATACCCAATCCACAATCTTCAATCCTCAAAGCTCAATCCTCAATTCTCAATCCTAAATCCTCAATCCTTAGACCTCAAACAGTAATACTCAACCCTCAGTCCTCGTCCTCAATCCACAACCATCAATACTCAATCCTCCATCTTCAATCATCAATATTCAATCTTCTGTCCTCAATCCTCAATCCTCAATACTCAATCCTCAACCCTCAATCCTCAATGTTCAATCCGCAATACCCAATCCTCAATCTTCAATCCTCAATCCTCAATCCTCAATCCTCAATCCTCAATCCTCAATCCTCAATCCTCATTCTTCAATACACAATACCCAATCCACAATCTTAAATCCTCAATCCTCAATCCTCAATCCTCAATACTCAGTCCTCAATCCTCAATCCTCAATCCTCAATCCTCAATCCTCATTCTTCAATACTCAATACCCAATCCACAATCTTCAATCCTCAATCCTCAATCCTCAATTCTCAATCCTAAATCCTCAATCCTTAGACCTCAAACAGTAATACTCAACCCTCAGTCCTCGTCCTCAATCCACAACCATCAATACTCAATCCTCCATCTTCAATCATCAATATTCAATCTTCTGTCCTCAATCCTCAATCCTCAATACTCAATCCTCAACCCTCAATCCTCAATGTTCAATCCGCAATACCCAATCCTCAATCTTCAATCCTCAATCCTCAATCCTCAATCCTCAATCCTCAATCCTCAATCCTCAATCCTCAATCCTCATTCTTCAATACACAATACCCAATCCACAATCTTAAATCCTCAATCCTCAATCCTCAATCTTCAATCCTCAATTCTCCATCTTCAATCCTCAATCCTCAGTCCTCAATCTTCAATCCTCAATGCTCAGTGCTCAATCTTCAATCCTCAGTCTTCAATCCTCAATCCTCAATCCTCAAACCTCAATCCTCAACCGTCAGTCCTCGTCCTCAAACCTCAACTCTCAATCCTCAATCCTCAATCTTCAATCATCAATACTCAATCTTCAATCCTCAATCCCCAATCCTCAATCCTCAATCCTCAATCCTCAATCCTCCATATTCAACGCACAACCCTCAACCATCCATCCTCAATACTCAACCATCAATACTCAATTCTCAATACTCAGTAGAATATCCAGAATTCTCATGGTTCAGTACTCAATCCACAATATTCAATAATCAAATCCCAATCCTCAAACATCAATTCTCAACACTCAATCCTCAACGCTCAGTCTTCTCTCTTCAATCCTCCATCATCAATCCTCAATCCTCAAGCGTCAATCCTCAATCCTCAATCCTCAACCCTCAATCCTCAGTCCTCAAACCTCCACCCCGAATCCTCAATCCTGAATCCTCAATCTTCAGCCATAAGTCCTCAACAATCAATTGCCAATCCTCAATCCTCAAAAGAATATCCTCAATTCACGGTTTTCAATACTCAATCCCCATTCTTCAATCTTCAAATCTCAATCCACGAGCATCAATTCTCATCACGCAACCCTCAACACTCAGTCCTCAATCTTCAACCCTCAATCCTCAATCCTCAATCTTCAATCCTCAATACTCAATCTTCAATCCTCAATCCTCAATTCTCAATCCTCAATGCTCAAAACTCAATCGGAAATCCTCAATCCCCAATCCTCAATCTTCAATCCCCAATCCTCAATCCTCAATCCTCAATCCTCAATCCTCAATGTTCAATGCGCAAAACCCAATCCTCAACCTTCGATCCTCAATCCTCAATCCTCAATCCTCAACAGTCAATCCTGAATCTTCAATCGTCAATACTCAATCTTCAACCCTCAATCCTCAGTACTCAAACCTCAATCCTCAAATCTCAATCCTCAATCCTCAATCCTCAGTCCTCAATCCTCACTCCACAATCCTCAAACCTCAATCCTCAATCCTCAGTACTCAATCCTCAATCCTCAAACCTCAAACCTCAATCCTCAACCGTCAGTCCTCGTCCTCAATCCTCAACCCTCAATCCTCAATCCTCAATCTTCAATCCTCAATACTCAATAATCAATCCTCAATCCTCAATCCTCAATCCTCAATCTTCAATCCTCAATCCTCAATCCTCAATCCACATTCTTCAATCCGCAATACCCAATACTCAACCTACAATACTCAATCCTCAATCCTCAATTCTCAATCCTCAATCCTCAGCCCTCAGTCCTCAAACCTCAATCCTCAACCCTCAGCCCTCATCCTCAATCCTCAAACCTCAATCCTGAATCCTCAACCTTCAATCCTCAATACTCAATCTTCAATAATCAATCCTCAATTCTCAATCCTCAATACTCAATCCTCAATCGTCAATACTCAATCCCCAATCCTCAATCTTCAATCCTCAATCCTCAATCCTCAATCCTCCATCCTCAACCTTCAGTCCTCAATACTCAATCTTCAATCCTCAATCCTCAATCCTCAATCCTCAATCCTCAATCCTCAATCCTCAATCCTCAATCCTCAATCCTCAATCCTCAATCCTCAATCTTCAATCCTCAATACTCAATATTCAATCCTCAATCCTCAATTCTCAATCCTCAATCCTCAATCCTCAATCCTCAATCTTCAATTCTCAATACTCAGTCTTCAATCCTCAATCCTCAATCCTCAATCCTCAAGCCTCATTCTTCAATACCCAATACCCTATCCACAATCTTCAATCCTCAATCCTCAATCCTCAATTCTCGATCCTAAATCCTCAATCGTTAGACCTCAAACAGCAATACTCAACCCTCAGTCCTCGTCCTCAATCCACAACCATCAATACTCAATCCTCAATCTTCAATCATCAATATTCAATCTTCAGTCCTCAATCCTCAATCCTCAATCCTCAATCCTCAACCCTCAATCCTCAATGTTCAATCCGCAATACCCAATCCTCAATCTTCAATCCTCAATCCTCAATCCTCAATCCTCAATCCTCAATCCTCAATCCTCAATGCTCATTCTTCAATACTCAGTACCCAATCCACAATCTTCAATCCTCAATCCTCAATCCTCAATTCTCAATCCTAAATCCTCAATCCTTAGACCTCAAACAGCAATACTCAACCCTCAGTCCTCGTCCTCAATCCGCAACCATGAATACTCAATCCTCAATCTTCAATCATCAATATTCAATCTTCAGTCCTCAATCCTCAATCCTCAATCCTCAATCCTCAATCCTCAATCCTCAATCCTCAATCTTCAATCCTCAATCCTTAATCCTCAATCCTCAATCCTCAATCCTCAATCCTCAATCCTCAATCCTCAATCCTCAATCCTCAATCCTCAATCCTCAATCCTCAATTTTCAATCCTCAATCCTCAATCCTCATCGTCAATCCTCAATTTTCAATCCTCAATACTCAATCTTCAATCCTCAATCCTCAATCCTCAATGCTCAACCCTCAATCCTCAATCCTCAATCCTCAATCTTCAATCCTCAATCCTCAATCCTCAATCTTCAATCCTCATTCTTCAATCCTCAATACCCAATCCTCAATCTTCAGTCCTCAATCCTCAATCCTCAATCCTCAATCCTCAATCCTCAATCCTCAATGTTCAATCCTCAGTCCCAAATCCTCAATCTTCAATACACAATCTTCAATCCTCAATCCTCAATACTCAATATTCAAACCTCATTCTTCAATCCTCAATACCCAATCCTCAATCTTCAATCCTCAATCCTCAATCCTCAATCCTCAATCCTCAATCTTCAATCCTCAATTCTCAATCCTCAATCCTCAATCCTCAGACCTCAAACATCAATTCTCAACCCTGAGTCCTCGTCCTCAATTCACAACCCTCAATCCTCAACCCTCAATCCTCAATCCTCATTCTTCAATCCTCAATACCCAATCCTCAATCTTCAATCCTCAGTCCCAAATCCTCAATCTTCAATACTCAATCCTCAATCCTCAATCTTCAATCCTCAATATTCAGTCTTCAATCCTCAATCCTCAATCCTCAATCCTCAATCCTCAATCCTCAGTAATCAATCCTCAATCTTCAATACTCAATCGTCATTCCTCAGTCCTCAATCCTCAATCCTCAATCCTCGTTCCTCAAACCTCAATCCTCAACCCTCAGTCCTCATCCTCAATTCTCAATTCTCAATCCTCAGTCCTCAATCCTCAATCTTCAATCCTCAATAATCAATCTCCAATCCTAGATCCTCAATCCCCAATGTTCAATCCTTAATCCTCAATCTTCAATCCTCAATCCCCAGTCCTCAATCTTCAATCCTCAAAGCTCAATCCTCAATCCTCAATCCTCAGTCCTCAATCCTCAATCCTCAACCCTCAATCCTCAATCCTCAACCGTCAGTCCTCGTCCTCAATCGTCAACACTCAATCCTCAATCCACAATCTTCAATCAACAATACTCAATATTCAATACTCAATCCTCAAACTTCAATCCTCAATCTTCAATCCTCAATCCTCAATCCTCAATCATCAATCCTCAATCCTCAATCCTCAATCCTCAATCCTCATTCTTCAATCCTCAATACCCAGTCCTCAATCTTCAATCCTCAATCCTCAATCCTCAATCCTCAATCCTCAATCCTCAATCCTCAATCTTCAATCCTCAGTCCCAAATCCTCAATCTTCAATACTCAATCCTTAATCCTCAATCTTCAATCCTCAATACTCAGTCTTCAATCCTCAATCCTCAATCCTCAATGCTCAATCATCAATCCTCATTCTTCAATCCTCAATACCCAATCCTGAATCTTCAATCCTCAATCCTCAATCCTCAATTCTAAATCCTCAATCCTCAATCCTCAATCCTCAATCCTCAATCCTCAATCCTCAATCCTCAATCTTAATCTTCAATCCTCAGTACTCAATCTTCAATCCTCAATCCTCAATCCTCAATCCTCAATCCTCAATCTTCAACCCTCAATCCTCAATCCTCAATCCTCAATCTTCAATCCTCAATACGCAATCTGCAATCTTCAATCCTCAATCCTCAATCCTCAATCCTCAATTCTTCAATCCTCAATCCTCAATCCTCAATCCTCAATCCTCAATTTTCAATCCTCAATACTCAATCTTCAATCCTCAATCCTCAATCCTCAATACTCAACCCTCAATCCTCAATCCTCAACCTTCAATCCTCAATTCTCAATCCTCAATCCTCAATCCTCAGACCTCAATCATCAATACTCAACCCTGAGTCCTCGTCCTCAATCCACAACCCTCAATCCTCAATCCTCAATCCTCAATCCTCATTCTTCAATCCTCAATACCCAATCCGCAATCCTCAATCCTCAATCCTCAATCTTCAATCCTTAATACTCAATCTTCAAACCTCAATCCTCAGTCCTCAAACCTCAATTCTGAATCCTCAATCCTGCATCCTCAATCTTCAGCCCTCAGTCCTCAACAATCAGTTGTCAATCCTCAATCCGCAATAGAATATCCTCAATTCCCAATTTTCAATACTCAATACTCAATCTGCAATCTTCAAATCTCTATCCACAAACATCAATTCTCATCACTCAACACTGAACGCTCAGTCCTCAATGTTCAATCCTCAATCTTCAATTCTCAATCTTCAATCCTCAATACTGAATCTTCAATACTCAATCCCCAATCCTCAATCCTCAATCTTCAATCCTCAATCCTCAGTAATCAATACTCAATCCTCAATACTCAGTCGTCAGTCCTCAGTCCTCAATCCCCAACCCTCAATCCTCGTTCCTCAAACCTCAATCCTCAACCCTCAGCCCTCATCCTCAATTCTCAATTCTCAATACTCAATCCTCAATCCTCAATCTTCAATCCTCAATAATCAATCTCCAATCCTAGATCCTCAATACCCAATCCTCAATTCTTAATCCTCAATCTTCAATCCTCAATCCCCAGTCCTCAATCTTCAATCCTCAGTGCTCAATCCTCAATCTTCAATCCTCAGTCCTCAATCCTCAATCCTCAATCCTCAAACATCAATCCTCAACCCTCAACCCTCAATCCACAATGTTCAATCCTCAATACCCAGTCCTCAATCTTCAATCCTCAATCCTCAATCCTCAATCCTCAATCCTCAATCCTCAATCCTCAATCTTCAATCCTCAGTCCCAAATCCTCAATCTTCAATACTCAATCCTCAATCCTCAATCTTCAATCCCCAATACTCAGTCTTCAATCCTCAATCCTCAATCCTCAATCCTCAATCCTCAATCCTCAGTAATCAATCCTCAATACCCAATCCTGAATCTTCAATCCTCAATCCTCAATCCTCAATTCTAAATCCTCAATCCTCAATCCTCAATCCTCAATCCTCAATCCTCAATCCTCAATCCTCAATCGTAATTTTCAATCCTCAGTACTCAATCTTCAATCCTCAATCCTCAATCCTCAATCCTCAATCCTCAATACTCAATCTTCAACCCTCAATCCTCAATCCTCAATTTTCAATCCTCAATACGCAATCTGCAATCTTCAATCCTCAATCCTCAATCCTCAATCCTCATTCTTCAATCCTCAATCCTCAATCCTCAATCCTCAATCCTCAATTTTCAATCCTCAATACTCAATCTTCAATCCTCAATCCTCAATCCTCAATGCTCAAACCTCAATCCTCAATTCTCAATCCTCAATCTTCAATCCTCAATCCTCAATCCTCGATCTTCAATCCTCATTCTTCAATCCTCAATACCCAATCCTCAATCTTCAATCCTCAATCCTCAATCCTCAATCCTCAATCCTCAATCCTCAATCTTCAATCCTCAGTCCCAAATCCTCAATCTTCAATACTCAATCTTCAATCCTCAATCCTCAATACTCAATATTCAAACCTCATTCTTCAATCCTCAATACCCAATCCTCAATCTTCAATCCTCAATCCTCAATCCTCAATCCTCAATCCTCAATCTTCAATCCTCAATTCTCAATCCTCAATCCTCAATCCTCAGACCTCAAACATCAATACTCAACCCTGAGTCCTCGTCCTCAATCCACAACCCTCAATCCTCAATCCTCAATCCTCAATCCTCATTCTTCAATCCTCAATACCCAATCCTCAATCTTCAATCCTCAATCCTCAATCCTCAGTTCTCAACCCTCAATCCTCAGTCCTCAGTCCTCAAACCTCAATCCTCAAACCTCTGCACCCATCCTCAATCCTCAATCCGCAATCCTCAATCCTCAATCCTCAATCTTCAATCCTCAATACTCAATCTTCAAACCTCAATCCTCAGTCCTCAAACCTCAATTCTGAATCCTCAATCCTGCATCCTCAATCTTCAGCCCTCAGTCCTCAACAATCAGTTGTCAATCCTCAATCCGCAATAGAATATCCTCAATTCCCAGTTTTCAATACTCAATACTCAATCTGCAATCTTCATATCTCTATCCACAAACATCAATTCTCATCACTCAACAATGAACGCTCAGTCCTCAATGTTCAATCCTCAATCTTCAATTCTCAATCTTCAATCCTCAATACTGAATCTTCAATACTCAATCCCCAATCCTCAATCCTCAATCCTCAATCCTCAATCCTCAGTAATCAATACTCAATCCCCAATACTCAGTCGTCAGTCCTCAGTCCTCAATCCTCAACCCTCAATCCTCGTTCCTCAAACCTCAATCCTCAACCCTCAGCCCTCATCCTGAATTCTCAATTCTCAATACTCAATCCTCAATCCTCAATCTTCAATCCTCAATAATCAATCTCCAATCCTAGATATTCAATCCCCAATCCTCAATTCTTAATCCTCAATCTTCAATCCTCAATCCCCAATCCTCAATCTTCAATCCTCAGTGCTCAATCCTCAATCTTCAATCCTCAGCCCTCAATCCTCAATCCTCAATCCTCAAACATCAATCCTCAACCGTCAGTCCTCGTCCTCAATCCTCAACCCTCAACCCTCAATCCACAATCTTCAATCCTCAATACTCAATATTCAATCCCCAATCCTCAATCCTCAATCCTCAATCTTCAATCCTCAATCCTCAATCCTCAATCCTCAATCCTCAATCCTCAATCCTCAATCCTCAATCCTCAATCCTCAATCCTCAATCCTCAATCTTCAATCCTCAATCCTCAATCCTCAATCCTCATTCTTCAATCCTCAATACCCAATCCTCAATCTTCAGTCCTCAATCCTCAATCCACAATTCTCAATCCTCAATCCTCAGTCCCCAGTCCTCAAACCTCAATCCTCAACCCTCAGCCCTCATCCTCAATCCTCAATCCTCAATCATCAACCCTCAAACCTCAATCCTCAATCCTCAACCCGCAAACCTCAATCCTCAATCCTCAACCCTCAAACCTCAATCCTCAACCGTCAGTCCTCGTCCTCAATCGTCAACACTCAATCCTCAATCCTCAATCTTCAATCCTCAATACTCAATACCCAATCCTCACACTTCAATCCTCAATCCTCAATCCTCAATCCTCATTCTCCAATCCTCAATCCTCAGTCCTCAAACCACAATTCTGAATCCTCAATCCTACATCCTCAATCTTCAGACCTCAGTCCTCAACAATCAGTTGTCAATCCTCAATCCCCAATAGAATATCCTCAATTCACAGTTTTCAATACTCAATACTCAATCTGCATTCTTCAAATCTCTATCCACAAACATCAATTCTCATCACTCAACCCTGAACGCTCAGACCTCAATGTTCAATCCTCAATCCTCAATTCTCAATCTTCAATCCTCAATACTGAACCTTCAATCCTCAATCCTCAATCCTCAATCCTCAATCCTCAATCCTCAGTAATCGATCCTCAATCTTCAATACTCAATCGACATTCCTCAGTCCTCAATCCTCAATCCCCAATCCTCGTTCCTCAAACCTCAATCCTCAACCCTCAGTCCTCATGCTCAATTCTCAATTCTCAATTCTCAATCCTCAATCCTCAATCCTCAATCTTCAATCCTCAATCCCCAGTCCTCAATCTTCAATCCTCAATGCTCAATCCTCAATCCTCAATACCCAATCCTCAATTTTCAATCCTCAATCCTCAATCCTCAATCCTCAATTCTCAACCCTCAATCATCAGTCCTCAGTCCTCAAACCTCAATCCTCAAACCTCAGCACTCATCCTCAATCCTCAATCCGCAATCCTCAATCCTCAATCCTCAATCTTCAATCCTCAATACTCAATCTTCAATCCTCAATCCTCAATCCTCAATCCTCATTCTCCAATCCTCAATCCTCAGTCCTCAATCGTCAATCCTCAATCCCCAGTCCTCAATCTTCAATCCTCAGTGCTCAATCCTCAATCTTCAATCCTCAGTCCTCAATCCTCAATCCTCAATCCTCAAACCTCAATCCTCAACCGTCAGTCCTCGTCCTCAATACTCAACCCTCAATCCTCAATCCACAATCTTCAATCCTCAATACTCAATACCCAATCCTCAATCTTCAATCCTCAATCCTCAATCCACAATTCTCAATCCTCAATCCTCAGTCCCCAGTCCTCAAACCTCAATCCTCAACCCTCAGCCCTCATCCTCAATCCTCAATCCTCAATCCTCATTCCCCAATCCTCAATCTTCAATCTTCAATACTCATTCCTCAATCCTCAATCCTCAATCCTCAATCCTCAATCCTCAATCCTCAATCCTCAATCCTCAATTTTCAATCCTCCACATTCAATCCTCAATACTCAATATTCAATCCTCCATCCTCAATCCTCAATCGTCAGTCTTCAATCCTCAATACTCAATCTTCAACCCTCAATCCTCAATCCTCAATCCTCAATCCTCAATCTTCAATCCTCAATACGCAATCTGCAATATTCAATCCTCAATCCTCAATCCTCAATCCTCATTCTTCAATCCTCAATCCTCAATCCACAATCCTCAATCCTCAATTTTCAATCCTCAATACTCAATCTTCAATCCACAATCCTCAATCCTCAATGCTCAACCCTCAATCGTCAGTGTTCAATCCTCAATACTCAATCTTCAATCCTCAATCCTCAATCCTCAATCCTCAATCCGCAACCTTCAATCCTCAATACTCAATCTGCAATCTTCAATCCTCAATCCTCAATCCTCAATCCTCATTCTCCAATCCTCAATCCTCAGTCCTCAAACCTCAATTCTGAATCCTCAATCCTGCATCCTCAATCTTCAGCCCTCAGTCCTCAACAATCAGTTGTCAATCCTCAATCCCCAATAGAATATCCTCAATTCACAGTTTTAAATACTCAATACTCAATCTGCAATCTTCAAATCTCTATCCACAAACAACAATTCTCATCACTCAACCCTGAACGCTCAGACCTCAATGTTCAATCCTCAATCCTCAATTCTCAATCTTCAATCCTCAATACTGAACCGTCAATCGTCAATCCTCAATCCTCAATCCTCAATCCTCAATCCTCAGTAATCAATTCTCAATCTTCAATACTCAATCGTCATTCCTCAGTCCTCAATCCTCAATCCTCAATCCACGTTCCTCAAACCTCAATCCTCAACCCTCAGTCCTCATCCTCAATTCTCAATTCTCAATCCTCAATCCTCAATCCTCAATCTTCAATCCTCAATAATCAATCTCCAATCCTAGATCCTCAATCCCCAATGTTCAATCCTTAATCCTCAATCTTCAATCCTCAATCCCCAGTCCTCAACCTTCAATCCTCATTGCTCAATCCTCAATCCTCAATCCTCAGTCCTCAATCCTCAATCCTCAACCCTCAAACCTCAATCCTCAATCCTCATTCTTCAATCCTCAATACCCAATCCTCAATCTTCAATCCTCAATACTCAATCCTCAATCCTCAATCCTCAATCCTCAATCCTCATTCTTCAATCCTCAATACCCAATCCTCAATCTTCAATACTCAATCCTCAATCCTCAATTCTCAACCCTCAATCCTCAGTCCTCAGTCCTCAAACATCAATCCTCAAACCTCGGCACTCATCCTCAATCCTCAATCCTCAATCCTCAATGATCAATCCTCAATCTTCAATCCTCAATACTTCAATCTTCAAACCTCAATCCTCAGTCCTCAAACCTCAATTCTGAATCCTCAATCCTGCATCCTCAATCTTCAGCCCTCAGCCCTCAACAATCAGTTGTCAATCCTCAATCCGCAATAGAATATCCTCAATTCACAGTTTTCAATACTCAATACTCAATCTGCAATCTTCAAATCTCTATCCACAAACATCAATTCTCATCACTCAACACTGAACGCTCAGTCCTCAATGTACAATCCTCAATCTTCAATTCTCAATCTTCAATCCTCAATACTGAATCTTCAATACTCAATCCCCAATCCTTAATCCTCAATCCTCAATCCTCAATCCTCAGTAATCAATACTCAAACCTCAATACTCAATCGTCAGTCCTCATTCCTCAACCCTCAACCCTCAATCCTCGTTCCTCAAACCTCAATCCTCAACCCTCAGCCCTCATCCTCAATTCTCAATTCTCAATACTCAATCCTCAATCCTCAATCTTCAATCCTCAATAATCAATCTCCAATCCTAGATCCTCAATCCCCAATCCTCAATCCTTAGTCCTCAATCTTCAATCCTCAATCCCCAGTCCTCAATCTTCAATCCTCAATCCTCAATCCTCAATCCTCAATCCTCAATCCTCAATCCTCAATCTTCAATCCTCAGTCCCAAATCCTCAATCTTCAATACTCAATCCTCAATCCTCAATCTTCAATCCACAATACTCAGTCTTCAATCCTCAATCCTCAATCCTCAATCCTCAATCCTCAATCCTCAGTAATCAATCCTCAATCTTCAATACTCAATCGTCATTCCTCAATCCTCAAACCTCAATCCTCAACCGTCAGTCCTCGTCCTCAATACTCAACCCTCAATCCTCAATCCACAATCTTCAATCCTCAATACTCAATACCCAATCCTCAATCTTCAATCCTCAATCCTCAATCCACAATTCTCAATCCTCAATCCTCAGTCCCCAGTCCTCAAACCTCAATCCTCAACCCTCAGCCCTCATCCTCAATCCTCAATCCTCAATCCTCATTCCCCAATCCTCAATCTTCAATCCTCAATACTCATTCCTCAATCCTCAATCCTCAATCCTCAATCCTCAATCCTCAATCCTCAATCCTCAATCCTCAATCCTCAATCCTCAAACATCAATCCTCAACCGTCAGTCCTCGTCCTCAATCCTCAACCCTCAACCCTCAATCCACAATCTTCAATCCTCAATACCCAGTCCTCAATCTTCAATCCTCAATCCTCAATCCTCAATCCTCAATCCTCAATCCTCAATCCTCAATCTTCAATCCTCAGTCCCAAATCCTCAATCTTCAATACTCAATCCTCAATCCTCAATCTTCAATCCTCAATACTCAGTCTTCAATCCTCAATCCTCAACCCTCAATCCTCAATCCTCAATCCTCAGTAATCAATCCTCAATCTTCAATACTCAATCGTCATTCCTCAGTCCTCAATCCTCAATCCTTAATCCTCGTTCCTCAAACCTCAATCCTCAACCCTCAGTCCTCATCCTCAATTCTCAATTCTCAATCCTCAATCCTCAATCCTCAATCCTCAATCTTCAATCCTCAATAATCAATCTCCAATCCTAGATACTCAATCCCCAATGTTCAATCCTTAATCCTCAATCTTCAATCCTCAATCCCCAGTCCTCAATCTTCAATCCTCAATGCTCAATCCTCAATCCTCAATCCTCAGTCCTCAATCCTCAATCCTCAACCCTCCATCCTCAATCCTCAACCGTCAGTCCTCGTCCTCAATCGTCAACACTCAACCCTCAATCCACAATCTTCAATCCTCAATACCCAGTCCGCAATCTTCAATCCTCAATCCTCAACCCTCAATCCTCAATCCTCAATCCTCAATCCTCAATCTTCAATCCTCAGTCCCAAATCCTCAATCTTCAATACTCAATCCTCAATCCTCAATCTTCAATCCTCAATACTCAGTCTTCAATCCTCAATCCTCAATCCTCAATCCTCAATCCTCAATCCTCAGTAATCAATCCTCAATACCCAATCCTGAATCTTCAATCCTCAATCCTCAATCCTCAATCCTCAATCCTCAATTCTAAATCCTCAATCCTCAATCCTCAATCCTCAATCCTCAATCCTCAATCCTCAATCTTAATCTTCAATCCTCAGTACTCAATCTTCAATCCTCAATCCTCAATCCTCAATCCTCAATCCTCAATCTTCAACCCTCAATCCTCAATCCTTAATCTTCAATCCTCAATACGCAATCTGCAATCTTCAATCCTCAATCCTCAATCCTCAATCCTCATTCTTCAATCCTCAATCCTCAATCCTCAATCGTCAATCCTCAATTTTCAATCCTCAATACTCAATCTTCAATCCTCAATCCTCAATCCTCAATGCTCAACCCTCAATCCTCAATCCTCAATCCTCAATCTTCAATCCTCAATCCTCAATCCTCAATCTTCAATCCTCATTCTTCAATCCTCAATACCCAATCCTCAATCTTCAGTCCTCAATCCTCAATCCTCAGTCCTCAATCCTCAATCCTCAATGTTCAATCCTCAGTCCCAAATCCTCAATCTTCAATACTCAATCTTCAATCCTCAATCCTCAATACTCAATATTCAAACCTCATTCTTCAATCCTCAATACCCAATCCTCAATCTTCAATCCTCAATCCTCAATCCTCAATCCTCAATCCTCAATCTTCAATCCTCAATTCTCACTCCTCAATCCTCAATCCTCAGACCTCAAACATCAATACTCAACCCTGAGTCCTCGTCCTCAATCCACAACCCTCAATCCTCAATCCTCAATCCTCAATCCTCATTCTTCAATCCTCAATACCCAATCCTCAATCTTCAATCCTCAGTCCCAAATCCTCAATCTTCAATACTCAATCCTCAATCCTCAATCTTCAATCCACAATACTCAGTCTTCAATCCTCAATCCTCAATCCTCAATCCTCAATCCTCAATCCTCAGTAATCAATCCTCAATCTTCAATACTCAATCGTCATTCCTCAGTCCTCAATCCTCAATCCTCAATCCTCGTTCCTCAAACCTCAATCCTCAACCCTCAGTCCTCATCCTCAATTCTCAATTCTCAATCCTCAGTCCTCAATCCTCAATCTTCAATCCTCAATAATCAATCTCCAATCCTAGATCCTCAATCCCCAATGTTCAATCCATAATCCTCAATCTTCAATCCTCAATCCCCAGTCCTCAATCTTCAATCCTCAATGCTCAATCCTCAATCAACTATACTCAATATTCAATACTCAATCCTCAAACTTCAATCCTCAATCTTCAATCCTCAATCCTCAATCCTCAATCATCAATCCTCAATCCTCAATCCTCAATCCTCAATCCTCATTCTTCAATCCTCAATACCCTGTCCTCAATCTTCAATCCTCAATCCTCAATCCTCAATCCTCAATCCTCAATCCTCAATCCTCAATCTTCAATCCTCAGTCCCAAATCCTCAATCTTCAATACTCAATCCTTAATCCTCAATCTTCAATCCTCAATACTCAGTCTTCAATCCTCAATCCTCAATCCTCAATCCTCAATCCTCAATCCTCATTCTTCAATCCTCAATACCCAATCCTGAATCTTCAATCCTCAATCCTCAATCCTCAATTCTAAATCCTCAATCCTCAATCCTCAATCCTCAATCCTCAATCCTCAACCCTCAATCTTAATCTTCAATCCTCAGTACTCAATCTTCAATCCTCAATCCCTAATCCTCAATCCTCAATCCTCAATCTTCAACCCTCAATCCTCAATCCTCAATCTTCAATCCTCAATACGCAATCTGCAATCTTCCATCCTCAATCCTCAATCCTCAATCCTCTATTCTTCAATCCTCAATCCTCAATCCTCAATCCTCAATCCTCAATTTTCAATCCTCAATACTCAATCTTCAATCCTCAATCCTCAATCCTCAATGCTCAACCCTCAATCCTCAATCCTCAATCCTCAATCTTCTATCCTCAATCCTCAGTCCTCAAACCTCAATTCTGAATCCTCAATCCTGCATCCTCAATCTTCAGCCCTCAGTCCTCAACAATCAGTTGTCAATCCTCAATCCGCAATAGAATATCCTCAATTCCCAATTTTCAATACTCAATACTCAATCTGCAATCTTCAAATCTCTATCCACAAACATCAATTCTCATCACTCAACACTGAACGCTCAGTCCTCAATGTTCAATCCTCAATCTTCAATTCTCAATCTTCAATCCTCAATACTGAATCTTCAATACTCAATCCCCAATCCTCAATCCTCAATCCTCAATCCTCAATCCTCAGTAATCAATACTCAATCCTCAATACTCAGTCGTAAGTCCTCAGTCCTCAATCCCCAACCCTCAATCCTCGTTCCTCAAACCTCAATCCTCAACCCTCAGCCCTCATCCTCAATTCTCAATTCTCAATACTCAATCCTCAATCCTCAATCTTCAATCCTCAATAATCAATCTCCAATCCTAGATCCTCAATACCCAATCCTCAATTCTTAATCCTCAATCTTCAATCCTCAATCCCCAGTCCTCAATCTTCAATCCTCAGTGCTCAATCCTCAATCCTCAATCCTCAGTCCTCAATCCTCAATCCTCAATCCTCAAACATCAATCCTCAGCCCTCAACCCTCAATCCACAATGTTCAATCCTCAATACCCAGTCCTCAATCTTCAATCCTCAATCCCCAATCCTCAATCCTCAATCCTCAATCCTCAATCCTCAATCTTCAATCCTCAGTTCCAAATCCTCAATCTTCAATACTCAATCCTCAATCCTCAATCTTCAATCCCCAATACTCAGTCTTCAATCCTCAATCCTCAATCCTCAATCCTCAATCCTCAATCCTCAGTAATCAATCCTCAATACCCAATCCTGAATCTTCAATCCTCAATCCTCAATCCTCAATTCTAACTCCTCAATCCTCAATCCTCAATCCTCAATCCTCAATCCTCAATCCTCAATCCTCAATCGTAATCTTCAATCCTCAGTACTCAATCTTCAATCCTCAATCCTCAATCCTCAATCCTCAATCCTCAATCTTCAACCCTCAATCCTCAATCCTCAATTTTCAATCCTCAATACGCAATCTGCAATCTTCAATCCTCAATCCTCAATCCTCAATCCTCATTCTTCAATCCTCAATCCTCAATCCTCAATCCTCAATCCTCAATTTTCAATCCTCAATACTCAATCTTCAATCCTCAATCCTCAATCCTCAATGCTCAAACCTCAATCCTCAATCCTCAATCCTCAATCTTCAATCCTCAATCCCCAATCCTCAATCTTCAATCCTCATTCTTCAATCCTCAATACCCAATCCTCAATCTTCAATCCTCAATCCCCAGTCCTCAATCTTCAATCCTCAATGCTCAATCCTCAATCAACAATACTCAATATTCAATACTCAATCCTCAAACTTCAATCCTCAATCTTCAATCCTCAATCCTCAATCCTCAATCATCAATCCTCAATCCTCAATCCTCAATCCGCAATCCTCATTCTTCAATCCTCAATACCCTGTCCTCAATCTTCAATCCTCAATCCTCAATCCTCAATCCTCAATCCACAATTCTCAATCCTCAATCCTCAGTCCCCAGTCCTCAAACCTCAATCCTCAACCCTCAGCCCTCATCCTCAATCCTCAGTCCTCAATCCTCAATCCTCAATCTTCAATCCTCAGTCCCAAATCCTCAATCTTCAATACTCAATCCTCAATCCTCAATCCTCAATCCTCAATACTCAGTCTTCAATCCTCAATCCTCAATCCTCAATCCTCAATCCTCAATCCTCATCCTTCAATCCTCAATACCCAATCCTGAATCTTCAATCCTCAATCCTCAATCCTCAATTCTAAATCCTCAATACTCAATCCTCAATCCTCAATCCTCAATCCTCAATCCTCAATCCTCAATCTTAATCTTCAATCCTCAGTACTCAATCTTCAATCCTCAATCCTCAATCCTCAGTAATCAATCCTCAATACCCAATCCTGAATCTTCAATCCTCAATCCTCAATCCTCAATTCTAACTCCTCAATCCTCAATCCTCAATCCTCAATCCTCAATCCTCAATCCTCAATCCTCAATCGTAATCTTCAATCCTCAGTACTCAATCTTCAATCCTCAATCCTCAATCCTCAATCCTCAATCCTCAATCTTCAACCCTCAATCCTCAATCCTCAATTTTCAATCCTCAATACGCAATCTGCAATCTTCAATCCTCAATCCTCAATCCTCAATCCTCATTCTTCAATCCTCAATCCTCAATCCTCAATCCTCAATCCTCAATTTTCAATCCTCAATACTCAATCTTCAATCCTCAATCCTCAATCCTCAATGCTCAAACCTCAATCCTCAATCCTCAATCCTCAATCTTCAATCCTCAATCCCCAATCCTCAATCTTCAATCCTCATTCTTCAATCCTCAATACCCAATCCTCAATCTTCAATCCTCAATCCCCAGTCCTCAATCTTCAATCCTCAATGCTCAATCCTCAATCAACAATACTCAATATTCAACCCTCAATCCTCAATCCTCAATCCTCAATCTTCAATCCTCAATCCTCAATCCTCAATCTTCAATCCTCATTCTTCAATCCTCAATACCCAATCCTCATTCTTCAATCCTCAATACCGAATCCTCAATCTTCAATCCTCAATCCTCAATCCTCAATCCTCAATCCTCAATCCTCAATCTTCAATCCTCAGTCCCAAATCCTCAATCTTCAATACTCAATCTTCAATCCTCAATCCTCAATACTCAATATTCAAACCTCATTCTTCAATCCTCAATACCCAATCCTCAATCTTCAATCCTCAATCCTCAATCCTCAATCCTCAATCCTCAATCTTCAATCCTCAATTCTCAATCCTCAATCCTCAATCCTCAGACCTCAAACATCAATACTCAACCCTGAGTCCTCGTCCTCAATCCACAACACTCAATCCTCAATCCTCAATCCTCAATCCTCATTCATCAATCCTCAATACCCAATCCTCAATCTTCAATCCTCAATCCTCAATCCTCAATTCTCAACCCTCAATCCTCAGTCCTCAGTCCTCAAACCTCAATCCTCAAACCTCAGCACTCATCCTCAATCCTCAATCCGCAATCCTCAATCCTCAATCCTCAACCTTCAATCCTTAATACTCAATCTTCAAACCTCAATCCTCAGTCCTCAAACCTCAATTCTGAATCCTCAATCCTGCATCCTCAATCTTCAGCCCTCAGTCCTCATCAATCAGTTGTCAATCCTCAATCCGCAATAGAATATCCTCAATTCCCAGTTTTCAGGACTCAATACTCAATCTGCAGTCTTCAAATCTCTATCCACAAACATCAATTCTCATCACTCAACACTGAACGCTCAGTCCTCAATGTTCAATCCTCAATCTTCAATTCTGAATCTTCAATCCTCAATACTGAATCTTCAATACTCAATCCCCAATCCTCAATCCTCAATCCTCAATCCTCAATCCTCAGTAATCAATACTCAATCCTCAATACTCAGTCGTCAGTCCTCAGTCCTCAATCCTCAACCCTCAATCCTCGTTCCTCAAACCTCAATCCTCAACCCTCAGCCCTCATCCTCAATTCTCAATTCTCAATACTCAATCCTCAATCCTCAATCTTCAATCCTCAATAATCAATCTCCAATCCTAGATACTCAATCCCCAATGTTCAATCCTTAATCCTCAATCTTCAATCCTCAATCCCCAGTCCTCAATCTTCAATCCTCAATGCTCAATCCTCAATCCTCAATCCTCAGTCCTCAATCCTCAATCCTCAACCCTCAATCCTCAATCCTCAACCGTCAGTCCTCGTCCTCAATCGTCAACACTCAATCCTCAATCCACAATCTTCAATCAACAATACTCAATATTCAATACTCAATCCTCAAACTTCAATTCTCAATCTTCAATCCTCAATCCTCAATCCTCAATCATCAATCCTCAATCCTCAATCCTCAATCCTCAATCCTCATTCTTCAATCCTCAATCCTCAATCCTCAATCCTCAATCCTCAATCCTCAATCCTCATTCTTCAATCCTCAATACCCAATCCTCAATCTTCAGTCCTCAATCCTCAATCCACAATTCTCAATCCTCAATCCTCAGTCCCCAGTCCTCAAACCTCAATCCTCAACCCTCAGCCCTCATCCTCAATCCTCAATCCTCAATCCTCAACCCTCAAACCTCAATCCTCAATCCTCAACCCTCAAACCTCAATCCTCAATCCTCAACCCTCAAACCTCAATCCTCAACCGTCAGTCCTCGTCCTCAATCGTCAACACTCAATCCTCAATCCTCAATCTTCAATCCTCAATACTCAATACCCAATCCTCACACTTCAATCCTCAATCCTCAATCCTCAATCCTCATTCTCCAATCCTCAATCCTCAGTCCTCAAACCTCAATTCTGAATCCTCAATCCTGCATCCTCAATCTTCAGCCCTCAGTCCTCAACAATCAGTTGTCAATCCTCAATCCCCAATAGAATATCCTCAATTCACAGCTTTAAATACTCAATACTCAATCTGCAATCTTCAAATCTCTATCCACAAACAACAATTCTCATCACTCAACCCTGAACGCTCAGACCTCAATGTTCAATCCTCAATCCTCAATTCTCAATCTTCAATCCTCAATACTGAACCGTCAATCGTCAATCCTCAATCCTCAATCCTCAATCCTCAATCCTCAGTAATCAATTCTCAATCTTCAATACTCAATCGTCATTCCTCAGTCCTCAATCCTCAATCCTCAATCCACGTTCCTCAAACCTCAATCCTCAACCCTCAGTCCTCATCCTCAATTCTCAATTCTCAATCCTCAATCCTCAATCCTCAATCTTCAATCCTCAATAATCAATCTCCAATCCTAGATCCTCAATCCCCAATGTTCAATCCTTAATCCTCAATCTTCAATCCTCAATCCCCAGTCCTCAATCTTCAATCCTCATTGCTCAATCCTCAATCCTCAATCCTCAGTCCTCAATCCTCAATCCTCAACCCTCAAACCTCAATCCTCAATCCTCATTCTTCAATCCTCAATACCCAATCCTCAATCTTCAATCCTCAATACTCAATCCTCAATCCTCAATCCTCAATCCTCATTCTTCAATCCTCAATACCCAATCCTCAATCTTCAATCCTCAATCCTCAATCCTCAATTCTCAACCCTCAATCCTCAGTCCTCAGTCCTCAAACATCAATCCTCAAACCTCGGCTCTCATCCTCAATCCTCAATCCTCAATCCTCAATGATCAATGCTCAATCTTCAATATTCAATGCTCAATCTTCAAACCTCAATCCTCAGTCCTCAAACCTCAATTCTGAATCCTCAATCCTGCATCCTCAATCTTCAGCCCTCAGTCCTCAACAATCAGTTGTCAATCCTCAATCCGCAATAGAATATCCTCAATTCACAGTTTTCAATACTCAATACTCAATCTGCAATCTTCAAATCTCTATCCACAAACATCAAATCTCATCACTCAACACTGAACGCTCAGTCCTCAATGTTCAATCCTCAATCTTCAATTCTCAATCTTCAATCCTCAATACTGAATCTTCAATACTCAATCCCCAATCCTTAATCCTCAATCCTCAATCCTCAATCCTCAGTAATCAATACTCAAACCTCAATACTCAATCGTCAGTCCTCATTCCTCAACCCTGAACCCTCAATCCTCGTTCCTCAAACCTCAATCCTCAACCCTCAGCCCTCATCCTCAATTCTCAATTC
The DNA here is from genome assembly GCF_051401765.1 of Calliopsis andreniformis. Lineage (NCBI taxonomy): Eukaryota > Metazoa > Arthropoda > Insecta > Hymenoptera > Andrenidae > Calliopsis > Calliopsis andreniformis. The sequence continues at coordinate 2,518,493 of NW_027480491.1, read as the reverse complement.
TCAATACTCAATCCTCAATCCTCAATCTTAAATCCTCAATAATCAATCTCCAATCCTAGATCCTCAATCCCCAATCCTCAATCCTTAGTCCTCAATCTTCAATCCTCAATCCCCAGTCGTCAATCTTCAATCCTCAATCCTCAATCCTCAATCCTCAATCCTCAATCCTCAATCCTCAATCTTCAATCCTCAGTCCCAAATCCTCAATCTTCAATACTCAGTCCTCAATCCTCAATCTTCAATCCTCAATACTCAGTCTTCAATCCTCAATCCTCAATCCTCAATCCTCAATCCTCAATCCTCAGTAATCAATCCTCAATCTTCAATACTCAATCGTCATTCCTCAATCCTCAAACCTCAATCCTCAACCGTCAGTCCTCGTCCTCAATACTCAACCCTCAATCCTCAATCCACAATCTTCAATCCTCAATACTCAATACCCAATCCTCAATCTTCAATCCTCAATCCTCAATCCACAATTCTCAATCCTCAATCCTCAGTCCCCGGTCCTCAAACCTCAAACCTCAACCCTCAGCCCTCATCCTCAATCCTCAATCCTCAATCCTCATTCCCCAATCCTCAATCTTCAATCCTCAATACTCATTCCTCAATCCTCAATCCTCAATCCTCAATCCTCAATCCTCAAACCTCAATCCTCAATCCTCAATCCTCAAACATCAATCCTCAACCGTCAGACCTCGTCCTCAATCCTCAACCCTCAACCCTCAATCCACAATCTTCAATCCTCAATACCCAGTCCTCAATCTTCAATCCTCAATCCTCAATCCTCAATCCTCAATCCTCAATCCTCAATCCTCAATCTTCAATCCTCAGTCCCAAATCCTCAATCTTCAATACTCAATCCTCAATCCTCAATCTTCAATCCTCAATACTCAGTCTTCAATCCTCAATCCTCAATCCTCAATCCTCAATCCTCAATCCTCAGTAATCAATCCTCAATCTTCAATACTCAATCGTCATTCCTCAGTCCTCAATCCTCAATCCTCAATCCTCGTTCCTCAAACCTCAATCCTCAACCCTCAGTCCTCATCCTCAATTCTCAATTCTGAATCCTCAATCCTCAATCCTCAATCCTCAATCTTCAATCCTCAATAATCAATCTCCAATCCTAGATACTCAATCCCCAATGTTCAATCCTTAATCCTCAATCTTCAATCCTCAACCCCAGTCCTCAATCTTCAATCCTCAATGCTCAATCCTCAATCCTCAATCCTCAGTCCTCAATCCTCAATCCTCAACCCTCAATCCTCAATCCTCAACCGTCAGTCCTCGTCCTCAATCGTCAACACTCAACCCTCAATCCGCAATCTTCAATCCTCAATACCCAGTCCTCAATCTTCAATCCTCAATCCTCAATCCTCAATCCTCAATCCTCAATCCTCAATCCTCAATCTTCAATCCTCAGTCACAAACGCTCAATCTTCAATACTCAATCCTCAATCCTCAATCTTCAATCCTCAATACTCAGTCTTCAATCCTCAATCCTCAATCCTCAATCCTCAATCCTCAATCCTCAGTAATCAATCCTCAATACCCAATCCTGAATCTTCAATCCTCAATCCTCAACCCTCAATCCTCAATCCTCAATCCTCAATCCTCAATCTTCAATCCTCAGTCCCAAATCCTCAATCTTCAATACTCAATCCTCAATCCTCAATCTTCAATCCTCAATACTCAGTCTTCAATCCTCAATCCTCAATCCTCAATCCTCAATACTCAATCCTCAGTAATCAATCCTCAATACCCAATCCTGAATCTTCAATCCTCAATCCTCAATCCTCAATTCTAAATCCTCAATCCTCAATCCTCAATCCTCAATCCTCAATCCTCAATTCTAAATCCTCAATCCTCAATCCTCAATCTTCAATCCTCAATCCTCAATCCTCAATCCTCAATGCTCAACCCTCAATCCTCAATCCTCAATCCTCAATCTTCAATCCTGAATCCTCAATCCTCAATCCTCAATGCTCAACCCTCAATCCTCAATCCTCAATCCTCAATCTTCAATCCTCAATCCTCAATCCTCAATCTTCAATCCTCATTCTTCAATCCTCAATACCCAATCCTCATTCTTCAATCCTCAATACCGAATCCTCAATCTTCAATCCTCAATCCTCAATCCTCAATCCTCAATCCTCAATCCTCAATCTTCAATCCTCAGTCCCAAATCCTCAATCTTCAATACTCAATCTTCAATCCTCAATCCTCAATACTCAATATTCAAACCTCATTCTTCAATCCTCAATACCCAATCCTCAATCTTCAATCCTCAATCCTCAATCCTCAATCCTCAATCCTCAATCTTCAATCCTCAATTCTCAATCCTCAATCCTCAATCCTCAGACCTCAAACATCAATACTCAACCCTGAGTCCTCGTCCTCAATCCACAACACTCAATCCTCAATCCTCAATCCTCAATCCTCATTCTTCAATCCTCAATACCCAATCCTCAATCTTCAATCCTCAATCCTCAATCCTCAATTCTCAACCCTCAATCCTCAGTCCTCAGTCCTCAAACCTCAATCCTCAAACCTCAGCACTCATCCTCAATCCTCAATCCGCAATCCTCAATCCTCAATCCTCAACCTTCAATCCTTAATACTCAATCTTCAAACCTCAATCCTCAGTCCTCAAACCTCAATTCTGAATCCTCAATCCTGCATCCTCAATCTTCAGCCCTCAGTCCTCATCAATCAGTTGTCAATCCTCAATCCGCAATAGAATATCCTCAATTCCCAGTTTTCAGGACTCAATACTCAATCTGCAATCTTCAAATCTCTATCCACAAACATCAATTCTCATCACTCAACACTGAACGCTCAGTCCTCAATGTTCAATCCTCAATATTCAATTCTCAATCCTCAATCCTCAATACTGAATCTTCAATACTCAATCCCCAATCCTCAATCCTCAATCCTCAATCCTCAATCCTCAGTAATCAATACTCAATCCTCAATACTCAGTCGTCAGTCCTCAGTCCTCAATCCTCAACCCTCAATCCTCGTTCCTCAAACCTCAATCCTCAACCCTCAGCCCTCATCCTCAATTCTCAATTCTCAATACTCAATCCTCAATCCTCAATCTTCAATCCTCAATAATCAATCTCCAATCCTAGATACTCAATCCCCAATGTTCAATCCTTAATCCTCAATCTTCAATCCTCAATCCCCAGTCCTCAATCTTCAATCCTCAATGCTCAATCCTCAATCCTCAATCCTCAGTCCTCAATCCTCAATCCTCAACCCTCAATCCTCAATCCTCAACCGTCAGTCCTCGTCCTCAATCGTCAACACTCAATCCTCAATCCACAATCTTCAATCAACAATACTCAATATTCAATACTCAATTCTCAAACTTCAATTCTCAATCTTCAATCCTCAATCCTCAATCCTCAATCATCAATCCTCAATCCTCAATCCTCAATCCTCAATCCTCATTCTTCAATCCTCAATCCTCAATCCTCAATCCTCAATCCTCAATCCTCAATCCTCAATCCTCATTCTTCAATCCTCAATACCCAATCCTCAATCTTCAGTCCTCAATCCTCAATCCACAATTCTCAATCCTCAATCCTCAGTCCCCAGTCCTCAAACCTCAATCCTCAACCCTCAGCCCTCATCCTCAATCCTCAATCCTCAATCCTCAACCCTCAAACCTCAATCCTCAATCCTCAACCCTCAAACCTCAATCCTCAATCCTCAACCCTCAAACCTCAATCCTCAACCGTCAGTCCTCGTCCTCAATCGTCAACACTCAATCCTCAATCCTCAATCTTCAATCCTCAATACTCAATACCCAATCCTCACACTTCAATCCTCAATCCTCAATCCTCAATCCTCATTCTCCAATCCTCAATCCTCAGTCCTCAAACCTCAATTCTGAATCCTCAATCCTGCATCCTCAATCTTCAGCCCTCAGTCCTCAACAATCAGTTGTCAATCCTCAATCCCCAATAGAATATCCTCAATTCACAGCTTTAAATACTCAATACTCAATCTGCAATCTTCAAATCTCTATCCACAAACAACAATTCTCATCACTCAACCCTGAACGCTCAGACCTCAATGTTCAATCCTCAATCCTCAATTCTCAATCTTCAATCCTCAATACTGAACCGTCAATCGTCAATCGTCAATCCTCAATCCTCAATCCTCAATCCTCAATCCTCAGTAATCAATTCTCAATCTTCAATACTCAATCGTCATTCCTCAGTCCTCAATCCTCAATCCTCAATCCACGTTCCTCAAACCTCAATCCTCAACCCTCAGTCCTCATCCTCAATTCTCAATTCTCAATCCTCAATCCTCAATCCTCAATCTTCAATCCTCAATAATCAATCTCCAATCCTAGATCCTCAATCCCCAATGTTCAATCCTTAATCCTCAATCTTCAATCCTCAATCCCCAGTCCTCAATCTTCAATCCTCATTGCTCAATCCTCAATCCTCAATCCTCAGTCCTCAATCCTCAATCCTCAACCCTCAAACCTCAATCCTCAATCCTCATTCTTCAATCCTCAATACCCAATCCTCAATCTTCAATCCTCAATACTCAATCCTCAATCCTCAATCCTCATTCTTCAATCCTCAATACCCAATCCTCAATCTTCAATCCTCAATCCTCAATCCTCAATTCTCAACCCTCAATCCTCAGTCCTCAGTCCTCAAACATCAATCCTCAAACCTCGGCTCTCATCCTCAATCCTCAATCCTCAATCCTCAATGATCAATGCTCAATCTTCAATATTCAATGCTCAATCTTCAAACCTCAATCCTCAGTCCTCAAACCTCAATTCTGAATCCTCAATCCTGCATCCTCAATCTTCAGCCCTCAGTCCTCAACAATCAGTTGTCAATCCTCAATCCGCAATAGAATATCCTCAATTCACAGTTTTCAATACTCAATACTCAATCTGCAATCTTCAAATCTCTATCCACAAACATCAATTCTCATCACTCAACACTGAACGCTCAGTCCTCAATGTTCAATCCTCAATCTTCAATTCTCAATCTTCAATCCTCAATACTGAATCTTCAATACTCAATCCCCAATCCTTAATCCTCAATCCTCAATCCTCAATCCTCAGTAATCAATACTCAAACCTCAATACTCAATCGTCAGTCCTCATTCCTCAACCCTCAACCCTCAATCCTCGTTCCTCAAACCTCAATCCTCAACCCTCAGCCCTCATCCTCAATTCTCAATTCTCAATACTCAATCCTCAATCCTCAATCTTAAATCCTCAATAATCAATCTCCAATCCTAGATCCTCAATCCCCAATCCTCAATCCTTAGTCCTCAATCTTCAATCCTCAATCCCCAGTCGTCAATCTTCAATCCTCAATCCTCAATCCTCAATCCTCAATCCTCAATCCTCAATCCTCAATCCTCAATCTTCAATCCTCAGTCCCAAATCCTCAATCTTCAATACTCAGTCCTCAATCCTCAATCTTCAATCCTCAATACTCAGTCTTCAATCCTCAATCCTCAATCCTCAATCCTCAATCCTCAATCCTCAGTAATCAATCCTCAATCTTCAATACTCAATCGTCATTCCTCAATCCTCAAACCTCAATCCTCAACCGTCAGTCCTCGTCCTCAATACTCAACCCTCAATCCTCAATCCACAATCTTCAATCCTCAATACTCAATACCCAATCCTCAATCTTCAATCCTCAATCCTCAATCCACAATTCTCAATCCTCAATCCTCAGTCCCCGGTCCTCAAACCTCAAACCTCAACCCTCAGCCCTCATCCTCAATCCTCAATCCTCAATCCTCATTCCCCAATCCTCAATCTTCAATCCTCAATACTCATTCCTCAATCCTCAATCCTCAATCCTCAATCCTCAATCCTCAAACCTCAATCCTCAATCCTCAATCCTCAAACATCAATCCTCAACCGTCAGACCTCGTCCTCAATCCTCAACCCTCAACCCTCAATCCACAATCTTCAATCCTCAATACCCAGTCCTCAATCTTCAATCCTCAATCCTCAATCCTCAATCCTCAATCCTCAATCCTCAATCCTCAATCTTCAATCCTCAGTCCCAAATCCTCAATCTTCAATACTCAATCCTCAATCCTCAATCTTCAATCCTCAATACTCAGTCTTCAATCCTCAATCCTCAATCCTCAATCCTCAATCCTCAATCCTCAGTAATCAATCCTCAATCTTCAATACTCAATCGTCATTCCTCAGTCCTCAATCCTCAATCCTCAATCCTCGTTCCTCAAACCTCAATCCTCAACCCTCAGTCCTCATCCTCAATTCTCAATTCTCAATCCTCAATCCTCAATCCTCAATCCTCAATCTTCAATCCTCAATAATCAATCTCCAATCCTAGATACTCAATCCCCAATGTTCAATCCTTAATCCTCAATCTTCAATCCTCAATCCCCAGTCCTCAATCTTCAATCCTCAATGCTCAATCCTCAATCCTCAATCCTCAGTCCTCAATCCTCAATCCTCAACCCTCAATCCTCAATCCTCAACCGTCAGTCCTCGTCCTCAATCGTCAACACTCAACCCTCAATCCGCAATCTTCAATCCTCAATACCCAGTCCTCAATCTTCAATCCTCAATCCTCAATCCTCAATCCTCAATCCTCAATCCTCAATCCTCAATCTTCAATCCTCAGTCACAAACGCTCAATCTTCAATACTCAATCCTCAATCCTCAATCTTCAATCCTCAATACTCAGTCTTCAATCCTCAATCCTCAATCCTCAATCCTCAATCCTCAATCCTCAGTAATCAATCCTCAATACCCAATCCTGAATCTTCAATCCTCAATCCTCAACCCTCAATCCTCAATCCTCAATCCTCAATCCTCAATCTTCAATCCTCAGTCCCAAATCCTCAATCTTCAATACTCAATCCTCAATCCTCAATCTTCAATCCTCAATACTCAGTCTTCAATCCTCAATCCTCAATCCTCAATCCTCAATACTCAATCCTCAGTAATCAATCCTCAATACCCAATCCTGAATCTTCAATCCTCAATCCTCAATCCTCAATTCTAAATCCTCAATCCTCAATCCTCAATCCTCAATCCTCAATCCTCAATCCTCAATCTTAATCTTCAATCCTCAGTACTCAATCTTCAATCCTCAATCCTCAATCCTCAATCCTCAATCCTCAATCTTCAACCCTCAATCCTCAATCCTTAATCTTCAATCCTCAATACGCAATCTGCAATCTTCAATCCTCAATCCTCAATCCTCAATCCTCATTCTTCAATCCTCAATCCTCAATCCTCAATCGTCAATCCTCAATTTTCAATCCTCAATACTCAATCTTCAATCCTCAATCCTCAATCCTCAATGCTCAACCCTCAATCCTCAATCCTCAATCCTCAATCTTCAATCCTCAATCCTCAATCCTCAATCTTCAATCCTCATTCTTCAATCCTCAATACCCAATCCTCAATCTTCAGTCCTCAATCCTCAATCCTCAATCCTCAATCCTCAATCCTCAATCCTCAATGTTCAATCCTCAGTCCCAAATCCTCAATCTTCAATACACAATCTTCAATCCTCAATCCTCAATACTCAATATTCAAACCTCATTCTTCAATCCTCAATACCCAATCCTCAATCTTCAATCCTCAATCCTCAATCCTCAATCCTCAATCCTCAATCTTCAATCCTCAATTCTCAATCCTCAATCCTCAATCCTCAGACCTCAAACATCAATTCTCAACCCTGAGTCCTCGTCCTCAATCCACAACCCTCAATCCTCAATCCTCAATCCTCAATCCTCATTCTTCAATCCTCAATACCCAATCCTCAATCTTCAATCCTCAGTCCCAAATCCTCAATCTTCAATACTCAATCCTCAATCCTCAATCTTCAATCCTCAATATTCAGTCTTCAATCCTCAATCCTCAATCCTCAATCCTCAATCCTCAATCCTCAGTAATCAATCCTCAATCTTCAATACTCAATCGTCATTCCTCAGTCCTCAATCCTCAATCCTCAATCCTCGTTCCTCAAACCTCAATCCTCAACCCTCAGTCCTCATCCTCAATTCTCAATTCTCAATCCTCAGTCCTCAATCCTCAATCTTCAATCCTCAATAATCAATCTCCAATCCTAGATCCTCAATCCCCAATGTTCAATCCTTAATCCTCAATCTTCAATCCTCAATCCCCAGTCCTCAATCTTCAATCCTCAAAGCTCAATCCTCAATCCTCAATCCTCAGTCCTCAATCCTCAATCCTCAACCCTCAATCCTCAATCCTCAACCGTCAGTCCTCGTCCTCAATCGTCAACACTCAATCCTCAATCCACAATCTTCAATCAACAATACTCAATATTCAATACTCAATCCTCAAACTTCAATCCTCAATCTTCAATCCTCAATCCTCAATCCTCAATCATCAATCCTCAATCCTCAATCCTCAATCCTCAATCCTCATTCTTCAATCCTCAATACCCAGTCCTCAATCTTCAATCCTCAATCCTCAATCCTCAATCCTCAATCCTCAATCCTCAATCCTCAATCTTCAATCCTCAGTCCCAAATCCTCAATCTTCAATACTCAATCCTTAATCCTCAATCTTCAATCCTCAATACTCAGTCTTCAATCCTCAATCCTCAATCCTCAATGCTCAATCATCAATCCTCATTCTTCAATCCTCAATACCCAATCCTGAATCTTCAATCCTCAATCCTCAATCCTCAATTCTAAATCCTCAATCCTCAATCCTCAATCCTCAATCCTCAATCCTCAATCCTCAATCTTAATCTTCAATCCTCAGTACTCAATCTTCAATCCTCAATCCTCAATCCTCAATCCTCAATCCTCAATCTTCAACCCTCAATCCTCAATCCTCAATCCTCAATCTTCAATCCTCAATACGCAATCTGCAATCTTCAATCCTCAATCCTCAATCCTCAATCCTCAATTCTTCAATCCTCAATCCTCAATCCTCAATCCTCAATCCTCAATTTTCAATCCTCAATACTCAATCTTCAATCCTCAATCCTCAATCCTCAATACTCAACCCTCAATCCTCAATCCTCAACCTTCAATCCTCAATTCTCAATCCTCAATCCTCAATCCTCAGACCTCAATCATCAATACTCAACCCTGAGTCCTCGTCCTCAATCCACAACCCTCAATCCTCAATCCTCAATCCTCAATCCTCATTCTTCAATCCTCAATACCCAATCCGCAATCCTCAATCCTCAATCCTCAATCTTCAATCCTTAATACTCAATCTTCAAACCTCAATCCTCAGTCCTCAAACCTCAATTCTGAATCCTCAATCCTGCATCCTCAATCTTCAGCCCTCAGTCCTCAACAATCAGTTGTCAATCCTCAATCCGCAATAGAATATCCTCAATTCCCAATTTTCAATACTCAATACTCAATCTGCAATCTTCAAATCTCTATCCACAAACATCAATTCTCATCACTCAACACTGAACGCTCAGTCCTCAATGTTCAATCCTCAATCTTCAATTCTCAATCTTCAATCCTCAATACTGAATCTTCAATACTCAATCCCCAATCCTCAATCCTCAATCTTCAATCCTCAATCCTCAGTAATCAATACTCAATCCTCAATACTCAGTCGTCAGTCCTCAGTCCTCAATCCCCAACCCTCAATCCTCGTTCCTCAAACCTCAATCCTCAACCCTCAGCCCTCATCCTCAATTCTCAATTCTCAATACTCAATCCTCAATCCTCAATCTTCAATCCTCAATAATCAATCTCCAATCCTAGATCCTCAATACCCAATCCTCAATTCTTAATCCTCAATCTTCAATCCTCAATCCCCAGTCCTCAATCTTCAATCCTCAGTGCTCAATCCTCAATCTTCAATCCTCAGTCCTCAATCCTCAATCCTCAATCCTCAAACATCAATCCTCAACCCTCAACCCTCAATCCACAATGTTCAATCCTCAATACCCAGTCCTCAATCTTCAATCCTCAATCCTCAATCCTCAATCCTCAATCCTCAATCCTCAATCCTCAATCTTCAATCCTCAGTCCCAAATCCTCAATCTTCAATACTCAATCCTCAATCCTCAATCTTCAATCCCCAATACTCAGTCTTCAATCCTCAATCCTCAATCCTCAATCCTCAGTAATCAATCCTCAATACCCAATCCTGAATCTTCAATCCTCAATCCTCAATCCTCAATTCTAAATCCTCAATCCTCAATCCTCAATCCTCAATCCTCAATCCTCAATCCTCAATCCTCAATCCTCAATCCTCAATCGTAATTTTCAATCCTCAGTACTCAATCTTCAATCCTCAATCCTCAATCCTCAATCCTCAATACTCAATCTTCAACCCTCAATCCTCAATCCTCAATTTTCAATCCTCAATACACAATCTGCAATCTTCAATCCTCAATCCTCAATCCTCAATCCTCATTCTTCAATCCTCAATCCTCAATCCTCAATCCTCAATCCTCAATCCTCAATCTTCAATCCTCAGTCCCAAATCCTCAATCTTCAATACTCAATCTTCAATCCTCAATCCTCAATACTCAATATTCAAACCTCATTCTTCAATCCTCAATACCCAATCCTCAATCTTCAATCCTCAATCCTCAATCCTCAATCCTCAATCCTCAATCTTCAATCCTCAATTCTCAATCCTCAATCCTCAATCCTCAGACCTCAAACATCAATACTCAACCCTGAGTCCTCGTCCTCAATCCACAACCCTCAATCCTCAATCCTCAATCCTCAATCCTCATTCTTCAATCCTCAATACCCAATCCTCAATCTTCAATCCTCAATCCTCAATCCTCAGTTCTCAACCCTCAATCCTCAGTCCTCAGTCCTCAAACCTCAATCCTCAAACCTCTGCACCCATCCTCAATCCTCAATCCGCAATCCTCAATCCTCAATCCTCAATCTTCAATCCTCAATACTCAATCTTCAAACCTCAATCCTCAGTCCTCAAACCTCAATTCTGAATCCTCAATCCTGCATCCTCAATCTTCAGCCCTCAGTCCTCAACAATCAGTTGTCAATCCTCAATCCGCAATAGAATATCCTCAATTCCCAGTTTTCAATACTCAATACTCAATCTGCAATCTTCATATCTCTATCCACAAACATCAATTCTCATCACTCAACACTGAACGCTCAGTCCTCAATGTTCAATCCTCAATCTTCAATTCTCAATCTTCAATCCTCAATACTGAATCTTCAATACTCAATCCCCAATCCTCAATCCTCAATCCTCAATCCTCAATCCTCAGTAATCAATACTCAATCCCCAATACTCAGTCGTCAGTCCTCAGTCCTCAATCCTCAACCCTCAATCCTCGTTCCTCAAACCTCAATCCTCAACCCTCAGCCCTCATCCTCAATTCTCAATTCTCAATACTCAATCCTCAATCCTCAATCTTCAATCCTCAATAATCAATCTCCAATCCTAGATCCTCAATCCCCAATCCTCAATTCTTAATCCTCAATCTTCAATCCTCAATCCCCAATCCTCAATCTTCAATCCTCAGTGCTCAATCCTCAATCTTCAATCCTCAGCCCTCAATCCTCAATCCTCAATCCTCAAACATCAATCCTCAACCGTCAGTCCTCGTCCTCAATCCTCAACCCTCAACCCTCAATCCACAATCTTCAATCCTCAATACTCAATATTCAATCCCCAATCCTCAATCCTCAATCCTCAATCTTCAATCCTCAATCCTCAATCCTCAATCCTCAATCCTCAATCCTCAATCCTCAATCCTCAATCCTCAATCCTCAATCCTCAATCCTCAATCCTCAATCCTCAATCCTCAATCCTCAATCCTCAATCCTCATTCTTCAATCCTCAATACCCAATCCTCAATCTTCAGTCCTCAATCCTCAATCCACAATTCTCAATCCTCAATCCTCAGTCCCCAGTCCTCAAACCTCAATCCTCAACCCTCAGCCCTCATCCTCAATCCTCAATCCTCAATCCTCAACCCTCAAACCTCAATCCTCAATCCTCAACCCGCAAACCTCAATCCTCAATCCTCAACCCTCAAACCTCAATCCTCAACCGTCAGTCCTCGTCCTCAATCGTCAACACTCAATCCTCAATCCTCAATCTTCAATCCTCAATACTCAATACCCAATCCTCACACTTCAATCCTCAATCCTCAATCCTCAATCCTCATTCTCCAATCCTCAATCCTCAGTCCTCAAACCACAATTCTGAATCCTCAATCCTACATCCTCAATCTTCAGACCTCAGTCCTCAACAATCAGTTGTCAATCCTCAATCCCCAATAGAATATCCTCAATTCACAGTTTTCAATACTCAATACTCAATCTGCATTCTTCAAATCTCTATCCACAAACATCAATTCTCATCACTCAACCCTGAACGCTCAGACCTCAATGTTCAATCCTCAATCCTCAATTCTCAATCTTCAATCCTCAATACTGAACCTTCAATCCTCAATCCTCAATCCTCAATCCTCAATCCTCAATCCTCAGTAATCGATCCTCAATCTTCAATACTCAATCGACATTCCTCAGTCCTCAATCCTCAATCCCCAATCCTCGTTCCTCAAACCTCAATCCTCAACCCTCAGTCCTCATCCTCAATTCTCAATTCTCAATTCTCAATCCTCAATCCTCAATCCTCAATCTTCAATCCTCAATCCCCAGTCCTCAATCTTCAATCCTCAATGCTCAATCCTCAATCCTCAATACCCAATCCTCAATTTTCAATCCTCAATCCTCAATCCTCAATCCTCAATTCTCAACCCTCAATCATCAGTCCTCAGTCCTCAAACCTCAATCCTCAAACCTCAGCACTCATCCTCAATCCTCAATCCGCAATCCTCAATCCTCAATCCTCAATCTTCAATCCTCAATACTCAATCTTCAATCCTCAATCCTCAATCCTCAATCCTCATTCTCCAATCCTCAATCCTCAGTCCTCAAACCTCAATTCTGAATCCTCAATCCTGCATCCTCAATCTTCAGACCTCAGTCCTCAACAATCAGTTGTCAATCCTCAATCCCCAATAGAATATCCTCAATTCACAGTTTTAAATACTCAATACTCAATCTGCAATCTTCAAATCGCTATCCACAAACAACAATTCTCATCACTCAACCCTGAACGCTCAGACCTCAATGTTCAATCCTCAATCGTCAATTCTCAATCTTCAATCCTCAATACTGAACCGTCAATCCTCAATCCTCAATCCTCAATCCTCAATCCTCAATCCTCAGTAATCAATCCTCAATCTTCAATACTCAATCGTCATTCCTCAGTCCTCAATCCTCAATCCTCAATCCACGTTCCTCAAACCTCAATCCTCAACCCTCAGTCCTCATCCTCAATTCTCAATTCTCAATACTCAATCCTCAATCCTCAATCTTCAATCCTCAATAATCAATCTCCAATCCTAGACCCTCAATCCCCAATCCTCAATCCTTAGTCCTCAATCTTCAATCCTCAATCCCCAGTCCTCAATCTTCAATCCTCAGTGCTCAATCCTCAATCTTCAATCCTCAGTCCTCAATCCTCAATCCTCAATCCTCAAACCTCAATCCTCAACCGTCAGTCCTCGTCCTCAATACTCAACCCTCAATCCTCAATCCACAATCTTCAATCCTCAATACTCAATACCCAATCCTCAATCTTCAATCCTCAATCCTCAATCCACAATTCTCAATCCTCAATCCTCAGTCCCCAGTCCTCAAACCTCAATCCTCAACCCTCAGCCCTCATCCTCAATCCTCAATCCTCAATCCTCATTCCCCAATCCTCAATCTTCAATCTTCAATACTCATTCCTCAATCCTCAACCCTCAATCCTCAATCCTCAATCCTCAATCCTCAATCCTCAATTTTCAATCCTCCACCTTCAATCCTCAATACTCAATATTCAATCCTCCATCCTCAATCCTCAATCGTCAGTCTTCAATCCTCAATACTCAATCTTCAACCCTCAATCCTCAATCCTCAATCCTCAATCCTCAATCTTCAATCCTCAATACGCAATCTGCAATATTCAATCCTCAATCCTCAATCCTCAATCCTCATTCTTCAATCCTCAATCCTCAATCCACAATCCTCAATCCTCAATTTTCAATCCTCAATACTCAATCTTCAATCCACAATCCTCAATCCTCAATGCTCAACCCTCAATCGTCAGTGTTCAATCCTCAATACTCAATCTTCAATCCTCAATCCTCAATCCTCAATCCTCAATCCGCAACCTTCAATCCTCAATACTCAATCTGCAATCTTCAATCCTCAATCCTCAATCCTCAATCCTCATTCTCCAATCCTCAATCCTCAGTCCTCAAACCTCAATTCTGAATCCTCAATCCTGCATCCTCAATCTTCAGCCCTCAGTCCTCAACAATCAGTTGTCAATCCTCAATCCCCAATAGAATATCCTCAATTCACAGTTTTCAATACTCAATACTCAATCTGCAATCTTCAAATCTCTATCCACAAACATCAATTCTCATCACTCAATCCTGAACGCTCAGACCTCAATGTTCAATCCTCAATCCTCAATTCTCAATCTTCAATCCTCAATACTGAACCGTCAATCCTCAATCCTCAATCCACAATCCTCAATCCTCAATCCTCAGTAATCAATCCTCAATCTTCAATACTCAATCGTCATGCCTCAGTCCTCAATCCTCAATCCTCAATCCTCGTTCCTCAAACCTCAATCCTCAACCCTCAGTTCTCATCCTCAGTTCTCAATTCTCAATCCTCAATCCTCAATCCTCAACCTTCAATCGTCAATAATCAATCTCCATTCCTAGATTCTCAATCCCCAATCTTCAATCCTTAATCCTCAATCTTCAATCCTCAATCCCCAGTCCTCAATCTTCAATCCTCAATGCTCAATCCTCAATCCTCAATCCTCAGTCCACAATCCTCAATCCTCAAGCCTCAAACCTCAATCCTCAATCCTCAACCCTCAAACCTCAATCCTCAACCGTCAGTCCTCGTCCTCAATCGTCAACACTCAATCCTCAATCCTCAATCTTCAATCCTCAATACTCAATACCCAATCCTCAGACTTCAATCCTCAATACTCAATACTCAATCCTCATTCTCCAATCCTCAATCCTCAGTCCTCAAACCTCAATTCTGAATCCTCAATCCTACATCCTCAATCTTCAGACCTCAGTCCTCAACAATCAGTTGTCAATCCTCAATCCCCAATAGAATATCCTCAATTCACAGTTTTCAATACTCAATACTCAATCTGCATTCTTCAAATCTCTATCCACAAACATCAATTCTCATCACTCAACCCTGAACGCTCAGACCTCAATGTTCAATCCTCAATCCTCAATTCTCAATCTTCAATCCTCAATCCTCAATTCTCAACCTTCAATCCTCAATACTGAACCTTCAATCCTCAATCCTCAATCATCAATCCTCAATCCTCAATCCTCAGTAATCAATCCTCAATCTTCAATACTCATTCGTCATTCCTCAGTCCTCAGTCCTCAATCCTCAATCCTCAATCCTCGTTCCTCAAACCTCAATCCTCAACCCTCAGTCCTCATCCTCAATTCTCAATTCTCAATCCTCAATCCTCAATCCTCAATCTTCAATCCTCAATAATCAATCTCCAATCCTAGATCCTCAATCCCCAATGTTCAATCCTTAATCCTCAATCTTCAATCCTCAATCCCCAGTCCTCAATCTTCGATCCTCAATGCTCAATCCTCAATCCTCAATCCTCAGTCCTCAATCCTCAATCCTCAACCCTCAAACCTCAATCCTCAACCGTCAGTCCTCGTCCTCAATCGTCAACACTCAATCCTCAATCCACAATCTTCAATCATCAATACTCAATATTCAATACTCAATCCTCAATCTTTAATCCTCAATCTTCAATCCTCAATCCTCAATCCTCAATCCTCAATCCTCAATCCTCAATCCTCAATCCTCAATCCTCAATCCTCATTCTTCAATCCTCAATACCCAGTCCTCAATCCTCAATCCTCAATATTCAATCCTCAATACTCAATCTTCAATCCTCAATCCTCAATCCTCAATCCTCAATCCTCAATCCTCAATCCTCAATCCTCAATCCTCAATCCTCAATATTCAATCCTCAATCCCCAGTCCTCAATATTCAATCCTCAATGCTCAATCCTCAATCCTCAATACCCAATCCTCAATCTTCAATCCTCAATCCTCAATCCTCAATCCTCAATTCTCAACCCTCAATCATCAGTCCTCAGTCCTCAAACCTCAATCCTCAAACCTCAGCACTCATCCTCAATCCTCAATCCGCAATCCTCAATCCTCAATCCTCAATCTTCAATCCTCAATACTCAATCTTCAATCCTCAATCCTCAATTCTCAATCCTCATTCTCCAATCCTCAATCCTCAGTCCTCAAACCTCAATTCTGAATCCTCAATCCTGCATCCTCAATCTTCAGCCCTCAGTCCTCAACAATCAGTTGTCAATCCTCAATCCCCAATAGAATATCCTCAATTCACAGTTTTAAATACTCAATACTCAATCTGCAATCTTCAAATCTCTATCCACAAACAACAATTCTCATCACTCAACCCTGAACGCTCAGACCTCAATGTTCAATCCTCAATCCTCAATTCTCAATCTTCAATCCTCAATACTGAACCGTCAATCGTCAATCCTCAATCCTCAATCCTCAATCCTCAATCCTCAGTAATCAATTCTCAATCTTCAATACTCAATCGTCATTCCTCAGTCCTCAATCCTCAATCCTCAATCCACGTTCCTCAAACCTCAATCCTCAACCCTCAGTCCTCATCCTCAATTCTCAATTCTCAATCCTCAATCCTCAATCCTCAATCTTCAATCCTCAATAATCAATCTCCAATCCTAGATCCTCAATCCCCAATGTTCAATCCTTAATCCTCAATCTTCAATCCTCAATCCCCAGTCCTCAACCTTCAATCCTCATTGCTCAATCCTCAATCCTCAATCCTCAGTCCTCAATCCTCAATCCTCAACCCTCAAACCTCAATCCTCAATCCTCATTCTTCAATCCTCAATACCCAATCCTCAATCTTCAATCCTCAATACTCAATCCTCAATCCTCAATCCTCAATCCTCAATCCTCATTCTTCAATCCTCAATACCCAATCCTCAATCTTCAATACTCAATCCTCAATCCTCAATTCTCAACCCTCAATCCTCAGTCCTCAGTCCTCAAACATCAATCCTCAAACCTCGGCACTCATCCTCAATCCTCAATCCTCAATCCTCAATGATCAATCCTCAATCTTCAATCCTCAATACTTCAATCTTCAAACCTCAATCCTCAGTCCTCAAACCTCAATTCTGAATCCTCAATCCTGCATCCTCAATCTTCAGCCCTCAGCCCTCAACAATCAGTTGTCAATCCTCAATCCGCAATAGAATATCCTCAATTCACAGTTTTCAATACTCAATACTCAATCTGCAATCTTCAAATCTCTATCCACAAACATCAATTCTCATCACTCAACACTGAACGCTCAGTCCTCAATGTTCAATCCTCAATCTTCAATTCTCAATCTTCAATCCTCAATACTGAATCTTCAATACTCAATCCCCAATCCTTAATCCTCAATCCTCAATCCTCAATCCTCAGTAATCAATACTCAAACCTCAATACTCAATCGTCAGTCCTCATTCCTCAACCCTCAACCCTCAATCCTCGTTCCTCAAACCTCAATCCTCAACCCTCAGCCCTCATCCTCAATTCTCAATTCTCAATACTCAATCCTCAATCCTCAATCTTCAATCCTCAATAATCAATCTCCAATCCTAGATCCTCAATCCCCAATCCTCAATCCTTAGTCCTCAATCTTCAATCCTCAATCCCCAGTCCTCAATCTTCAATCCTCAATCCTCAATCCTCAATCCTCAATCCTCAATCCTCAATCCTCAATCTTCAATCCTCAGTCCCAAATCCTCAATCTTCAATACTCAATCCTCAATCCTCAATCTTCAATCCACAATACTCAGTCTTCAATCCTCAATCCTCAATCCTCAATCCTCAATCCTCAATCCTCAGTAATCAATCCTCAATCTTCAATACTCAATCGTCATTCCTCAATCCTCAAACCTCAATCCTCAACCGTCAGTCCTCGTCCTCAATACTCAACCCTCAATCCTCAATCCACAATCTTCAATCCTCAATACTCAATACCCAATCCTCAATCTTCAATCCTCAATCCTCAATCCACAATTCTCAATCCTCAATCCTCAGTCCCCAGTCCTCAAACCTCAATCCTCAACCCTCAGCCCTCATCCTCAATCCTCAATCCTCAATCCTCATTCCCCAATCCTCATTCTTCAATCCTCAATACTCATTCCTCAATCCTCAATCCTCAATCCTCAATCCTCAATCCTCAATCCTCAATCCTCAATCCTCAATCCTCAATCCTCAAACATCAATCCTCAACCGTCAGTCCTCGTCCTCAATCCTCAACCCTCAACCCTCAATCCACAATCTTCAATCCTCAATACCCAGTCCTCAATCTTCAATCCTCAATCCTCAATCCTCAATCCTCAATCCTCAATCCTCAATCCTCAATCTTCAATCCTCAGTCCCAAATCCTCAATCTTCAATACTCAATCCTCAATCCTCAATCTTCAATCCTCAATACTCAGTCTTCAATCCTCAATCCTCAACCCTCAATCCTCAATCCTCAATCCTCAGTAATCAATCCTCAATCTTCAATACTCAATCGTCATTCCTCAGTCCTCAATCCTCAATCCTTAATCCTCGTTCCTCAAACCTCAATCCTCAACCCTCAGTCCTCATCCTCAATTCTCAATTCTCAATCCTCAATCCTCAATCCTCAATCCTCAATCTTCAATCCTCAATAATCAATCTCCAATCCTAGATACTCAATCCCCAATGTTCAATCCTTAATCCTCAATCTTCAATCCTCAATCCCCAGTCCTCAATCTTCAATCCTCAATGCTCAATCCTCAATCCTCAATCCTCAGTCCTCAATCCTCAATCCTCAACCCTCCATCCTCAATCCTCAACCGTCAGTCCTCGTCCTCAATCGTCAACACTCAACCCTCAATCCACAATCTTCAATCCTCAATACCCAGTCCGCAATCTTCAATCCTCAATCCTCAACCCTCAATCCTCAATCCTCAATCCTCAATCCTCAATCTTCAATCCTCAGTCCCAAATCCTCAATCTTCAATACTCAATCCTCAATCCTCAATCTTCAATCCTCAATACTCAGTCTTCAATCCTCAATCCTCAATCCTCAATCCTCAATCCTCAATCCTCAGTAATCAATCCTCAATACCCAATCCTGAATCTTCAATCCTCAATCCTCAATCCTCAATCCTCAATCCTCAATCCTCAATCCTCAATCTTCAATCCTCAGTCCCAAATCCTCAATCTTCAATACTCAATCCTCAATCCTCAATCTTCAATCCTCAATACTCAGTCTTCAATCCTCAATCCTCAATCCTCAATCCTCAATACTCAATCCTCAGTAATCAATCCTCAATACCCAATCCTGAATCTTCAATCCTCAATCCTCAATCCTCAATTCTAAATCCTCAATCCTCAATCCTCAATCCTCAATCCTCAATCCTCAATCCTCAATCTTAATCTTCAATCCTCAGTACTCAATCTTCAATCCTCAATCCTCAATCCTCAATCCTCAATCCTCAATCTTCAACCCTCAATCCTCAATCCTTAATCTTCAATCCTCAATACGCAATCTGCAATCTTCAATCCTCAATCCTCAATCCTCAATCCTCATTCTTCAATCCTCAATCCTCAATCCTCAATCGTCAATCCTCAATTTTCAATCCTCAATACTCAATCTTCAATCCTCAATCCTCAATCCTCAATGCTCAACCCTCAATCCTCAATCCTCAATCCTCAATCTTCAATCCTCAATCCTCAATCCTCAATCTTCAATCCTCATTCTTCAATCCTCAATACCCAATCCTCAATCTTCAGTCCTCAATCCTCAATCCTCAGTCCTCAATCCTCAATCCTCAATGTTCAATCCTCAGTCCCAAATCCTCAATCTTCAATACTCAATCTTCAATCCTCAATCCTCAATACTCAATATTCAAACCTCATTCTTCAATCCTCAATACCCAATCCTCAATCTTCAATCCTCAATCCTCAATCCTCAATCCTCAATCCTCAATCTTCAATCCTCAATTCTCACTCCTCAATCCTCAATCCTCAGACCTCAAACATCAATACTCAACCCTGAGTCCTCGTCCTCAATCCGCAACCCTCAA
Organism: Calliopsis andreniformis; assembly: GCF_051401765.1. Lineage (NCBI taxonomy): Eukaryota > Metazoa > Arthropoda > Insecta > Hymenoptera > Andrenidae > Calliopsis > Calliopsis andreniformis. The sequence goes on along the minus strand of NW_027480491.1, from coordinate 2,498,241 downwards.
TCCTCAATCCTCAATCCTCAATCCTCATTCTTCAATCCTCAATACCCAATCCTCAATCTTCAATCCTCAGTCCCAAATCCTCAATCTTCAATACTCAATCCTCAATCCTCAATCTTCAATCCTCAATACTCAGTCTTCAATCCTCAATCCTCAATCCTCAATCCTCAATCCTCAATCCTCAGTAATCAATCCTCAATCTTCAATACTCAATCGTCATTCCTCAGTCCTCAATCCTCAATCCTCAATCCTCGTTCCTCAAACCTCAATCCTCAACCCTCAGTCCTCATCCTCAATTCTCAATTCTCAATCCTCAGTCCTCAATCCTCAATCTTCAATCCTCAATAATCAATCTCCAATCCTAGATCCTCAATCCCCAATGTTCAATCCATAATCCTCAATCTTCAATCCTCAATCCCCAGTCCTCAATCTTCAATCCTCAATGCTCAATCCTCAATCAACAATACTCAATATTCAATACTCAATCCTCAAACTTCAATCCTCAATCTTCAATCCTCAATCCTCAATCCTCAATCATCAATCCTCAATCCTCAATCCTCAATCCTCAATCCTCATTCTTCAATCCTCAATACCCTGTCCTCAATCTTCAATCCTCAATCCTCAATCCTCAATCCTCAATCCTCAATCCTCAATCCTCAATCTTCAATCCTCAGTCCCAAATCCTCAATCTTCAATACTCAATCCTTAATCCTCAATCTTCAATCCTCAATACTCAGTCTTCAATCCTCAATCCTCAATCCTCAATCCTCAATCCTCAATCCTCATTCTTCAATCCTCAATACCCAATCCTGAATCTTCAATCCTCAATCCTCAATCCTCAATTCTAAATCCTCAATCCTCAATCCTCAATCCTCAATCCTCAATCCTCAACCCTCAATCTTAATCTTCAATCCTCAGTACTCAATCTTCAATCCTCAATCCCTAATCCTCAATCCTCAATCCTCAATCTTCAACCCTCAATCCTCAATCCTCAATCTTCAATCCTCAATACGCAATCTGCAATCTTCCATCCTCAATCCTCAATCCTCAATCCTCTATTCTTCAATCCTCAATCCTCAATCCTCAATCCTCAATCCTCAATTTTCAATCCTCAATACTCAATCTTCAATCCTCAATCCTCAATCCTCAATGCTCAACCCTCAATCCTCAATCCTCAATCCTCAATCTTCTATCCTCAATCCTCAATCCTCAATCTTCAATCCTCATTCTTCAATCCTCAATACCCAATCCTCATTCTTCAATCCTCAATACCCAATCCTCAATCTTCAATCCTCAATCCTCAATCCTCAATCCTCAATCCTCAATCTTCAATCCTCAGTCCCAAATCCTCAATCTTCAATACTCAATCTTCAATCCTCAATCCTCAATACTCAATATTCAAACCTCATTCTTCAATCCTCAATACCCAATCCTCAATCTTCAATCCTCAATACTCAACCCTTAATCCTCAATCCTCAACCTTCAATCCTCAATTCTCAATCCTCAATCCTCAATCCTCAGACCTCAATCATCAATACTCAACCCTGAGTCCTCGTCCTCAATCCACAACCCTCAATCCTCAATCCTCAATCCTCAATCCTCATTCTTCAATCCTCAATACCCAATCCGCAATCCTCAATCCTCAATCCTCAATCTTCAATCCTTAATACTCAATCTTCAAACCTCAATCCTCAGTCCTCAAACCTCAATTCTGAATCCTCAATCCTGCATCCTCAATCTTCAGCCCTCAGTCCTCAACAATCAGTTGTCAATCCTCAATCCGCAATAGAATATCCTCAATTCCCAATTTTCAATACTCAATACTCAATCTGCAATCTTCAAATCTCTATCCACAAACATCAATTCTCATCACTCAACACTGAACGCTCAGTCCTCAATGTTCAATCCTCAATCTTCAATTCTCAATCTTCAATCCTCAATACTGAATCTTCAATACTCAATCCCCAATCCTCAATCCTCAATCCTCAATCCTCAATCCTCAGTAATCAATACTCAATCCTCAATACTCAGTCGTAAGTCCTCAGTCCTCAGTCCCCAACCCTCAATCCTCGTTCCTCAAACCTCAATCCTCAACCCTCAGCCCTCATCCTCAATTCTCAATTCTCAATACTCAATCCTCAATCCTCAATCTTCAATCCTCAATAATCAATCTCCAATCCTAGATCCTCAATACCCAATCCTCAATTCTTAATCCTCAATCTTCAATCCTCAATCCCCAGTCCTCAATCTTCAATCCTCAGTGCTCAATCCTCAATCCTCAATCCTCAGTCCTCAATCCTCAATCCTCAATCCTCAAACATCAATCCTCAGCCCTCAACCCTCAATCCACAATGTTCAATCCTCAATACCCAGTCCTCAATCTTCAATCCTCAATCCCCAATCCTCAATCCTCAATCCTCAATCCTCAATCCTCAATCTTCAATCCTCAGTTCCAAATCCTCAATCTTCAATACTCAATCCTCAATCCTCAATCTTCAATCCCCAATACTCAGTCTTCAATCCTCAATCCTCAATCCTCAATCCTCAATCCTCAATCCTCAGTAATCAGTCCTCAATACCCAATCCTGAATCTTCAATCCTCAATCCTCAATCCTCAATTCTAACTCCTCAATCCTCAATCCTCAATCCTCAATCCTCAATCCTCAATCCTCAATCCTCAATCGTAATCTTCAATCCTCAGTACTCAATCTTCAATCCTCAATCCTCAATCCTCAATCCTCAATCCTCAATCTTCAACCCTCAATCCTCAATCCTCAATTTTCAATCCTCAATACGCAATCTGCAATCTTCAATCCTCAATCCTCAATCCTCAATCCTCATTCTTCAATCCTCAATCCTCAATCCTCAATCCTCAATCCTCAATTTTCAATCCTCAATACTCAATCTTCAATCCTCAATCCTCAATCCTCAATGCTCAAACCTCAATCCTCAATCCTCAATCCTCAATCTTCAATCCTCAATCCTCAATCCTCAATCTTCAATCCTCATTCTTCAATCCTCAATACCCAATCCTCAATCTTCAATCCTCAATCCTCAATCATCAATCCTCAATCCTCAATCCTCAATCTTCAATCCTCAGTCCCAAATCCTCAATCTTCAATACTCAATCTTCAATCCTCAATCCTCAATACTCAATATTCAAACCTCATTCTTCAATCCTCAATACCCAATCCTCAATCTTCAATCCTCAATCCTCAATCCTCAATCCTCAATCCTCAATCTTCAATCCTCAATTCTCAATCCTCAATCTTCAATCCTCAATCCTCAATCCTCAGTTCTCAACCCTCAATCCTCAGTCCTCAGTCCTCAAACCTCAATCCTCAAACCTCTGCACTCATCCTCAATCCTCAATCCTCAATCTTCAATCTTCAATCCTCAATACTCAATCCTCAATCCTCAATCCTCAATCCTCAATCCTCAATCCTCAATCCTCAATCCTCAATCCTCAATCCTCATTCTTCAATCCTCACTACCCAATCCTCAATCTTCAGTCCTCAATCCTCAATCCACGATTCTCAATCCTCAATCCTCAGTCCCCAGTCCTCAAACCTCAATCCTCAACCCTCAGCCCTCATCCTCAATCCTCAATCCTCAATCCTCAACCCTCAAACCTCAATCCTCAATCCTCAACCCGCAAACCTCAATCCTCAATCCTCAACCCTCAAACCTCAATCCTCAACCGTCAGACCTCGTCCTCAATCGTCAACACTCAATCCTCAATCCTCAATCTTCAATCCTCAATACTCAATACCCAATCCTCACACTTCAATCCTCAATCCTCAATCCTCAATCCTCATTCTCCAATCCTCAATCCTCAGTCCTCAAACCACAATTCTGAATCCTCAATCCTACATCCTCAATCTTCAGACCTCAGTCCTCAACAATCAGTTGTCAATCCTCAATCCCCAATAGAATATCCTCAATTCACAGTTTTCAATACTCAATACTCAATCTGCATTCTTCAAATCTCTATCCACAAACATCAATTCTCATCACTCAACCCTGAACGCTCAGACCTCAATGTTCAATCCTCAATCCTCAATTCTCAATCTTCAATCCTCAATACTGAACCTTCAATCCTCAATCCTCAATCCTCAATCCTCAATCCTCAATCCTCAGTAATCAATCCTCAATCTTCAATACTCAATCGTCATTCCTCAGTCCTCAATCCTCAATCCTCAATCCTCGTTCCTCAAACCTCAATCCTCAACCCTCAGTCCTCATCCTCAATTCTCAATTCTCAATCCTCAATCCTCAATCCTCAATCTTCAATCCTCAATAATCAATCTCCAATCCTAGATCCTCAATCCCCAATGTTCAATCCTTAATACTCAATCTTCAATCCTCAATCCCCAGTCCTCAATCTTCAATCCTCAATGCTCAATCCTCAATCCTCAATCCTCAGTCCTCAATCCTCAATCCTCAACCCTCAAACCTCAATCCTCAATCCTCATTCTTCAATCCTCAATACCCAATCCTCAATCTTCAATCCTCAATCCTCAATCCTCAATCCTCAATCCTCAATCCTCAATCCTCATTCTTCAATCCTCAATACCCAATCCTCAATCTTCAATCCTCAATCCTCAATCCTCAATTCTCAACCCTCAATCCTCAGTCCTCAGTCCTCAAACATCAATCCTCAAACCTCGGCACTCATCCTCAATCCTCAATCCTCAATCCTCAATCCTCAGTCCTCAATCTTCAATCCTCAATACTCAATCTTCAAACCTCAATCCCCAGTCCTCAAACCTCAATTCTGAATCCTCAATCCTGCATCCTCAATCTTCAGCCCTCAGTCCTCAACAATCAGTTGTCAATCCTCAATCCGCAATAGAATATCCTCAATTCACAGTTTTCAATACTCAATACTCAATCTGAAATCTTCAAATCCCTATCCACAAACATCAATTCTCATCACTCAACACTGAACTCTCAGTCCTCAATGTTCAATCCTCAATCCTCAACCCTCAATCCTCAATCCTCAATCTTCAATCCCCAATACTCAATCCTCAATCCTCAATCCTCAATCCTCAATCCTCAATCCTCAATCCTCCGTCCTCAATCCTCAATTTTCAATCCTCAATCTTCAATCCTCAATACTCAATATTCAATCCTCCATCCTCAATCCTCAATCGTCAGTCTTCAATCCTCAATACTCAATCTTCAATCCTCAATCCTCAATCCTCAATCCTCAATCCTCAACCTTCAATCCTCAATACGCAATCTGCAATCTTCAATCCTCAATCCTCAATCCTCAATCCTCATTCTTCAATCCTCAATCCTCAATCCTCAATCCTCAATCCTCAATTTTCAATCCTCAATACTCAATCTTCAATCCTCAATACTCAATCCTCAATGCTCAACCATCAATCGTCAGTGTTCAATCCTCAATACTCAATCTTCAATCCTCAATCCTCAATCCCCAATCCGCAATCTTCAATCCTCAATACTCAATCTGCAATCTTCAATCCTCAATCCTCAATCCTCAATCCTCATTCTCCAATCCTCAATCCTCAGTCATGAAACCTCAATTCTAAATCCTCAATCCTGCATCCTCATTCTTCAGCCCTCAGTCCTCAACAATCAGTTGTCAATCCTCAATCCCCAATAGAATATCCTCAATTCACAGCTTTCAATACTCAATAATCAATCTGCAATCTTCAAATCTCTATCCACAAACATCAATTCTCATCACTCAACCCTGAGCGCTCAGACCTCAATGTTCAATCCTCAATCCTCAATTCTCAATCTTCAATCCTCAATACTGAACCTTCAGTCCTCAATCCTTAATCCTCAATCCTCAATCCTCAATCCTCAGTAATCAATCCTCAATCTTCAATACTCAATCGTCATTCCTCAGTCCTCAATCCTCAATCCCCAATCCTCGTTCCTCAAGCCTCAATCCTCAACCCTCAGTCCTCATCCTCAATTCTCAATTCTCAATCCTCAATCCTCAATCCTCAATCCTCAATCCTCAATCCTCAATCCTCAATCCTCAATCCTCAATTTTCAATCCTCAATCTTCAATCCTCAATACTCAATATTCAATCCTCCATACTCAATCCTCAATCGTTAGTCTTCAATCCTCAATCCTCAATCCTCAATCCTCAATCCTCAATTTTCAATCCTCAATCTTCAATCCTCAATACTCAATATTCAATCCTCCATCCTCAATCCTCAGTCGTCAGTCTTCAATCCTCAATACTCAATCTTCAATACTCAATCCTCAATCCTCAATCCTCAATCCTCAATACTCAATCTTCAATCCTCAATACTCAATCTGCAATCTTCAATCCTCAATCCTCAATCCTCAATCCTCATTCTTCAATCCTCAATCCTCAATCCTCAATCCTCAATCCTCAATTTTCAATCCTCAATACTCAATCTTAAATCCTCAATCCTCAATCCTCTATCCTCAACCCTCAATCGTCAGTCTTCAATCCCCAATACTCAATCTTCAATCCTCAATCCTCAATCCTCAATCCTCGTTCCTCAAACCTCAATCCTCAACCCTCAGTCCTCATCCTAAATTCTCAATTCTCAATCCTCAATCCTCAATCCTCAATATTCAATCCTCAATAATCAATCTCCAATCCTAGATCCTCAATCCCCAATCTTCAATCCTCAATCTTCAATCCTCAATCCCCAGTCCTCAATCTTCAATCCTCAATGCTCAATCCTCAATCCTCAATCCTCAGTCCTCAATCCTCAATCCTCCACCCTCAAACCTCAATCCTCAACCGTCAGTCCTCGTCCTCAAACGTCAACACTCAATCCTCAATCCTCAATCTTCAATCCTGACTACTCAATATTCAATACTCAATCCTCAATCGTCAATCCTCAATCTTCAATCCTCAATCCTCAATCCTCAATCCTCAATCCTCAATCTTCAATCCTCAATACTCAATCTGCAATCTTCAATCCTCAATCCTCAATCCTCAATCCTCATTCTTCAATCCTCAATCCTCAATCCTCAATCCTCAATCCTGAATCCTCAATCCTCAATCCTCAATCCTCAATCCTCAATCCTCAATCCTCAATCCTCAATCCTCAATTTTCAATCCTCAATCTTCAATCCTCAATACTCAATATTCAATCCTCCATCCTCAATACTCAGTCGTCAGTCTTCAATCCTCAATACTCAATCTTCAATCCTCAATCCTCAATCCTCAATCCTCAATCCTCAATCTTCAATCCTCAATACTCAATCTGCAATCTTCAATCCTCAATCCTCAATCCTCAATCCTCATTCTTCAATCCTCAATCCTCAATCCTCAATCCTCAATCTTCAATTTTCAATCCTCAATACTCAATCTTAAATCCTCAATCCTCAATCCTCTATCCTCAACCCTCAATCGTCAGTCATCAATCCCCAATACTCAATCTTCAATCCTCAATCCTCAATCCTCAATCCTCGTTCCTCAAACGTCAATCCTCAACCCTCATTCCTCATCCTCAATTCTCAGTTCTCAATCCTCAATCCTCAATCCTCAATATTCAATCCTCAATAATCAATCTCCAATCCTAGATCCTCAATCCCCAATCTTCAATCCTCAATCCTCAATCCTCAATCCTCAATCCTCAATCCTCAATCCTCAGTCCTCAATCCTCAATCCCCATTCTTCAATCCTCAATACCCAATCCTCAACCTTCAATCCTCAATACTCAATCCTGAATCCTCAATCCTCAATCCTCAATCCTGAATATTCAATCATCAATCCTCAATCCTCAATCCTCAATACTCAGTCTTCAATCCTCAATCCTCAATCCTCAATCCTCAATCCTCAATCCTCATTCTTCAATCCTCAATACCCAATCCTGAATCTTCAATCCTCAATCCTCAATCCTCAATTCTAAATCCTCAATCCTCAATCCTGAATCTTCAATCCTCAATACTCAGTCTTCAATCCTCAATCCTCAATCCTCAATCCTCAGTCCTCAATCCTCATTCTTCAATCCTCATTACCCAATCCTCAATCTTTAATCCTCAATCCTCAATCCTCAATTCTAAATCCTCGATCCTCAATCCTCAATCCTCAATCCACAATCCTCAATCCTCAATCTTAATCTTCAATCCTCAGTACTCAATCTTCAATCCTCAATCCTCAACCCTCAACCGTCAGTACTCGTCCTCAATCGTCAACACTCAATCCTCAATCCTCAATCTTCAATCCTCATTCTTCAATCCTCAATACCCAATCCTCAATCTTCAATCTTCATTCCTCAGTACTCAATCTTCATTCTTCAATCGTCAGTCTTCAATCCTCAATACTCAATCTTCAATCCTCAATCCTCAATCCTCAATCCTCAATAAGCAATTATCAATCCTCAATACTCAATCTGCAATCTTCAATCCTCAATCCTCAAACCTCAATCCTCAATCCTCAATCCTCGTTCCTCACACCTCAATCCTCAACCCTCAGTCCTCATCCTCAGTTCTCAATTCTCAATCCTCAATCCTCAATCCTCAATCTTCAATCCTCAATAATCAATCTCCAATCCTAGATTCTCAATCCCCAATCTTCAATCCTTAATCCTCAATCTTCAATCCTCAATCCCCAGTCCTCAATCTTCAATCCTCAACGCTCAATCCCCAATCCTCAATCCTCAGTCCTCAATCCTCAATCCTCAACCCTCAAACCTCAATCCTCAATCCTCAACCCTCAAACCTCAATCCTCAACCGTCAGTCCTCGTCCTCAATCGTCGACAATCAATCCTCAATCCTCAAGCTTCAATCCTCAATACTCAATACCCAATCCTCAGACTTCAATCCTCAATCCTCAATCCTCAATCCTCATTCTCCAATCCTCAATCCTCAGTCCTCAAACCTCAACTCTGAATCCTCAATCCTACATCCTCAATCTTCAGACCTCAGTCCTCAACAATCAGTTGTCAATCCTCAATCCCCAATAGAATATCCTCAATTCACAGTTTTCAATACTCAATACTCAAAATGCTTTCTTCAAATCTCTATCCACAAACATCAATAATCATCACTCAACCCTGAACGCTCAGACCTCAATGTTCAATCCTCAATCCTCAATTCTCAATCTTCAATCCTCAATACTGAACCTTCAATCCTCAATCCTCAATCCTCAATCCTCAATCCTCAATCCTCAGTAATCAATCCTCAATCTTCAATACTCAATCGTCATTCCTCAGTCCTCAATCCTCAATCCTCAACCCTCGTTCCTCAAACCTCAATCCTCAACACTCAGTCCTCATCCTCAATTCTCAATTCTCAATCCTCAATCCTCAATCCTCAATCTTCAATCCTCAATAATCAATCTCCAATCCTAGATCCTCAATCCCCTATGTTCAATCCTTAATCCTCAATCTTCAATCCTCAATCCCCAGTCCTCAATCTTCAATCCTCAATTCTCAATCCTCAATCCTCAATCCTCAGTCCTCAATCCTCAATCCTCAACCCTCAAACCTCAATCCTCAACCGTCAGTCCTCGTCCTCAATCGTCAACACTCAATCCTCAATCCTCAATCCTCAATCCTCAATCCTCATTCTTCAATCCTCAATACCCAGTCCTCAATCTTCAATCCTCAATCCTCAATCCTCAATCCTCAATCCTCAATCCTCAATCCTCAATCTTCAATCCTCAGTCCCAAATCTTCAATCTTCAATACTCAATCCTCAAACCTCAATCTTCAATCCTCAATACTCAGTCTTCAATCCTCAATCCTCAACCCTCAATCCTCAATCCTCAATCCTCATTCTTCAATCCTCAATACCCTATCCTGAATCTTCAATCCTCAATCCTCAATCCTCAATTCTCAACACTCAATCCTCAGTCCTCAGTCCTCAAACCTCAATCCTCAAACCTCAGCACTCATCCTCAATCCTCAATCCTCAATCCTCAATCCTCAATCCTCAATCTTCAATCCTCAATACTCAATCTTCAAACCTCAATCCTCAGTCCTCAAACCTCAATTCTGAATCCTCAATCCTGCATCCTCAATCTTCAACCCTCAGTCGTCAACAATCAGTTGTCAATCCTCAATCCGCAATAGAATATCCTCAATTCCCAGTTTTCAATACTCAATACCCAATCTGCAATCTTCAAATCTCTATACACAAACATCAATTCTCATCACTCAACACTGAACGCTCTGTCCTCAATGTTCAATCCTCAATCTTCAACTCTCAATCTTCAATCCTCAATACTGAATCTTCAATACTCAATCCCCAATCCTCAATCTTCAAACCTCAATAATCAATCTCCAATCCTAGATTCTCAATCCCCAATCCTCAATTCTTAATCCTCAATCTTCAATCCTCAATACCCAATCCTCATTCTTCAGTCCTCAATCCTCAATCCACAATTCCCAATCCTCAATCCTCAGTCCCCAGTCCTCAAACCTCAATCCTCAACCCTCAGCCCTCATCCTCAATCCTCAATCCTCAATCCTCATTCCTCAATCGTCAATCTTCAATCCTCAATACTCAATCCTCAATCCTCAATCCTCAATCCTCAATCCTCAATCCTCAATCCTCAATCCTCAATTCTCAATTTTCAATCCTCAATCTTCAATCCTCAATCCTCAATCCTCAATCCTCAATCCTCAATCCTCAATCCTCAATCCTCAATCCTCAATCCTCAATCCTCAATCCTCAATTCTCAATTTTCAATCCTCAATCTTCAATCCTCAATCCTCAATCCTCAATCCTCAATCCTCAATCCTCAATCCTCAATCGTCAATCTTCAATCCTCAATACTCAATCTTCAATCCTCAATCCTCAATACTCAATACTCAACCCTCATTCTTCAATCCTCAATACCCAATCCTCAATCTTCAATCCTCAATCCTCAATCCTCAATACTCAATCCTCAATCTTCAATCCTCAATCCTCAATGCTCAATCTTCAATCCTCATTCTTCAATCCTCAATACCCAATCCTCAATCTTCAATCCTCAATCCTCAATCCTCAATCCTCAATCCTCAATCCTCAATCTTCAATCCTCAGTCCCAAATCCACAATCTTCAATACTCAATCTTCAATCCTCAATCCTCAATACTCAATATTCAACCCTCATTCTTCAATCCTCAATACCCAATCCTCAATCTTCAATCCTCAATCCTCAATCCTCAATCATCAATCCTCAATCTTCAATCCTCAATTCTCAATTCTCAATCCTCAATCCTCAATCCTCAGACCTCAAACATCAATACTCAACCCTGAGTCCTCGTCCTCAATCTTCAATCCTCAGTGCTCAATCCTCAATCTTCAATCCTCAGTCCTCAATCCTCAATCCTCAATCCTCAAACATCAATCCTCAACCGTCAGTCCTCGTCCTCAATCCTCAACACTCAATCCTCAATCCACAATCGTCAATCCTCAATACTCAATATTCAATCCTCAATCCTCAATCTCCAATCCTCAATACTCAATCCTCAATCCTCAATCCTCAATCCTCAATCCTCAATCCTCAATCCTCAATCCTCTATCCTCAATCCTCAATCATCAATCCTCAATCCTCATTCTTCAATCCTCAATACCCAATCCTCAATCTTCAGTCCTCAATCCTCAATCCACAATTCTCAATCCTCAATCCTCAGTCCCCAGTCCTCAAACCTCAATCCTCAACCCTCCGCCCTCATCCTCAATCCTCAATCCTCAATCCTCATTCCTCAATCCTCAATCTTCAATCCTCAATACTCAATGTTCAATCCTCAATCCTCAATCCTCAATCCTCAATCATCAATACTCAATCCTCAATTCTCAATTTTCAATCCTCAATCTTCAGTCCTCAATCCTCAATCCACAATCCTCTATCCTCAACCTTCAATCCTCAATACGCAATCTGCAATCTTCAATCCTCAATCCTCAATCCTCCATACTCATTCTTCAATCCTCAATCCTCAATCCTCAATCCTCAATCCTCAATTCTCAACCCTCAATCCTCAGTCCTCAGTCCTCAAACCTCAATCCTCAAACCTCAGCACTCATCCTCAATCCTCAATCCTCAATCCTCAATCCTCAATCCTCAAGCTTCAATCCTCAATACTCAATCTTCAAACCTCAATCCTCAGTCCTCAAACCTCAATTCTGAATCCTCAATCCTGCATCTTCAATCTTCAGCCCTCAGTCCTCAACAATCAGTTGTCAATCCTCAATCCGCAATAGAATATCCTCAATTCCCAGTTTTCAATACTCAATACTCAATCTGCAATCTTCAAATCTCTATCCACAAACATCAATTCTCATCACTCAACACTGAACGCTCAGTCCTCAATGTTCAATCCTCAATCTTCAATTCTCAATCTTCAATCCTCAATACTGAATTTTCAGTACTCAATCCCCAATCCTCAATCCTCAATCCTCAATCCTCAATTCTCTGTAATCAATACTCAATCCTCAATCCTCAATCTTCAATCCTCAATAATCAATCTCCAATCCTAGATCCTCAATCCCCAATCCTCAATTCTTAATCCTCAATCTTCAATCCTCAATCCCCAGTCCTCAATCTTCAATCCTCAGTGCTCAATCCTCAATCTTCAATCCTCAGTCCTCAATCCTCAATCCTCAATCCTCAAACATCAATCCTCAACCGTCAGTCCTCGTCCTCAATCCTCAACCCTCAATCCTCAATCCACAATCTTCAATCCTCAATACTCAATATTCAATCCTCAATCCTCAATCCTCAATCCTCAATCTTCAATCCTCAATACTCAATCCTCAATCCTCAATCCTCAATCCTCAATCCTCAGTCCTCAATCCTCAATCCTCTATCCTCAATCCTCAATCATCAATCCTCAATCCTCATTCTTCAATCCTCAATACCCAATCCTCAATCTTCAGTCCTCAATCCTCAATCCACAATTCTCAATCCTCAATCCTCAGTCCCCAGTCCTCAAACCTCAATCCTCAACCCTCAGCCCTCATCCTCAATCCTCAATCCTCAATCCTCATTCCTCAATGCTCAATCTTCAATCCTCAATACTCAATGGTCAATCCTCAATCCTCAATCCTCAATCCTCAATCATCAATCCTCAATCCACAATTCTCAATTTTCAATCCTCAATCTTCAATCCTCAATCCTCAATCCACAATCCTCTATCCTCAATCTTCAATCCTCAATACGCAATCTGCAATCTTCAATCCTCAATCCTCAATCCTGAATACTCATTCTTCAATCCTCAATCCTCAATCCTCAATCCTCAATCCTCAATTTTCAATCCTCAATACTCAATCTTCAATCCTCAATCCTCAATCCTCAATCCTCAATGCTCAACACTCAATCGTCAGTCTTCAATCCTCAATACTCAATCTTCAATCCTCAATCCTCAATCCTCAATCCTCAATCCGCAATCTTCAATCCTCAGTACTCAATCTGCAATCTTCAATCCTCAATCCTCAATCCTCAATCCTAATTCTCCAATCCTCAATCCTCAGTCCTCAAACCTCAATTCTGAATCCTCAATCCTTCATCCTCAATCTTCAGCCCTCAGTCCTCAACAATCAGTTGTCAATCCTCAATCCCCAATAGAATATCCTCAATTCACAGTTTTCAATACTCAATACTCAATCTGCAATCTTCAAATCTCTATCCACAAACATCAATTCTCATCACTCAGCCCTGAACGCTCAGACCTCAATGTTCAATCCTCAATCCTCAATTCTCAATCTTCAATCCTCAATACTGAACCGTCAATCCTCAATCCTTAATCCTCAATCTTCAATCCTCAATCCCCAGTCCTCAATCTTCAATCCTCAATGCTCAATCCTCAATCCTCAATCCTCAGTCCTCAATCCTCAATCCTCAACCCTCAAACCTCAATCCTCAACCGTCAGTCCTCGTTCTCAATCGTCAACACTCAATCCTCAATCCACAATCTTCAATCATCAATAATCAATATTCAATACTCAATCCTCAATCTTCAATCCTCAATCTTCAATCCTCAATCCTCAATCCTCAATCCCCAATCCTCAATCCTCAATCCTCAAACCTCAATCCTCAATCCTCATTCTTCAATCCTCAATACCCAGTCCTCAATCCTCAATCCTCAATCCTCAATCCTCAATCCTCAATCCTCAATCCTCAATCCTCAATCTTCAATCCTCAGTCCCAAATCCTCAATCTTCAATACTCAATCCTCAATCCTCAATCTTCAATCCTCAATACTCAGTCTTCAATCCTCAATCCTCAATCCTCAATCCTCAATCCTCAATCCTCATTCTTCAATCCTCAATACCCAATCCTGAATCTTCAATCCTCAATCCTCAATCCTCAATTCTAAATCCTCAATCCTCAATCCTCAATCCTCAATCCTCAATCCTCAACCTTAATCTTCAATCCTCAGTACTCAATTTTCAATCCTCAATCATCAATCCTCAATCCTCAATCCTCAATCTTCAACCCTCAATACTCAATCTTCAATCCTCAATCGTCAATCCTCAATCCTCAATCCTCAATCCTCAATCCTCAATCGTCAATCTTCAATCCTCAATACTCAATCTTCAATCCTCAATCCTCAATACTCAATACTCAACCCTCATTCTTCAATCCTCAATACCCAATCCTCAATCTTCAATCCTCAATCCTCAATCCTCAATACTCAATCCTCAATCTTCAATCCTCAATCCTCAATCCTCAATCTTCAATCCTCATTCTTCAATCCTCAATACCCAATCCTCAATCTTCAATCCTCAATCATCAATCCTCAATCCACAATTCTCAATTTTCAATCCTCAATCTTCAATCCTCAATCCTCAATCCACAATCCTCTATCCTCAATCTTCAATCCTCAATACGCAATGCTCAACACTCAATCGTCAGTCTTCAATCCTCAATACTCAATCTTCAATCCTCAATCCTCAATCCTCAATCCTCAATCCGCAATCTTCAATCCTCAGTACTCAATCTGCAATCTTCAATCCTCAATCCTCAATCCTCAATCCTAATTCTCCAATCCTCAATCCTCAGTCCTCAAACCTCAATTCTGAATCCTCAATCCTTCATCCTCAATCTTCAGCCCTCAGTCCTCAACAATCAGTTGTCAATCCTCAATCCCCAATAGAATATCCTCAATTCACAGTTTTCAATACTCAATACTCAATCTGCAATCTTCAAATCTCTATCCACAAACATCAATTCTCATCACTCAGCCCTGAACGCTCAGACCTCAATGTTCAATCCTCAATCCTCAATTCTCAATCTTCAATCCTCAATACTGAACCGTCAATCCTCAATCCTTAATCCTCAATCTTCAATCCTCAATCCCCAGTCCTCAATCTTCAATCCTCAATGCTCAATCCTCAATCCTCAATCCTCAGTCCTCAATCCTCAATCCTCAACCCTCAAACCTCAATCCTCAACCGTCAGTCCTCGTCCTCAATCGTCAACACTCAATCCTCAATCCACAATCTTCAATCATCAATAATCAATATTCAATACTCAATCCTCAATCTTCAATCCTCAATCTTCAATCCTCAATCCTCAATCCTCAATCCCCAATCCTCAATCCTCAATCCTCAAACCTCAATCCTCAATCCTCATTCTTCAATCCTCAATACCCAGTCCTCAATCCTCAATCCTCAATCCTCAATCCTCAATCCTCAATCCTCAATCCTCAATCCTCAATCTTCAATCCTCAGTCCCAAATCCTCAATCTTCAATACTCAATCCTCAATCCTCAATCTTCAATCCTCAATACTCAGTCTTCAATCCTCAATCCTCAATCCTCAATCCTCAATCCTCAATCCTCATTCTTCAATCCTCAATACCCAATCCTGAATCTTCAATCCTCAATCCTCAATCCTCAATTCTAAATCCTCAATCCTCAATCCTCAATCCTCAATCCTCAATCCTCAACCTTAATCTTCAATCCTCAGTACTCAATTTTCAATCCTCAATCATCAATCCTCAATCCTCAATCCTCAATCTTCAACCCTCAATACTCAATCTTCAATCCTCAATCGTCAATCCTCAATCCTCAATCCTCAATCCTCAATCCTCAATCGTCAATCTTCAATCCTCAATACTCAATCTTCAATCCTCAATCCTCAATACTCAATACTCAACCCTCATTCTTCAATCCTCAATACCCAATCCTCAATCTTCAATCCTCAATCCTCAATCCTCAATACTCAATCCTCAATCTTCAATCCTCAATCCTCAATCCTCAATCTTCAATCCTCATTCTTCAATCCTCAATACCCAATCCTCAATCTTCAATCCTCAATCCTCAATCCTCAATCCTCAATCCTCAATCCTCAATCTTCAATCCTCAGTCCCAAATCCACAATCTTCAATACTCAATCTTCAATCCTCAATCCTCAATACTCAATATTCAACCCTCATTCTTCAATCCTCAATACCCAATCCTCAATCTTCAATCCTCAATCCTCAATCCTCAATCCTCAATCCTCAATCTTCAATCCTCAATTCTCAATCCTCAATCCTCAATCCTCAGACCTCAAACATCAATACTCAACCCTGAGTCCTCGTCCTCAATCCACAACCCTCAGTACTCAATCCTCAATCCTCAATCCTCATTCTTCAATCCTCAATACCCAATCCTCAATCTTCAATCCTCAAACCTCAATCCTCAATTCTCAATCCTCAATCCTCAGTCCTCAGTCCTCAAACCTCAATCCTCAAACCTCAGCACTCATCCTCAATCCTCAATCCTCAATCCTCAATCCTCAATCCTCAATCTTCAATCCTCAATACTCAATCTCCAAACTTCAATCCTCAGTCCTCTAACCTCAATTCTGAATCCTCAATCCTGCATCCTCAATCTTCAGCCCTCAGTCCTCAACAATCAGTTGTCAATCCTCAATCCGCAATAGAATATCCTCAATTCCCAGTTTTCAATACTCAATACTCAATCTGCATTCTTCAAATCTCTATCCACAAACATCAATTCTCATCACTCAACACTGAACGCTCAGTCCTCAATGTTCAATCCTCAATCTTCAATTCTCAATCTTCAATCCTCAATACTGAATTTTCAGTACTCAATCCCCAATCCTCAATCCTCAATCCTCAATCCTCAATCCTCTGTAATCAATACTCAATCCTCAATCCTCAATCTTCAATCCTCAATAATCAATCTCCAACCCTAGATCCTCAATCCCCAATCCTCAATTCTTAATCCTCAATCTTCAATCCTCAATCCCCAGTCCTCAATCTTCAATCCTCAGTGCTCAATCCTCAATCTTCAATCCTCAGTCCTCAATTCTCAATCCTCAATCCTCAAACATCAATCCTCAACCGTCAGTCCTCGTCCTCAATCCTCAACCCTCAATCCTCAATCCACAATCTTCAATCCTCAATACTCAATATTCAATCCTCAATCCTCAATCTTCAATCCTCAATACTCAATCCTCAATCCTCAATCCTCAATCCTCAATCCTCAATCCTCAATCCTCAATCCTCTATCCTCAATCCTCAATCATCAATCCTCAATCCTCATTCTTCAATCCTCAATACCCAATCCTCAATCTTCAGTCCTCAATCCTCAATCCACAATTCTCAATCCTCAATCCTCAGTCCCCAGTCCTCAAACCTCAATCCTCAACCCTCCGCCCTCATCCTCAATCCTCAATCCTCAATCCTCATTCCTCAATCCTCAATCTTCAATCCTCAATACTCAATGTTCAATCCTCAATCCTCAATCCTCAATCCTCAATCATCAATCCTCAATCCTCAATCCTCAATCTTCAACCCTCAATACTCAATCTTCAATCCTCAATCGTCAATCCTCAATCCTCAATCCTCAATCCTCAATCCTCAATCGTCAATCTTCAATCCTCAATACTCAATCTTCAATCCTCAATCCTCAATACTCAATACTCAACCCTCATTCTTCAATCCTCAATACCCAATCCTCAATCTTCAATCCTCAATCCTCAATCCTCAATACTCAATCCTCAATCTTCAATCCTCAATCCTCAATCCTCAATCTTCAATCCTCATTCTTCAATCCTCAATACCCAATCCTCAATCTTCAATCCTCAATCCTCAATCCTCAATCCTCAATCCTCAATCCTCAATCTTCAATCCTCAGTCCCAAATCCACAATCTTCAATACTCAATCTTCAATCCTCAATCCTCAATACTCAATATTCAACCCTCATTCTTCAATCCTCAATACCCAATCCTCAATCTTCAATCCTCAATCCTCAATCCTCAATCCTGAATCCTCAATCTTCAATCCTCAATTCTCAATCCTCAATCCTCAATCCTCAGACCTCAAACATCAATACTCAACCCTGAGTCCTCGTCCTCAATCCACAACCCTCAGTACTCAATCCTCAATCCTCAATCCTCATTCTTCAATCCTCAATACCCAATCCTCAATCTTCAATCCTCAAACCTCAATCCTCAATTCTCAATCCTCAATCCTCAGTCCTCAGTCCTCAAACCTCAATCCTCAAACCTCAGCACTCATCCTCAATCCTCAATCCTCAATCCTCAATCCTCAATCCTCAATCTTCAATCCTCAATACTCAATCTCCAAACTTCAATCCTCAGTCCTCTAACCTCAATTCTGAATCCTCAATCCTGCATCCTCAATCTTCAGCCCTCAGTCCTCAACAATCAGTTGTCAATCCTCAATCCGCAATAGAATATCCTCAATTCCCAGTTTTCAATACTCAATACTCAATCTGCAATCTTCAAATCTCTATCCACAAACATCAATTCTCATCACTCAACACTGAACGCTCAGTCCTCAATGTTCAATCCTCAATCTTCAATTCTCAATCTTCAATCCTCAATACTGAATTTTCAGTACTCAATCCCCAATCCTCAATCATCAATCCTCAATCCTCATTCTTCAATCCTCAATACCCAATCCTCAATCTTCAGTCCTCAATCCTCAATCCACAATTCTCAATCCTCAATCCTCAGTCCCCAGTCCTCAAACCTCAATCCTCATCCCTCCGCCCTCATCCTCAATCCTCAATCCTCAATCCTCATTCCTCAATCCTCAATCTTCAATCCTCAATACTCAATGTTCAATCCTCAATCCTCAATCCTCAATCCTCAATCATCAATCCTCAATCCCCAATTCTCAATTTTCAATCCTCAATCTTCAGTCCTCAATCCTCAATCCACAATCCTCTATCCTCAACCTTCAATCCTCAATACGCAATCTGCAATCTTCAATCCTCAATCCTCAATCCTCCATACTCATTCTTCAATCCTCAATCCTCAATCCTCAATCCTCAATCCTCAATTTTCAATCCTCAATACTCAATCTTCAATGCTCAATCCTCAATCCTCAATCCTCAATGCTCAACCCTCAATCGTCAGTCTTCAATCCTCAATACTCAATCTTCAATCCTCAATACTCAATCTTCAATCCTCAATCCTCAATCCTCAATCCTCAATCCGCAATCTTCAATCCTCAGTATTCAATCTGCAATCTTCAATACTCAATCCTCAATCCTCAATCTTCAATCCTCAATACTCAGTCTTCAATCCTCAATCCTCAATCCTCAATCCTCAATCCTCAATCCTCATTCTTCAATCCTCAATACCCAATCCTGAATCTTCAATCCTCAATCCTCAATCCTCAATTCTAAATCCTCAATCCTCAATCCTCAATTCTCAGTCCTCAATCCTCAATCTTAATCTTCAATCCTCAGTACTCAATCTTCAATCCTCAATCCTCAATCCTCAATCCTCAATCCTCAATCTTCAACCCGCAATACTCAATCATCAATCCTCAATCCTCAATCCTCAATTCTCAATCCTCAATCCTCAATCGTCAATCGTCAATCTTCAATCCTCAATACTCAATCTTCAATCCTCAATACTCAATGCTCAATACTCAACCCTCATTCTTCAATCCTCAATACCCAATCCTCAATCTTCAATCCTCAATCCTCAATCCTCAATACTCAATCCTCAATCTTCAATCCTCAATCCTCAATCCTCAATCTTCAATCCTCATTCTTCAATCCTCAATACCCAATCCTCAATCTTCAATCCTCAATCCTCAATCTTCAATCCTCAATCCTCAATCCTCAATCTTCAATCCTCAGTCCCAAATCCTCAATCTTCAATACTCAATCTTCAATCCTCAATCCTCAATACTCAATATTCAACCCTCATTCTTCAATCCTCAATACCCAATCCTCAATCTTCAATCCTCAATCCTCAATCCTCAATCCTCAATCCTCAATCTTCAATCCTCAATTCTCAATCCTCAATCCTCAATCCTCAGACCTCAAACATCAATACTCAACCCTGAGTCCTCGTCCTCAATCCACAACCCTCAATACTCAATCCTCAATCCTCAATCCTCATTCTTCAATCCTCAATACCCAATCCTCAATCTTCAATCCTCAATCCTCAATCCTCAATTCTCAACCCTCAAACCTCAGTCCTCAGTCCTCAAACCTCAATCCTCAAACCTCAGCACTCATCCTCAACCCTCAATCCTCAATCCTCAATCCTCAATCCTCAATCTTCAATCCTCAATACTCAATCTTCAAACCTCAATCCTCAGTCCTCAAACCTCAATTCTGAATCCTCAATCCTGCATCCTCAATCTTCAGCCCTCAGTCCTCAACAATCAGTTGTGAATCCTCAATCCGCAATAGAATATCCTCAATTCCCAGTTTTCAATACTCAATACTCAATCTGCAATCTTCAAATCTCTATCCACAAACATCAATTCTCATCACTCAACACTGAACGCTCAGTCCTCAATGTTCAATCCTCAATCTTCAATACTCAATCTTCAATCCTCAATACTGAATTTTCAGTACTCAATCCCCAATCCTCAATCCTCAATCCTCAATCCTCAATCCTCTGTAATCAATACTCAATCCTCAATCCTCAATCTTCAATCCTCAATAATCAATCTCCAATCCTAGATCCTCAATCCCCAATCCTCAATTCTTAATCCTCAATCTTCAATCCTCAATCCCCAGTCCTCAATCTTCAATCCTCAGTGCTCAATCCTCAATCTTCAATCCTCAGTCCTCAATCCTCAATCCTCAATCCTCAAACATCAATCCTCAACCGTCAGTCCTCGTCCTCAATCCTCAACCCTCAATCCTCAATCCACAATCTTCAATCCTCAATACTCAATATTCAATCCTCAATCCTCAATCCTCAATCCTCAATCTTCAATCCTCAATACTCAATCTGCAATCTTCAAATCTCTATCCACAAACATCAATTCTCATCACTCAACCCTGAACGCTCAGACCTCAATGTTCAATCCTCAATCCTCAATTCTCAATCTTCAATCCTCAATACTGAACCGTCAATCCTCAATCCTTAATCCTCAATCTTCAATCCTCAATCCCCAGTCCTCAATCTTCAATCCTCAATGCTCAATCCTCAATCCTCAATCCTCAGTCCTCAATCCTCAATCCTCAACCCTCAAACCTCAATCCTCAACCGTCAGTCCTCGTCCTCAATCGTCAACACTCAATCCTCAATCCACAATCTTCAATCATCAATAATCAATATTCAATACTCAATCCTCAATCTTCAATCCTCAATCTTCAATCCTCAATCCTCAATCCTCAATCCCCAATCCTCAATCCTCAATCCTCAAACCTCAATCCTCAATCCTCATTCTTCAATCCTCAATACCCAGTCCTCAATCTTCAATCCTCAATCCTCAATCCTCAATCCTCAATCCTCAATCCTCAATCCTCAATCTTCAATCCTCAGTCCCAAATCCTCAATCTTCAATACTCAATCCTCAATCCTCAATCTTCAATCCTCAATACTCAGTCTTCAATCCTCAATCCTCAATCCTCAATCCTCAATCCTCAATCCTCATTCTTCAATCCTCAATACCCAATCCTGAATCTTCAATCCTCAATCCTCAATCCTCAATTCTAAATCCTCAATCCTCAATCCTCAATCCTCAATCCTCAATCCTCAACCTTAATCTTCAATCCTCAGTACTCAATCTTCAATCCTCAATCATCAATCCTCAATCCTCAATCCTCAATCTTCAACCCTCAATACTCACTCTTCAATCCTCAATCCTCAATCCTCAATCCTCAATCCTCAATCCTCAATCCTCAATCGTCAGTCTTCAATCCTCAATACTCAATCTTCAATCCTCAATCCTCAATACTCAATACTCAACCCTCATTCTTCAATCCTCAATCCTCAATCCTCAATACTCAATCCTCAATCTTCAATCCTCAATCCTCAATCCTCAATCTTCAATCATCATTCTTCAATCCTCAATACCCAATCCTCAATCTTCAATCCTCAATCCACAATCCTCAATCCTCAATCCACAATCCTCAATCTTCAATCCTCAGTCCCAAATCCTCAATCTTCAATACTCAATCCTCAATCCTCAATCTTCAATCCTCAATACTCAGTCTTCAATCCTCAATCCTCAATCCTCAATTCTCAATTTTCCACCCTCAATCTTCAATCCTCAATCCTCAATCCTCAATCCTCAATCCGCAATCTTCAATCCTCAGTACTCAATCTGCAATCTTCAATCCTCAATCCTCAATCCTCAATCCTCATTCTACAATCCTCAATCCTCAGTCCTCAAACCTCAATTCTGAATCCTCAATCCTTCATCCTCAATCTTCAGCCCTCAGTCCTCAACAATCAGTTGTCAATCCTCAATCCCCAATAGAATATCCTCAATTCACAGTTTTCAATACTCAATACACAATCTGCATTCTTCAAATCTCTATCCACAAACATCAATTCTCATCACTCAACCCTGAACGCTCAGACCTCAATGTTCAATCCTCAATCCTCAATTCTCAATCTTCAATCCTCAATACTGAACCTTCAATCCTCAATCCTCAATCCTCAATCCTCAATCCTTAATCCTCAGTAATCAATCCTCAATCTTCAATACTCAATCGTCATTCCTCAGTCCTCAATCCTCAATCCTCAATCCTCGTTCATCAAACCTCAATCCTCAACCCTCAGTCCTCATCCTCAATTCTCAATTCTCAATCCTCAATCCTCAATCCTCAATCTTCAATCCTCAATAATCAATCTCCAATCCTAGATCCTCAATCCCCAATGTTCAATCCTCAATCCTCAATCCTCAATCCTCAAACATCAATCCTCAACCGTCAGTCCTCGTCCTCAATCCTCAACCCTCAATCCTCAATCCACAATCTTCAATCCTCAATACTCAATATTCAATCCTCAATCCTCAATCCTCAATCCTCAATCTTCAATCCTCAATACTCAATCTGCAATCTTCAAATCTCTATCCACAAACATCAATTCTCATCACTCAACCCTGAACGCTCAGACCTCAATGTTCAATCCTCAATCCTCAATTCTCAATCTTCAATCCTCAATACTGAACCGTCAATCCTCAATCCTTAATCCTCAATCTTCAATCCTCAATCCCCAGTCCTCAATCTTCAATCCTCAATGCTCAATCCTCAATCCTCAATCCTCAGTCCTCAATCCTCAATCCTCAACCCTCAAACCTCAATCCTCAACCGTCAGTCCTCGTCCTCAATCGTCAACACTCAATCCTCAATCCACAATCTTCAATCATCAATAATCAATATTCAATACTCAATCCTCAATCTTCAATCCTCAATCTTCAATCCTCAATCCTCAATCCTCAATCCCCAATCCTCAATCCTCAATCCTCAAACCTCAATCCTCAATCCTCATTCTTCAATCCTCAATACCCAGTCCTCAATCTTCAATCCTCAATCCTCAATCCTCAATCCTCAATCCTCAATCCTCAATCCTCAATCTTCAATCCTCAGTCCCAAATCCTCAATCTTCAATACTCAATCCTCAATCCTCAATCTTCAATCCTCAATACTCAGTCTTCAATCCTCAATCCTCAATCCTCAATCCTCAATCCTCAATCCTCATTCTTCAATCCTCAATACCCAATCCTGAATCTTCAATCCTCAATCCTCAATCCTCAATTCTAAATCCTCAATCCTCAATCCTCAATCCTCAATCCTCAATCCTCAACCTTAATCTTCAATCCTCAGTACTCAATCTTCAATCCTCAATCATCAATCCTCAATCCTCAATCCTTAATCTTCAACCCTCAATACTCACTCTTCAATCCTCAATCCTCAATCCTCAATCCTCAATCCTCAATCCTCAATCCTCAATCGTCAGTCTTCAATCCTCAATACTCAATCTTCAATCCTCAATCCTCAATACTCAATACTCAACCCTCATTCTTCAATCCTCAATCCTCAATCCTCAATACTCAATCCTCAATCTTCAATCCTCAATCCTCAATCCTCAATCTTCAATCATCATTCTTCAATCCTCAATACCCAATCCTCAATCTTCAATCCTCAATACACAATCCTCAATCCTCAATCCACAATCCTCAATCTTCAATCCTCAGTCCCAAATCCTCAATCTTCAATACTCAATCCTCAATCCTCAATCTTCAATCCTCAATACTCAGTCTTCAATCCTCAATCCTCAATCCTCAATTCTCAATTTTCCACCCTCAATCTTCAATCCTCAATCCTCAATCCTCAATCCTCTATCCTCAATCTTCAATCCTCAATACGCAATCTGCAATCTTCAATCCTCAATCCTCAATCCTCAATCCTCATTCTTCAATCCTCAATCCTCAATCCTCAATCCTCAATCCTCAATTTTCAATCCTCAATACTCAATCTTCAATCCTCAATCCTCAATCCTCAATGCTCAACCATCAATCGTCAGTCTTCAATCCTCAATACGCAATCTGCAATCTTCAATCCTCAATCCTCAATCCTCAATCCTCATTCTTCAATCCTCAATCCTCAATCCTCAATCCTCAATCCTCAATTTTCAATCCTCAATACTCAATCTTCAATCCTCAATCCTCAATCCTCAATGCTCAACCCTCAATCGTCAGTCTTCAATCCTCAATACTCAATCTTCAATCGTCAATCCTCAATCCTCAATCCTCAATCCGCAATCTTCAATCCTCAGTACTCAATCTGCAATCTTCAATCCTCAATCCTCAATCCTCAATCCTCATTCTACAATCCTCAATCCTCAGTCCTCAAACCTCAATTCTGAATCCTCAATCCTTCATCCTCAATCTTCAGCCCTCAGTCCTCAACAATCAGTTGTCAATCCTCAATCCCCAATAGAATATCCTCAATTCACAGTTTTCAATACTCAATACACAATCTGCATTCTTCAAATCTCTATCCACAAACATCAATTCTCATCACTCAACCCTGAACGCTCAGACCTCAATGTTCAATCCTCAATCCTCAATTCTCAATCTTCAATCCTCAATACTGAACCTTCAATCCTCAATCCTCAATCCTCAATCCTCAATCCTTAATCCTCAGTAATCAATCCTCAATCTTCAATACTCAATCGTCATTCCTCAGTCCTCAATCCTCAATCCTCAATCCTCGTTCATCAAACCTCAATCCTCAACCCTCAGTCCTCATCCTCAATTCTCAATTCTCAATCCTCAATCCTCAATCCTCAATCTTCAATCCTCAATAATCAATCTCCAATCCTAGATCCTCAATCCCCAATGTTCAATCCTTAATCCTCAATCTTCAATCCTCAATCCTCAATCCTCAATCCTCAATCCGCAATCTTCAATCCTCAGTACTCAATCTGCAATCTTCAATCCTCAATGCTCAATCCTCAATCCTCAATCCTCAGTCCTCAATCCTCAATCCTCAACCCTCAAACCTCAATCCTCAACCGTCAGTCCTCGTCCTCAATCGTCAACACTCAATCCTCAATCCACAATCTTCAATCATCAATACTCAATATTCAATACTCAATCATCAATCTTCAATCCTCAATCTTCAATCCTCAATCCTCAATCCTCAATCCTCAATCCTCAATCCTCAATCCTCAAACCTCAATCCTCAAACATCAATACTCAACCCTGAGTCCTCGTCCTCAATCCACAACCCTCAATACTCAATCCTCAATCCTCAATCCTCATTCTTCAATCCTCAATACCCAATCCTCAATCTTCAATCCTCAATCCTCAATCCTCAATTCTCAACCCTCAAACCTCAGTCCTCAGTCCTCAAACCTCAATCCTCAAACCTCAGCACTCATCCTCAACCCTCAATCCTCAATCCTCAATCCTCAATCCTCAATCTTCAATCCTCAATACTCAATCTTCAAACCTCAATCCTCAGTCCTCAAACCTCAATTCTGAATCCTCAATCCTGCATCCTCAATCTTCAGCCCTCAGTCCTCAACAATCAGTTGTGAATCCTCAATCCGCAATAGAATATCCTCAATTCCCAGTTTTCAATACTCAATACTCAATCTGCAATCTTCAAATCTCTATCCACAAACATCAATTCTCATCACTCAACACTGAACGCTCAGTCCTCAATGTTCAATCCTCAATCTTCAATACTCAATCTTCAATCCTCAATACTGAATTTTCAGTACTCAATCCCCAATCCTCAATCCTCAATCCTCAATCCTCAATCCTCTGTAATCAATACTCAATCCTCAATCCTCAATCTTCAATCCTCAATAATCAATCTCCAATCCTAGATCCTCAATCCCCAATCCTCAATTCTTAATCCTCAATCTTCAATCCTCAATCCCCAGTCCTCAATCTTCAATCCTCAGTGCTCAATCCTCAATCTTCAATCCTCAGTCCTCAATCCTCAATCCTCAATCCTCAAACATCAATCCTCAACCGTCAGTCCTCGTCCTCAATCCTCAACCCTCAATCCTCAATCCACAATCTTCAATCCTCAATACTCAATATTCAATCCTCAATCCTCAATCCTCAATCCTCAATCTTCAATCCTCAATACTCAATCTGCAATCTTCAAATCTCTATCCACAAACATCAATTCTCATCACTCAACCCTGAACGCTCAGACCTCAATGTTCAATCCTCAATCCTCAATTCTCAATCTTCAATCCTCAATACTGAACCGTCAATCCTCAATCCTTAATCCTCAATCTTCAATCCTCAATCCCCAGTCCTCAATCTTCAATCCTCAATGCTCAATCCTCAATCCTCAATCCTCAGTCCTCAATCCTCAATCCTCAACCCTCAAACCTCAATCCTCAACCGTCAGTCCTCGTCCTCAATCGTCAACACTCAATCCTCAATCCACAATCTTCAATCATCAATAATCAATATTCAATACTCAATCCTCAATCTTCAATCCTCAATCTTCAATCCTCAATCCTCAATCCTCAATCCCCAATCCTCAATCCTCAATCCTCAAACCTCAATCCTCAATCCTCATTCTTCAATCCTCAATACCCAGTCCTCAATCTTCAATCCTCAATCCTCAATCCTCAATCCTCAATCCTCAATCCTCAATCCTCAATCTTCAATCCTCAGTCCCAAATCCTCAATCTTCAATACTCAATCCTCAATCCTCAATCTTCAATCCTCAATACTCAGTCTTCAATCCTCAATCCTCAATCCTCAATCCTCAATCCTCAATCCTCATTCTTCAATCCTCAATACCCAATCCTGAATCTTCAATCCTCAATCCTCAATCCTCAATTCTAAATCCTCAATCCTCAATCCTCAATCCTCAATCCTCAATCCTCAACCTTAATCTTCAATCCTCAGTACTCAATCTTCAATCCTCAATCATCAATCCTCAATCCTCAATCCTCAATCTTCAACCCTCAATACTCACTCTTCAATCCTCAATCCTCAATCCTCAATCCTCAATCCTCAATCCTCAATCCTCAATCGTCAGTCTTCAATCCTCAATACTCAATCTTCAATCCTCAATCCTCAATACTCAATACTCAACCCTCATTCTTCAATCCTCAATCCTCAATCCTCAATACTCAATCCTCAATCTTCAATCCTCAATCCTCAATCCTCAATCTTCAATCATCATTCTTCAATCCTCAATACCCAATCCTCAATCTTCAATCCTCAATCCACAATCCTCAATCCTCAATCCACAATCCTCAATCTTCAATCCTCAGTCCCAAATCCTCAATCTTCAATACTCAATCCTCAATCCTCAATCTTCAATCCTCAATACTCAGTCTTCAATCCTCAATCCTCAATCCTCAATTCTCAATTTTCCACCCTCAATCTTCAATCCTCAATCCTCAATCCTCAATCCTCTATCCTCAATCTTCAATCCTCAATACGCAATCTGCAATCTTCAATCCTCAATCCTCAATCCTCAATCCTCATTCTTCAATCCTCAATCCTCAATCCTCAATCCTCAATCCTCAATTTTCAATCCTCAATACTCAATCTTCAATCCTCAATCCTCAATCCTCAATGCTCAACCATCAATCGTCAGTCTTCAATCCTCAATACGCAATCTGCAATCTTCAATCCTCAATCCTCAATCCTCAATCCTCATTCTTCAATCCTCAATCCTCAATCCTCAATCCTCAATCCTCAATTTTCAATCCTCAATACTCAATCTTCAATCCTCAATCCTCAATCCTCAATGCTCAACCCTCAATCGTCAGTCTTCAATCCTCAATACTCAATCTTCAATCGTCAATCCTCAATCCTCAATCCTCAATCCGCAATCTTCAATCCTCAGTACTCAATCTGCAATCTTCAATCCTCAATCCTCAATCCTCAATCCTCATTCTACAATCCTCAATCCTCAGTCCTCAAACCTCAATTCTGAATCCTCAATCCTTCATCCTCAATCTTCAGCCCTCAGTCCTCAACAATCAGTTGTCAATCCTCAATCCCCAATAGAATATCCTCAATTCACAGTTTTCAATACTCAATACACAATCTGCATTCTTCAAATCTCTATCCACAAACATCAATTCTCATCACTCAACCCTGAACGCTCAGACCTCAATGTTCAATCCTCAATCCTCAATTCTCAATCTTCAATCCTCAATACTGAACCTTCAATCCTCAATCCTCAATCCTCAATCCTCAATCCTTAATCCTCAGTAATCAATCCTCAATCTTCAATACTCAATCGTCATTCCTCAGTCCTCAATCCTCAATCCTCAATCCTCGTTCATCAAACCTCAATCCTCAACCCTCAGTCCTCATCCTCAATTCTCAATTCTCAATCCTCAATCCTCAATCCTCAATCTTCAATCCTCAATAATCAATCTCCAATCCTAGATCCTCAATCCCCAATGTTCAATCCTCAATCCTCAATCCTCAATCCTCAAACATCAATCCTCAACCGTCAGTCCTCGTCCTCAATCCTCAACCCTCAATCCTCAATCCACAATCTTCAATCCTCAATACTCAATATTCAATCCTCAATCCTCAATCCTCAATCCTCAATCTGCAATCTTCAAATCTCTATCCACAAACATCAATTCTCATCACTCAACCCTGAACGCTCAGACCTCAATGTTCAATCCTCAATCCTCAATTCTCAATCTTCAATCCTCAATACTGAACCGTCAATCCTCAATCCTTAATCCTCAATCTTCAATCCTCAATCCCCAGTCCTCAATCTTCAATCCTCAATGCTCAATCCTCAATCCTCAATCCTCAGTCCTCAATCCTCAATCCTCAACCCTCAAACCTCAATCCTCAACCGTCAGTCCTCGTCCTCAATCGTCAACACTCAATCCTCAATCCACAATCTTCAATCATCAATAATCAATATTCAATACTCAATCCTCAATCTTCAATCCTCAATCTTCAATCCTCAATCCTCAATCCTCAATCCCCAATCCTCAATCCTCAATCCTCAAACCTCAATCCTCAATCCTCATTCTTCAATCCTCAATACCCAGTCCTCAATCTTCAATCCTCAATCCTCAATCCTCAATCCTCAATCCTCAATCCTCAATCCTCAATCTTCAATCCTCAGTCCCAAATCCTCAATCTTCAATACTCAATCCTCAATCCTCAATCTTCAATCCTCAATACTCAGTCTTCAATCCTCAATCCTCAATCCTCAATCCTCAATCCTCAATCCTCATTCTTCAATCCTCAATACCCAATCCTGAATCTTCAATCCTCAATCCTCAATCCTCAATTCTAAATCCTCAATCCTCAATCCTCAATCCTCAATCCTCAATCCTCAACCTTAATCTTCAATCCTCAGTACTCAATCTTCAATCCTCAATCATCAATCCTCAATCCTCAATCCTCAATCTTCAACCCTCAATACTCACTCTTCAATCCTCAATCCTCAATCCTCAATCCTCAATCCTCAATCCTCAATCCTCAATCGTCAGTCTTCAATCCTCAATACTCAATCTTCAATCCTCAATCCTCAATACTCAATACTCAACCCTCATTCTTCAATCCTCAATCCTCAATCCTCAATACTCAATCCTCAATCTTCAATCCTCAATCCTCAATCCTCAATCTTCAATCATCATTCTTCAATCCTCAATACCCAATCCTCAATCTTCAATCCTCAATACACAATCCTCAATCCTCAATCCACAATCCTCAATCTTCAATCCTCAGTCCCAAATCCTCAATCTTCAATACTCAATCCTCAATCCTCAATCTTCAATCCTCAATACTCAGTCTTCAATCCTCAATCCTCAATCCTCAATTCTCAATTTTCCACCCTCAATCTTCAATCCTCAATCCTCAATCCTCAATCCTCTATCCTCAATCTTCAATCCTCAATACGCAATCTGCAATCTTCAATCCTCAATCCTCAATCCTCAATCCTCATTCTTCAATCCTCAATCCTCAATCCTCAATCCTCAATCCTCAATTTTCAATCCTCAATACTCAATCTTCAATCCTCAATCCTCAATCCTCAATGCTCAACCATCAATCGTCAGTCTTCAATCCTCAATACGCAATCTGCAATCTTCAATCCTCAATCCTCAATCCTCAATCCTCATTCTTCAATCCTCAATCCTCAATCCTCAATCCTCAATCCTCAATTTTCAATCCTCAATACTCAATCTTCAATCCTCAATCCTCAATCCTCAATGCTCAACCCTCAATCGTCAGTCTTCAATCCTCAATACTCAATCTTCAATCGTCAATCCTCAATCCTCAATCCTCAATCCGCAATCTTCAATCCTCAGTACTCAATCTGCAATCTTCAATCCTCAATCCTCAATCCTCAATCCTCATTCTACAATCCTCAATCCTCAGTCCTCAAACCTCAATTCTGAATCCTCAATCCTTCATCCTCAATCTTCAGCCCTCAGTCCTCAACAATCAGTTGTCAATCCTCAATCCCCAATAGAATATCCTCAATTCACAGTTTTCAATACTCAATACACAATCTGCATTCTTCAAATCTCTATCCACAAACATCAATTCTCATCACTCAACCCTGAACGCTCAGACCTCAATGTTCAATCCTCAATCCTCAATTCTCAATCTTCAATCCTCAATACTGAACCTTCAATCCTCAATCCTCAATCCTCAATCCTCAATCCTTAATCCTCAGTAATCAATCCTCAATCTTCAATACTCAATCGTCATTCCTCAGTCCTCAATCCTCAATCCTCAATCCTCGTTCATCAAACCTCAATCCTCAACCCTCAGTCCTCATCCTCAATTCTCAATTCTCAATCCTCAATCCTCAATCCTCAATCTTCAATCCTCAATAATCAATCTCCAATCCTAGATCCTCAATCCCCAATGTTCAATCCTTAATCCTCAATCTTCAATCCTCAATCCTCAATCCTCAATCCTCAATCCGCAATCTTCAATCCTCAGTACTCAATCTGCAATCTTCAATCCTCAATGCTCAATCCTCAATCCTCAATCCTCAGTCCTCAATCCTCAATCCTCAACCCTCAAACCTCAATCCTCAACCGTCAGTCCTCGTCCTCAATCGTCAACACTCAATCCTCAATCCACAATCTTCAATCATCAATACTCAATATTCAATACTCAATCATCAATCTTCAATCCTCAATCTTCAATCCTCAATCCTCAATCCTCAATCCTCAATCCTCAATCCTCAATCCTCAAACCTCAATCCTCAATCCTCATTCTTCAATCCTCAATACCCAGTCCTCAATCTTCAATCCTCAATCCTCAATCCTCAATCCTCAATCCTCAATCCTCAATCCTCAATCTTCAATCCTCAGTCCCAAATCCTCAATCTTCAATACTCAATCCTCAATCCTCAATCTTCAATCCTCAAAACTCAGTCTTCAATCCTCAATCCTCAATCCTCAATCCTCAATCCTCAATCCTCATTCTTCAATCCTCAATACACAATCCTGAATCTTCAATCCTCAATCCTCAATCCTCAATTCTAAATCCTCAATCCTCAATCCTCAATCCTCAATCCTCAATCCTCAATCTTAATCTTCAATCCTCAATACCCAGTCCGCAATCTTCAATCCTCAATCCTCAACCCTCAATCCTCAATCCTCAATCCTCAATCCTCAATCTTCAATCCTCAGTCCCAAATCCTCAATCTTCAATACTCAATCCTCAATCCTCAATCTTCAATCCTCAATACTCAGTCTTCAATCCTCAATCCTCAATCCTCAATCCTCAATCCTCAATCCTCAGTAATCAATCCTCAATACCCAATCCTGAATCTTCAATCCTCAATCCTCAATCCTCAATCCTCAATCCTCAATCCTCAATCTTCAATCCTCAGTCCCAAATCCTCAATCTTCAATACTCAATCCTCAATCCTCAATCTTCAATCCTCAATACTCAGTCTTCAATCCTCAATCCTCAATCCTCAATCCTCAATACTCAATCCTCAGTAATCAATCCTCAATACCCAATCCTGAATCTTCAATCCTCAATCCTCAATCCTCAATTCTAAATCCTCAATCCTCAATCCTCAATCCTCAATCCTCAATCCTCAATCCTCAATCTTAATCTTCAATCCTCAGTACTCAATCTTCAATCCTCAATCCTCAATCCTCAATCCTCAATCCTCAATCTTCAACCCTCAATCCTCAATCCTTAATCTTCAATCCTCAATACGCAATCTGCAATCTTCAATCCTCAATCCTCAATCCTCAATCCTCATTCTTCAATCCTCAATCCTCAATCCTCAATCGTCAATCCTCAATTTTCAATCCTCAATACTCAATCTTCAATCCTCAATCCTCAATCCTCAATGCTCAACCCTCAATCCTCAATCCTCAATCCTCAATCTTCAATCCTCAATCCTCAATCCTCAATCTTCAATCCTCATTCTTCAATCCTCAATACCCAATCCTCAATCTTCAGTCCTCAATCCTCAATCCTCAGTCCTCAATCCTCAATCCTCAATGTTCAATCCTCAGTCCCAAATCCTCAATCTTCAATACTCAATCTTCAATCCTCAATCCTCAATACTCAATATTCAAACCTCATTCTTCAATCCTCAATACCCAATCCTCAATCATCAATCCTCAATCCTCAATCCTCAATCCTCAATCCTCAATCTTCAATCCTCAATTCTCACTCCTCAATCCTCAATCCTCAGACCTCAAACATCAATACTCAACCCTGAGTCCTCGTCCTCAATCCACAACCCTCAATCCTCAATCCTCAATCCTCAATCCTCATTCTTCAATCCTCAATACCCAATCCTCAATCTTCAATCCTCAGTCCCAAATCCTCAATCTTCAATACTCAATCCTCAATCCTCAATCTTCAATCCTCAATACTCAGTCTTCAATCCTCAATCCTCAATCCTCAATCCTCAATCCTCAATCCTCAGTAATCAATCCTCAATCTTCAATACTCAATCGTCATTCCTCAGTCCTCAATCCTCAATCCTCAATCCTCGTTCCTCAATCCTCAATCCTCAACCCTCAGTCCTCATCCTCAATTCTCAATTCTCAATCCTCAGTCCTCAATCCTCAATCTTCAATCCTCAATAATCAATTTCCAATCCTAGATCCTCAATCCCCAATGTTCAATCCATAATCCTCAATCTTCAATCCTCAATCCCCAGTCCTCAATCTTCAATCCCCAATGCTCAATCCTCAATCAACAATACTCAATATTCAACACTCAATCCTCAAACTTCAATCCTCAATCTTCAATCCTCAATCCTCAATCCTCAATCATCAATCCTCAATCCTCAATCCTCAATCCTCAATCCTCATTCTTCAATCCTCAATACCCAGTCCTCAATCTTCAATCCTCAATCCTCAATCCTCAATTCTCAATCCTCAATCCTCAATCCTCAATCTTCAATCCTCAGTCCCAAATCCTCAATCTTCAATACTCAATCCTTAATCCTCAATCTTCAATCATCAATACTCAGTCTTCAATCCTCAATCCTCAATCCTCAATCCTCAATCCTCAATCCTCATTCTTCAATCCTCAATACCCAATCCTGAATCTTCAATCCTCAATCCTCATTCCTCAATTCTAAATCCTCAATCCTCAATCCTCAATCCTCAATCCTCAATCCTCAACCCTCAATCTTAATCTTCAATCCTCAGTACTCAATCTTCAATCCTCAATCCCTAATCCTCAATCCTCAATCCTCAATCTTCAACCCTCAATCCTCAATCCTCAATCTTCAGTCCTCAATACGCAATCTGCAATCTTCAATCCTCAATCCTCAATCCTCAATCCTCTATTCTTCAATCCTCAATCCTCAATCCTCAATCCTCAATCCTCAATTTTCAATCCTCAATACTCAATCTTCAATCCTCAATCCTCAATCCTCAATGCTCAACCCTCAATCCTCAATCCTCAATGCTCAATCTTCTATCCTCAACCCTCAATCCTCAATATTCAAACCTCATTCTTCAATCCTCAATACCCAATCCTCAATCTTCAATCCTCAATACTCAACCCTCAATCCTCAATCCTCAACCTTCAATCCTCAATTCTCAATCCTCAATCCTCAATCCTCAGACCTCAATCTTCAATCCTCAGCCCCAAATCCTCAATCTTCAATACTCAATCTTCAATCCTCAATCCTCAATACTCAATATTCAAACCTCATTCTTCAATCCTCAATACCCAATCCTCAATCTTCAATCCTCAATACTCAACCCTCAATCCTCAATCCTCAACCTTCAATCCTCAATTCTCAATCCTCAATCCTCAATCCTCAGACCTCAATCATCAATACTCAACCCTGAGTCCTCGTCCTCAATCCACAACCCTCAATCCTCAATCCTCAATCCTCAATCCTCATTCTTCAATCCTCAATACCCAATCCGCAATCCTCAATCCTCAATCCTCAATCTTCAATCCTTAATACTCAATCTTCAAACCTCAATCCTCAGTCCTCAAACCTCAATTCTGAATCCTCAATCCTGCATCCTCAATCTTCAGCCCTCAGTCCTCAACAATCAGTTATCAATCCTCAATCCGCAATAGAATATCCTCAATTCCCAATTTTCAATACTCAATACTCAATCTGCAATCTTCAAATCTCTATCCACAAACATCAATTCTCATCACTCAACACTGAACGCTCAGTCCTCAATGTTCAATCCTCAATCTTCAATTCTCAATCTTCAATCCTCAATACTGAATCTTCAATACTCAATCCCCAATCCTTAATCCTCAATCCTCAATCCTCAATCCTCAGTAATCAATACTCAATCCTCAATACTCAGTCGTAAGTCCTCAGTCCTCAATCCCCAACCCTCAATCCTCGTTCCTCAAACCTCAATCCTCAACCCTCAGCCCTCATCCTCAATTCTCAATTCTCAATACTCAATCCTCAATCCTCAATCTTCAATCCTCAATAATCAATCTCCAATCCTAGATCCTCAATACCCAATCCTCAATTCTTAATCCTCAATCTTCAATCCTCAATCCCCAGTCCTCAATCTTCAATCCTCAGTGCTCAATCCTCAATCTTCAATCCTCAGTCCTCAATCCTCAATCCTCAATCCTCAAACATCAATCCTCAGCCCTCAACCCTCAATCCACAATGTTCAATCCTCAATACCCAGTCCTCAATCTTCAATCCTCAATCCTCAATCCTCAATCCTCAATCCTCAATCCTCAATCCTCAATCTTCAATCCTCAGTTCCAAATCCTCAATCTTCAATACTCAATCCTCAATCCTCAATCTTCAATCCCCAATACTCAGTCTTCAATCCTCAATCCTCAATCCTCAATCCTCAATCCTCAATCCTCAGTAATCAATCCTCAATACCCAATCCTGAATCTTCAATCCTCAATCCTCAATCCTCAATTCTAAATCCTCAATCCTCAATCCTCAATCCTCAATCCTCAATCCTCAATCCTCAATCCTCAATCGTAATCTTCAATCCTCAGTACTCAATCTTCAATCCTCAATCCTCAATCCTCAATCCTCAATCCTCAATCTTCAACCCTCAATCCTCAATCCTCAATTTTCAATCCTCAATACGCAATCTGCAATCTTCAATCCTCAATCCTCAATCCTCAATCCTCATTCTTCAATCCTCAATCCTCAATCCTCAATCCTCAATCCTCAATTTTCAATCCTCAATACTCAATCTTCAATCCTCAATCCTCAATCCTCAATGCTCAAACCTCAATCCTCAATCCTCAATCCTCAATCTTCAATCCTCAATCCTCAATCCTCAATCTTCAATCCTCATTCTTCAATCCTCAATACCCAATCCTCAATCTTCAATCCTCAATACTCAATCATCAATCCTCAATCCTCAATCCTCAATCTTCAATCCTCAGTCCCAAATCCTCAATCTTCAATACTCAATCTTCAATCCTCAATCCTCAATACTCAATATTCAAACCTCATTCTTCAATCCTCAATACCCAATCCTCAATCTTCAATCCTCAATCCTCAATCCTCAATCCTCAATCCTCAATCTTCAATCCTCAATTCTCAATCCTCAATCTTCAATCCTCAATCCTCAATCCTCAGTTCTCAACCCTCAATCCTCAGTCCTCAGTCCTCAAACCTCAATCCTCAAACCTCTGCACTCATCCTCAATCCTCAATCCACAATCTTCAATTCTCAATCCTCAATCCTCAATCCTCAGACCTCAAACATCAATACTCAACCCTGAGTCCTCGTCCTCAATGCACAACCCTCAATCCTCAATCCTCAATCCTCAATCCTCATTCTTCAATCCTCAATACCCAATCCTCAATCTTCAAACCTCAATCCTCAGTCCTCAAACCTCAATTCTGAATCCTCAATCCTGCATCCTCAATCTTCAGCCCTCAGTCCTCAACAATCAGTTGTCAATCCTCAATCCGCAATAGAATATCCTCAATTCCCAGTTTTCAATACTCAATACTCAATCTGCAATCTTCATATCTCTATCCACAAACATCAATTCTCATCACTCAACACTGAACGCTCAGTCCTCTATGTTCAATCCTCAATCTTCGATCCTCAATCTTCAATCCTCAATACTGAATCTTCAATACTCAATCCCCAATCCTCAATCCTCAATCCTCAATCCTCAATCCTCAGTAATCAATACTCAATCCTCAATACTCAGTCGTCAGTCCTCAGTCCTCAATCCTCAACCCTCAATCCTCGTTCCTCAAACCTCAATCCTCAACCCACAGCCCTCATCCTCAATTCTCAATTCTCAATACTCAATCCTCAATCCTCAATCTTCAATCTTCAATAATCAATCTCCAATCCTAGATCCTCAATCCCCAATCCTCAATTCTTAATCCTCAATCTTCAATCCTCAATCCCCAATCCTGAATCTTCAATCCTCAGTGCTCAATCCTCAATCTTCAATCCTCAGCCCTCAATCCTCAATCCTCAATCCTCAAACATCAATCCTCAACCGTCAGTCCTCGTCCTCAATCCTCAACCCTCAACCCTCAATCCACAATCTTCAATCCTCAATACTCAATATTCAATCCTCAATCCTCAATCCTCAATCCTCAATCTTCAATCCTCAATCCTCAATCCTCAATCCTCAATCCTCAATCCTCAATCCTCAATCCTCAATCCTCAATCCTCAATCCTCAATCCTCAACCCTCAATCCTCAATCCTCAATCCTCAATCCTCAATCCTCAATCCTCAATTTTCAATCCTCAATCTTCAATCCTCAATACTCAATATTCAATCCTCAATAATCAATCTCCAATCCTAGATCCTCAATCCCCAATCTTCAATCCTCAATCTTCAATCCTCAATCTTCAATCCTCAGTCCCAAATCCTCAATCTTCAATACTCAATCCTCAATCCTCAATCTTCAATCCTCAAAACTCAGTCTTCAATCCTCAATCCTCAATCCTCAATCCTCAATCCTCAATCCTCATTCTTCAATCCTCAATACACAATCCTGAATCTTCAATCCTCAATCCTCAATCCTCAATTCTAAATCCTCAATCCTCAATCCTCAATCCTCAATCCTCAATCCTCAATCTTAATCTTCAATCCTCAATACCCAGTCCGCAATCTTCAATCCTCAATCCTCAACCCTCAATCCTCAATCCTCAATCCTCAATCCTCAATCTTCAATCCTCAGTCCCAAATCCTCAATCTTCAATACTCAATCCTCAATCCTCAATCTTCAATCCTCAATACTCAGTCTTCAATCCTCAATCCTCAATCCTCAATCCTCAATCCTCAATCCTCAGTAATCAATCCTCAATACCCAATCCTGAATCTTCAATCCTCAATCCTCAATCCTCAATCCTCAATCCTCAATCCTCAATCTTCAATCCTCAGTCCCAAATCCTCAATCTTCAATACTCAATCCTCAATCCTCAATCTTCAATCCTCAATACTCAGTCTTCAATCCTCAATCCTCAATCCTCAATCCTCAATACTCAATCCTCAGTAATCAATCCTCAATACCCAATCCTGAATCTTCAATCCTCAATCCTCAATCCTCAATTCTAAATCCTCAATCCTCAATCCTCAATCCTCAATCCTCAATCCTCAATCCTCAATCTTAATCTTCAATCCTCAGTACTCAATCTTCAATCCTCAATCCTCAATCCTCAATCCTCAATCCTCAATCTTCAACCCTCAATCCTCAATCCTTAATCTTCAATCCTCAATACGCAATCTGCAATCTTCAATCCTCAATCCTCAATCCTCAATCCTCATTCTTCAATCCTCAATCCTCAATCCTCAATCGTCAATCCTCAATTTTCAATCCTCAATACTCAATCTTCAATCCTCAATCCTCAATCCTCAATGCTCAACCCTCAATCCTCAATCCTCAATCCTCAATCTTCAATCCTCAATCCTCAATCCTCAATCTTCAATCCTCATTCTTCAATCCTCAATACCCAATCCTCAATCTTCAGTCCTCAATCCTCAATCCTCAGTCCTCAATCCTCAATCCTCAATGTTCAATCCTCAGTCCCAAATCCTCAATCTTCAATACTCAATCTTCAATCCTCAATCCTCAATACTCAATATTCAAACCTCATTCTTCAATCCTCAATACCCAATCCTCAATCATCAATCCTCAATCCTCAATCCTCAATCCTCAATCCTCAATCTTCAATCCTCAATTCTCACTCCTCAATCCTCAATCCTCAGACCTCAAACATCAATACTCAACCCTGAGTCCTCGTCCTCAATCCACAACCCTCAATCCTCAATCCTCAATCCTCAATCCTCATTCTTCAATCCTCAATACCCAATCCTCAATCTTCAATCCTCAGTCCCAAATCCTCAATCTTCAATACTCAATCCTCAATCTTCAATCTTCAATCCTCAATACTCAGTCTTCAATCCTCAATCCTCAATCCTCAATCCTCAATCCTCAATCCTCAGTAATCAATCCTCAATCTTCAATACTCAATCGTCATTCCTCAGTCCTCAATCCTCAATCCTCAATCCTCGTTCCTCAAACCTCAATCCTCAACCCTCAGTCCTCATCCTCAATTCTCAATTCTCAATCCTCAGTCCTCAATCCTCAATCTTCAATCCTCAATAATCAATCTCCAATCCTAGATCCTCAATCCCCAATGTTCAATCCATAATCCTCAATCTTCAATCCTCAATCCCCAGTCCTCAATCTTCAATCCCCAATGCTCAATCCTCAATCAACAATACTCAATATTCAACACTCAATCCTCAAACTTCAATCCTCAATCTTCAATCCTCAATCCTCAATCCTCAATCATCAATCCTCAATCCTCAATCCTCAATCCTCAA
This sequence comes from Calliopsis andreniformis, assembly GCF_051401765.1. Lineage (NCBI taxonomy): Eukaryota > Metazoa > Arthropoda > Insecta > Hymenoptera > Andrenidae > Calliopsis > Calliopsis andreniformis. The sequence goes on along the minus strand of NW_027480491.1, from coordinate 2,458,347 downwards.
TCCTCATTCTTCAATCCTCAATACCCAGTCCTCAATCTTCAATCCTCAATCCTCAATCCTCAATTCTCAATCCTCAATCCTCAATCCTCAATCTTCAATCCTCAGTCCCAAATCCTCAATCTTCAATACTCAATCCTTAATCCTCAATCTTCAATCCTCAATACTCAGTCTTCAATCCTCAATCCTCAATCCTCAATCCTCAATCCTCAATCCTCATTCTTCAATCCTCAATACCCAATCCTGAATCTTCAATCCTCAATCCTCATTCCTCAATTCTAAATCCTCAATCCTCAATCCTCAATCCTCAATCCTCAATCCTCAACCCTCAATCTTAATCTTCAATCCTCAGTACTCAATCTTCAATCCTCAATCCCTAATCCTCAATCCTCAATCCTCAATCTTCAACCCTCAATCCTCAATCCTCAATCTTCAGTCCTCAATACGCAATCTGCAATCTTCAATCCTCAATCCTCAATCCTGAATCCTCTATTCTTCAATCCTCAATCCTCAATCCTCAATCCTCAATCCTCAATTTTCAATCCTCAATACTCAATCTTCAATCCTCAATCCTCAATCCTCAATGCTCAACCCTCAATCCTCAATCCTCAATGCTCAATCTTCTATCCTCAACCCTCAATCCTCAATATTCAAACCTCATTCTTCAATCCTCAATACCCAATCCTCAATCTTCAATCCTCAATACTCAACCCTCAATCCTCAATCCTCAACCTTCAATCCTCAATTCTCAATCCTCAATCCTCAATCCTCAGACCTCAATCTTCAATCCTCAGCCCCAAATCCTCAATCTTCAATACTCAATCTTCAATCCTCAATCCTCAATACTCAATATTCAAACCTCATTCTTCAATCCTCAATACCCAATCCTCAATCTTCAATCCTCAATACTCAACCCTCAATCCTCAATCCTCAACCTTCAATCCTCAATTCTCAATCCTCAATCCTCAATCCTCAGACCTCAATCATCAATACTCAACCCTGAGTCCTCGTCCTCAATCCACAACCCTCAATCCTCAATCCTCAATCCTCAATCCTCATTCTTCAATCCTCAATACCCAATCCGCAATCCTCAATCCTCAATCCTCAATCTTCAATCCTTAATACTCAATCTTCAAACCTCAATCCTCAGTCCTCAAACCTCAATTCTGAATCCTCAATCCTGCATCCTCAATCTTCAGCCCTCAGTCCTCAACAATCAGTTATCAATCCTCAATCCGCAATAGAATATCCTCAATTCCCAATTTTCAATACTCAATACTCAATCTGCAATCTTCAAATCTCTATCCACAAACATCAATTCTCATCACTCAACACTGAACGCTCAGTCCTCAATGTTCAATCCTCAATCTTCAATTCTCAATCTTCAATCCTCAATACTGAATCTTCAATACTCAATCCCCAATCCTTAATCCTCAATCCTCAATCCTCAATCCTCAGTAATCAATACTCAATCCTCAATACTCAGTCGTAAGTCCTCAGTCCTCAATCCCCAACCCTCAATCCTCGTTCCTCAAACCTCAATCCTCAACCCTCAGCCCTCATCCTCAATTCTCAATTCTCAATACTCAATCCTCAATCCTCAATCTTCAATCCTCAATAATCAATCTCCAATCCTAGATCCTCAATACCCAATCCTCAATTCTTAATCCTCAATCTTCAATCCTCAATCCCCAGTCCTCAATCTTCAATCCTCAGTGCTCAATCCTCAATCTTCAATCCTCAGTCCTCAATCCTCAATCCTCAATCCTCAAACATCAATCCTCAGCCCTCAACCCTCAATCCACAATGTTCAATCCTCAATACCCAGTCCTCAATCTTCAATCCTCAATCCTCAATCCTCAATCCTCAATCCTCAATCCTCAATCCTCAATCTTCAATCCTCAGTTCCAAATCCTCAATCTTCAATACTCAATCCTCAATCCTCAATCTTCAATCCCCAATACTCAGTCTTCAATCCTCAATCCTCAATCCTCAATCCTCAATCCTCAATCCTCAGTAATCAATCCTCAATACCCAATCCTGAATCTTCAATCCTCAATCCTCAATCCTCAATTCTAAATCCTCAATCCTCAATCCTCAATCCTCAATCCTCAATCCTCAATCCTCAATCCTCAATCGTAATCTTCAATCCTCAGTACTCAATCTTCAATCCTCAATCCTCAATCCTCAATCCTCAATCCTCAATCTTCAACCCTCAATCCTCAATCCTCAATTTTCAATCCTCAATACGCAATCTGCAATCTTCAATCCTCAATCCTCAATCCTCAATCCTCATTCTTCAATCCTCAATCCTCAATCCTCAATCCTCAATCCTCAATTTTCAATCCTCAATACTCAATCTTCAATCCTCAATCCTCAATCCTCAATGCTCAAACCTCAATCCTCAATCCTCAATCCTCAATCTTCAATCCTCAATCCTCAATCCTCAATCTTCAATCCTCATTCTTCAATCCTCAATACCCAATCCTCAATCTTCAATCCTCAATACTCAATCATCAATCCTCAATCCTCAATCCTCAATCTTCAATCCTCAGTCCCAAATCCTCAATCTTCAATACTCAATCTTCAATCCTCAATCCTCAATACTCAATATTCAAACCTCATTCTTCAATCCTCAATACCCAATCCTCAATCTTCAATCCTCAATCCTCAATCCTCAATCCTCAATCCTCAATCTTCAATCCTCAATTCTCAATCCTCAATCTTCAATCCTCAATCCTCAATCCTCAGTTCTCAACCCTCAATCCTCAGTCCTCAGTCCTCAAACCTCAATCCTCAAACCTCTGCACTCATCCTCAATCCTCAATCCACAATCTTCAATTCTCAATCCTCAATCCTCAATCCTCAGACCTCAAACATCAATACTCAACCCTGAGTCCTCGTCCTCAATCCACAACCCTCAATCCTCAATCCTCAATCCTCAATCCTCATTCTTCAATCCTCAATACCCAATCCTCAATCTTCAAACCTCAATCCTCAGTCCTCAAACCTCAATTCTGAATCCTCAATCCTGCATCCTCAATCTTCAGCCCTCAGTCCTCAACAATCAGTTGTCAATCCTCAATCCGCAATAGAATATCCTCAATTCCCAGTTTTCAATACTCAATACTCAATCTGCAATCTTCATATCTCTATCCACAAACATCAATTCTCATCACTCAACACTGAACGCTCAGTCCTCTATGTTCAATCCTCAATCTTCGATCCTCAATCTTCAATCCTCAATACTGAATCTTCAATACTCAATCCCCAATCCTCAATCCTCAATCCTCAATCCTCAATCCTCAGTAATCAATACTCAATCCTCAATACTCAGTCGTCAGTCCTCAGTCCTCAATCCTCAACCCTCAATCCTCGTTCCTCAAACCTCAATCCTCAACCCACAGCCCTCATCCTCAATTCTCAATTCTCAATACTCAATCCTCAATCCTCAATCTTCAATCCTCAATAATCAATCTCCAATCCTAGATCCTCAATCCCCAATCCTCAATTCTTAATCCTCAATCTTCAATCCTCAATCCCCAATCCTGAATCTTCAATCCTCAGTGCTCAATCCTCAATCTTCAATCCTCAGCCCTCAATCCTCAATCCTCAATCCTCAAACATCAATCCTCAACCGTCAGTCCTCGTCCTCAATCCTCAACCCTCAACCCTCAATCCACAATCTTCAATCCTCAATACTCAATATTCAATCCTCAATCCTCAATCCTCAATCCTCAATCTTCAATCCTCAATCCTCAATCCTCAATCCTCAATCCTCAATCCTCAATCCTCAATCCTCAATCCTCAATCCTCAATCCTCAATCCTCAACCCTCAATCCTCAATCCTCAATCCTCAATCCTCAATCCTCAATCCTCAATTTTCAATCCTCAATCTTCAATCCTCAATACTCAATATTCAATCCTCAATAATCAATCTCCAATCCTAGATCCTCAATCCCCAATCTTCAATCCTCAATCTTCAATCCTCAATCCCCAGTCCTCAATCTTCAATCCTCAATGCTCAATCCTCAATCCTCAATCCTCAGTCCTCAATCCTCAATCCTCCACCCTCAAACCTCAATCCTCAACCGGCAGTCCTCGTCCTCAAACGTCAACACTCAATCCTCAATCCTCAATCTTCAATCCTGACTACTCAATATTCAATACTCAATCCTCAATCGTCAATCCTCAATCTTCAATCCTCAATCCTCAATCCTCAATCCTCAATCCTCAATCTTCAATCCTCAATACTCAATCTGTAATCTTCAATCCTCAATCCTCAATCCTCAATCCTCATTCTTCAATCCTCAATCCTCAATCCTCAATCCTCAATCCTCAATCCTCAATCCTCAATCCTCAATCCTCAATCCTCAATCCTCAATCATCAATTTTCAATCCTCAATCTTCAATCCTCAATACTCAATATTCAATCCTCCATCCTCAATACTCAGTCGTCAGTCTTCAATCCTCAATACTCAATCTTCAATCCTCAATCCTCAATCCTCAATCCTCAATCCTCAATCTTCAATCCTCAATACTCAATCTGCAATCTTCAATCCTCAATCCTCAATCCTCAATCCTCATTCTTCAATCCTCAATCCTCAATCCTCAATCCTCAATCTTCAATTTTCAATCCTCAATACTCAATCTTAAATCCTCAATCCTCAATCCTCTATCCTCAACCCTCAATCGTCAGTCATCAATCCCCAATACTCAATCTTCAATCCTCAATCCTCAATCCTCAATCCTCGTTCCTCAAACGTCAATCCTCAACCCTCATTCCTCATCCTCAATTCTCAGTTCTCAATCCTTAATCCTCAATCCTCAATATTCAATCCTCAATAATCAATCTCCAATCCTAGATCCTCAATCCCCAATCTTCAATCCTCAATCCTCAATCCTCTATCCTCAATCCTCAATCCTCAATCCTCAGTCCTCAATCCTCAATCCCCATTCTTCAATCCTCAATACCCAATCCTCAACCTTCAATCCTCAATACTCAATCCTGAATCCTCAATCCTCAATCCTCAATCCTCAATATTCAATCCTCAATCCTCAATCCTCAATCCTCAATACTCAGTCTTCAATCCTCAATCCTCAATCCTCAATCCTCAATCCTCAATCCTCATTCTTCAATCCTCAATACCCAATCCTGAATCTTCAATCCTCAATCCTCAATCCTCAATCCTCAGTCCTCCATCCTCATTCTTCAATCCTCATTACCCAATCCTCAATCTTTAATCCTCAATCCTCAATCCTCAATTCTAAATCCTCGATCCTCAATCCTCAATCCTCAATCCTCAATCCTCAATCCTCAATCTTAATCTTCAATCCTCAGTACTCAATCTTCAATCCTCAATCCTCAACCCTCAACCGTCAGTACTCGTCCTCAATCGTCAACACTCAATCCTCAATCCTCAATCTTAATCTTCAATCCTCAGTACTCAATCTTCAATCCTCAATCCTCAACCCTCAACCGTCAGTACTCGTCCTCAATCGTCAACACTCAATCCTCAATCCTCAATCTTCAATCCTCATTCTTCAATCCTCAATACCCAATCCTCAATCTTCAATCTTCATTCCTCAGTACTCAATCTTCATTCTTCAATCGTCAGTCTTCAATCCTCAATACTCAATCTTCAATCCTCAATCCTCAATCCTCAATCCTCAATAAGTAATTATCAATCCTCAATACTCAATCTGCAATCTTCAATCCTCAATCCTCAAACCTCAATCCTCAATCCTCAATCCTCGTTCCTCACACCTCAATCCTCAACCCTCAGTCCTCATCCTCAGTTCTCAATTCTCAATCCTCAATCCTCAATCCTCAATCCTCAATCTTCAATCCTGAATAATCAATCTCCAATCCTAGATTCTCAATCCCCAATCTTCAATCCTTAATCCTCAATCTTCAATCCTCAATCCCCAGTCCTCAATCTTCAATCCTCAACGCTCAATCCCCAATCCTCAATCCTCAGTCCTCAATCCTCAATCCTCAACCCTCAAACCTCAATCCTCAATCCTCAACCCTCAAACCTCAATCCTCAACCGTCAGTCCTCGTCCTCAATCGTCGACACTCAATCCTCAATCCTCAAGCTTCAATCCTCAATACTCAATACCCAATCCTCAGACTTCAATCCTCAATCCTCAATCCTCAATCCTCATTCTCCAATCCTCAATCCTCAGTCCTCAAACCTCAACTCTGAATCCTCAATCCTACATCCTCAATCTTCAGACCTCAGTCCTCAACAATCAGTTGTCAATCCTCAATCCCCAATAGAATATCCTCAATTCACAGTTTTCAATACTCAATACTCAATCTGCATTCTTCAAATCTCTATCCACAAACATCAATAATCATCACTCAACCCTGAACGCTCAGACCTCAATGTTCAATCCTCAATCCTCAATTCTCAATCTTCAATCCTCAATACTGAACCTTCAATCCTCAATCCTCAATCCTCAATCCTCAATCCTCAATCCTCAGTAATCAATCCTCAATCTTCAATACTCAATCGTCATTCCTCAGTCCTCAATCCTCAATCCTCAACCCTCGTTCCTCAAACCTCAATCCTCAACACTCAGTCCTCATCCTCAATTCTCAATTCTCAATCCTCAATCCTCAATCCTCAATCTTCAATCCTCAATAATCAATCTCCAATCCTAGATCCTCAATCCCCTATGTTCAATCCTTAATCCTCAATCTTCAATCCTCAATCCCCAGTCCTCAATCTTCAATCCTCAATGCTCAATCCTCAATCCTCAATCCTCAGTCCTCAATCCTCAATCCTCAACCCTCAAACCTCAATCCTCAACCGTCAGTCCTCGTCCTCAATCGTCAACACTCAATCCTCAATCCTCAATCCTCAATCCTCAATCCTCATTCTTCAATCCTCCATACCCAGTCCTCAATCTTCAATCCTCAATCCTCAATCCTCAATCCTCAATCCTCAATCCTCAATCCTCAATCTTCAATCCTCAGTCCCAAATCTTCAATCTTCAATACTCAATCCTCAATCCTCAATCTTCAATCCTCAATACTCAGTCTTCAATCCTCAATCCTCAATCCTCAATCCTCAATCCTCAATCCTCATTCTTCAATCCTCAATACCCTATCCTGAATCTTCAATCCTCAATCCTCAATCCTCAATTCTCAACCCTCAATCCTTAGTCCTCAGTCCTCAAACCTCAATCCTCAAACCTCAGCACTCATCCTCAATCCTCAATCCTCAATCCTCAATCCTCAATCCTCAATCTTCAATCCTCAATACTCAATCTTCAAACCTCAATCCTCAGTCCTCAAACCTCAATTCTGAATCCTCAATCCTGCATCCTCAATCCTCAATCATCAATCCTCAATCCTCATTCTTCAATCCTCAATACCCAATCCTCATTCTTCAGTCCTCAATCCTCAATCCACAATTCCCAATCCTCAATCCTCAGTCCCCAGTCCTCAAACCTCAATCCTCAACCCTCAGCCCTCATCCTCAATCCTCAATCCTCAATCCTCATTCCTCAATCGTCAATCTTCAATCCTCAATACTCAATCCTCAATCCTCAATCCTCAATCCTCAATCCTCAATCCTCAATCCTCAATCCTCAATTCTCAATTTTCAATCCTCAATCTTCAATCCTCAATCCTCAATCCTCAATCCTCAATCCTCAATCCTCAATCCTCAATCGTCAATCTTCAATCCTCAATACTCAATCTTCAATCCTCAATCCTCAATACTCAATACTCAACCCTCATTCTTCAATCCTCAATACCCAATCCTCAATCCTCAATCCTCAATCCTCAATCCTCAATCCTCAATCCTCTATCCTCAATCCTCAATCATCAATCCTCAATCCTCATTCTTCAATCCTCAATACACAATCCTCAATCTTCAGTCCTCAATCCTCAATCCACAATTCTCAATCCTCAATCCTCAGTCCCCAGTCCTCAAACCTCAATCCTCAACCCTCCGCCCTCATCCTCAATCCTCAATCCTCAATCCTCATTCCTCAATCCTCAATCTTCAATCCTCAATACTCAGTGTTCAATCCTCAATCCTCAATCCTCAATCCTCAATCATCAATACTCAATCCTCAATTCTCAATTTTCAATCCTCAATCTTCAGTCCTCAATCCTCAATCCACAATCCTCTATCCTCAACCTTCAATCCTCAATACGCAATCTGCAATCTTCAATCCTCAATCCTCAATCCTCCATACTCATTCTTCAATCCTCAATCCTCAATCCTCAATCCTCAATTCTCAACCCTCAATCCTCAGTCCTCAGTCCTCAAACCTCAATCCTCAAACCTCAGCACTCATCCTCAATCCTCAATCCTCAATCCTCAATCCTCAATCCTCAATCTTCAATCCTCAATACTCAATATTCAAACCTCAATCCTCAGTCCTCAAACCTCAATTCTGAATCCTCAATCCTGCATCCTCAATCTTCAGCCCTCAGTCCTCAACAATCAGTTGTCAATCCTCAATCCGCAATAGAATATCCTCAATTCCCAGTTTTCAATACTCAATACTCAATCTGCAATCTTCAAATCTCTATCCACAAACATCAATTCTCATCACTCAACACTGAACGCTCAGTCCTCAATGTTCAATCCTCAATCTTCAGTTCTCAATCTTCAATCCTCAATACTGAATTTTCAGTACTCAATCCCCAATCCTCAATCCTCAATCCTCAATCCTCAATCCTCTGTAATCAATACTCAATCCTCAATCCTCAATCTTCAATCCTCAATAATCAATCTCCAATCCTAGATCCTCAATCCCCAATCCTCAATTCTTAATCCTCAATCTTCAATCCTCAATCCCCAGTCCTCAATCTTCAATCCTCAGTGCTCAATCCTCAATCTTCAATCCTCAGTCCTCAATCCTCAATCCTCAATCCTCAAACATCAATCCTCAACCGTCAGTCCTCGTCCTCAATCCTCAACCCTCAATCCTCAATCCACAATCTTCAATCCTCAATACTCAATATTCAATCCTCAATCCTCAATCCTCAATCCTCAATCTTCAATCCTCAATACTCAATCCTCAATCCTCAATCCTCAATCCTCAATCCGCAATCTTCAATCCTCAGTTCTCAATCTGCAATCTTCAATCCTCAATCCTCAATCCTCAATCCTAATTCTCCAATCCTCAATCCTCAGGCCTCAAACCTCAATTCTGAATCCTCAATCCTTCATCCTCAATCTTCAGCCCTCAGTCCTCAACAATCAGTTGTCAATCCTCAATCCCCAATAGAATATCCTCAATTCACAGTTTTCAATACCCAATACTCAATCTGCAATCTTCAAATCTCTATCCACAAACATCAATTCTCATCACTCAACCCTGAACGCTCAGACCTCAATGTTCAATCCTCAATCCTCAATTCTCAATCTTCAATCCTCAATACTGAACCGTCAATCCTCAATCCTTAATCCTCAATCTTCAATCCTCAATCCCCAGTCCTCAATCTTCAATCCTCAATGCTCAATCCTCAATCCTCAATCCTCAGTCCTCAATCCTCAATCCTCAACCCTCAAACCTCAATCCTCAACCGTCAGTCCTCGTCCTCAATCGTCAACACTCAATCCTCAATCCACAATCTTCAATCATCAATAATCAATATTCAATACTCAATCCTCAATCTTCAATCCTCAATCTTCAATCCTCAATCCTCAATCCTCAATCCCCAATCCTCAATCCTCAATCCTCAAACCTCAATCCTCAATCCTCATTCTTCAATCCTCAATACCCAGTCCTCAATCTTCAATCCTCAATCCTCAATCCTCAATCCTCAATCCTCAATCCTCAATCCTCAATCCTCAATCTTCAATCCTCAGTCCCAAATCCTCAATCTTCAATACTCAATCCTCAATCCTCAATCTTCAATCCTCAATACTCAGTCTTCAATCCTCAATCCTCAATCCTCAATCCTCAATCCTCAATCCTCATTCTTCAATCCTCAATACCCAATCCTGAATCTTCAATCCTCAATCCTCAATCCTCAATTCTAAATCCTCAATCCTCAATCCTCAATCCTCAATCCTCAATCCTCAACCTTAATCTTCAATCCTCAGTACTCAATCTTCAATCCTCAATCATCAATCCTCAATCCTCAATCCTCAATCTTCAACCCTCAATACTCAATCTTCAATCCTCAATCCTCAATCCTCAATCCTCAATCCTCAATCCTCAATCCTCAATCCTCAATCGTCAGTCTTCAATCCTCAATACTCAATCTTCAATCCTCAATCCTCAGTACTCAATACTCAACCCTCATTCTTCAATCCTCAATCCTCAATCCTCAATACTCAATCCTCAATCTTCAATCCTCAATCCTCAATCCTCAATCTTCAATCATCATTCTTCAATCCTCAATACCCAATCCTCAATCTTCAATCCTCAATCCACAATCCTCAATCCTCAATCCACAATCCTCAATCTTCAATCCTCAGACCCAAATCCTCAATCTTCAATACTCAATCCTCAATCCTCATTCTTCAATCCTCAATCCTCAATCCTCAATCCTCAATCCTCAATTTTCAATCCTCAATACTCAATCTTCAATCCTCAATCCTCAATCCTCAATCCTCAATCCTCTATCCTCAATCTTCAATCCTCAATACGCAATCTGCAATCTTCAATCCTCAATCCTCAATCCTCAATCCTCATTCTTCAATCCTCAATCCTCAATCCTCAATCCTCAATTTTCAATCCTCAATACTCAATCTTCTATCCTCAATCCTCAATCCTCAATGCTCAACCATCAATCGTCAGTCTTCAATCCTCAATACGCAATCTGCAATCTTCAATCCTCAATCCTCAATCCTCAATCCTCATTCTTCAATCCTCAATCCTCAATCCTCAATCCTCAATCCTCAATTTTCAATCCTCAATACTCAATCTTCAATCCTCAATCCTCAATCCTCAATGCTCAACCCTCAATCGTCAGTCTTCAATCCTCAATACTCAATCTTCAATCCTCAATCCTCAATCCTCAATCCTCAATCCGCAATCTTCAATCCTCAGTACTCAATCTGCAGTCTTCAATCCTCAATCCTCAATCCTCAATCCTCATTCTACAATCCTCAATCCTCAGTCCTCAAACCTCAATTCTGAATCCTCAATCCTTCATCCTCAATCTTCAGCCCTCAGTCCTCAACAATCAGTTGTCAATCCTCAATCCCCAATAGAATATCCTCAATTCACAGTTTTCAATACTCAATACTCAATCTGCATTCTTCAAATCTCTATCCACAAACATCAATTCTCATCACTCAACCCTGAACGCTCAGACCTCAATGTTCAATCCTCAATCCTCAATTCTCAATCTTCAATCCTCAATACTGAACCTTCAATCCTCAACCCTCAATCCTCAATCCTCAATCCTTAATCCTCAGTAATCAATCCTCAATCTTGAATACTCAATCGTCATTCCTCAGTCCTCAATCCTCAATCCTCAATCCTCGTTCCTCAAACCTCAATCCTCAACCCTCAGTCCTCATCCTCAATTCTCAATTCTCAATCCTCAATCCTCAATCCTCAATCTTCAATCCTCAATAATCAATCTCCAATCCTAGATCCTCAATCCCCAATGTTCAATCCTTAATCCTCAATCTTCAATCCTCAATCCTCAATCCTCAATCCTCAATCCGCAATCTTCAATCCTCAGTACTCAATCTGCAATCTTCAATCCTCAATGCTCAATCCTCAATCCTCAATCCTCAGTCCTCAATCCTCAATCCTCAACCCTCAAACCTCAATCCTCAACCGTCAGTCCTCGTCCTCAATCGTCAACACTCAATCCTCAATCCTCATTCTTCAATCCTCAATACCCAATCCTGAATCTTCAATCCTCAATCCTCAATCCTCAATTCTAAATCCTCAATCCTCAATCCTCAATCCTCAATCCTCAATCCTCAACCTTAATCTTCAATCCTCAGTACTCAATCTTCAATCCTCAATCATCAATCCTCAATCCTCAATCCTCAATCTTCAACCCTCAATACTCAATCTTCAATCCTCAATCCTCAATCCTCAATCCTCAATCCTCAATCCTCAATCCTCAATCGTCAGTCTTCAATCCTCAATACTCAATCTTCAATCCTCAATCCTCAGTACTCAATACTCAACCCTCATTCTTCAATCCTCAATCCTCAATCCTCAATACTCAATCCTCAATCTTCAATCCTCAATCCTCAATCCTCAATCTTCAATCATCATTCTTCAATCCTCAATACCCAATCCTCAATCTTCAATCCTCAATCCACAATCCTCAATCCTCAATCCACAATCCTCAATCTTCAATCCTCAGACCCAAATCCTCAATCTTCAATACTCAATCCTCAATCCTCAATCTTCAATCCTCAATACTCAGTCTTCAATCCTCAATCCTCAATCCTCAATTCTCAATTTTCAATCCTCAATCTTCAATCCTCAATCCTCAATCCTCAATCCTCTATCCTCAATCTTCAATCCTCAATACGCAATCTGCAATCTTCAATCCTCAATCCTCAATCCTCAATCCTCATTCTTCAATCCTCAATCCTCAATCCTCAATCCTCAATTTTCAATCCTCAATACTCAATCTTCAATCCTCAATCCTCAATCCTCAATGCTCAACCATCAATCGTCAGTCTTCAATCCTCAATACGCAATCTGCAATCTTCAATCCTCAATCCTCAATCCTCAATCCTCATTCTTCAATCCTCAATCCTCAATCCTCAATCCTCAATCCTCAATTTTCAATCCTCAATACTCAATCTTCAATCCTCAATCCTCAATCCTCAATGCTCAACCCTCAATCGTCAGTCTTCAATCCTCAATACTCAATCTTCAATCCTCAATCCTCAATCCTCAATCCTCAATCCGCAATCTTCAATCCTCAGTACTCAATCTGCAGTCTTCAATCCTCAATCCTCAATCCTCAATCCTCATTCTACAATCCTCAATCCTCAGTCCTCAAACCTCAATTCTGAATCCTCAATCCTTCATCCTCAATCTTCAGCCCTCAGTCCTCAACAATCAGTTGTCAATCCTCAATCCCCAATAGAATATCCTCAATTCACAGTTTTCAATACTCAATACTCAATCTGCATTCTTCAAATCTCTATCCACAAACATCAATTCTCATCACTCAACCCTGAACGCTCAGACCTCAATGTTCAATCCTCAATCCTCAATTCTCAATCTTCAATCCTCAATACTGAACCTTCAATCCTCAACCCTCAATCCTCAATCCTCAATCCTTAATCCTCAGTAATCAATCCTCAATCTTCAATACTCAATCGTCATTCCTCAGTCCTCAATCCTCAATCCTCAATCCTCGTTCCTCAAACCTCAATCCTCAACCCTCAGTCCTCATCCTCAATTCTCAATTCTCAATCCTCAATCCTCAATCCTCAATCTTCAATCCTCAATAATCAATCTCCAATCCTAGATCCTCAATCCCCAATGTTCAATCCTTAATCCTCAATCTTCAATCCTCAATCCTCAATCCTCAATCCTCAATCCGCAATCTTCAATCCTCAGTACTCAATCTGCAATCTTCAATCCTCAATGCTCAATCCTCAATCCTCAATCCTCAGTCCTCAATCCTCAATCCTCAACCCTCAAACCTCAATCCTCAACCGTCAGTCCTCGTCCTCAATCGTCAACACTCAATCCTCAATCCACAATCTTCAATCATCAATACTCAATATTCAATACTCAATACTCAATCTTCAATCCTCAATCTTCAATCCTCAATCCTCAATCCTCAATCCTCAATCCTCAATCCTCAATCCTCAAACCTCAATCCTCAATCCTCAATCCTCAATCCTCAATCCTCAATCCTCAATCCTCAATCTTCAATCCTCAGTCCCAAATCCTCAATCTTCAATACTCAATCCTCAATCCTCAATCTTCAATCCTCAAAACTCAGTCTTCAATCCTCAATCCTCAATCCTCAATCCTCAATCCTCAATCCTCATTCTTCAATCCTCAATACACAATCCTGTATCTTCAATCCTCAATCCTCAATCCTCAAATCTAAATCCTCAATCCTCAATCCTCAATCCTCAATCCTCAATCCTCAATCTTAATCTTCAATCCTCAGTACTCAATCTTCAATCCTCAATCCTCAATCCTCAATCCTCAATCCTCAATCTTCAACCCTCAATCCTCAATCCTCAATCCTCATTCTTCAATCCTCAATCCTCAATCCTCAATCCTCAATCCTCAATCCTCAATCCTCAATCCTCAATCCTCAATCCTCAGTCCTCAATTTTCAATCCTCAATACTCAGTCTTCAATCCTCAATCCTCAATCCTCAATCCTCAATCCTCAATCCTCATTCTTCAATCCTCAATACCCAATCCTGAATCTTCAATCCTCAATCCTCAATCCTCAATTCTAAATCCTCAATCCTCAATCCTCAATCCTCAATCCTCAATCCTCAACCTTAATCTTCAATCCTCAGTACTCAATCTTCAATCCTCAATCATCAATCCTCAATCCTCAATCCTCAATCTTCAACCCTCAATACTCAATCTTCAATCCTCAATCCTCAATCCTCAATCCTCAATCCTCAATCCTCAATCCTCAATCGTCAGTCTTCAATCCTCAATACTCAATCTTCAATCCTCAATCCTCAGTACTCAATACTCAACCCTCATTCTTCAATCCTCAATCCTCAATCCTCAATACTCAATCCTCAATCTTCAATCCTCAATCCTCAATCCTCAATCTTCAATCATCATTCTTCAATCCTCAATACCCAATCCTCAATCTTCAATCCTCAATCCACAATCCTCAATCCTCAATCCACAATCCTCAATCTTCAATCCTCAGACCCAAATCCTCAATCTTCAATACTCAATCCTCAATCCTCAATCTTCAATCCTCAATACTCAGTCTTCAATCCTCAATCCTCAATCCTCAATTCTCAATTTTCAATCCTCAATCTTCAATCCTCAATCCTCAATCCTCAATCCTCTATCCTCAATCTTCAATCCTCAATACGCAATCTGCAATCTTCAATCCTCAATCCTCAATCCTCAATCCTCATTCTTCAATCCTCAATCCTCAATCCTCAATCCTCAATTTTCAATCCTCAATACTCAATCTTCAATCCTCAATCCTCAATCCTCAATGCTCAACCATCAATCGTCAGTCTTCAATCCTCAATACGCAATCTGCAATCTTCAATCCTCAATCCTCAATCCTCAATCCTCATTCTTCAATCCTCAATCCTCAATCCTCAATCCTCAATCCTCAATTTTCAATCCTCAATACTCAATCTTCAATCCTCAATCCTCAATCCTCAATGCTCAACCCTCAATCGTCAGTCTTCAATCCTCAATACTCAATCTTCAATCCTCAATCCTCAATCCTCAATCCTCAATCCGCAATCTTCAATCCTCAGTACTCAATCTGCAGTCTTCAATCCTCAATCCTCAATCCTCAATCCTCAGTCCTCAAACCTCAATTCTGAATCCTCAATCCTTCATCCTCAATCTTCAGCCCTCAGTCCTCAACAATCAGTTGTCAATCCTCAATCCCCAATAGAATATCCTCAATTCACAGTTTTCAATACTCAATACTCAATCTGCATTCTTCAAATCTCTATCCACAAACATCAATTCTCATCACTCAACCCTGAACGCTCAGACCTCAATGTTCAATCCTCAATCCTCAATTCTCAATCTTCAATCCTCAATACTGAACCTTCAATCCTCAACCCTCAATCCTCAATCCTCAATCCTTAATCCTCAGTAATCAATCCTCAATCTTCAATACTCAATCGTCATTCCTCAGTCCTCAATCCTCAATCCTCAATCCTCGTTCCTCAAACCTCAATCCTCAACCCTCAGTCCTCATCCTCAATTCTCAATTCTCAATCCTCAATCCTCAATCCTCAATCTTCAATCCTCAATAATCAATCTCCAATCCTAGATCCTCAATCCCCAATGTTCAATCCTTAATCCTCAATCTTCAATCCTCAATCCTCAATCCTCAATCCTCAATCCGCAATCTTCAATCCTCAGTACTCAATCTGCAATCTTCAATCCTCAATGCTCAATCCTCAATCCTCAATCCTCAGTCCTCAATCCTCAATCCTCAACCCTCAAACCTCAATCCTCAACCGTCAGTCCTCGTCCTCAATCGTCAACACTCAATCCTCAATCCACAATCTTCAATCATCAATACTCAATATTCAATACTCAATACTCAATCTTCAATCCTCAATCTTCAATCCTCAATCCTCAATCCTCAATCCTCAATCCTCAATCCTCAATCCTCAAACCTCAATCCTCAATCCTCATTCTTCAATCCTCAATACCCAGTCCTCAATCTTCAATCCTCAATCCTCAATCCTCAATCCTCAATCCTCAATCCTCAATCCTCAATCTTCAATCCTCAGTCCCAAATCCTCAATCTTCAATACTCAATCCTCAATCCTCAATCTTCAATCCTCAAAACTCAGTCTTCAATCCTCAATCCTCAATCCTCAATCCTCAATCCTCAATCCTCATTCTTCAATCCTCAATACACAATCCTGTATCTTCAATCCTCAATCCTCAATCCTCAAATCTAAATCCTCAATCCTCAATCCTCAATCCTCAATCCTCAATCCTCAATCTTAATCTTCAATCCTCAGTACTCAATCTTCAATCCTCAATCCTCAATCCTCAATCCTCAATCCTCAATCTTCAACCCTCAATCCTCAATCCTCAATCCTCATTCTTCAATCCTCAATCCTCAATCCTCAATCCTCAATCCTCAATCCTCAATCCTCAATCCTCAATCCTCAGTCCTCAATTTTCAATCCTCAATACTCAGTCTTCAATCCTCAATCCTCAATCCTCAATCCTCAATCCTCAATCCTCATTCTTCAATCCTCAATACCCAATCCTGAATCTTCAATCCTCAATCCTCAATCCTCAATTCTAAATCCTCAATCCTCAATCCTCAATCCTCAATCCTCAATCCTCAACCTTAATCTTCAATCCTCAGTACTCAATCTTCAATCCTCAATCATCAATCCTCAATCCTCAATCCTCAATCTTCAACCCTCAATACTCAATCTTCAATCCTCAATCCTCAATCCTCAATCCTCAATCCTCAATCCTCAATCCTCAATCGTCAGTCTTCAATCCTCAATACTCAATCTTCAATCCTCAATCCTCAGTACTCAATACTCAACCCTCATTCTTCAATCCTCAATCCTCAATCCTCAATACTCAATCCTCAATCTTCAATCCTCAATCCTCAATCCTCAATCTTCAATCATCATTCTTCAATCCTCAATACCCAATCCTCAATCTTCAATCCTCAATCCACAATCCTCAATCCTCAATCCACAATCCTCAATCTTCAATCCTCAGACCCAAATCCTCAATCTTCAATACTCAATCCTCAATCCTCAATCTTCAATCCTCAATACTCAGTCTTCAATCCTCAATCCTCAATCCTCAATTCTCAATTTTCAATCCTCAATCTTCAATCCTCAATCCTCAATCCTCAATCCTCTATCCTCAATCTTCAATCCTCAATACGCAATCTGCAATCTTCAATCCTCAATCCTCAATCCTCAATCCTCATTCTTCAATCCTCAATCCTCAATCCTCAATCCTCAATTTTCAATCCTCAATACTCAATCTTCTATCCTCAATCCTCAATCCTCAATGCTCAACCATCAATCGTCAGTCTTCAATCCTCAATACGCAATCTGCAATCTTCAATCCTCAATCCTCAATCCTCAATCCTCATTCTTCAATCCTCAATCCTCAATCCTCAATCCTCAATCCTCAATTTTCAATCCTCAATACTCAATCTTCAATCCTCAATCCTCAATCCTCAATGCTCAACCCTCAATCGTCAGTCTTCAATCCTCAATACTCAATCTTCAATCCTCAATCCTCAATCCTCAATCCTCAATCCGCAATCTTCAATCCTCAGTACTCAATCTGCAGTCTTCAATCCTCAATCCTCAATCCTCAATCCTCATTCTACAATCCTCAATCCTCAGTCCTCAAACCTCAATTCTGAATCCTCAATCCTTCATCCTCAATCTTCAGCCCTCAGTCCTCAACAATCAGTTGTCAATCCTCAATCCCCAATAGAATATCCTCAATTCACAGTTTTCAATACTCAATACTCAATCTGCATTCTTCAAATCTCTATCCACAAACATCAATTCTCATCACTCAACCCTGAACGCTCAGACCTCAATGTTCAATCCTCAATCCTCAATTCTCAATCTTCAATCCTCAATACTGAACCTTCAATCCTCAACCCTCAATCCTCAATCCTCAATCCTTAATCCTCAGTAATCAATCCTCAATCTTGAATACTCAATCGTCATTCCTCAGTCCTCAATCCTCAATCCTCAATCCTCGTTCCTCAAACCTCAATCCTCAACCCTCAGTCCTCATCCTCAATTCTCAATTCTCAATCCTCAATCCTCAATCCTCAATCTTCAATCCTCAATAATCAATCTCCAATCCTAGATCCTCAATCCCCAATGTTCAATCCTTAATCCTCAATCTTCAATCCTCAATCCTCAATCCTCAATCCTCAATCCGCAATCTTCAATCCTCAGTACTCAATCTGCAATCTTCAATCCTCAATGCTCAATCCTCAATCCTCAATCCTCAGTCCTCAATCCTCAATCCTCAACCCTCAAACCTCAATCCTCAACCGTCAGTCCTCGTCCTCAATCGTCAACACTCAATCCTCAATCCTCATTCTTCAATCCTCAATTCCCAATCCTGAATCTTCAATCCTCAATCCTCAATCCTCAATTCTAAATCCTCAATCCTCAATCCTCAATCCTCAATCCTCAATCCTCAACCTTAATCTTCAATCCTCAGTACTCAATTTTCAATCCTCAATCATCAATCCTCAATCCTCAATCCTCAATCTTCAACCCTCAATACTCAATCTTCAATCCTCAATCCTCAATCCTCAATCCTCAATCCTCAATCCTCAATCCTCAATCGTCAGTCTTCAATCCTCAATACTCAATCTTCAATCCTCAATCCTCAGTACTCAATACTCAACCCTCATTCTTCAATCCTCAATCCTCAATCCTCAATACTCAATCCTCAATCTTCAATCCTCAATCCTCAATCCTCAATCTTCAATCATCATTCTTCAATCCTCAATACCCAATCCTCAATCTTCAATCCTCAATCCACAATCCTCAATCCTCAATCCACAATCCTCAATCTTCAATCCTCAGACCCAAATCCTCAATCTTCAATACTCAATCCTCAATCCTCAATCTTCAATCCTCAATACTCAGTCTTCAATCCTCAATCCTCAATCCTCAATTCTCAATTTT
The DNA here is from genome assembly GCF_051401765.1 of Calliopsis andreniformis. Lineage (NCBI taxonomy): Eukaryota > Metazoa > Arthropoda > Insecta > Hymenoptera > Andrenidae > Calliopsis > Calliopsis andreniformis. The sequence continues at coordinate 2,439,019 of NW_027480491.1, read as the reverse complement.
CAATCCTCAATCTTCAATCCTCAATCCTCAATCCTCAATCCTCTATCCTCAATCTTCAATCCTCAATACGCAATCTGCAATCTTCAATCCTCAATCCTCAATCCTCAATCATCATTCTTCAATCCTCAATCCTCAATCCTCAATCCTCAATTTTCAATCCTCAATACTCAATCTTCAATCCTCAATCCTCAATCCTCAATGCTCAACCATCAATCGTCAGTCTTCAATCCTCAATACGCAATCTGCAATCTTCAATCCTCAATCCTCAATCCTCAATCCTCATTCTTCAATCCTCAATCCTCAATCCTCAATCCTCAATCCTCAATTTTCAATCCTCAATACTCAATCTTCAATCCTCAATCCTCAATCCTCAATGCTCAACCCTCAATCGTCAGTCTTCAATCCTCAATACTCAATCTTCAATCCTCAATCCTCAATCCTCAATCCTCAATCCGCAATCTTCAATCCTCAGTACTCAATCTGCAGTCTTCAATCCTCAATCCTCAATCCTCAATCCTCATTCTACAATCCTCAATCCTCAGTCCTCAAACCTCAATTCTGAATCCTCAATCCTTCATCCTCAATCTTCAGCCCTCAGTCCTCAACAATCAGTTGTCAATCCTCAATCCCCAATAGAATATCCTCAATTCACAGTTTTCAATACTCAATACTCAATCTGCATTCTTCAAATCTCTATCCACAAACATCAATTCTCATCACTCAACCCTGAACGCTCAGACCTCAATGTTCAATCCTCAATCCTCAATTCTCAATCTTCAATCCTCAATACTGAACCTTCAATCCTCAACCCTCAATCCTCAATCCTCAATCCTTAATCCTCAGTAATCAATCCTCAATCTTCAATACTCAATCGTCATTCCTCAGTCCTCAATCCTCAATCCTCAATCCTCGTTCCTCAAACCTCAATCCTCAACCCTCAGTCCTCATCCTCAATTCTCAATTCTCAATCCTCAATCCTCAATCCTCAATCTTCAATCCTCAATAATCAATCTCCAATCCTAGATCCTCAATCCCCAATGTTCAATCCTTAATCCTCAATCTTCAATCCTCAATCCTCAATCCTCAATCCTCAATCCGCAATCTTCAATCCTCAGTACTCAATCTGCAATCTTCAATCCTCAATGCTCAATCCTCAATCCTCAATCCTCAGTCCTCAATCCTCAATCCTCAACCCTCAAACCTCAATCCTCAACCGTCAGTCCTCGTCCTCAATCGTCAACACTCAATCCTCAATCCACAATCTTCAATCATCAATACTCAATATTCAATACTCAATACTCAATCTTCAATCCTCAATCTTCAATCCTCAATCCTCAATCCTCAATCCTCAATCCTCAATCCTCAATCCTCAAACCTCAATCCTCAATCCTCATTCTTCAATCCTCAATACCCAGTCCTCAATCTTCAATCCTCAATCCTCAATCCTCAATCCTCAATCCTCAATCCTCAATCCTCAATCTTCAATCCTCAGTCCCAAATCCTCAATCTTCAATACTCAATCCTCAATCCTCAATCTTCAATCCTCAAAACTCAGTCTTCAATCCTCAATCCTCAATCCTCAATCCTCAATCCTCAATCCTCATTCTTCAATCCTCAATACACAATCCTGAATCTTCAATCCTCAATCCTCAATCCTCAAATCTAAATCCTCAATCCTCAATCCTCAATCCTCAATCCTCAATCCTCAATCTTAATCTTCAATCCTCAGTACTCAATCTTCAATCCTCAATCCTCAATCCTCAATCCTCAATCCTCAATCTTCAACCCTCAATCCTCAATCCTCAATCCTCATTCTTCAATCCTCAATCCTCAATCCTCAATCCTCAATCCTCAATCCTCAATCCTCAATCCTCAATCCTCAATCCTCAGTCCTCAATTTTCAATCCTCAATCTTCAATCCTCAATACTCAATATTCAATCCTCCATCCTCAATCCTCAGTCGTCAGTCTTCAATCCTCAATACTCAATCTTCAATCCTCAATCCTCAATCCTCAATCCTCAATCCTCAATCTTCAATCCTCAATACTCAATCTGCAGTCTTCAATCCTCAATCCTCAATCCTCAATCCTCATTCTCCAATCCTCAATCCTCAATCCTCAATCCTCAATCCTCAATTTTCAATCCTCAATACTCAATCTTAAATCTTCAATCCTCAATCCTCTATCCTCAACCCTCAATCGTCAGTCTTCAATCCCCAATACTCAATCTTCAATCCTCAATCCTCAATCCTCAACCCTCGTTCCTCAAACCTCAATCCTCAACTCTCATTCCTCATCCTCAATTCTCAATTCTCAATCCTCAATCCTCAATCCTCAATATTCAATCCACAATAATCAATCTCCAATCCTAGATCCCCAATCCCCAATCTTCAATCCTCAATCCTCAATCTTCAATCCTCAATCCTCAATCCTCAATCCTCAATTTTCAATCCTCAATCTTCAATCCCCAATACTCAATATTCAATCCTCCATCCTCAATCCTCAGTCGTCAGTCTTCAATCCTCAATACTCAATCTTCAATCCTCAATCCTCAATCCTCAATCCTCAATCCTCAATCCTCAATCCTCAATCCTCAATCCTCATTCTTCAATCCTCAATACCCAATCCTCAACCTTCAATCCTCAATACTCAATCCTCAATCCTCAATCCTCAATCCTCAATCCTCAATCCTCGTTCTTCAATACTCAATACCCAATCCTGAATCTTCAATCCTCAATACTCAGTCTTCAATCCTCAATCCTCAATCCTCAGTCCTCAAACCTCAATCCTGAATCCTCAATCCTGAATCCTCAATCTTCAGCCCCGTGTCCTCAACAATCAGTTGATAATCCTCAATCCTCAATATAATATCCTCAATTCACAGTTTTCAATACTCAATACTCAATCTGCAATCTTCAGATCTCTATCCACAAACATCAATTCTTATCACACAACCCTGAATACTCAGTCCCTAATCCTCAATCCTCAATCCTCAATCCTCAATCCTCAATCCTCATTCCTCAATCTTAATCTTCAATCCTCAATACTCAATCTTCAGTCCTCAATCCTCAATCCTCAATCCTCAATCCTCAATCTTCAATCCTCAATACTCAATCTTCAATACTCAATCCTCAATCCCCAATCCTCAATCCTCAATCATCAATCCTCAATCGTCAATCTTCAATCCTCAATACTCAATCTTCAATCCTCAATCATCAATCCTCAATGCTCAATCCTCAAACCTCATTCTTCAATCCTCAATCTTCAATGCTCAATCTTCAATCCTCAATCCTCAATCCTCAATCCTCAATCCTCTATCCACAATCCTCAATCCTCAGTCCTCAAACCTCAATTCTGAATCCTCAATCCTTCATCCTCAATCTTCAGCCCTCAGTCCTCAACAATCAGTTGTCAATCCTCAATCCCCAATAGAATATCCTCAATTCACAGTTTTCGATACTCAATACTCAATCTATATTCTTCAAATCTCTATCCACAAACATCAATTCTCATCACTCAACCCTGAACGCTCAGACCTCAATGTTCAATCCTCAATCCTCAATTCTTAATCTTCAATCCTCAATACTGAACCTTCAATCCTCAATCCTCAATCCTCAATCCTCAATCCTCAATCCTCAGTAATCAATCCTCAATCTTCAATACTCAATCGTCATTCCTCAGTCCTCAATCCTCAATCCTCAATCCTCGTTCCTCAAACCTCATTCCTCAACACTCAGTCCTCATCCTCAATTCTCAATTCTCAATCCTCAATCCTCAATCCTCAATCTTCAATCCTCAATAATCAATCTCCAATCCTAGATCCTCAATCCCCAATGTTCAATCCTTAATCCTCAATCTTCAATCCTCAATCCCCAGTCCTCAACCCTCAATCCTCAATGCTCAATCCTCAATCCTCAATCTTCAATCCTCAATCCTCAATCCTCAATCCCCAATCCTCAATCCTCAATCCTCAAACCTCAATCCTCAATCCTCATTCTTCAATCCTCAATACCCAGTCCTCAATCTTCAATCCTCAATCCTCAATCCTCAATCCTCAATCCTCAATCCTCAATCCTCAATCCTCAATCTTCAATCCTCAGTCCCAAATCCTCAATCTTCAATACTCAATCCTCAATCCTCAATCTTCAATCCTCAATACTCAGTCTTCAATCCTCAATCCTCAATCCTCAATCCTCAATCCTCAATCCTCATTCTTCAATCCTCAATACCCAATCCTGAATCTTCAATCCTCAATCCTCAATCCTCAATTCTAAATCCTCAATCCTCAATCCTCAATCCTCAATCCTCAATCCTCAACCTTAATCTTCAATCCTCAGTACTCAATCTTCAATCCTCAATCATCAATCCTCAATCCTCAATCCTCAATCTTCAACCCTCAATACTCAATCTTCAATCCTCAATCCTCAATCCTCAATCCTCAATCCTCAATCCTCAATCCTCAATCGTCAGTCTTCAATCCTCAATACTCAATCTTCAATCCTCAATCCTCAGTACTCAATACTCAACCCTCATTCTTCAATCCTCAATCCTCAATCCTCAATACTCAATCCTCAATCTTCAATCCTCAATCCTCAATCCTCAATCTTCAATCATCATTCTTCAATCCTCAATACCCAATCCTCAATCTTCAATCCTCAATCCACAATCCTCAATCCTCAATCCACAATCCTCAATCTTCAATCCTCAGACCCAAATCCTCAATCTTCAATACTCAATCCTCAATCCTCAATCTTCAATCCTCAATACTCAGTCTTCAATCCTCAATCCTCAATCCTCAATTCTCAATTTTCAATCCTCAATCTTCAATCCTCAATCCTCAATCCTCAATCCTCTATCCTCAATCTTCAATCCTCAATACGCAATCTGCAATCTTCAATCCTCAATCCTCAATCCTCAATCCTCATTCTTCAATCCTCAATCCTCAATCCTCAATCCTCAATTTTCAATCCTCAATACTCAATCTTCAATCCTCAATCCTCAATCCTCAATGCTCAACCATCAATCGTCAGTCTTCAATCCTCAATACGCAATCTGCAATCTTCAATCCTCAATCCTCAATCCTCAATCCTCATTCTTCAATCCTCAATCCTGAATCCTCAATCCTCAATCCTCAATTTTCAATCCTCAATACTCAATCTTCAATCCTCAATCCTCAATCCTCAATGCTCAACCCTCAATCGTCAGTCTTCAATCCTCAATACTCAATCTTCAATCCTCAATCCTCAATCCTCAATCCTCAATCCGCAATCTTCAATCCTCAGTACTCAATCTGCAGTCTTCAATCCTCAATCCTCAATCCTCAATCCTCTATCCACAATCCTCAATCCTCAGTCCTCAAACCTCAATTCTGAATCCTCAATCCTTCATCCTCAATCTTCTGCCCTCAGTCCTCAACAATCAGTTGTCAATCCTCAATCCCCAATAGAATATCCTCAATTCACAGTTTTCGATACTCAATACTCAATCTATATTCTTCAAATCTCTATCCACAAACATCAATTCTCATCACTCAACCCTGAACGCTCAGACCTCAATGTTCAATCCTCAATCCTCAATTCTTAATCTTCAATCCTCAATACTGAACCTTCAATCCTCAATCCTCAATCCTCAATCCTCAATCCTCAATCCTCAGTAATCAATCCTCAATCTTCAATACTCAATCGTCATTCCTCAGTCCTCAATCCTCAATCCTCAATCCTCGTTCCTCAAACCTCATTCCTCAACACTCAGTCCTCATCCTCAATTCTCAATTCTCAATCCTCAATCCTCAATCCTCAATCTTCAATCCTCAATAATCAATCTCCAATCCTAGATCCTCAATCCCCAATGTTCAATCCTTAATCCTCAATCTTCAATCCTCAATCCCCAGTCCTCAACCCTCAATCCTCAATGCTCAATCCTCAATCCTCAATCTTCAATCCTCAATCCTCAATCCTCAATCCCCAATCCTCAATCCTCAATCCTCAAACCTCAATCCTCAATCCTCATTCTTCAATCCTCAATACCCAGTCCTCAATCTTCAATCCTCAATCCTCAATCCTCAATCCTCAATCCTCAATCCTCAATCCTCAATCCTCAATCTTCAATCCTCAGTCCCAAATCCTCAATCTTCAATACTCAATCCTCAATCCTCAATCTTCAATCCTCAATACTCAGTCTTCAATCCTCAATCCTCAATCCTCAATCCTCAATCCTCAATCCTCATTCTTCAATCCTCAATACCCAATCCTGAATCTTCAATCCTCAATCCTCAATCCTCAATTCTAAATCCTCAATCCTCAATCCTCAATCCTCAATCCTCAATCCTCAACCTTAATCTTCAATCCTCAGTACTCAATCTTCAATCCTCAATCATCAATCCTCAATCCTCAATCCTCAATCTTCAACCCTCAATACTCAATCTTCAATCCTCAATCCTCAATCCTCAATCCTCAATCCTCAATCCTCAATCCTCAATCGTCAGTCTTCAATCCTCAATACTCAATCTTCAATCCTCAATCCTCAGTACTCAATACTCAACCCTCATTCTTCAATCCTCAATCCTCAATCCTCAATACTCAATCCTCAATCTTCAATCCTCAATCCTCAATCCTCAATCTTCAATCATCATTCTTCAATCCTCAATACCCAATCCTCAATCTTCAATCCTCAATCCACAATCCTCAATCCTCAATCCACAATCCTCAATCTTCAATCCTCAGACCCAAATCCTCAATCTTCAATACTCAATCCTCAATCCTCAATCTTCAATCCTCAATACTCAGTCTTCAATCCTCAATCCTCAATCCTCAATTCTCAATTTTCAATCCTCAATCTTCAATCCTCAATCCTCAATCCTCAATCCTCTATCCTCAATCTTCAATCCTCAATACGCAATCTGCAATCTTCAATCCTCAATCCTCAATCCTCAATCCTCATTCTTCAATCCTCAATCCTCAATCCTCAATCCTCAATTTTCAATCCTCAATACTCAATCTTCAATCCTCAATCCTCAATCCTCAATGCTCAACCATCAATCGTCAGTCTTCAATCCTCAATACGCAATCTGCAATCTTCAATCCTCAATCCTCAATCCTCAATCCTCATTCTTCAATCCTCAATCCTGAATCCTCAATCCTCAATCCTCAATTTTCAATCCTCAATACTCAATCTTCAATCCTCAATCCTCAATCCTCAATGCTCAACCCTCAATCGTCAGTCTTCAATCCTCACTACTCAATCTTCAATCCTCAATCCTCAATCCTCAATCCTCAATCCGCAATCTTCAATCCTCAGTACTCAATCTGCAGTCTTCAATCCTCAATCCTCAATCCTCAATCCTCATTCTACAATCCTCAATCCTCAGTCCTCAAACCTCAATTCTGAATCCTCAATCCTTCATCCTCAATCTTCAGCCCTCAGTCCTCAACAATCAGTTGTCAATCCTCAATCCCCAATAGAATATCCTCAATTCACAGTTTTCAATACTCAATACTCAATCTGCATTCTTCAAATCTCTATCCACAAACATCAATTCTCATCACTCAACCCTGAACGCTCAGACCTCAATGTTCAATCCTCAATCCTCAATTCTCAATCTTCAATCCTCAATACTGAACCTTCAATCCTCAACCCTCAATCCTCAATCCTCAATCCTTAATCCTCAGTAATCAATCCTCAATCTTCAATACTCAATCGTCATTCCTGAGTCCTCAATCCTCAATCCTCAATCCTCGTTCCTCAAACCTCAATCCTCAACCCTCAGTCCTCATCCTCAATTCTCAATTCTCAATCCTCAATCCTCAATCCTCAATCTTCAATCCTCAATAATCAATCTCCAATCCTAGATCCTCAATCCCCAATGTTCAATCCTTAATCCTCAATCTTCAATCCTCAATCCTCAATCCTCAATCCTCAATCCGCAATCTTCAATCCTCAGTACTCAATCTGCAATCTTCAATCCTCAATGCTCAATCCTCAATCCTCAATCCTCAGTCCTCAATCCTCAATCCTCAACCCTCAAACCTCAATCCTCAACCGTCAGTCCTCGTCCTCAATCGTCAACACTCAATCCTCAATCCACAATCTTCAATCATCAATACTCAATATTCAATACTCAATACTCAATCTTCAATCCTCAATCTTCAATCCTCAATCCTCAATCCTCAATCCTCAATCCTCAATCCTCAATCCTCAAACCTCAATCCTCAATCCTCATTCTTCAATCCTCAATACCCAGTCCTCAATCTTCAATCCTCAATCCTCAATCCTCAATCCTCAATCCTCAATCCTCAATCCTCAATCTTCAATCCTCAGTCCCAAATCCTCAATCTTCAATACTCAATCCTCAATCCTCAATCTTCAATCCTCAAAACTCAGTCTTCAATCCTCAATCCTCAATCCTCAATCCTCAATCCTCAATCCTCATTCTTCAATCCTCAATACACAATCCTGAATCTTCAATCCTCAATCCTCAATCCTCAAATCTAAATCCCCAATCCTCAATCCTCAATCCTCAATCCTCAATCCTCAATCTTAATCTTCAATCCTCAGTACTCAATCTTCAATCCTCAATCCTCAATCCTCAATCCTCAATCCTCAATCTTCAACCCTCAATCCTCAATCCTCAATCCTCATTCTTCAATCCTCAATCCTCAATCCTCAATCCTCAATCCTCAATCCTCAATCCTCAATCCTCAATCCTCAATCCTCAGTCCTCAATTTTCAATCCTCAAGCTTCAATCCTCAATACTCAATATTCAATCCTCCATCCTCAATCCTCAGTCGTCAGTCTTCAATCCTCAATACTCAATCTTCAATCCTCAATCCTCAATCCTCAATCCTCAATCCTCAATCTTCAATCCTCAATACTCAATCTGCAGTCTTCAATCCTCAATCCTCAATCCTCAATCCTCATTCTCCAATCCTCAATCCTCAATCCTCAATCCTCAATCCTCAATTTTCAATCCTCAATACTCAATCTTAAATCTTCAATCCTCAATCCTCTATCCTCAACCCTCAATCGTCAGTCTTCAATCCCCAATACTCAATCTTCAATCCTCAATCCTCAATCCTCAACCCTCGTTCCTCAAACCTCAATCCTCAACTCTCATTCCTCATCCTCAATTCTCAATTCTCAATCCTCAATCCTCAATCCTCAATATTCAATCCTCAATAATCAATCTCCAATCCTAGATCCCCAATCCCCAATCTTCAATCCTCAATCCTCAATCTTCAATCCTCAATCCTCAATCCTCAATCCTCAATTTTCAATCCTCAATCTTCAATCCCCAATACTCAATATTCAATCCTCCATCCTCAATCCTCAGTCGTCAGTCTTCAATCCTCAATACTCAATCTTCAATCCTCAATCCTCAATCCTCAATCCTCAATCCTCAATCTTCAATCCTCAATACTCAATCTGCAGTCTTCAATCCTCAATCCTCAATCCTCAATCCTCATTCTCCAACCCTCAATCCTCAATCCTCAATCCTCAATCCTCAATTTTCAATCCTCAATACTCAATCTTAAATCTTCAATCCTCAATCCTCTATCCTCAACCCTCAATCGTCAGTCTTCAATCCCCAATACTCAATCTTCAATCCTCAATCCTCAATCCTCAATCCTCGTTCCTCAAACCTCAATCCTCAACCCTCATTCCTCATCCTCAATTCTCAATTCTCAGTCCTCAATCCTCAATCCTCAATATTCAATCCTCAATAATCAATCTCCAATCCTAGATCCTCAATCCCCAATCTTCAATCCTCAATCCTCAATCTTCAATCCTCAATCCCCAGTCCTCAATCTTCAATCCTCAATGCTCAATCCTCAATCCTCAATCCTCAGTCCTCAATCCTCAATCCTCAACCCTCAAACCTCAATCCTCAACCGTCAGTCCTCGTCCTCAAACGTCAACACTCAATCCTCAATCCTCAATCTTCAATCCTCAATACTCAATATTCAATACTCAATCCTCAATCGTCAATCATCAATCTTCAATCCTCAATCCTCAATCCTCAATCCTCAATCCTCAATCCTCAATCCTCAATCCTCAATCCTCAATCCTCATTCTTCAATCCTCAATACCCAATCCTCAACCTTCAATCCTCAATACTCAATCCTCAATCCTCAATCCTCAATCCTCAATCCTCAATCCTCGTTCTTCAATACTCAATACCCAATCCTGAATCTTCAATCCTCAATACTCAGTCTTCAATCCTCAATCCTCAATCCTCAGTCCTCAAACCTCAATCCTGAATCCTCAATCCTGAATCCTCAATCTTCAGCCCCGTGTCCTCAACAATCAGTTGATAATCCTCAATCCTCAATATAATATCCTCAATTCACAGTTTTCAATACTCAATACTCAATCTGCAATCTTCAGATCTCTATCCACAAACATCAATTCTTATCACACAACCCTGAATACTCAGTCCCTAATCCTCAATCCTCAATCCTCAATCCTCAATCCTCAATCCTCATTCCTCAATCTTAATCTTCAATCCTCAATACTCAATCTTCAGTCTCAATCCTCAATCCTCAATCCTCAATCCTCAATCTTCAATCCTCAATACTCAATCTTCAATACTCAATCCTCAATCCCCAATCCTCAATCCTCAATCATCAATCCTCAATCGTCAATCTTCAATCCTCAATACTCAATCTTCAATCCTCAATCATCAATCCTCAATGCTCAATCCTCAAACCTCATTCTTCAATCCTCAATCTTCAATGCTCAATCTTCAATCCTCAATCCTCAATCCTCAATCCTCAATCCTCTATCCACAATCCTCAATCCTCAGTCCTCAAACCTCAATTCTGAATCCTCAATCCTTCATCCTCAATCTTCAGCCCTCAGTCCTCAACAATCAGTTGTCAATCCTCAATCCCCAATAGAATATCCTCAATTCACAGTTTTCAATTCTCAATACTCAATCTATATTCTTCAAATCTCTATCCACAAACATCAATTCTCATCACTCAACCCTGAACGCTCAGACCTCAATGTTCAATCCTCAATCCTCAATTCTTAATCTTCAATCCTCAATACTGAACCTTCAATCCTCAATCCTCAATCCTCAATCCTCAATCCTCAATCCTCAGTAATCAATCCTCAATCTTCAATACTCAATCGTCATTCCTCAGTCCTCAATCCTCAATCCTCAATCCTCGTTCCTCAAACCTCATTCCTCAACACTCAGTCCTCATCCTCAATTCTCAATTCTCAATCCTCAATCCTCAATCCTCAATCTTCAATCCTCAATAATCAATCTCCAATCCTAGATCCTCAATCCCCAATGTTCAATCCTTAATCCTCAATCTTCAATCCTCAATCCCCAGTCCTCAACCCTCAATCCTCAATGCTCAATCCTCAATCCTCAATCCTCAGTCCTCAATCCTCAATCCTCAACCCTCAAACCTCAATCCTCAAATGTCAGTCCTCGTCCTCAATCGCCAACACTCAATCCTCAATCCACAATCTTCAATCATCAATACTCAATATTCAATACTCAATCCTCAATCATCAATCCTCAATCTTCAATCCTCAATCCTCAATCCTCAATCCTCAATCCTCAATCCTCAATCCTCAATCCTCAATCCTCAATTTTCAATCCTCAATACTCAATCTTCAATCCTCAATCCTCAATCCTCAATCCTCAATGCTCAACCCTCAATCGTCAGTCTTCAATCCTCAATACTCAATCTTCAATCCTCAATCCTCAATCCTCAATCCTCAATCCGCAATCTTCAATCCTCAGTACTCAATCTGCAATCTTCAATCCTCAATCCTCAATCCTCAATCCTAATTCTCCAATCCTCAATCCTCAGTCCTCAAACCTCAATTCTGAATCCTCAATCCTTCATCCTCAATCTTCAGCCCTCAGACCTCTACAATCAGTTGTCAATCCTCAATCCCAAATAGAATATCCTCAATTCACAGTTTTCAATACTCAATACTCAATCTGCAATCTTCAAATCTCTATCCACAAACATCAATTCTCATCACTCAACCCTGAACGCTCAGACCTCATTGTTCAATCCTCAATCCTCAATTCTCAATCTTCAACCCTCAACACTGAACCGTCAATCCTCAATCCTTAATCCTCAATCTTCAATCCTCAATCCCCAGTCCTCAATCTTCAATCCTCAATGCTCAATCCTCAATCCTCAATCCTCAGTCCTCAATCATCAATCCTCAACCCTCAAACCTCAATCCTCAACCGTCAGTCCTCGTCCTCAATCGTCAACACTCAATCCTCAATCCACAATCTTCAATCATCAATAATCAATATTCAATACTCAATCCTCAATCTTCAATCCTCAATCTTCAATCCTCAATCCTCAATCCTCAATCCCCAATCCTCAATCCTCAATCCTCAAACCTCAATCCTCAATCCTCATTCTTCAATCCTCAATACCCAGTCCGCAATCTTCAATCCTCAATCCTCAATCCTCAATCCTCAATCCTCAATCCTCAATCCTCAATCTTCAATCCTCAGTCCCAATTCCTCAATCTTCAATACTCAATCCTCAATCCTCAATCTTCAATCCTCAATACTCAGTATTCAATCCTCAATCCTCAATCCTCAATCCTCAATCCTCAATCCTCATTCTTCAATCCTCAATACCCAATCCTGAATCTTCAATCCTCAATCCTCAATCCTCAATTCTAAATCCTCAATCCTCAATCCTCAATCCTCAATCCTCAATCCTCAATCCTCAACCTTAATCTTCAATCCTCAGAACTCAATCTTCAATCCTCAATCATCAATCCTCAATCCTCAATCCTCAATCTTCAACCCTCAATACTCAATCTTCAATCCTCAATCCTCAATCCTCAATCATCAATCCTCAATCCTCAATCGTCAGTCTTCAATCCTCAATACTCAATCTTCAATCCTCAATCCTCAATACTCAATACTCAACCCTCATTCTTCAATCCTCAATACCCAATCCTCAATCTTCAATCCTCAATCCTCAATCCTCAATACTCAATCCTCAATCTTCAATCCTCAATCCTCAATCCTCAATCTTCAATCATCATTCTTCAATCCTCAATACCCAATCCTCAATCTTCAATCCTCAATCCACAATCCTCAATCCTCAATACTCAATCCTCAATCTTCAATCCTCAGTCCCAAATCCTCAATCTTCAATACTCAATCCTCAATCCTCAGTCTTCAATCCTCAATACTCAGTCTTCAATCCTCAATCCTCAATCCTCAATTCTCAATTTTCAATCCTCAATCTTCAATCCTCAATCCTCAATCCTCAATCCTCTATCCTCAATCTTCAATCCTCAATACGCAATCTGCAATCTCAATCCTCAATCCTCATTCTTCAATCCTCAATCCTCAATCCTCAATCCTCAATCCTCAATTTGCAATCCTCAATACTCAATCTTCAATCCTCAATCCTCAATCCTCAATGCTCAACCATCAATCGTCAGTCTTCAATCCTCAATACGCAATCTGCAATCTTCAATCCTCAATCCTCAATCCTCAATCCTCATTCTTCAATCCTCAATCCTCAATCATCAATCCTCAATCCTCAATTTTCAATCCTCAATACTCAATCTTCAATCGTCAATCCTCAATCCTCAATGCTCAACCCTCAATCGTCAGTCTTCAATCCTCAATACTCAATCTTCAATCCTCAATCCTCAATCCTCAATCCTCAATCCTCAATCCTCAATCTTCAACCCTCAATACTCAATCTTCAATCCTCAATCGCCAATCCTCAATCCTCAATCCTCAATCCTCAATCCTCAATCGTCAATCTTCAATCCTCAATACTCAATCTTCAATCCTCAATCCTCAATACTCAATACTCAACCCTCATTCTTCAATCCTCAATACCCAATCCTCAATCTTCAATCCTCAATCCTCAATCCTCAATACTCAATCCTCAATCTTCAATCCTCAATCCTCAATCCTCAATCTTCAATCCTCATTCTTCAATCCTCAATACCCAATCCTCAATCTTCAATCCTCAATCCTCAATCCTCAATCCTCAATCCTCAATCCTCAATCTTCAATCCTCAGTCCCAAATCCACAATCTTCAATACTCAATCTTCAATCCTCAATCCTCAATACTCAATATTCAACCCTCATTCTTCAATCCTCAATTCCCAATCCTCAATCTTCAATCCTCAATCCTCAATCCTCAATCCTCAATCCTCAATCTTCAATCCTCAATTCTCAATCCTCAATCCTCAATCCTCAGACCTCAAACATCAATCCTCATACGTCAGTCCTCGTCCTCAAACGTCAACACTCAATCCTCAATCCTCAATCTTCAATCCTCAATACTCAATATTCAATACTCAATCCTCAATCGTCAATCATCAATCTTCAATCCTCAATCCTCAATCCTCAATCCTCAATCCTCAATCCTCAATCCTCAATCCTCAATCCTCAATCCTCATTCTTCAATCCTCAATACCCAATCCTCAACCTTCAATCCTCAATACTCAATCCTCAATCCTCAATCCTCAATCCTCAATCCTCAATCCTCAATATTCAATCCTCAATCCTCAATCCTCAATCCTCAATACTCAGTCTTCAATCCTCAATCCTCAATCCTCAATCCTCAATCCTCAATCCTCGTTCTTCAATACTCAATACCCAATCCTGAATCTTCAATCCTCAATACTCAGTCTTCAATCCTCAATCCTCAATCCTCAGTCCTCAAACCTCAATCCTGAATCCTCAATCCTGAATCCTCAATCTTCAGCCCCGTGTCCTCAACAATCAGTTGATAATCCTCAATCCTCAATATAATATCCTCAATTCACAGTTTTCAATACTCAATACTCAATCTGCAATCTTCAGATCTCTATCCACAAACATCAATTCTTATCACACAACCCTGAATACTCAGTCCCTAATCCTCAATCCTCAATCCTCAATCCTCAATCCTCAATCCTCATTCCTCAATCTTAATCTTCAATCCTCAATACTCAATCTTCAGTCCTCAATCCTCAATCCTCAATCCTCAATCCTCAATCTTCAATCCTCAATACTCAATCTTCAATACTCAATCCTCAATCCCCAATCCTCAATCCTCAATCATCAATCCTCAATCGTCAATCTTCAATCCTCAATACTCAATCTTCAATCCTCAATCATCAATCCTCAATGCTCAATCCTCAAACCTCATTCTTCAATCCTCAATCTTCAATGCTCAATCTTCAATCCTCAATCCTCAATCCTCAATCCTCAATCCTCTATCCACAATCCTCAATCCTCAGTCCTCAAACCTCAATTCTGAATCCTCAATCCTTCATCCTCAATCTTCAGCCCTCAGTCCTCAACAATCAGTTGTCAATCCTCAATCCCCAATAGAATATCCTCAATTCACAGTTTTCAATACTCAATACTCAATCTATATTCTTCAAATCTCTATCCACAAACATCAATTCTCATCACTCAACCCTGAACGCTCAGACCTCAATGTTCAATCCTCAATCCTCAATTCTTAATCTTCAATCCTCAATACTGAACCTTCAATCCTCAATCCTCAATCCTCAATCCTCAATCCTCAATCCTCAGTAATCAATCCTCAATCTTCAATACTCAATCGTCATTCCTCAGTCCTCAATCCTCAATCCTCAATCCTCGTTCCTCAAACCTCATTCCTCAACACTCAGTCCTCATCCTCAATTCTCAATTCTCAATCCTCAATCCTCAATCCTCAATCTTCAATCCTCAATAATCAATCTCCAATTCTAGATCCTCAATCCCCAATGTTCAATCCTTAATCCTCAATCTTCAATCCTCAATCCCCAGTCCTCAACCCTCAATCCTCAATGCTCAATCCTCAATCCTCAATCCTCAGTCCTCAATCCTCAATCCTCAACCCTCAAACCTCAATCCTCAAATGTCAGTCCTCGTCCTCAATCGCCAACACTCAATCCTCAATACACAATCTTCAATCATCAATACTCAATATTCAATACTCAATCCTCAATCTTCAATCCTCAATCTTCAATCCTCAATCCTCAATCCTCAATCCTCAATCCTCAATCCTCAATCCTCAATCCTCAATCCTCAATTTTCAATCCTCAATACTCAATCTTCAATCCTCAATCCTCAATCCTCAATCCTCAATGCTCAACCCTCAATCGTCAGTCTTCAATCCTCAATACTCAATCTTCAACCCTCAATCCTCAATCCTCAATCCGCAATCTTCAATCCTCAGTACTCAATCTGCAATCTTCAATCCTCAATCCTCAATCCTCAATCCTAATTCTCCAATCCTCAATCCTCAGTCCTCAAACCTCAATTCTGAATCCTCAATCCTTCATCCTCAAACTTCAGCCCTCAGACCTCAACAATCAGTTGTCAATCCTCAATCCCAAATAGAATATCCTCAATTCACAGTTTTCAATACTCAATACTCAATCTGCAATCTTCAAATCTCTATCCACAAACATCAATTCTCATCACTCAACCCTGAACGCTCAGACCTCAATGTTCAATCCTCAATCCTCAATTCTCAATCTTCAACCCTCAACACTGAACCGTCAATCCTCAATCCTTAATCCTCAATCTTCAATCCTCAATCCCCAGTCCTCAATCTTCAATCCTCAATGCTCAATCCTCAATCCTCAATCCTCAGTCCTCAATCATCAATCCTCAACCCTCAAACCTCAATCCTCAACCGTCAGTCCTCGTCCTCAATCGTCAACACTCAATCCTCAATCCACAATCTTCAATCATCAATAATCAATATTCAATACTCAATCCTCAATCTTCAATCCTCAATCTTCAATCCTCAACCCTCAATCCTCAATCCCCAATCCTCAATCCTCAATCCTCAAACCTCAATCCTCAATCCTCATTCTTCAATCCTCAATACCCAGTCCTCAATCTTCAATCCTCAATCCTCAATCCTCAATCCTCAATCCTCAATCCTCAATCCTCAATCTTCAATCCTCAGTCCCAATTCCTCAATCTTCAATACTCAATCCTCAATCCTCAATCTTCAATCCTCAATACTCAGTATTCAATCCTCAATCCTCAATCCTCAATCCTCAATCCTCAATCCTCATTCTTCAATCCTCAATACCCAATCCTGAATCTTCAATCCTCAATCCTCAATCCTCAATTCTAAATCCTCAATCCTCAATCCTCAATCCTCAATCCTCAATCCTCAACCTTAATCTTCAATCCTCAGTACTCAATCTTCAATCCTCAATCATCAATCCTCAATCCTCAATCCTCAATCTTCAACCCTCAATACTCAATCTTCAATCCTCAATCCTCAATCCTCAATCATCAATCCTCAATCCTCAATCGTCAGTCTTCAATCCTCAATACTCAATCTTCAATCCTCAATCCTCAATACTCAATACTCAACCCTCATTCTTCAATCCTCAATACCCAATCCTCAATCTTCAATCCTCAATCCTCAATCCTCAATACTCAATCCTCAATCTTCAATCCTCAATCCTCAATCCTCAATCTTCAATCATCATTCTTCAATCCTCAATACCCAATCCTCAATCTTCAATCCTCAATCCACAATCCTCAATCCTCAATACTCAATCCTCAATCTTCAATCCTCAGTCACAAATCCTCAATCTTCAATACTCAATCCTCAATCCTCAGTCTTCAATCCTCAATACTCAGTCTTCAATCCTCAATCCTCAATCCTCAATTCTCAATTTTCAATCCTCAATCTTCAATCCTTAATCCTCAATCTTCAATCCTCAATCCCCAGTCCTCAACCCTCAATCCTCAATGCTCAATCCTCAATCCTCAATCCTCAGTCCTCAATCCTCAATCCTCAACCCTCAAACCTCAATCCTCAAATGTCAGTCCTCGTCCTCAATCGCCAACACTCAATCCTCAATCCACAATCTTCAATCATCAATACTCAATATTCAATACTCAATCCTCAATCTTCAATCCTCAATCTTCAATCCTCAATCCTCAATCCTCAATCCTCAATCCTCAATCCTCAATCCTCAATCCTCAATCCTCAATTTTCAATCCTCAATACTCAATCTTCAATCCTCAATCCTCAATCCTCAATCCTCAATGCTCAACCCTCAATCGTCAGTCTTCAATCCTCAATACTCAATCTTCAATCCTCAATCCTCAATCCTCAATCCTCAATCCGCAATCTTCAATCCTCAGTACTCAATCTGCAATCTTCAATCCTCAATCCTCAATCCTCAATCCTAATTCTCCAATCCTCAATCCTCAGTCCTCAAACCTCAATTCTGAATCCTCAATCCTTCATCCTCAATCTTCAGACCTCAGACCTCAACAATCAGTTGTCAATCCTCAATCCCAAATAGAATATCCTCAATTCACAGTTTTCAATACTCAATACTCAATCTGCAATCTTCAAATCTCTATCCACAAACATCAATTCTCATCACTCAACCCTGAACGCTCAGACCTCAATGTTCAACCCTCAATCCTCAATTCTCAATCTTCAACCCTCAACACTGAACCGTCAATCCTCAATCCTTAATCCTCAGTCTTCAATCCTCAATACTCAATCTTCAATCCTCAATCCTCAATCCTCAATCCTCAATCCTCAATCCTCAATCTTCAACCCTCAATACTCAATCTTCAATCCTCAATCGCCAATCCTCAATCCTCAATCCTCAATCCTCAATCCTCAATCGTCAATCTTCAATCCTCAATACTCAATCTTAAATCCTCAATCCTCAATACTCAATACTCAACCCTCATTCTTCAATCCTCAATACCCAATCCTCAATCTTCAATCCTCAATCCTCAATCCTCAATACTCAATCCTCAATCTTCAATCCTCAATCCTCAATCCTCAATCTTCAATCCTCATTCTTCAATCCTCAATACCCAATCCTCAATCTTCAATCCTCAATCCTCAATCCTCAATCCTCAATCCTCAATCATCAATCTTCAATCCTCAGTCCCAAATCCACAATCTTCAATACTCAATCTTCAATCCTCAATCCTCAATACTCAATATTCAACCCTCATTCTTCAATCCTCAATACCCAATCCTCAATCTTCAATCCTCAATCCTCAATCCTCAATCCTCAATCCTCAATCTTCAATCCTCAATTCTCAATCCTCAATCCTCAATCCTCAGACCTCAAACATCAATACTCAACCCTGAGTCCTCGTCCTCAATCCACAACCCTCAGTACTCAATCCTCAATCCTCAATCCTCATTCTTCAATCCTCAATACCCAATCCTCAATCTTCAATCCTCAATCCTCAATCCTCAATTCTCAATCCTCAATCCTCAGTCCTCAGTCCTCAAACCTCAATCCTCAAACCTCAGCACTCATCCTCAATCCTCAATCCTCAATCCTCAATCCTCAATCCTCAATCTTCAATCCTCAATACTCAATCTCCAAACTTCAATCCTCAGTCCTCAAACCTCAATTCTGAATCCTCAATCCTGCATCCTCAATCTTCAGCCCTCAGTCCTCAACAATCAGTTGTCAATCCTCAATCCGCAATAGAATATCCTCAATTCCCAGTTTTCAATACTCAATACTCAATCTGCAATCTTCAAATCTCTATCCACAAACATCAATTCTCATCACTCAACACTGAACGCTCAGTCCTCAATGTTCAATCCTCAATCTTCAATACTCAATCTTCAATCCTCAATACTGAATTTTCAGTACTCAATCCCCAATCCTCAATCCTCAATCCTCAATCCTCAATCCTCTGTAATCAATACTCAATCCTCAATCCTCAATCTTCAATCCTCAATAATCAATCTCCAACCCTAGATCTTCAATCCCCAATCCTCAATTCTTAATCCTCAATCTTCAATCCTCAATCCCCAGTCCTCAATCTTCAATCCTCAGTGCTCAATCCTCAATCTTCAATCCTCAGTCCTCAATTCTCAATCCTCAATCCTCAAACATCAATCCTCAACCGTCAGTCCTCGTCCTCAATCCTCAACCCTCAATCCTCAATCCACAATCTTCAATCCTCAATACTCAATATTCAATCCTCAATCCTCAATCTTCAATCCTCAATACTCAATCCTCAATCCTCAATCCTCAATCCTCAATCCTCAATCCTCAATCCTCAATCCTCTATCCTCAATCCTCAATCATCAATCCTCAATCCTCATTCTTCAATCCTCAATACCCAATCCTCAATCTTCAGTCCTCAATCCTCAATCCACAATTCTCAATCCTCAATCCTCAGTCCCCAGTCCTCAAACCTCAATCCTCAACCCTCCGCCCTCATCCTCAATCCTCAATCCTCAATCCTCATTCCTCAATCCTCAATCTTCAATCCTCAATACTCAATGTTCAATCCTCAATCCTCAATCCTCAATCCTCAATCATCAATCCTCAATCCCCAATTCTCAATTTTCAATCCTCAATCTTCAGTCCTCAATCCTCAATCCACAATCCTCTATCCTCAACCTTCAATCCTCAATACGCAATCTGCAATCTTCAATCCTCAATCCTCAATCCTCCATACTCATTCTTCAGTCCTCAATCCTCAATCCTCAATCCTCAATCCTCAATTCTCAATCTTCAACCCTCAACACTGAACCGTCAATCCTCAATCCTTAATCCTCAATCTTCAATCCTCAATCCCCAGTCCTCAATCTTCAATCCTCAATGCTCAATCCTCAATCCTCAATCCTCAGCCCTCAATCATCAATCCTCAACCCTCAAACCTCAATCCTCAACCGTCAGTCCTCGTCCTCAATCGTCAACACTCAATCCTCAATCCACAATCTTCAATCATCAATAATCAATATTCAATACTCAATCCTCAATCTTCAATCCTCAATCTTCAATCCTCAATCCTCAATCCTCAATCCCCAATCCTCAATCCTCAATCCTCAAACCTCAATCCTCAATCCTCATTCTTCAATCCTCAATACCCAGTCCTCAATCTTCAATCCTCAATCCTCAATCCTCAATCCTCAATCCTCAATCCTCAATCCTCAATCTTCAATCCTCAGTCCCAATTCCTCAATCTTCAATACTCAATCCTCAATCCTCAATCTTCAATCCTCAATACTCAGTATTCAATCCTCAATCCTCAATCCTCAATCCTCAATCCTCAATCCTCATTCTTCAATCCTCAATACCCAATCCTGAATCTTCAATCCTCAATCCTCAATCCTCAATTCTAAATCCTCAATCCTCAATCCTCAATCCTCAATCCTCAATCCTCAATCTTCAACCCTCAATACTCAATCTTCAATCCTCAATCCTCAATCCTCAATCATCAATCCTCAATCCTCAATCGTCAGTCTTCAATCCTCAATACTCAATCTTCAATCCTCAATCCTCAATACCCAATACTCAACCCTCATTCTTCAATCCTCAATACCCAATCCTCAATCTTCAATCCTCAATCCTCAATCCTCAATACTCAATCCTCAATCTTCAATCCTCAATCCTCAATCCTCAATCATCAATCATCATTCTTCAATCCTCAATACCCAATCCTCAATCTTCAATCCTCAATCCACAATCCTCAATCCTCAATACTCAATCCTCAATCTTCAATCCTCAGTCCCAAATCCTCAATCTTCAATACTCAATCCTCAATCCTCAATCTTCAATCCTCAATACTCAGTCTTCAATCCTCAATCCTCAATCCTCAATTCTCAATTTTCCACCCTCAATCTTCAATCCTCAATCCTCAATCCTCAATCCTCAATCCTCAATCCTCAATCTTCAACCCTCAATACTCAATCTTCAATCCTCAATCGCCAATCCTCAATCCTCAATCCTCAATCCTCAATCCTCAATCGTCAATCTTCAATCCTCAATCTTCAATCCTCAATCCTCAATCCTCAATCTTCAATCCTCATTCTTCAATCCTCAATACCCAATCCTCAATCTTCAATCCTCAATCCTCAATCCTCAATCCTCAATCCTCAATCCTCAATCTTCAATCCTCAGTCCCAAATCCACAATCTTCAATACTCAATCTTCAATCCTCAATCCTCAATACTCAATATTCAACCCTCATTCTTCAATCCTCAATACCCAATCCTCAATCTTCAATCCTCAATCCTCAATCCTCAATCCTCAATCCTCAATCTTCAATCCTCAATTCTCAATCCTCAATCCTCAATCCTCAGACCTCAAACATCAATACTCAACCCTGAGTCCTCGTCCTCAATCCACAACCCTCAGTACTCAATCCTCAATCCTCAATCCTCATTCTTCAATTCTCAATACCCAATCCTCAATCTTCAATCCTCAATCCTCAATCCTCAATTCTCAATCCTCAATCCTCAGTCCTCAGTCCTCAAACCTCAATCCTCAAACCTCAGCACTCATCCTCAATCCTCAATCCTCAATCCTCAATCCTCAATCCTCAATCTTCAATCCTCAATACTCAATCTCCAAACTTCAATCCTCAGTCCTCAAACCTCAATTCTGAATCCTCAATCCTGCATCCTCAATCTTCAGCCCTCAGTCCTCAACAATCAGTTGTCAATCCTCAATCCGCAATAGAATATCCTCAATTCCCAGTTTTCAATACTCAATACTCAATCTGCAAACTTCAAATCTCTATCCACAAACATCAATTCTCATCACTCAACACGGAACGCTCAGTCCTCAATGTTCAATCCTCAATCTTCAATACTCAATCTTCAATCCTCAATACTGAATTTTCAGTACTCAATCCCCAATCCTCAATCCTCAATCCTCAATCCTCAATCCTCTGTAATCAATACTCAATCCTCAATCCTCAATCTTCAATCCTCAATAATCAATCTCCAACCCTAGATCTTCAATCCCCAATCCTCAATTCTTAATCCTCAATCTTCAATCCTCAATCCCCAGTCCTCAATCTTCAATCCTCAGTGCTCAATCCTCAATCTTCAATCCTCAGTCCTCAATTCTCAATCCTCAATCCTCAAACATCAATCCTCAACCGTCAGTCCTCGTCCTCAATCCTCAACCCTCAATCCTCAATCCACAATCTTCAATCCTCAATACTCAATATTCAATCCTCAATCCTCAATCTTCAATCCTCAATACTCAATCCTCAATCCTCAATCCTCAATCCTCAATCCTCAATCCTCAATCCTCAATCCTCTATCCTCAATCCTCAATCATCAATCCTCAATCCTCATTCTTCAATCCTCAATACCCAATCCTCAATCTTCAGTCCTCAATCCTCAATCCACAATTCTCAATCCTCAATCCTCAGTCCCCAGTCCTCAAACCTCAATCCTCAACCCTCCGCCCTCATCCTCAATCCTCAATCCTCAATCCTCATTCCTCAATCCTCAATCTTCAATCCTCAATACTCAATGTTCAATCCTCAATCCTCAATCCTCAATCCTCAATCATCAATCCTCAATCCCCAATTCTCAATTTTCAATCCTCAATCTTCAGTCCTCAATCCTCAATCCACAATCCTCTATCCTCAACCTTCAATCCTCAATACGCAATCTGCAATCTTCAATCCTCAATCCTCAATCCTCCATACTCATTCTTCAATCCTCAATCCTCAATCCTCAATCCTCAATCCTCAATTTTCAATCCTCAATACTCAATCTTCAATCCTCAATCCTCAATCCTCAATCCTCAATGCTCAACCCTCAATCGTCAGTCTTCAATCCTCAATACTCAATCTTCAATCCTCAATACTCAATCTTCAATCCTCAATCCTCAATCCTCAATCCTCAATCTTAATCTTCAATCCTCAGTACTCAATCTTCAATCCTCAATCCTCAATCCTCAATCCTCAATCCTCAATCTTCAACCCTCAATACTCAATCATCAATCCTCAATCCTCAATCCTCAATCCTCAATCCTCAATCCTCAATCGTCAATCGTCAATCTTCAATCCTCAATACTCAATCTTCAATCCTCAATACTCAATACTCAATACTCAACCCTCATTCTTCAATCCTCAATACCCAATCCTCAATCTTCAATCCTCAATCCTCAATCCTCAATACTCAATCCTCAATCTTCAATCCTCAATCCTCAATCCTCAACCTTCAATCCTCATTCTTCAATCCTCAATACCCAAACCTCAATCTTCAATCCTCAATCCTCAATCTTCAATCCTCAATCCTCAATCCTCAATCTTCAATCCTCAGTCCCAAATCCTCAATCTTCAATACTCAATCTTCAATCCTCAATACTCAATACTCAATATTCAACCCTCATTCTTCAATCCTCAATACCCAATCCTCAATCTTCAATCCTCAATCCTCAATCCTCAATCCTGAATCCTCAATCTTCAATCCTCAATTCTCAATCCTCAATCCTCAATCCTCAGACCTCAAACATCAATACTCAACCCTGAGTCCTCGTCCTCAATCCACAACCCTCAATACTCAATCCTCAATCCTCATTCCTCATTCTTCAATCCTCAATACCCAATCCTCAATCTTCAATCCTCAATCCTCAATCCTCAATTCTCAACCCTCAAACCTCAGTCCTCAGTCCTCAAACCTCAATCCTCAAACCTCAGCACTCATCCTCAATCCTCAATCCTCAATCCTCAATCCTCAATCCTCAATCTTCAATCCTCAATACTCAATCTTCAAACCTCAATCCTCAGTCCTCAAACCTCAATTCTGAATCCTCAATCCTGCATCCTCAATCTTCAGCCCTCAGTCCTCAACAATCAGTTGTCAATCCTCAATCCGCAATAGAATATCCTCAATTCCCAGTTTTCAATACTCAATACTCAATCTGCAATCTTCAAATCTCTATCCACAAACATCAATTCTCATCACTCAACACTGAACGCTCAGTCCTCAATGTTCAATCCTCAATCTTCAATTCTCAATCTTCAATCCTCAATACTGAATTTTCAGTACTCAATCCCCAATCCTCAATCCTCAATCCTCAATCCTCAATCCTCTGTAATCAATACTCAATCCTCAATCCTCAATCTTCAATCCTCAATAATCAATCTCCAATCCTAGATCCTCAATCCCCAATCCTCAATTCTTAATCCTCAATCTTCAATCCTCAATCCCCAGTCCTCAATCTTCAATCCTCAGTGCTCAATCCTCAATCTTCAATCCTCAGTCCTCAATCCTCAATCCTCAATCCTCAATTTTCAATCCTCAATCTTCAATCCCCAATACTCAATATTCAATCCTCCATCCTCAATCCTCAGTCGTCAGTCTTCAATCCTCAATACTCAATCTTCAATCCTCAATCCTCAATCCTCAATCCTCAATCCTCAATCCTCAATC
Organism: Calliopsis andreniformis; assembly: GCF_051401765.1. NCBI lineage: Eukaryota > Metazoa > Arthropoda > Insecta > Hymenoptera > Andrenidae > Calliopsis > Calliopsis andreniformis. Next base: position 2,413,834 of record NW_027480491.1, on the reverse strand, counting down.
CTCAATCCTCAATTCTCATTCTTCAATCCTCAATACCCAATCCTCAACCTTCAATCCTCAATACTCAATCCTCAATCCTCAATCCTCAATCCTCAATCCTCAATCCTCAATCCTCGTTCTTCAATACTCAATACCCAATCCTGAATCTTCAATCCTCAATACTCAGTCTTCAATCCTCAATCCTCAATCCTCAGTCCTCAAACCTCAATCCTGAATCCTCAATCCTGAATCCTCAATCTTCAGCCCCGTGTCCTCAACAATCAGTTGATAATCCTCAATCCTCAATATAATATCCTCAATTCACAGTTTTCAATACTCAATACTCAATCTGCAATCTTCAGATCTCTATCCACAAACATCAATTCTTATCACACAACCCTGAATACTCAGTCCCTAATCCTCAATCCTCAATCCTCAATCCTCAATCCTCAATCCTCATTCCTCAATCTTAATCTTCAATCCTCAATACTCAATCTTCAGTCCTCAATCCTCAATCCTCAATCCTCAATCCTCAATCTTCAATCCTCAATACTCAATCTTCAATACTCAATCCTCAATCCCCAATCCTCAATCCTCAATCATCAATCCTCAATCGTCAATCTTCAATCCTCAATACTCAATCTTCAATCCTCAATCATCAATCCTCAATGCTCAATCCTCAAACCTCATTCTTCAATCCTCAATCTTCAATGCTCAATCTTCAATCCTCAATCCTCAATCCTCAATCCTCAATCCTCTATCCACAATCCTCAATCCTCAGTCCTCAAACCTCAATTCTGAATCCTCAATCCTTCATCCTCAATCTTCAGCCCTCAGTCCTCAACAATCAGTTGTCAATCCTCAATCCCCAATAGAATATCCTCAATTCACAGTTTTCAATACTCAATACTCAATCTATATTCTTCAAATCTCTATCCACAAACATCAATTCTCATCACTCAACCCTGAACGCTCAGACCTCAATGTTCAATCCTCAATCCTCAATTCTTAATCTTCAATCCTCAATACTGAACCTTCAATCCTCAATCCTCAATCCTCAATCCTCAGTCCTCAATCCTCAGTAATCAATCCTCAATCTTCAATACTCAATCGTCATTCTTCAGTCCTCAATCCTCAATCCTCAATCCTCGTTCCTCAAACCTCATTCCTCAACACTCAGTCCTCATCCTCAATTCTCAATTCTCAATCCTCAATCCTCAATCCTCAATCTTCAATCCTCAATAATCAATCTCCAATCCTAGATCCTCAATCCCCAATGTTCAATCCTTAATCCTCAATCTTCAATCCTCAATCCCCAGTCCTCAACCCTCAATCCTCAATGCTCAATCCTCAATCCTCAATCTTCAATCCTCAATCCTCAATCCTCAATCCCCAATCCTCAATCCTCAATCCTCAAACCTCAATCCTCAATCCTCATTCTTCAATCCTCAATACCCAGTCCTCAATCTTCAATCCTCAATCCTCAATCCTCAATCCTCAATCCTCAATCCTCAATCCTCAATCCTCAATCTTCAATCCTCAGTCCCAAATCCTCAATCTTCAATACTCAATCCTCAATCCTCAATCTTCAATCCTCAATACTCAGTCTTCAATCCTCAATCCTCAATCCTCAATCCTCAATCCTCAATCCTCATTCTTCAATCCTCAATACCCAATCCTGAATCTTCAATCCTCAATCCTCAATCCTCAATTCTAAATCCTCAATCCTCAATCCTCAATCCTCAATCCTCAATCCTCAACCTTAATCTTCAATCCTCAGTACTCAATCTTCAATCCTCAATCATCAATCCTCAATCCTCAATCCTCAATCTTCAACCCTCAATACTCAATCTTCAATCCTCAATCCTCAATCCTCAATCCTCAATCCTCAATCCTCAATCCTCAATCGTCAGTCTTCAATCCTCAATACTCAATCTTCAATCCTCAATCCTCAGTACTCAATACTCAACCCTCATTCTTCAATCCTCAATCCTCAATCCTCAATACTCAATCCTCAATCTTCAATCCTCAATCCTCAATCCTCAATCTTCAATCATCATTCTTCAATCCTCAATACCCAATCCTCAATCTTCAATCCTCAATCCACAATCCTCAATCCTCAATCCACAATCCTCAATCTTCAATCCTCAGACCCAAATCCTCAATCTTCAATACTCAATCCTCAATCCTCAATCTTCAATCCTCAATACTCAGTCTTCAATCCTCAATCCTCAATCCTCAATTCTCAATTTTCAATCCTCAATCTTCAATCCTCAATCCTCAATCCTCAATCCTCTATCCTCAATCTTCAATCCTCAATACGCAATCTGCAATCTTCAATCCTCAATCCTCAATCCTCAATCCTCATTCTTCAATCCTCAATCCTCAATCCTCAATCCTCAATTTTCAATCCTCAATACTCAATCTTCAATCCTCAATCCTCAATCCTCAATGCTCAACCATCAATCGTCAGTCTTCAATCCTCAATACGCAATCTGCAATCTTCAATCCTCAATCCTCAATCCTCAATCCTCATTCTTCAATCCTCAATCCTCAATCCTCAATCCTCAATCCTCAATTTTCAATCCTCAATACTCAATCTTCAATCCTCAATCCTCAATCCTCAATGCTCAACCCTCAATCGTCAGTCTTCAATCCTCAATACTCAATCTTCAATCCTCAATCCTCAATCCTCAATCCTCAATCCGCAATCTTCAATCCTCAGTACTCAATCTGCAGTCTTCAATCCTCAATCCTCAATCCTCAATCCTCATTCTACAATCCTCAATCCTCAGTCCTCAAACCTCAATTCTGAATCCTCAATCCTTCATCCTCAATCTTCAGCCCTCAGTCCTCAACAATCAGTTGTCAATCCTCAATCCCCAATAGAATATCCTCAATTCACAGTTTTCAATACTCAATACTCAATCTGCATTCTTCAAATCTCTATCCACAAACATCAATTCTCATCACTCAACCCTGAACGCTCAGACCTCAATGTTCAATCCTCAATCCTCAATTCTCAATCTTCAATACTCAATACTGAACCTTCAATCCTCAACCCTCAATCCTCAATCCTCAATCCTTAATCCTCAGTAATCAATCCTCAATCTTCAATACTCAATCGTCATTCCTCAGTCCTCAATCCTCAATCCTCAATCCTCGTTCCTCAAACCTCAATCCTCAACCCTCAGTCCTCATCCTCAATTCTCAATTCTCAATCCTCAATCCTCAATCCTCAATCTTCAATCCTCAATAATCAATCTCCAATCCTAGATCCTCAATCCCCAATGTTCAATCCTTAATCCTCAATCTTCAATCCTCAATCCTCAATCCTCAATCCTCAATCCGCAATCTTCAATCCTCAGTACTCAATCTGCAATCTTCAATCCTCAATGCTCAATCCTCAATCCTCAATCCTCAGTCCTCAATCCTCAATCCTCAACCCTCAAACCTCAATCCTCAACCGTCAGTCCTCGTCCTCAATCGTCAACACTCAATCCTCAATCCACAATCTTCAATCATCAATACTCAATATTCAATACTCAATACTCAATCTTCAATCCTCAATCTTCAATCCTCAATCCTCAATCCTCAATCCTCAATCCTCAATCCTCAATCCTCAAACCTCAATCCTCAATCCTCATTCTTCAATCCTCAATACCCAGTCCTCAATCTTCAATCCTCAATCCTCAATCCTCAATCCTCAATCCTCAATCCTCAATCCTCAATCTTCAATCCTCAGTCCCAAATCCTCAATCTTCAATACTCAATCCTCAATCCTCAATCTTCAATCCTCAAAACTCAGTCTTCAATCCTCAATCCTCAATCCTCAATCCTCAATCCTCAATCCTCATTCTTCAATCCTCAATACACAATCCTGTATCTTCAATCCTCAATCCTCAATCCTCAAATCTAAATCCTCAATCCTCAATCCTCAATCCTCAATCCTCAATCCTCAATCTTAATCTTCAATCCTCAGTACTCAATCTTCAATCCTCAATCCTCAATCCTCAATCCTCAATCCTCAATCTTCAACCCTCAATCCTCAATCCTCAATCCTCATTCTTCAATCCTCAATCCTCAATCCTCAATCCTCAATCCTCAATCCTCAATCCTCAATCCTCAATCCTCAATCCTCAGTCCTCAATTTTCAATCCTCAATACTCAGTCTTCAATCCTCAATCCTCAATCCTCAATCCTCAATCCTCAATCCTCATTCTTCAATCCTCAATACCCAATCCTGAATCTTCAATCCTCAATCCTCAATCCTCAATTCTAAATCCTCAATCCTCAATCCTCAATCCTCAATCCTCAATCCTCAACCTTAATCTTCAATCCTCAGTACTCAATCTTCAATCCTCAATCATCAATCCTCAGTCCTCAATCCTCAATCTTCAACCCTCAATACTCAATCTTCAATCCTCAATCCTCAATCCTCAATCCTCAATCCTCAATCCTCAATCCTCAATCGTCAGTCTTCAATCCTCAATACTCAATCTTCAATCCTCAATCCTCAGTACTCAATACTCAACCCTCATTCTTCAATCCTCAATCCTCAATCCTCAATACTCAATCCTCAATCTTCAATCCTCAATCCTCAATCCTCAATCTTCAATCATCATTCTTCAATCCTCAATACCCAATCCTCAATCTTCAATCCTCAATCCACAATCCTCAATCCTCAATCCACAATCCTCAATCTTCAATCCTCAGACCCAAATCCTCAATCTTCAATACTCAATCCTCAATCCTCAATCTTCAATCCTCAATACTCAGTCTTCAATCCTCAATCCTCAATCCTCAATTCTCAATTTTCAATCCTCAATCTTCAATCCTCAATCCTCAATCCTCAATCCTCTATCCTCAATCTTCAATCCTCAATACGCAATCTGCAATCTTCAATCCTCAATCCTCAATCCTCAATCCTCATTCTTCAATCCTCAATCCTCAATCCTCAATCCTCAATTTTCAATCCTCAATACTCAATCTTCTATCCTCAATCCTCAATCCTCAATGCTCAACCATCAATCGTCAGTCTTCAATCCTCAATACGCAATCTGCAATCTTCAATCCTCAATCCTCAATCCTCAATCCTCATTCTTCAATCCTCAATCCTCAATCCTCAATCCTCAATCCTCAATTTTCAATCCTCAATACTCAATCTTCAATCCTCAATCCTCAATCCTCAATGCTCAACCCTCAATCGTCAGTCTTCAATCCTCAATACTCAATCTTCAATCCTCAATCCTCAATCCTCAATCCTCAATCCGCAATCTTCAATCCTCAGTACTCAATCTGCAGTCTTCAATCCTCAATCCTCAATCCTCAATCCTCATTCTACAATCCTCAATCCTCAGTCCTCAAACCTCAATTCTGAATCCTCAATCCTTCATCCTCAATCTTCAGCCCTCAGTCCTCAACAATCAGTTGTCAATCCTCAATCCCCAATAGAATATCCTCAATTCACAGTTTTCAATACTCAATACTCAATCTGCATTCTTCAAATCTCTATCCACAAACATCAATTCTCATCACTCAACCCTGAACGCTCAGACCTCAATGTTCAATCCTCAATCCTCAATTCTCAATCTTCAATCCTCAATACTGAACCTTCAATCCTCAACCCTCAATCCTCAATCCTCAATCCTTAATCCTCAGTAATCAATCCTCAATCTTGAATACTCAATCGTCGTTCCTCAGTCCTCAATCCTCAATCCTCAATCCTCGTTCCTCAAACCTCAATCCTCAACCCTCAGTCCTCATCCTCAATTCTCAATTCTCAATCCTCAATCCTCAATCCTCAATCTTCAATCCTCAATAATCAATCTCCAATCCTAGATCCTCAATCCCCAATGTTCAATCCTTAATCCTCAATCTTCAATCCTCAATCCTCAATCCTCAATCCTCAATCCGCAATCTTCAATCCTCAGTACTCAATCTGCAATCTTCAATCCTCAATGCTCAATCCTCAATCCTCAATCCTCAGTCCTCAATCCTCAATCCTCAACCCTCAAACCTCAATCCTCAACCGTCAGTCCTCGTCCTCAATCGTCAACACTCAATCCTCAATCCTCATTCTTCAATCCTCAATTCCCAATCCTGAATCTTCAATCCTCAATCCTCAATCCTCAATTCTAAATCCTCAATCCTCAATCCTCAATCCTCAATCCTCAATCCTCAACCTTAATCTTCAATCCTCAGTACTCAATCTTCAATCCTCAATCATCAATCCTCAATCCTCAATCCTCAATCTTCAACCCTCAATACTCAATCTTCAATCCTCAATCCTCAATCCTCAATCCTCAATCCTCAATCCTCAATCCTCAATCGTCAGTCTTCAATCCTCAATACTCAATCTTCAATCCTCAATCCTCAGTACTCAATACTCAACCCTCATTCTTCAATCCTCAATCCTCAATCCTCAATACTCAATCCTCAATCTTCAATCCTCAATCCTCAATCCTCAATCTTCAATCATCATTCTTCAATCCTCAATACCCAATCCTCAATCTTCAATCCTCAATCCACAATCCTCAATCCTCAATCCACAATCCTCAATCTTCAATCCTCAGACCCAAATCCTCAATCTTCAATACTCAATCCTCAATCCTCAATCTTCAATCCTCAATACTCAGTCTTCAATCCTCAATCCTCAATCCTCAATTCTCAATTTTCAATCCTCAATCTTCAATCCTCAATCCTCAATCCTCAATCCTCTATCCTCAATCTTCAATCCTCAATACGCAATCTGCAATCTTCAATCCTCAATCCTCAATCCTCAATCATCATTCTTCAATCCTCAATCCTCAATCCTCAATCCTCAATTTTCAATCCTCAATACTCAATCTTCAATCCTCAATCCTCAATCCTCAATGCTCAACCATCAATCGTCAGTCTTCAATCCTCAATACGCAATCTGCAATCTTCAATCCTCAATCCTCAATCCTCAATCCTCATTCTTCAATCCTCAATCCTCAATCCTCAATCCTCAATCCTCAATTTTCAATCCTCAATACTCAATCTTCAATCCTCAATCCTCAATCCTCAATGCTCAACCCTCAATCGTCAGTCTTCAATCCTCAATACTCAATCTTCAATCCTCAATCCTCAATCCTCAATCCTCAATCCTCAATCCGCAATCTTCAATCCTCAGTACTCAATCTGCAGTCTTCAATCCTCAATCCTCAATCCTCAATCCTCATTCTACAATCCTCAATCCTCAGTCCTCAAACCTCAATTCTGAATCCTCAATCCTTCATCCTCAATCTTCAGCCCTCAGTCCTCAACAATCAGTTGTCAATCCTCAATCCCCAATAGAATATCCTCAATTCACAGTTTTCAATACTCAATACTCAATCTGCATTCTTCAAATCTCTATCCACAAACATCAATTCTCATCACTCAACCCTGAACGCTCATACCTCAATGTTCAATCCTCAATCCTCAATTCTCAATCTTCAATCCTCAATACTGAACCTTCAATCCTCAACCCTCAATCCTCAATCCTCAATCCTTAATCCTCAGTAATCAATCCTCAATCTTCAATACTCAATCGTCATTCCTCAGTCCTCAATCCTCAATCCTCAATCCTCGTTCCTCAAACCTCAATCCTCAACCCTCAGTCCTCATCCTCAATTCTCAATTCTCAATCCTCAATCCTCAATCCTCAATCTTCAATCCTCAATAATCAATCTCCAATCCTAGATCCTCAATCCCCAATGTTCAATCCTTAATCCTCAATCTTCAATCCTCAATCCTCAATCCTCAATCCTCAATCCGCAATCTTCAATCCTCAGTACTCAATCTGCAATCTTCAATCCTCAATGCTCAATCCTCAATCCTCAATCCTCAGTCCTCAATCCTCAATCCTCAACCCTCAAACCTCAATCCTCAACCGTCAGTCCTCGTCCTCAATCGTCAACACTCAATCCTCAATCCACAATCTTCAATCATCAATACTCAATATTCAATACTCAATACTCAATCTTCAATCCTCAATCTTCAATCCTCAATCCTCAATCCTCAATCCTCAATCCTCAATCCTCAATCCTCAAACCTCAATCCTCAATCCTCATTCTTCAATCCTCAATACCCAGTCCTCAATCTTCAATCCTCAATCCTCAATCCTCAATCCTCAATCCTCAATCCTCAATCCTCAATCTTCAATCCTCAGTCCCAAATCCTCAATCTTCAATACTCAATCCTCAATCATCAATCTTCAATCCTCAAAACTCAGTCTTCAATCCTCAATCCTCAATCCTCAATCCTCAATCCTCAATCCTCATTCTTCAATCCTCAATACACAATCCTGAATCTTCAATCCTCAATCCTCAATCCTCAAATCTAAATCCTCAATCCTCAATCCTCAATCCTCAATCCTCAATCCTCAATCTTAATCTTCAATCCTCAGTACTCAATCTTCAATCCTCAATCCTCAATCCTCAATCCTCAATCCTCAATCTTCAACCCTCAATCCTCAATCCTCAATCCTCATTCTTCAATCCTCAATCCTCAATCCTCAATCCTCAATCCTCAATCCTCAATCCTCAATCCTCAATCCTCAATCCTCAGTCCTCAATTTTCAATCCTCAATCTTCAATCCTCAATACTCAATATTCAATCCTCCATCCTCAATCCTCAGTCGTCAGTCTTCAATCCTCAATACTCAATCTTCAATCCTCAATCCTCAATCCTCAATCCTCAATCCTCAATCTTCAATCCTCAATACTCAATCTGCAGTCTTCAATCCTCAATCCTCAATCCTCAATCCTCATTCTCCAATCCTCAATCCTCAATCCTCAATCCTCAATCCTCAATCCTCAATCCTCATTCTTCAATCCTCAATACCCAATCCTCAACCTTCAATCCTCAATACTCAATCCTCAATCCTCAATCCTCAATCCTCAATCCTCAATCCTCGTTCTTCAATACTCAATACCCAATCCTGAATCTTCAATCCTCAATACTCAGTCTTCAATCCTCAATCCTCAATCCTCAGTCCTCAAACCTCAATCCTGAATCCTCAATCCTGAATCCTCAATCTTCAGCCCCGTGTCCTCAACAATCAGTTGATAATCCTCAATCCTCAATATAATATCCTCAATTCACAGTTTTCAATACTCAATACTCAATCTGCAATCTTCAGATCTCTATCCACAAACATCAATTCTTATCACACAACCCTGAATACTCAGTCCCTAATCCTCAATCCTCAATCCTCAATCCTCAATCCTCAATCCTCATTCCTCAATCTTAATCTTCAATCCTCAATACTCAATCTTCAGTCCTCAATCCTCAATCCTCAATCCTCAATCCTCAATCTTCAATCCTCAATACTCAATCTTCAATACTCAATCCTCAATCCCCAATCCTCAATCCTCAATCATCAATCCTCAATCGTCAATCTTCAATCCTCAATACTCAATCTTCAATCCTCAATCATCAATCCTCAATGCTCAATCCTCAAACCTCATTCTTCAATCCTCAATCTTCAATGCTCAATCTTCAATCCTCAATCCTCAATCCTCAATCCTCAATCCTCTATCCACAATCCTCAATCCTCAGTCCTCAAACCTCAATTCTGAATCCTCAATCCTTCATCCTCAATCTTCAGCCCTCAGTCCTCAACAATCAGTTGTCAATCCTCAATCCCCAATAGAATATCCTCAATTCACAGTTTTCAATACTCAATACTCAATCTATATTCTTCAAATCTCTGTCCACAAACATCAATTCTCATCACTCAACCCTGAACGCTCAGACCTCAATGTTCAATCCTCAATCCTCAATTCTTAATCTTCAATCCTCAATACTGAACCTTCAATCCTCAATCCTCAATCCTCAATCCTCAATCCTCAATCCTCAGTAATCAATCCTCAATCTTCAATACTCAATCGTCATTCCTCAGTCCTCAATCCTCAATCCTCAATCCTCGTTCCTCAAACCTCATTCCTCAACACTCAGTCCTCATCCTCAATTCTCAATTCTCAATCCTCAATCCTCAATCCTCAATCTTCAATCCTCAATAATCAATCTCCAATCCTAGATCCTCAATCCCCAATGTTCAATCCTTAATCCTCAATCTTCAATCCTCAATCCCCAGTCCTCAACCCTCAATCCTCAATGCTCAATCCTCAATCCTCAATCCTCAGTCCTCAATCCTCAATCCTCAACCCTCAAACCTCAATCCTCAAATGTCAGTCCTCGTCCTCAATCGCCAACACTCAATCCTCAATCCACAATCTTCAATCATCAATACTCAATATTCAATACTCAATCCTCAATCATCAATCCTCAATCTTCAATCCTCAATCCTCAATCCTCAATCCTCAATCCTCAATCCTCAATCCTCAATCCTCAATCCTCAATTTTCAATCCTCAATACTCAATCTTCAATCCTCAATCCTCAATCCTCAATCCTCAATGCTCAACCCTCAATCGTCAGTCTTCAATCCCCAATACTCAATCTTCAATCCTCAATCCTCAATCCTCAATCCTCAATCCGCAATCTTCAATCCTCAGTACTCAATCTGCAATCTTCAATCCTCAATCCTCAATCCTCAATCCTAATTCTCCAATCCTCAATCCTCAGTCCTCAAACCTCAATTCTGAATCCTCAATCCTTCATCCTCAATCTTCAGCCCTCAGACCTCAACAATCAGTTGTCAATCCTCAATCCCAAATAGAATATCCTCAATTCACAGTTTTCAATACTCAATACTCAATCTGCAATCTTCAAATCTCTATCCACAAACATCAATTCTCATCACTCAACCCTGAACGCTCAGACCTCATTGTTCAATCCTCAATCCTCAATTCTCAATCTTCAACCCTCAACACTGAACCGTCAATCCTCAATCCTTAATCCTCAATCTTTAATCCTCAATCCCCAGTCCTCAATCTTCAATCCTCAATGCTCAATCCTCAATCCTCAATCCTCAGTCCTCAATCATCAATCCTCAACCCTCAAACCTCAATCCTCAACCGTCAGTCCTCGTCCTCAATCGTCAACACTCAATCCTCAATCCACAATCTTCAATCATCAATAATCAATATTCAATACTCAATCCTCAATCTTCAATCCTCAATCTTCAATCCTCAATCCTCAATCCTCAATCCCCAATCCTCAATCCTCAATCCTCAAACCTCAATCCTCAATCCTCATTCTTCAATCCTCAATACCCAGTCCTCAATCTTCAGTCCTCAATCCTCAATCCTCAATCCTCAATCCTCAATCCTCAATCCTCAATCTTCAATCCTCAGTCCCAATTCCTCAATCTTCAATACTCAATCCTCAATCCTCAATCTTCAATCCTCAATACTCAGTATTCAATCCTCAATCCTCAATCCTCAATCCTCAATCCTCAATCCTCATTCTTCAATCCTCAATACCCAATCCTGAATCTTCAATCCTCAATCCTCAATCCTCAATTCTAAATCCTCAATCCTCAATCCTCAATCCTCAATCCTCAATCCTCAACCTTAATCTTCAATCCTCAGAACTCAATCTTCAATCCTCAATCATCAATCCTCAATCCTCAATCCTCAATCTTCAACCCTCAATACTCAATCTTCAATCCTCAATCCTCAATCCTCAATCATCAATCCTCAATCCTCAATCGTCAGTCTTCAATCCTCAATACTCAATCTTCAATCCTCAATCCTCAATACTCAATACTCAACCCTCATTCTTCAATCCTCAATCCTCAATCCTCAGTCCTCAAACCTCAATCCTGAATCCTCAATCCTGAATCCTCAATCTTCAGCCCCGTGTCCTCAACAATCAGTTGATAATCCTCAATCCTCAATATAATATCCTCAATTCACAGTTTTCAATACTCAATACTCAATCTGCAATCTTCAGATCTCTATCCACAAACATCAATTCTTATCACACAACCCTGAATACTCAGTCCCTAATCCTCAATCCTCAATCCTCAATCCTCAATCCTCAATCCTCATTCCTCAATCTTAATCTTCAATCCTCAATACTCAATCTTCAGTCCTCAATCCTCAATCCTCAATCCTCAATCCTCAATCTTCAATCCTCAATACTCAATCTTCAATACTCAATCCTCAATCCCCAATCCTCAATCCTCAATCATCAATCCTCAATCGTCAATCTTCAATCCTCAATACTCAATCTTCAATCCTCAATCATCAATCCTCAATGCTCAATCCTCAAACCTCATTCTTCAATTCTCAATCTTCAATGCTCAATCTTCAATCCTCAATCCTCAATCCTCAATCCTCAATCCTCTATCCACAATCCTCAATCCTCAGTCCTCAAACCTCAATTCTGAATCCTCAATCCTTCATCCTCAATCTTCAGCCCTCAGTCCTCAACAATCAGTTGTCAATCCTCAATCCCCAATAGAATATCCTCAATTCACAGTTTTCAATACTCAATACTCAATCTATATTCTTCAAATCTCTATCCACAAACATCAATTCTCATCACTCAACCCTGAACGCTCAGACCTCAATGTTCAATCCTCAATCCTCAATTCTTAATCTTCAATCCTCAATACTGAACCTTCAATCCTCAATCCTCAATCCTCAATCCTCAATCCTCAATCCTCAGTAATCAATCCTCAATCTTCAATACTCAATCGTCATTCCTCAGTCCTCAATCCTCAATCCTCAATCCTCGTTCCTCAAACCTCATTCCTCAACACTCAGTCCTCATCCTCAATTCTCAATTCTCAATCCTCAATCCTCAATCCTCAATCTTCAATCCTCAATAATCAATCTCCAATCCTAGATCCTCAATCCCCAATGTTCAATCCTTAATCCTCAATCTTCAATCCTCAATCCCCAGTCCTCAACCCTCAATCCTCAATGCTCAATCCTCAATCCTCAATCCTCAGTCCTCAATCCTCAATCCTCAACCCTCAAACCTCAATCCTCAAATGTCAGTCCTCGTCCTCAATCGCCAACACTCAATCCTCAATCCACAATCTTCAATCATCAATACTCAATATTCAATACTCAATCCTCAATCATCAATCCTCAATCTTCAATCCTCAATCCTCAATCCTCAATCCTCAATCCTCAATCCTCAATCCTCAATCCTCAATCCTCAATTTTCAATCCTCAATACTCAATCTTCAATCCTCAATCCTCAATCCTCAATCCTCAATGCTCAACCCTCAATCGTCAGTCTTCAATCCTCAATACTCAATCTTCAATCCTCAATCCTCAATCCTCAATCCTCAATCCGCAATCTTCAATCCTCAGTACTCAATCTGCAATCTTCAATCCTCAATCCTCAATCCTCAATCCTAATTCTCCAATCCTCAATCCTCAGTCCTCAAACCTCAATTCTGAATCCTCAATCCTTCATCCTCAATCTTCAGCCCTCAGACCTCAACAATCAGTTGTCAATCCTCAATCCCAAATAGAATATCCTCAATTCACAGTTTTCAATACTCAATACTCAATCTGCAATCTTCAAATCTCTATCCACAAACATCAATTCTCATCACTCAACCCTGAACGCTCAGACCTCATTGTTCAATCCTCAATCCTCAATTCTCAATCTTCAACCCTCAACACTGAACCGTCAATCCTCAATCCTTAATCCTCAATCTTCAATCCTCAATCCCCAGTCCTCAATCTTCAATCCTCAATGCTCAATCCTCAATCCTCAATCCTCAGTCCTCAATCATCAATCCTCAACCCTCAAACCTCAATCCTCAACCGTCAGTCCTCGTCCTCAATCGTCAACACTCAATCCTCAATCCACAATCTTCAATCATCAATAATCAATATTCAATACTCAATCCTCAATCTTCAATCCTCAATCTTCAATCCTCAATCCTCAATCCTCAATCCCCAATCCTCAATCCTCAATCCTCAAACCTCAATCCTCAATCCTCATTCTTCAATCCTCAATACCCAGTCCTCAATCTTCAATCCTCAATCCTCAATCCTCAATCCTCAATCCTCAATCCTCAATCCTCAATCTTCAATCCTCAGTCCCAATTCCTCAATCTTCAATACTCAATCCTCAATCCTCAATCTTCAATCCTCAATACTCAGTATTCAATCCTCAATCCTCAATCCTCAATCCTCAATCCTCAATCCTCATTCTTCAATCCTCAATACCCAATCCTGAATCTTCAATCCTCAATCCTCAATCCTCAATTCTAAATCCTCAATCCTCAATCCTCAATCCTCAATCCTCAATCCTCAACCTTAATCTTCAATCCTCAGAACTCAATCTTCAATCCTCAATCATCAATCCTCAATCCTCAATCCTCAATCTTCAACCCTCAATACTCAATCTTCAATCCGCAATCCTCAATCCTCAATCATCAATCCTCAATCCTCAATCGTCAGTCTTCAATCCTCAATACTCAATCTTCAATCCTCAATCCTCAATACTCAATACTCAACCCTCATTCTTCAATCCTCAATACCCAATCCTCAATCTTCAATCCTCAATCCTCAATCCTCAATACTCAATCCTCAATCTTCAATCCTCAATCCTCAATCCTCAATCTTCAATCATCATTCTTCAATCCTCAATACCCAATCCTCAATCTTCAATCCTCAATCCACAATCCTCAATCCTCAATACTCAATCCTCAATCTTCAATCCTCAGTCCCAAATCCTCAATCTTCAATACTCAATCCTCAATCCTCAGTCTTCAATCCTCAATACTCAGTCTTCAATCCTCAATCCTCAATCCTCAATTCTCAATTTTCAATCCTCAATCTTCAATCCTCAATCCTCAATCCTCAATCCTCTATCCTCAATCTTCAATCCTCAATACGCAATCTGCAATCTCAATCCTCAATCCTCATTCTTCAATCCTCAATCCTCAATCCTCAATCCTCAATCCTCAATTTGCAATCCTCAATACTCAATCTTCAATCCTCAATCCTCAATCCTCAATGCTCAACCATCAATCGTCAGTCTTCAATCCTCAATACGCAATCTGCAATCTTCAATCCTCAATCCTCAATCCTCAATCCTCATTCTTCAATCCTCAATCCTCAATCCTCAATCCTCAATCCTCAATTTTCAATCCTCAATACTCAATCTTCAATCGTCAATCCTCAATCCTCAATGCTCAACCCTCAATCGTCAGTCTTCAATCCTCAATACTCAATCTTCAATCCTCAATCCTCAATCCTCAATCCTCAATCCTCAATCCTCAATCTTCAACCCTCAATACTCAATCTTCAATCCTCAATCGCCAATCCTCAATCCTCAATCCTCAATCCTCAATCCTCAATCGTCAATCTTCAATCCTCAATACTCAACCCTCAATCGTCAGTCTTCAATCCTCAATACTCAATCTTCAATCCTCAATCCTCAATCCTCAATCCTCAATCCGCAATCTTCAATCCTCAGTACTCAATCTGCAGTCTTCAATCCTCAATCCTCAATCCTCAATCCTCATTCTACAATCCTCAATCCTCAGTCCTCAAACCTCAATTCTGAATCCTCAATCCTTCATCCTCAATCTTCAGCCCTCAGTCCTCAACAATCAGTTGTCAATCCTCAATCCCCAATAGAATATCCTCAATTCACAGTTTTCAATACTCAATACTCAATCTGCATTCTTCAAATCTCTATCCACAAACATCAATTCTCATCACTCAACCCTGAACGCTCAGACCTCAATGTTCAATCCTCAATCCTCAATTCTCAATCTTCAATCCTCAATACTGAACCTTCAATCCTCAACCCTCAATCCTCAATCCTCAATCCTTAATCCTCAGTAATCAATCCTCAATCTTGAATACTCAATCGTCGTTCCTCAGTCCTCAATCCTCAATCCTCAATCCTCGTTCCTCAAACCTCAATCCTCAACCCTCAGTCCTCATCCTCAATTCTCAATTCTCAATCCTCAATCCTCAATCCTCAATCTTCAATCCTCAATAATCAATCTCCAATCCTAGATCCTCAATCCCCAATGTTCAATCCTTAATCCTCAATCTTCAATCCTCAATCCTCAATCCTCAATCCTCAATCCGCAATCTTCAATCCTCAGTACTCAATCTGCAATCTTCAATCCTCAATGCTCAATCCTCAATCCTCAATCCTCAGTCCTCAATCCTCAATCCTCAACCCTCAAACCTCAATCCTCAACCGTCAGTCCTCGTCCTCAATCGTCAACACTCAATCCTCAATCCTCATTCTTCAATCCTCAATTCCCAATCCTGAATCTTCAATCCTCAATCCTCAATCCTCAATTCTAAATCCTCAATCCTCAATCCTCAATCCTCAATCCTCAATCCTCAACCTTAATCTTCAATCCTCAGTACTCAATCTTCAATCCTCAATCATCAATCCTCAATCCTCAATCCTCAATCTTCAACCCTCAATACTCAATCTTCAATCCTCAATCCTCAATCCTCAATCCTCAATCCTCAATCCTCAATCCTCAATCGTCAGTCTTCAATCCTCAATACTCAATCTTCAATCCTCAATCCTCAGTACTCAATACTCAACCCTCATTCTTCAATCCTCAATCCTCAATCCTCAATACTCAATCCTCAATCTTCAATCCTCAATCCTCAATCCTCAATCTTCAATCATCATTCTTCAATCCTCAATACCCAATCCTCAATCTTCAATCCTCAATCCACAATCCTCAATCCTCAATCCACAATCCTCAATCTTCAATCCTCAGACCCAAATCCTCAATCTTCAATACTCAATCCTCAATCCTCAATCTTCAATCCTCAATACTCAGTCTTCAATCCTCAATCCTCAATCCTCAATTCTCAATTTTCAATCCTCAATCTTCAATCCTCAATCCTCAATCCTCAATCCTCTATCCTCAATCTTCAATCCTCAATACGCAATCTGCAATCTTCAATCCTCAATCCTCAATCCTCAATCATCATTCTTCAATCCTCAATCCTCAATCCTCAATCCTCAATTTTCAATCCTCAATACTCAATCTTCAATCCTCAATCCTCAATCCTCAATGCTCAACCATCAATCGTCAGTCTTCAATCCTCAATACGCAATCTGCAATCTTCAATCCTCAATCCTCAATCCTCAATCCTCATTCTTCAATCCTCAATCCTCAATCCTCAATCCTCAATCCTCAATTTTCAATCCTCAATACTCAATCTTCAATCCTCAATCCTCAATCCTCAATGCTCAACCCTCAATCGTCAGTCTTCAATCCTCAATACTCAATCTTCAATCCTCAATCCTCAATCCTCAATCCTCAATCCTCAATCCGCAATCTTCAATCCTCAGTACTCAATCTGCAGTCTTCAATCCTCAATCCTCAATCCTCAATCCTCATTCTACAATCCTCAATCCTCAGTCCTCAAACCTCAATTCTGAATCCTCAATCCTTCATCCTCAATCTTCAGCCCTCAGTCCTCAACAATCAGTTGTCAATCCTCAATCCCCAATAGAATATCCTCAATTCACAGTTTTCAATACTCAATACTCAATCTGCATTCTTCAAATCTCTATCCACAAACATCAATTCTCATCACTCAACCCTGAACGCTCATACCTCAATGTTCAATCCTCAATCCTCAATTCTCAATCTTCAATCCTCAATACTGAACCTTCAATCCTCAACCCTCAATCCTCAATCCTCAATCCTTAATCCTCAGTAATCAATCCTCAATCTTCAATACTCAATCGTCATTCCTCAGTCCTCAATCCTCAATCCTCAATCCTCGTTCCTCAAACCTCAATCCTCAACCCTCAGTCCTCATCCTCAATTCTCAATTCTCAATCCTCAATCCTCAATCCTCAATCTTCAATCCTCAATAATCAATCTCCAATCCTAGATCCTCAATCCCCAATGTTCAATCCTTAATCCTCAATCTTCAATCCTCAATCCTCAATCCTCAATCCTCAATCCGCAATCTTCAATCCTCAGTACTCAATCTGCAATCTTCAATCCTCAATGCTCAATCCTCAATCCTCAATCCTCAGTCCTCAATCCTCAATCCTCAACCCTCAAACCTCAATCCTCAACCGTCAGTCCTCGTCCTCAATCGTCAACACTCAATCCTCAATCCACAATCTTCAATCATCAATACTCAATATTCAATACTCAATACTCAATCTTCAATCCTCAATCTTCAATCCTCAATCCTCAATCCTCAATCCTCAATCCTCAATCCTCAATCCTCAAACCTCAATCCTCAATCCTCATTCTTCAATCCTCAATACCCAGTCCTCAATCTTCAATCCTCAATCCTCAATCCTCAATCCTCAATCCTCAATCCTCAATCCTCAATCTTCAATCCTCAGTCCCAAATCCTCAATCTTCAATACTCAATCCTCAATCATCAATCTTCAATCCTCAAAACTCAGTCTTCAATCCTCAATCCTCAATCCTCAATCCTCAATCCTCAATCCTCATTCTTCAATCCTCAATACACAATCCTGAATCTTCAATCCTCAATCCTCAATCCTCAAATCTAAATCCTCAATCCTCAATCCTCAATCCTCAATCCTCAATCCTCAATCTTAATCTTCAATCCTCAGTACTCAATCTTCAATCCTCAATCCTCAATCCTCAATCCTCAATCCTCAATCTTCAACCCTCAATCCTCAATCCTCAATCCTCATTCTTCAATCCTCAATCCTCAATCCTCAATCCTCAATCCTCAATCCTCAATCCTCAATCCTCAATCCTCAATCCTCAGTCCTCAATTTTCAATCCTCAATCTTCAATCCTCAATACTCAATATTCAATCCTCCATCCTCAATCCTCAGTCGTCAGTCTTCAATCCTCAATACTCAATCTTCAATCCTCAATCCTCAATCCTCAATCCTCAATCCTCAATCTTCAATCCTCAATACTCAATCTGCAGTCTTCAATCCTCAATCCTCAATCCTCAATCCTCATTCTCCAATCCTCAATCCTCAATCCTCAATCCTCAATCCTCAATCCTCAATCCTCATTCTTCAATCCTCAATACCCAATCCTCAACCTTCAATCCTCAATACTCAATCCTCAATCCTCAATCCTCAATCCTCAATCCTCAATCCTCGTTCTTCAATACTCAATACCCAATCCTGAATCTTCAATCCTCAATACTCAGTCTTCAATCCTCAATCCTCAATCCTCAGTCCTCAAACCTCAATCCTGAATCCTCAATCCTGAATCCTCAATCTTCAGCCCCGTGTCCTCAACAATCAGTTGATAATCCTCAATCCTCAATATAATATCCTCAATTCACAGTTTTCAATACTCAATACTCAATCTGCAATCTTCAGATCTCTATCCACAAACATCAATTCTTATCACACAACCCTGAATACTCAGTCCCTAATCCTCAATCCTCAATCCTCAATCCTCAATCCTCAATCCTCATTCCTCAATCTTAATCTTCAATCCTCAATACTCAATCTTCAGTCCTCAATCCTCAATCCTCAATCCTCAATCCTCAATCTTCAATCCTCAATACTCAATCTTCAATACTCAATCCTCAATCCCCAATCCTCAATCCTCAATCATCAATCCTCAATCGTCAATCTTCAATCCTCAATACTCAATCTTCAATCCTCAATCATCAATCCTCAATGCTCAATCCTCAAACCTCATTCTTCAATCCTCAATCTTCAATGCTCAATCTTCAATCCTCAATCCTCAATCCTCAATCCTCAATCCTCTATCCACAATCCTCAATCCTCAGTCCTCAAACCTCAATTCTGAATCCTCAATCCTTCATCCTCAATCTTCAGCCCTCAGTCCTCAACAATCAGTTGTCAATCCTCAATCCCCAATAGAATATCCTCAATTCACAGTTTTCAATACTCAATACTCAATCTATATTCTTCAAATCTCTGTCCACAAACATCAATTCTCATCACTCAACCCTGAACGCTCAGACCTCAATGTTCAATCCTCAATCCTCAATTCTTAATCTTCAATCCTCAATACTGAACCTTCAATCCTCAATCCTCAATCCTCAATCCTCAATCCTCAATCCTCAGTAATCAATCCTCAATCTTCAATACTCAATCGTCATTCCTCAGTCCTCAATCCTCAATCCTCAATCCTCGTTCCTCAAACCTCATTCCTCAACACTCAGTCCTCATCCTCAATTCTCAATTCTCAATCCTCAATCCTCAATCCTCAATCTTCAATCCTCAATAATCAATCTCCAATCCTAGATCCTCAATCCCCAATGTTCAATCCTTAATCCTCAATCTTCAATCCTCAATCCCCAGTCCTCAACCCTCAATCCTCAATGCTCAATCCTCAATCCTCAATCCTCAGTCCTCAATCCTCAATCCTCAACCCTCAAACCTCAATCCTCAAATGTCAGTCCTCGTCCTCAATCGCCAACACTCAATCCTCAATCCACAATCTTCAATCATCAATACTCAATATTCAATACTCAATCCTCAATCATCAATCCTCAATCTTCAATCCTCAATCCTCAATCCTCAATCCTCAATCCTCAATCCTCAATCCTCAATCCTCAATCCTCAATTTTCAATCCTCAATACTCAATCTTCAATCCTCAATCCTCAATCCTCAATCCTCAATGCTCAACCCTCAATCGTCAGTCTTCAATCCCCAATACTCAATCTTCAATCCTCAATCCTCAATCCTCAATCCTCAATCCGCAATCTTCAATCCTCAGTACTCAATCTGCAATCTTCAATCCTCAATCCTCAATCCTCAATCCTAATTCTCCAATCCTCAATCCTCAGTCCTCAAACCTCAATTCTGAATCCTCAATCCTTCATCCTCAATCTTCAGCCCTCAGACCTCAACAATCAGTTGTCAATCCTCAATCCCAAATAGAATATCCTCAATTCACAGTTTTCAATACTCAATACTCAATCTGCAATCTTCAAATCTCTATCCACAAACATCAATTCTCATCACTCAACCCTGAACGCTCAGACCTCATTGTTCAATCCTCAATCCTCAATTCTCAATCTTCAACCCTCAACACTGAACCGTCAATCCTCAATCCTTAATCCTCAATCTTCAATCCTCAATCCCCAGTCCTCAATCTTCAATCCTCAATGCTCAATCCTCAATCCTCAATCCTCAGTCCTCAATCATCAATCCTCAACCCTCAAACCTCAATCCTCAACCGTCAGTCCTCGTCCTCAATCGTCAACACTCAATCCTCAATCCACAATCTTCAATCATCAATAATCAATATTCAATACTCAATCCTCAATCTTCAATCCTCAATCTTCAATCCTCAATCCTCAATCCTCAATCCCCAATCCTCAATCCTCAATCCTCAAACCTCAATCCTCAATCCTCATTCTTCAATCCTCAATACCCAGTCCTCAATCTTCAGTCCTCAATCCTCAATCCTCAATCCTCAATCCTCAATCCTCAATCCTCAATCTTCAATCCTCAGTCCCAATTCCTCAATCTTCAATACTCAATCCTCAATCCTCAATCTTCAATCCTCAATACTCAGTATTCAATCCTCAATCCTCAATCCTCAATCCTCAATCCTCAATCCTCATTCTTCAATCCTCAATACCCAATCCTGAATCTTCAATCCTCAATCCTCAATCCTCAATTCTAAATCCTCAATCCTCAATCCTCAATCCTCAATCCTCAATCCTCAACCTTAATCTTCAATCCTCAGAACTCAATCTTCAATCCTCAATCATCAATCCTCAATCCTCAATCCTCAATCTTCAACCCTCAATACTCAATCTTCAATCCTCAATCCTCAATCCTCAATCATCAATCCTCAATCCTCAATCGTCAGTCTTCAATCCTCAATACTCAATCTTCAATCCTCAATCCTCAATACTCAATACTCAACCCTCATTCTTCAATCCTCAATCCTCAATCCTCAGTCCTCAAACCTCAATCCTGAATCCTCAATCCTGAATCCTCAATCTTCAGCCCCGTGTCCTCAACAATCAGTTGATAATCCTCAATCCTCAATATAATATCCTCAATTCACAGTTTTCAATACTCAATACTCAATCTGCAATCTTCAGATCTCTATCCACAAACATCAATTCTTATCACACAACCCTGAATACTCAGTCCCTAATCCTCAATCCTCAATCCTCAATCCTCTATCCACAATCCTCAATCCTCAGTCCTCAAACCTCAATTCTGAATCCTCAATCCTTCATCCTCAATCTTCAGCCCTCAGTCCTCAACAATCAGTTGTCAATCCTCAATCCCCAATAGAATATCCTCAATTCACAGTTTTCAATACTCAATACTCAATCTATATTCTTCAAATCTCTATCCACAAACATCAATTCTCATCACTCAACCCTGAACGCTCAGACCTCAATGTTCAATCCTCAATCCTCAATTCTTAATCTTCAATCCTCAATACTGAACCTTCAATCCTCAATCCTCAATCCTCAATCCTCAATCCTCAATCCTCAGTAATCAATCCTCAATCTTCAATACTCAATCGTCATTCCTCAGTCCTCAATCCTCAATCCTCAATCCTCGTTCCTCAAACCTCATTCCTCAACACTCAGTCCTCATCCTCAATTCTCAATTCTCAATCCTCAATCCTCAATCCTCAATCTTCAATCCTCAATAATCAATCTCCAATCCTAGATCCTCAATCCCCAATGTTCAATCCTTAATCCTCAATCTTCAATCCTCAATCCCCAGTCCTCAACCCTCAATCCTCAATGCTCAATCCTCAATCCTCAATCCTCAGTCCTCAATCCTCAATCCTCAACCCTCAAACCTCAATCCTCAAATGTCAGTCCTCGTCCTCAATCGCCAACACTCAATCCTCAATCCACAATCTTCAATCATCAATACTCAATATTCAATACTCAATCCTCAATCATCAATCCTCAATCTTCAATCCTCAATCCTCAATCCTCAATCCTCAATCCTCAATCCTCAATCCTCAATCCTCAATCCTCAATTTTCAATCCTCAATACTCAATCTTCAATCCTCAATCCTCAATCCTCAATCCTCAATGCTCAACCCTCAATCGTCAGTCTTCAATCCTCAATACTCAATCTTCAATCCTCAATCCTCAATCCTCAATCCTCAATCCGCAATCTTCAATCCTCAGTACTCAATCTGCAATCTTCAATCCTCAATCCTCAATCCTCAATCCTAATTCTCCAATCCTCAATCCTCAGTCCTCAAACCTCAATTCTGAATCCTCAATCCTTCATCCTCAATCTTCAGCCCTCAGACCTCAACAATCAGTTGTCAATCCTCAATCCCAAATAGAATATCCTCAATTCACAGTTTTCAATACTCAATACTCAATCTGCAATCTTCAAATCTCTATCCACAAACATCAATTCTCATCACTCAACCCTGAACGCTCAGACCTCATTGTTCAATCCTCAATCCTCAATTCTCAATCTTCAACCCTCAACACTGAACCGTCAATCCTCAATCCTTAATCCTCAATCTTCAATCCTCAATCCCCAGTCCTCAATCTTCAATCCTCAATGCTCAATCCTCAATCCTCAATCCTCAGTCCTCAATCATCAATCCTCAACCCTCAAACCTCAATCCTCAACCGTCAGTCCTCGTCCTCAATCGTCAACACTCAATCCTCAATCCACAATCTTCAATCATCAATAATCAATATTCAATACTCAATCCTCAATCTTCAATCCTCAATCTTCAATCCTCAATCCTCAATCCTCAATCCCCAATCCTCAATCCTCAATCCTCAAACCTCAATCCTCAATCCTCATTCTTCAATCCTCAATACCCAGTCCTCAATCTTCAATCCTCAATCCTCAATCCTCAATCCTCAATCCTCAATCCTCAATCCTCAATCTTCAATCCTCAGTCCCAATTCCTCAATCTTCAATACTCAATCCTCAATCCTCAATCTTCAATCCTCAATACTCAGTATTCAATCCTCAATCCTCAATCCTCAATCCTCAATCCTCAATCCTCATTCTTCAATCCTCAATACCCAATCCTGAATCTTCAATCCTCAATCCTCAATCCTCAATTCTAAATCCTCAATCCTCAATCCTCAATCCTCAATCCTCAATCCTCAACCTTAATCTTCAATCCTCAGAACTCAATCTTCAATCCTCAATCATCAATCCTCAATCCTCAATCCTCAATCTTCAACCCTCAATACTCAATCTTCAATCCGCAATCCTCAATCCTCAATCATCAATCCTCAATCCTCAATCGTCAGTCTTCAATCCTCAATACTCAATCTTCAATCCTCAATCCTCAATACTCAATACTCAACCCTCATTCTTCAATCCTCAATACCCAATCCTCAATCTTCAATCCTCAATCCTCAATCCTCAATACTCAATCCTCAATCTTCAATCCTCAATCCTCAATCCTCAATCTTCAATCATCATTCTTCAATCCTCAATACCCAATCCTCAATCTTCAATCCTCAATCCACAATCCTCAATCCTCAATACTCAATCCTCAATCTTCAATCCTCAGTCCCAAATCCTCAATCTTCAATACTCAATCCTCAATCCTCAGTCTTCAATCCTCAATACTCAGTCTTCAATCCTCAATCCTCAATCCTCAATTCTCAATTTTCAATCCTCAATCTTCAATCCTCAATCCTCAATCCTCAATCCTCTATCCTCAATCTTCAATCCTCAATACGCAATCTGCAATCTCAATCCTCAATCCTCATTCTTCAATCCTCAATCCTCAATCCTCAATCCTCAATCCTCAATTTGCAATCCTCAATACTCAATCTTCAATCCTCAATCCTCAATCCTCAATGCTCAACCATCAATCGTCAGTCTTCAATCCTCAATACGCAATCTGCAATCTTCAATCCTCAATCCTCAATCCTCAATCCTCATTCTTCAATCCTCAATCCTCAATCCTCAATCCTCAATCCTCAATTTTCAATCCTCAATACTCAATCTTCAATCGTCAATCCTCAATCCTCAATGCTCAACCCTCAATCGTCAGTCTTCAATCCTCAATACTCAATCTTCAATCCTCAATCCTCAATCCTCAATCCTCAATCCTCAATCCTCAATCTTCAACCCTCAATACTCAATCTTCAATCCTCAATCGCCAATCCTCAATCCTCAATCCTCAATCCTCAATCCTCAATCGTCAATCTTCAATCCTCAATACTCAATCTTCAATCCTCAATCCTCAATACTCAATACTCAACCCTCATTCTTCAATCCTCAATACCCAATCCTCAATCTTCAATCCTCAATCCTCAATCCTCAATACTCAATCCTCAATCTTCAATCCTCAATCCTCAATCCTCAATCTTCAATCCTCATTCTTCAATCCTCAATACCCAATCCTCAATCTTCAATCCTCAATCCTCAATCCTCAATCCTCAATCCTCAATCCTCAATCTTCAATCCTCAGTCCCAAATCCACAATCTTCAATACTCAATCTTCAATCCTCAATCCTCAATACTCAATATTCAACCCTCATTCTTCAATCCTCAATTCCCAATCCTCAATCTTCAATCCTCAATCCTCAATCCTCAATCCTCAATCCTCAATCTTCAATCCTAAATTCTCAATCCTCAATCCTCAATCCTCAGACCTCAAACATCAATCCTCAACCGTCAGTCCTCGTCCTCAAACGTCAACACTCAATCCTCAATCCTCAATCTTCAATCCTCAATACTCAATATTCAATACTCAATCCTCAATCGTCAATCATCAATCTTCAATCCTCAATCCTCAATCCTCAATCCTCAATCCTCAATCCTCAATCCTCAATCCTCAATCCTCAATCCTCATTCTTCAATCCTCAATACCCAATCCTCAACCTTCAATCCTCAATACTCAATCCTCAATCCTCAATCCTCAATCCTCAATCCTCAATCCTCAATATTCAATCCTCAATCCTCAATCCTCAATCCTCAATACTCAGTCTTCAATCCTCAATCCTCAATCCTCAATCCTCAATCCTCAATCCTCGTTCTTCAATACTCAATACCCAATCCTGAATCTTCAATCCTCAATACTCAGTCTTCAATCCTCAATCCTCAATCCTCAGTCCTCAAACCTCAATCCTGAATCCTCAATCCTGAATCCTCAATCTTCAGCCCCGTGTCCTCAACAATCAGTTGATAATCCTCAATCCTCAATATAATATCCTCAATTCACAGTTTTCAATACTCAATACTCAATCTGCAATCTTCAGATCTCTATCCACAAACATCAATTCTTATCACACAACCCTGAATACTCAGTCCCTAATCCTCAATCCTCAATCCTCAATCCTCAATCCTCAATCCTCATTCCTCAATCTTAATCTTCAATCCTCAATACTCAATCTTCAGTCCTCAATCCTCAATCCTCAATCCTCAATCCTCAATCTTCAATCCTCAATACTCAATCTTCAATACTCAATCCTCAATCCCCAATCCTCAATCCTCAATCATCAATCCTCAATCGTCAATCTTCAATCCTCAATACTCAATCTTCAATCCTCAATCATCAATCCTCAATGCTTAATCCTCAAACCTCATTCTTCAATCCTCAATCTTCAATGCTCAATCTTCAATCCTCAATCCTCAATCCTCAATCCTCAATCCTCTATCCACAATCCTCAATCCTCAGTCCTCAAACCTCAATTCTGAATCCTCAATCCTTCATCCTCAATCTTCAGCCCTCAGTCCTCAACAATCAGTTGTCAATCCTCAATCCCCAATAGAATATCCTCAATTCACAGTTTTCAATACTCAATACTCAATCTATATTCTTCAAATCTCTATCCACAAACATCAATTCTCATCACTCAACCCTGAACGCTCAGACCTCAATGTTCAATCCTCAATCCTCAATTCTTAATCTTCAATCCTCAATACTGAACCTTCAATCCTCAATCCTCAATCCTCAATCCTCAATCCTCAATCCTCAGTAATCAATCCTCAATCTTCAATACTCAATCGTCATTCCTCAGTCCTCAATCCTCAATCCTCAATCCTCGTTCCTCAAACCTCATTCCTCAACACTCAGTCCTCATCCTCAATTCTCAATTCTCAATCCTCAATCCTCAATCCTCAATCTTCAATCCTCAATAATCAATCTCCAATTCTAGATCCTCAATCCCCAATGTTCAATCCTTAATCCTCAATCTTCAATCCTCAATCCCCAGTCCTCAACCCTCAATCCTCAATGCTCAATCCTCAATCCTCAATCCTCAGTCCTCAATCCTCAATCCTCAACCCTCAAACCTCAATCCTCAAATGTCAGTCCTCGTCCTCAATCGCCAACACTCAATCCTCAATACACAATCTTCAATCATCAATACTCAATATTCAATACTCAATCCTCAATCTTCAATCCTCAATCTTCAATCCTCAATCCTCAATCCTCAATCCTCAATCCTCAATCCTCAATCCTCAATCCTCAATCCTCAATTTTCAATCCTCAATACTCAATCTTCAATCCTCAATCCTCAATCCTCAATCCTCAATGCTCAACCCTCAATCGTCAGTCTTCAATCCTCAATACTCAATCTTCAACCCTCAATCCTCAATCCTCAATCCGCAATCTTCAATCCTCAGTACTCAATCTGCAATCTTCAATCCTCAATCCTCAATCCTCAATCCTAATTCTCCAATCCTCAATCCTCAGTCCTCAAACCTCAATTCTGAATCCTCAATCCTTCATCCTCAAACTTCAGCCCTCAGACCTCAACAATCAGTTGTCAATCCTCAATCCCAAATAGAATATCCTCAATTCACAGTTTTCAATACTCAATACTCAATCTGCAATCTTCAAATCTCTATCCACAAACATCAATTCTCATCACTCAACCCTGAACGCTCAGACCTCAATGTTCAATCCTCAATCCTCAATTCTCAATCTTCAACCCTCAACACTGAACCGTCAATCCTCAATCCTTAATCCTCAATCTTCAATCCTCAATCCCCAGTCCTCAATCTTCAATCCTCAATGCTCAATCCTCAATCCTCAATCCTCAGTCCTCAATCATCAATCCTCAACCCTCAAACCTCAATCCTCAACCGTCAGTCCTCGTCCTCAATCGTCAACACTCAATCCTCAATCCACAATCTTCAATCATCAATAATCAATATTCAATACTCAATCCTCAATCTTCAATCCTCAATCTTCAATCCTCAACCCTCAATCCTCAATCCCCAATCCTCAATCCTCAATCCTCAAACCTCAATCCTCAATCCTCATTCTTCAATCCTCAATACCCAGTCCTCAATCTTCAATCCTCAATCCTCAATCCTCAATCCTCAATCCTCAATCCTCAATCCTCAATCTTCAATCCTCAGTCCCAATTCCTCAATCTTCAATACTCAATCCTCAATCCTCAATCTTCAATCCTCAATACTCAGTATTCAATCCTCAATCCTCAATCCTCAATCCTCAATCCTCAATCCTCATTCTTCAATCCTCAATACCCAATCCTGAATCTTCAATCCTCAATCCTCAATCCTCAATTCTAAATCCTCAATCCTCAATCCTCAATCCTCAATCCTCAATCCTCAACCTTAATCTTCAATCCTCAGTACTCAATCTTCAATCCTCAATCATCAATCCTCAATCCTCAATCCTCAATCTTCAACCCTCAATACTCAATCTTCAATCCTCAATCCTCAATCCTCAATCATCAATCCTCAATCCTCAATCGTCAGTCTTCAATCCTCAATACTCAATCTTCAATCCTCAATCCTCAATACTCAATACTCAACCCTCATTCTTCAATCCTCAATACCCAATCCTCAATCTTCAATCCTCAATCCTCAATCCTCAATACTCAATCCTCAATCTTCAATCCTCAATCCTCAATCCTCAATCTTCAATCATCATTCTTCAATCCTCAATACCCAATCCTCAATCTTCAATCCTCAATCCACAATCCTCAATCCTCAATACTCAATCCTCAATCTTCAATCCTCAGTCCCAAATCCTCAATCTTCAATACTCAATCCTCAATCCTCAGTCTTCAATCCTCAATACTCAGTCTTCAATCCTCAATCCTCAATCCTCAATTCTCAATTTTCAATCCTCAATCTTCAATCCTCAATCCTCAATCCTCAATCCTCTATCCTCAATCTTCAATCCTCAATACGCAATCTGCAATCTCAATCCTCAATCCTCATTCTTCAATCCTCAATCCTCAATCCTCAATCCTCAATCCTCAATTTTCAATCCTCAATGCTCAACCATCAATCGTCAGTCTTCAATCCTCAATACGCAATCTGCAATCTTCAATCCTCAATCCTCAATCCTCAATCCTCATTCTTCAATCCTCAATCCTCAATCCTCAATCCTCAATCCTCAATTTTCAATCCTCAATACTCAATCTTCAATCCTCAATCCTCAATCCTCAATGCTCAACCCTCAATCGTCAGTCTTCAATCCTCAATACTCAATCTTCAATCCTCAATCCTCAATCCTCAATCCTCAATCCTCAATCCTCAATCTTCAACCCTCAATACTCAATCTTCAATCCTCAATCGCCAATCCTCAATCCTCAATCCTCAATCCTCAATCGTCAATCTTCAATCCTCAATACTCAATCTTCAATCCTCAATCCTCAATACTCAATACTCAACCCTCATTCTTCAATCCTCAATACCCAATCCTCAATCTTCAATCCTCAATCCTCAATCCTCAATACTCAATCCTCAATCTTCAATCCTCAATCCTCAATCCTCAATCTTCAATCCTCATTCTTCAATCCTCAATACCCAATCCTCAATCTTCAATCCTCAATCCTCAATCCTCAATCCTCAATCCTCAATCCTCAATCTTCAATCCTCAGTCCCAAATCCACAATCTTCAATACTCAATCTTCAATCCTCAATCCTTAATACTCAATATTCAACCCTCATTCTTCAATACTCAATACCCAATCCTCAATCTTCAATCCTCAATCCTCAATCCTCAATCCTCAATCCTCAATCTTCAATCCTCAATTCTCAATCCTCAATCCTCAATCCTCAGACCTCAAACATCAATCCTCAACCGTCAGTCCTCGTCCTCAAACGTCAACACTCAATCCTCAATCCTCAATCTTCAATCATCAATCTTCAATCCTCAATCCTCAATCCTCAATCCTCAATCCTCAATCCTCAATCCTCAATCCTCAATCCTCAATCCTCATTCTTCAATCCTCAATACCCAATCCTCAACCTTCAATCCTCAATACTCAATCCTCAATCCTCAATCCTCAATCCTCAATCCTCAATCCTCAATATTCAATCCTCAATCCTCAATCCTCAATCCTCAATACTCAGTCTTCAATCCTCAATCCTCAATCCTCAATCCTCAATCCTCAATCCTCGTTCTTCAATACTCAATACCCAATCCTGAATCTTCAATCCTCAATACTCAGTCTTCAATCCTCAATCCTCAATCCTCAGTCCTCAAACCTCAATCCTGAATCCTCAATCCTGAATCCTCAATCTTCAGCCCCGTGTCCTCAACAATCAGTTGATAATCCTCAATCCTCAATATAATATCCTCAATTCACAGTTTTCAATACTCAATACTCAATCTGCAATCTTCAGATCTCTATCCACAAACATCAATTCTTATCACACAACCCTGAATACTCAGTCCCTAATCCTCAATCCTCAATCCTCAATCCTCAATCCTCAATCCTCATTCCTCAATCTTAATCTTCAATCCTCAATACTCAATCTTCAGTCCTCAATCCTCAATCCTCAATCCTCAATCCTCAATCTTCAATCCTCAATACTCAATCTTCAATACTCAATCCTCAATCCCCAATCCCCAATCCTCAATCATCAATCCTCAATCGTCAATCTTCAATCCTCAATACTCAATCTTCAATCCTCAATCATCAATCCTCAATGCTCAATCCTCAAACCTCATTCTTCAATCCTCAATCTTCAATGCTCAATCTTCAATCCTCAATCCTCAATCCTCAATCCTCAATCCTCTATCCACAATCCTCAATCCTCAGTCCTCAAACCTCAATTCTGAATCCTCAATCCTTCATCCTCAATCTTCAGCCCTCAGTCCTCAACAATCAGTTGTCAATCCTCAATCCCCAATAGAATATCCTCAATTCACAGTTTTCAATACTCAATACTCAATCTATATTCTTCAAATCTCTATCCACAAACATCAATTCTCATCACTCAACCCTGAACGCTCAGACCTCAATGTTCAATCCTCAATCCTCAATTCTTAATCTTCAATCCTCAATACTGAACCTTCAATCCTCAATCCTCAATCCTCAATCCTCAATCCTCAATCCTCAGTAATCAATCCTCAATCTTCAATACTCAATCGTCATTCCTCAGTCCTCAATCCTCAATCCTCAATCCTCGTTCCTCAAACCTCATTCCTCAACACTCAGTCCTCATCCTCAATTCTCAATTCTCAATCCTCAATCCTCAATCCTCAATCTTCAATCCTCAATAATCAATCTCCAATCCTAGATCCTCAATCCCCAATGTTCAATCCTTAATCCTCAATCTTCAATCCTCAATCCCCAGTCCTCAACCCTCAATCCTCAATGCTCAATCCTCAATCCTCAATCCTCAGTCCTCAATCCTCAATCCTCAACCCTCAAACCTCAATCCTCAAATGTCAGTCCTCGTCCTCAATCGCCAACACTCAATCCTCAATCCACAATCTTCAATCATCAATACTCAATATTCAATACTCAATCCTCAATCTTCAATCCTCAATCTTCAATCCTCAATCCTCAATCCTCAATCCTCAATCCTCAATCCTCAATCCTCAATCCTCAATCCTCAATTTTCAATCCTCAATACTCAATCTTCAATCCTCAATCCTCAATCCTCAATCCTCAATGCTCAACCCTCAATCGTCAGTCTTCAATCCTCAATACTCAATCTTCAATCCTCAATCCTCAATCCTCAATCCTCAATCCGCAATCTTCAATCCTCAGTACTCAATCTGCAATCTTCAATCCTCAATCCTCAATCCTCAATCCTAATTCTCCAATCCTCAATCCTCAGTCCTCAAACCTCAATTCTGAATCCTCAATCCTTCATCCTCAATCTTCAGACCTCAGACCTCAACAATCAGTTGTCAATCCTCAATCCCAAATAGAATATCCTCAATTCACAGTTTTCAATACTCAATACTCAATCTGCAATCTTCAAATCTCTATCCACAAACATCAATTCTCATCACTCAACCCTGAACGCTCAGACCTCAATGTTCAATCCTCAATCCTCAATTCTCAATCTTCAACCCTCAACACTGAACCGTCAATCCTCAATCCTTAATCCTCAGTCTTCAATCCTCAATACTCAATCTTCAATCCTCAATCCTCAATCCTCAATCCTCAATCCTCAATCCTCAATCTTCAACCCTCAATACTCAATCTTCAATCCTCAATCGCCAATCCTCAATCCTCAATCCTCAATCCTCAATCCTCAATCGTCAATCTTCAATCCTCAATACTCAATCTTAAATCCTCAATCCTCAATACTCAATACTCAACCCTCATTCTTCAATCCTCAATACCCAATCCTCAATCTTCAATCCTCAATCCTCAATCCTCAATACTCAATCCTCAATCTTCAATCCTCAATCCTCAATCCTCAATCTTCAATCCTCATTCTTCAATCCTCAATACCCAATCCTCAATCTTCAATCCTCAATCCTCAATCCTCAATCCTCAATCCTCAATCATCAATCTTCAATCCTCAGTCCCAAATCCACAATCTTCAATACTCAATCTTCAATCCTCAATCCTCAATACTCAATATTCAACCCTCATTCTTCAATCCTCAATACCCAATCCTCAATCTTCAATCCTCAATCCTCAATCCTCAATCCTCAATCCTCAATCTTCAATCCTCAATTCTCAATCCTCAATCCTCAATCCTCAGACCTCAAACATCAATACTCAACCCTGAGTCCTCGTCCTCAATCCACAACCCTCAGTACTCAATCCTCAATCCTCAATCCTCATTCTTCAATCCTCAATACCCAATCCTCAATCTTCAATCCTCAATCCTCAATCCTCAATTCTCAATCCTCAATCCTCAGTCCTCAGTCCTCAAACCTCAATCCTCAAACCTCAGCACTCATCCTCAATCCTCAATCCTCAATCCTCAATCCTCAATCCTCAATCTTCAATCCTCAATACTCAATCTCCAAACTTCAATCCTCAGTCCTCAAACCTCAATTCTGAATCCTCAATCCTGCATCCTCAATCTTCAGCCCTCAGTCCTCAACAATCAGTTGTCAATCCTCAATCCGCAATAGAATATCCTCAATTCCCAGTTTTCAATACTCAATACTCAATCTGCAATCTTCAAATCTCTATCCACAAACATCAATTCTCATCACTCAACACTGAACGCTCAGTCCTCAATGTTCAATCCTCAATCTTCAATACTCAATCTTCAATCCTCAATACTGAATTTTCAGTACTCAATCCCCAATCCTCAATCCTCAATCCTCAATCCTCAATCCTCTGTAATCAATACTCAATCCTCAATCCTCAATCTTCAATCCTCAATAATCAATCTCCAACCCTAGATCTTCAATCCCCAATCCTCAATTCTTAATCCTCAATCTTCAATCCTCAATCCCCAGTCCTCAATCTTCAATCCTCAGTGCTCAATCCTCAATCTTCAATCCTCAGTCCTCAATTCTCAATCCTCAATCCTCAAACATCAATCCTCAACCGTCAGTCCTCGTCCTCAATCCTCAACCCTCAATCCTCAATCCACAATCTTCAATCCTCAATACTCAATATTCAATCCTCAATCCTCAATCTTCAATCCACAATACTCAATCCTCAATCCTCAATCCTCAATCCTCAATCCTCAATCCTCAATCCTCAATCCTCTATCCTCAATCCTCAATCATCAATCCTCAATCCTCATTCTTCAATCCTCAATACCCAATCCTCAATCTTCAGTCCTCAATCCTCAATCCACAATTCTCAATCCTCAATCCTCAGTCCCCAGTCCTCAAACCTCAATCCTCAACCCTCCGCCCTCATCCTCAATCCTCAATCCTCAATCCTCATTCCTCAATCCTCAATCTTCAATCCTCAATACTCAATGTTCAATCCTCAATCCTCAATCCTCAATCCTCAATCATCAATCCTCAATCCCCAATTCTCAATTTTCAATCCTCAATCTTCAGTCCTCAATCCTCAATCCACAATCCTCTATCCTCAACCTTCAATCCTCAATACGCAATCTGCAATCTTCAATCCTCAATCCTCAATCCTCCATACTCATTCTTCAATCCTCAATCCTCAATCCTCAATCCTCAATCCTCAATTCTCAATCTTCAACCCTCAACACTGAACCGTCAATCCTCAATCCTTAATCCTCAATCTTCAATCCTCAATCCCCAGTCCTCAATCTTCAATCCTCAATGCTCAATCCTCAATCCTCAATCCTCAGCCCTCAATCATCAATCCTCAACCCTCAAACCTCAATCCTCAACCGTCAGTCCTCGTCCTCAATCGTCAACACTCAATCCTCAATCCACAATCTTCAATCATCAATAATCAATATTCAATACTCAATCCTCAATCTTCAATCCTCAATCTTCAATCCTCAATCCTCAATCCTCAATCCCCAATCCTCAATCCTCAATCCTCAAACCTCAATCCTCAATCCTCATTCTTCAATCCTCAATACCCAGTCCTCAATCTTCAATCCTCAATCCTCAATCCTCAATCCTCAATCCTCAATCCTCAATCCTCAATCTTGAATCCTCAGTCCCAATTCCTCAATCTTCAATACTCAATCCTCAATCCTCAATCTTCAATCCTCAATACTCAGTATTCAATCCTCAATCCTCAATCCTCAATCCTCAATCCTCAATCCTCATTCTTCAATCCTCAATACCCAATCCTGAATCTTCAATCCTCAATCCTCAATCCTCAATTCTAAATCCTCAATCCTCAATCCTCAATCCTCAATCCTCAATACCCAATCCTCAATCTTCAATCCTCAATCCTCAATCCTCAATACTCAATCCTCAATCTTCAATCCTCAATCCTCAATCCTCAATCTTCAATCATCATTCTTCAATCCTCAATACCCAATCCTCAATCTTCAATCCTCAATCCACAATCCTCAATCCTCAATACTCAATCCTCAATCTTCAATCCTCAGTCCCAAATCCTCAATCTTCAATACTCAATCCTCAATCCTCAATCTTCAATCCTCAATACTCAGTCTTCAATCCTCAATCCTCAATCCTCAATTCTCAATTTTCCACCCTCAATCTTCAATCCTCAATCCTCAATCCTCAATCCTCTATCCTCAATCTTCAATCCTCAATACGCAATCTGCAATCTTCAATCCTCAATCCTCAATCCTCAATCCTCATTCTTCAATCCTCAATCCTCAATCCTCAATCCTCAATCCTCAATTTCAATCCTCAATACTCAATCTTCAATCCTCAATCCTCAATCCTCAATGCTCAACCATCAATCGTCAGTCTTCAATCCTCAATACGCAATCTGCAATCTTCAATCCTCAATCCTCAATCCTCAATCCTCATTCTTCAATCCTCAATCCTCAATCCTCAATCCTCAATCCTCAATTTTCAATCCTCAATACTCAATCTTCAATCCTCAATCCTCAATCCTCAATGCTCAACCCTCAATCGTCAGTCTTCAATCCTCAATACTCAATCTTCAATCCTCAATCCTCAATCCTCAATCCTCAATCCTCAATCCTCAATCTTCAACCCTCAATACTCAATCTTCAATCCTCAATCGCCAATCCTCAATCCTCAATCCTCAATCCTCAATCCTCAATCGTCAATCTTCAATCCTCAATACTCAATCTTCAATCCTCAATCCTCAATACTCAATACTCAACCCTCATTCTTCAATCCTCAATACCCAATCCTCAATCTTCAATCCTCAATCCTCAATCCTCAATACTCAATCCTCAATCTTCAATCCTCAATCCTCAATCCTCAATCTTCAATCCTCATTCTTCAATCCTCAATACCCAATCCTCAATCTTCAATCCTCAATCCTCAATCCTCAATCCTCAATCCTCAATCCTCAATCTTCAATCCTCAGTCCCAAATCCACAATCTTCAATACTCAATCTTCAATCCTCAATCCTCAATACTCAATATTCAACCCTCATTCTTCAATCCTCAATACCCAATCCTCAATCTTCAATCCTCAATCCTCAATCCTCAATCCTCAATCCTCAATCTTCAATCCTCAATTCTCAATCCTCAATCCTCAATCCTCAGACCTCAAACATCAATACTCAACCCTGAGTCCTCGTCCTCAATCCACAACCCTCAGTACTCAATCCTCAATCCTCAATCCTCATTCTTCAATTCTCAATACCCAATCCTCAATCTTCAATCCTCAATCCTCAATCCTCAATTCTCAATCCTCAATCCTCAGTCCTCAGTCCTCAAACCTCAATCCTCAAACCTCAGCACTCATCCTCAATCCTCAATCCTCAATCCTCAATCCTCAATCCTCAATCTTCAATCCTCAATACTCAATCTCCAAACTTCAATCCTCAGTCCTCAAACCTCAATTCTGAATCCTCAATCCTGCATCCTCAATCTTCAGCCCTCAGTCCTCAACAATCAGTTGTCAATCCTCAATCCGCAATAGAATATCCTCAATTCCCAGTTTTCAATACTCAATACTCAATCTGCAATCTTCAAATCTCTATCCACAAACATCAATTCTCATCACTCAACACTGAACGCTCAGTCCTCAATGTTCAATCCTCAATCTTCAATACTCAATCTTCAATCCTCAATACTGAATTTTCAGTACTCAATCCCCAATCCTCAATCCTCAATCCTCAATCCTCAATCCTCTGTAATCAATACTCAATCCTCAATCCTCAATCTTCAATCCTCAATAATCAATCTCCAACCCTAGATCTTCAATCCCCAATCCTCAATTCTTAATCCTCAATCTTCAATCCTCAATCCCCAGTCCTCAATCTTCAATCCTCAGTGCTCAATCCTCAATCTTCAATCCTCAGTCCTCAATTCTCAATCCTCAATCCTCAAACATCAATCCTCAACCGTCAGTCCTCGTCCTCAATCCTCAACCCTCAATCCTCAATCCACAATCTTCAATCCTCAATACTCAATATTCAATCCTCAATCCTCAATCTTCAATCCTCAATACTCAATCCTCAATCCTCAATCCTCAATCCTCAATCCTCAATCCTCAATCCTCAATCCTCTATCCTCAATCCTCAATCATCAATCCTCAATCCTCATTCTTCAATCCTCAATACCCAATCCTCAATCTTCAGTCCTCAATCCTCAATCCACAATTCTCAATCCTCAATCCTCAGTCCCCAGTCCTCAAACCTCAATCCTCAACCCTCCGCCCTCATCCTCAATCCTCAATCCTCAATCCTCATTCCTCAATCCTCAATCTTCAATCCTCAATACTCAATGTTCAATCCTCAATCCTCAATCCTCAATCCTCAATCATCAATCCTCAATCCCCAATTCTCAATTTTCAATCCTCAATCTTCAGTCCTCAATCCTCAATCCACAATCCTCTATCCTCAACCTTCAATCCTCAATACGCAATCTGCAATCTTCTATCCTCAATCCTCAATCCTCCATACTCATTCTTCAATCCTCAATCCTCAATCCTCAATCCTCAATCCTCAATCCTCAATTTTCAATCCTCAATACTCAATCTTCAATCCTCAATCCTCAATCCTCAATCCTCAATGCTCAACCCTCAATCGTCAGTCTTCAATCCTCAATACTCAATCTTCAATCCTCAATACTCAATCTTCAATCCTCAATCCTCAATCCTCAATCCTCAATCTTAATCTTCAATCCTCAGTACTCAATCTTCAATCCTCAATCCTCAATCCTCAAT
This sequence comes from Calliopsis andreniformis, assembly GCF_051401765.1. Taxonomy (NCBI): domain Eukaryota; kingdom Metazoa; phylum Arthropoda; class Insecta; order Hymenoptera; family Andrenidae; genus Calliopsis; species Calliopsis andreniformis. Next base: position 2,376,111 of record NW_027480491.1, on the reverse strand, counting down.
CCTCAATCCTCAATCTTCAACCCTCAATACTCAATCATCAATCCTCAATCCTCAATCCTCAATCCTCAATCCTCAATCCTCAATCGTCAATCGTCAATCTTCAATCCTCAATACTCAATCTTCAATCCTCAATACTCAATACTCAATACTCAACCCTCATTCTTCAATCCTCAATACCCAATCCTCAATCTTCAATCCTCAATCCTCAATCCTCAATACTCAATCCTCAATCTTCAATCCTCAATCCTCAATCCTCAACCTTCAATCCTCATTCTTCAATCCTCAATACCCAATCCTCAATCTTCAATCCTCAATCCTCAATCTTCAATCCTCAATCCTCAATCCTCAATCTTCAATCCTCAGTCCCAAATCCTCAATCTTCAATACTCAATCTTCAATCCTCAATCCTCAATACTCAATATTCAACCCTCATTCTTCAATCCTCAATACCCAATCCTCAATCTTCAATCCTCAATCCTCAATCCTCAATCCTGAATCCTCAATCTTCAATCCTCAATTCTCAATCCTCAATCCTGAATCCTCAGACCTCAAACATCAATACTCAACCCTGAGTCCTCGTCCTCAATCCACAACCCTCAATACTCAATCCTCAATCCTCAATCCTCATTCTTCAATCCTCAATACCCAATCCTCAATCTTCAATCCTCAATCCTCAATCCTCAATTCTCAACCCTCAAACCTCAGTCCTCAGTCCTCAAACCTCAATCCTCAAACCTCAGCACTCATCCTCAATCCTCAATCCTCAATCCTCAATCCTCAATCCTCAATCTTCAATCCTCAATACTCAATCTTCAAACCTCAATCCTCAGTCCTCAAACCTCAATTCTGAATCCTCAATCCTGCATCCTCAATCTTCAGCCCTCAGTCCTCAACAATCAGTTGTTAATCCTCAATCCGCAATAGAATATCCTCAATTCCCAGTTTTCAATACTCAATACTCAATCTGCAATCTTCAAATCTCTATCCACAAACATCAATTCTCATCACTCAACACTGAACGCTCAGTCCTCAATGTTCAATCCTCAATCTTCAATTCTCAATCTTCAATCCTCAATACTGAATTTTCAGTACTCAATCCCCAATCCTCAATCCTCAATCCTCAATCCTCAATCCTCTGTAATCAATACTCAATCCTCAATCCTCAATCTTCAATCCTCAATAATCAATCTCCAATCCTAGATCCTCAATCCCCAATCCTCAATTCTTAATCCTCAATCTTCAATCCTCAATCCCCAGTCCTCAATCTTCAATCCTCAGTGCTCAATCCTCAATCTTCAATCCTCAGTCCTCAATCCTCAATCCTCAATCCTCAAACATCAATCCTCAACCGTCAGTCCTCGTCCTCAATCCTCAACCCTCAATCCTCAATCCACAATCTTCAATCCTCAATACTCAATATTCAATCCTCAATCCTCAATCCTCAATCCTCAATCTTCAATCCTCAATACTCAATCCTCAATCCTCAATCCTCAATCCTCAATCCTCAATCCTCAATCCTCAATCCTCTATCCTCAATCCTCAATCATCAATCCTCAATCCTCATTCTTCAATCCTCAATACCCAATCCTCAATCTTCAGTCCTCAATCCTCAATCCACAATTCTCAATCCTCAATCCTCAGTCCCCAGTCCTCAAACCTCAATCCTCAACCCTCAGCCCTCATCCTCAATCCTCAATCCTCAATCCTCATTCCTCAATGCTCAATCTTCAATCCTCAATACTCAATGTTCAATCCTCAATCCTCAATCCTCAATCCTCAATCATCAATCCTCAATCCACAATTCTCAATTTTCAATCCTCAATCTTCAATCCTCAATCCTCAATCCACAATCCTCTATCCTCAATCTTCAATCCTCAATACGCAATCTGCAATCTTCAATCCTCAATCCTCAATCCTCAATACTCATTCTTCAATCCTCAATCCTCAATCCTCAATCCTCAATCCTGAATTTTCAATCCTCAATACTCAATCTTCAATCCTCAATCCTCAATCCTCAATCCTCAATGCTCAACACTCAATCGTCAGTCTTCAATCCTCAATACTCAATCTTCAATCCTCAATCCTCAATCCTCAATCCTCAATCCGCAATCCTCAATCCTCAGTACTCAATCTGCAATCTTCAATCCTCAATCCTCAATCCTCAATCCTAATTCTCCAATCCTCAATCCTCAGTCCTCAAACCTCAATTCTGAATCCTCAATCCTTCATCCTCAATCTTCAGCCCTCAGTCCTCAACAATCAGTTGTCAATCCTCAATCCCCAATAGAATATCCTCAATTCACAGTTTTCAATACTCAATACTCAATCTGCAATCTTCAAATCTCTATCCACAAACATCAATTCTCATCACTCAACCCTGAACGCTCAGACCTCAATGTTCAATCCTCAATCCTCAATTCTCAATCTTCAATCCTCAATACTGAACCGTCAATCCTCAATCCTTAATCCTCAATCTTCAATCCTCAATCCGCAGTCCTCAATCTTCAATCCTCAATGCTCAATCCTCAATCCTCAATCCTCAGTCCTCAATCCTCAATCCTCAACCCTCAAACCTCAATCCTCAACCGTCAGTCCTCGTCCTCAATCGTCAACACTCAATCCTCAATCCACAATCTTCAATCATCAATAATCAATATTCAATACTCAATCCTCAATCTTCAATCCTCAATCTTCAATCCTCAATCCTCAATCCTCAATCCCCAATCCTCAATCCTCAATCCTCAAACCTCAATCCTCAATCCTCATTCTTCAATCCTCAATACCCAGTCCTCAATATTCAATCCTCAATCCTCAATCCTCAATCCTCAATCCTCAATCCTCAATCCTCAATCTTCAATCCTCAGTCCCAAATCCTCAATCTTCAATACTCAATCCTCAATCCTCAATCTTCATTCTTCAATCCTCAATACCCAATCCTCAATCTTCAGTCCTCAATCCTCAATCCTCAATTTTCAATCCTCAATACTCAATCTTCAATCCTCAATCCTCAATCCTCAATGCTCAACCCTCAATCGTCAGTCTTCAATCCTCAATACTCAATCTTCAATCCTCAATCCTCAATCCTCAATCCTCAATCCGCAATCTTCAATCCTCAGTACTCAATCTGCAATCTTCAATCCTCAATCCTCAATCCTCAATCCTCATTCTACAATCCTCAATCCTCAGTCCTCAAACCTCAATTCTGAATCCTCAATCCTTCATCCTCAATCTTCAGCCCTCAGTCCTCAACAATCAGTTGTCAATCCTCAATCCCCAATAGAATATCCTCAATTCACAGTTTTCAATACTCAATACACAATCTGCATTCTTCAAATCTCTATCCACAAACATCAATTCTCATCACTCAACCCTGAACGCTCAGACCTCAATGTTCAATCCTCAATCCTCAATTCTCAATCTTCAATCCTCAATACTGAACCTTCAATCCTCAATCCTCAATCCTCAATCCTCAATCCTTAATCCTCAGTAATCAATCCTCAATCTTCAATACTCAATCGTCATTCCTCAGTCCCCAATCCTCAATCCCCAATCCTCGTTCCTCAAACCTCAATCTTGAACCCTCAGTCCTCATCCTCAATTCTCAATTCTCAATCCTCAATCCTCAATCCTCAATCTTCAATCCTCAATAATCAATCTCCAATCCTAGATCCTCAATCCTCAATCCTCAATCTTCAATCCTCAGTCCCAAATCCTCAATCTTCAATACTCAATCCTCAATCCTCAATCTTCAATCCTCAAAACTCAGTCTTCAATCCTCAATCCTCAATCCTCAATCCTCAATCCTCAATCCTCATTCTTCAATCCTCAATACACAATCCTGAATCTTCAATCCTCAATCCTCAATCCTCAATTCTAAATCTTCAATCCTCAATCCTCAATCCTCAATCCTCAATCCTCAATCTTAATCTTCAATCCTCAGTACTCAATCTTCAATCCTCAATCCTCAATCCTCAATCCTCAATCCTCAATCTTCAACCCTCAATCCTCAATCCTCAATCCTCATTCTTCAATCCTCAATCCTCAATCCTCAATCCTCAATCCTCAATCCTCAATCCTCAATCCTCAATCCTCAATCCTCAATCCTCAATCCTCAATATTCAATCCTCAATCTTCAATCCTCAATACTCAATATTCAATCCTCCATCCTCAATCCTCAGTCGTCAGTCTTCAATCCTCAATACTCAATCTTCAATCCTCAATCCTCAATCCTCAATCCTCAATCCTCAATCTTCAATCCTCAATACTCAATCTGCAGTCTTCAATCCTCAATCCTCAATCCTCAATCCTCATTCTCCAATCCTCAATCCTCAATCCTCAATCCTCAATCCTCAATTTTCAATCCTCAATACTCAATCTTAAATCTTCAATCCTCAATCCTCTATCCTCAACCCTCAATCGTCAGTCTTCAATCCCCAATACTCAATCTTCAATCCTCAATCCTCAATCCTCAATCCTCGTTCCTCAAACCTCAATCCTTAACCCTCATTCCTCATCCTCAATTCTCAATTCTCAATCCTCAATCATCAATCCTCAATATTCAATCCTCAATAATCAATCTCCAATCCTAGATCCCCAATCCCCAATCTTCAATCCTCAATCCTCAATCTTCAATCCTCAATCCTCAATCCTCAATACTCAATTTTCAATCCTCAATCTTCAATCCTCAATACTCAATATTCAATCCTCCATCCTCAATCCTCAGTCGTCAGTCTTCAATCCTCAATACTCAATCTTCAATCCTCAATCCTCAATCCTCAATCCTCAATCCTCAATCTTCAATCCTCAATACTCAATCTGCAGTCTTCAATCCTCAATCCCCAGTTCTCAATCTTCAATCCTCAATGCTCAATCCTCAATCCTCAATCCTCAGTCCTCAATCCTCAATCCTCAACCCTCAAACCTCAATCATCAACCGTCAGTCCTCGTCCTCAAACGTCAACACTCAATCCTCAATCCTCAATCTTCAATCCTCAATACTCAATATTCAATACTCAATCCTCAATCGTCAATCATCAATCTTCAATCCTCAATCCTCAATCCTCAATCCTCAATCCTGAATCCTCAATCCTCAATCCTCAATCCTCAATCCTCATTCTTCAATCCTCAATACCCAATCCTCAACCTTCAATCCTCAATACTCAATCCTCAATCCTCAATCCTCAATCCTCAATCCTCAATCCTCAATATTCAATCCTCAACCCTCAATCCTCAATCCTCAATACTCAGTCTTCAATCCTCAATCCTCAATCCTCAATCCTCAATCCTCAATCCTCGTTCTTCAATACTCAATACCCAATCCTGAATCTTCAATCCTCAATACTCAGTCTTCAATCCTCAATCCTCAATCCTCAGTCCTCAAACCTCAATCCTGAATCCTCAATCCTGATTCCTCAATCTTCAGCCCCGTGTCCTCAACAATCAGTTGATAATCCTCAATCCTCAATATAATATCCTCAATTCACAGTTTTCAATACTCAATACTCAATCTGCAATCTTCAGATCTCTATCCACAAACATCAATTCTTATCACACAACCCTGAATACTCAGACCCTAATCCTCAATCCTCAATCCTCAATCCTCAATCCTCAATCCTCATTCCTCAATCTTAACCTTCAATCCTCAATACTCAACCTTCAGTCCTCAATCCTCAATCCTCAATACTCAACCTTCAGTCCTCAATCCTCAATCCTCAATCCTCAATCCTCAATCTTCAATCCTCAATACTCAATCTTCAATACTCAATCCTCAATCCTCAATCCTCAATGCTCAATCCTCAATCCTCAATCCTCAGTCCTCAATCCTCAATCCTCAACCCTCAAACCTCAATCCTCAAATGTCAGTCCTCGTCCTCAATCGCCAACACTCAATCCTCAATCCACAATCTTCAATCATCAATACTCAATATCCAATACTCAATCCTCAATCTTCAATCCTCAATCTTCAATCCTCAATCCTCAATCCTCAATCCTCAATCCTCAATCCTCAATCCTCAAACCTCAATCCTCAATCCTCATTCTTCAATCCTCAATACCCAGTCCTCAATCTTCAATCCTCAATCCTCAATCCTCAATCCTCAATCCTCAATCCTCAATCCTCAATCTTCAATCCTCAGTCCCAAATCCTCAATCTTCAATACTCAATCCTCAATCCTCAATCTTCAATCCTCAATACTCAGTCTTCAATCCTCAATCCTCAATCCTCAATCCTCAATCCTCAATCCTCATTCTTCAATCCTCAATACCCAATCCTGAATCTTCAATCCTCAATCCTCAATCCTCAATTCTAAATCCTCAATCCTCAATCCTCAATCCTCAATCCTCAACCCTCAATCTTAATCTTCAATCCTCAGTACTCAACCCTCAATACTCAATCTTCAATCCTCAATCCTCAATCCTCAATCCTCAATCCTCAATCCTCAATCCTCAATCCTCAATCCTCAATCGTCAATCTTCAATCCTCAATACTCAATCTTCAATCCTCAATCCTCAATACTCAATACTCAACCCTCATTCTTCAATCCTCAATACCCAATCCTCAATCTTCAATCCTCAATCCTCAATCCTCAATACTCAATCCTCAATCTTCAATCCTCAATCCTCAATCCTCAATCTTCAATCCTCATTCTTCAATCCTCAATACCCAATCCTCAATCTTCAATCCTCAATCCTCAATCCTCAATCCTCAATCCCCAAACCTCAATCTTCAATCCTCAGTTCCATATCCTCAATCTTCAATACTCAATCTTCAATCCTCAATCCTCAATACTCAATATTCAACCCTCATTCTTCAATCCTCAATACCCAATCCTCAATCCTCAATCCTCAATCCTCAATCCTCAATCCTCAATCCTCAATCCTCAGTCCCCAGTCCTCAAACCTCAATCCTCAACCCTCAGCCCTCATCCTCAATCCTCAATCCTCAATCCTCAATCCTCAATCCTCAATATTCAATTCTCAATACTCAATCTTCAATCCTCAATCCTCAATCCTCAATCCTCAATCCTCAATACTCAATCCTCAATCATCAATTTTCAATCCTCAATCTTCAATCCTCAATACTCAATATTCAATCCTCCATCCTCAATCGTCAATCGTCAGTCTTCAATCCTCAATACTCAATCTTCAATCCTCAATCCTCAATCCTCAATCCCCAATCCTCAATCTTCAATCCTCAATACTCAATCTGGAGTCTTCAATCCTCTAAACCCCAATCCTCAATCCTCATTCTTCAATCCTCAATCCTCAATCCTCAATCCTCAATCCTCAATGCTCAATCCTCAATCCTCAATCCTCAATCCTCAATCCTCAATTTTCAATGCTCAATCTTCAATCCTCAATACTCAATATTCAATCCTCCATCCTCAATCCTCAGTCGTCAGTCTTCAATCCTCAATACTCAATCTTCAATCCTCAATCCTCAATTCTGAATCCTCAATCCTTAACCTTCAATCCTCAATACTCAATCTGCAATCTTCAATCCTCAATCCTCAATCCTCAATCCTCATTCTCCAATCCTCAATCCTCAATCCTCAATCCTCAATCCTCAATTTTCAATCCTCAATACTCAATCTTAAATCCTCAATCCTCAATCCTCTATCCTCAACACTCAATCGTCAGTCTTCAATCCCAAATACTCAATCTTCAATCCTCAATCCTCAATCCTCAATCCTCGTTCCTCAAACCTCAATCCTCAACCCTCATTCCTCATCCTCAATTCTCAATTCTCAATCCTCAATCCTCAATACTCAATATTCAATCCTCAATAAGCAATCTCCAATCCTAGATCCTCAATCCCCAATCTTCAATCCTCAACCCTCAATCTTCAATCCTCAATCCCCAGTCCTCAATCTTCAATCCTCAATGCTCAATCCTCAATCCTCAATCCTCAGTCCTCAATCCTCAATCCTCAATCCTCATTCTACAATCCTCAATACCCAATGCTCAATCTTCAATCCTCAATCCTCAATCCTCAATTCTCAATCCTCAATCCTCAGTCCTCAGTCCTCAAACCTCAATCCTCAACCCTCAGCCCTCATCCTGAATCCTCAATCCTAAATTCTCAAACCTCAAACCTCAAACCTCAATCCTCAACCGTCAGTCCTCGTCCTCAATCCTCAACCCTCAATCCTCAATCCTCAATCTTCAATCCTCAATACTCAATATTCACTTATCAATCCTCAATCCTCAATCCTCAATCTTCAATCCTCAATCCTCAAACCTCAATCCTTAATCCTCAATCCTCAGTCCTCAAAACTCAAACCTGAATCCTCAATCCTGAATCCTCAACCTTCAGAACTCAGTCCTCAACAATCAGTTTTCAATTCTCAATCCTCAATAGAATACAATCAATTCACAGTTTTCAATACTCAATACTCAATCTGCAATCTTCAAATCTCTATCCACAAACATCAATTCTCATCATTCAACCCTCAACACTCAGTCCCCAATTCTCAATCTTCAACACTCAATCCTCAATCCTCAATCCTCAATCCTCAATATACAATCCTCAATACTCAACCTTCAATATTCCATCCTCAATCCACAATCCACAATCCTCAATCCTCAATCCTCCAACGTTAGCCATCAATCCTCAATACTCAATCTTCAATCCTCAATCCTCAATCCTCAATTCTCAGTCCTCAGCCCTCAAACCTCAATCCTCAACCCTCAGGCCTCATCCTCAATCCTCAATTATCAATCCTCAATCCTCAATCTTCAATCCTCAATACTCAATCATCAATCCTCAATCCTCAATTATCTATCCTCAATCCTCAGCCCTCAGTCCTCAAACCTCAATCGTCAACCCTCAGCCCTCATCCTCAATCCTCAATCGTGAATCTTCAATCCTCAATCCTCAATCCTCATGCCTCAATCCTCAATCCCCAATCCTCAGTCATCAAACCTCAATCCTGAATCCTCAATCTTCAGACCTCAGACCTGAACAATCAGATGTCAATCCTCAATCCTCAATAGAATATTATCAATTCACAGTTTTCAATACTCAATACTCAATCCGCAATCTTCAAATTTCTATCCACAGACATCAATTCTCGTCACTCAACCCTCAACACTTAGTCCCCAATCCTCAATCTTCAATCCTCAAACCTCAATCATCAATCCTCAATCCTCAATCCTCAATCTTCAATCATCAATACTCAGTCTTCAATCCTCAATCCTCAATCCTCAATCCTCAATCCTCGTTCTTCAATCCTAAATACACAATCCTCAATCTTCAATCCTCAATCCTCAATCCTCAATTCTCAATCCTCAATCCTCAATGCACAGACCTCAAACATCAATACTCAACCCTCAGTCCTCGTCCTCAATCCACAACAGTCAATCCTCAATCCAAAATCTTCAATCATCAATATTCAATCTTCAGTCCTCAATCCTCAATCCTCAATCCTCAATCCTAAATGTTCAATCCGCAATACCCAATCCTCAATCTTCAGTCCTCAATCCTCAATCCTCAATCCTCAATCCTCAATACTCAATCCTCAATCCTCAGTCCTCAAACCTCAAACCTCAACCTTCAATCCTCAATACTCAATCTTCAAACCTCCGGCCTCAACTCTCAATCCTCAATCCTCAATCCTCAATCGTCAGGCTTCATTCCTCAATACTCAATCTTCAATCATCTATCCTCAATCCTCATTCCTCAATCCTCATTCTTCAATCCTCAATACACAATCCTCAATCTTCAATCCTCAATCCTCAATCCTCAATTCTCAATCCTCAATCCTCAATCCTCAATCCTCAGACCTCAAACATCAATACCCAACCCACAGTCCTCGTCCTCAATCCACAACCCTCAATCCTCGATCCTCAATCTTCAATCATCAATATTCAATCTTCAATCCTCAATCCTCAATCCTCAATACTCAATCCTCAATCCTCAATCCTCAATCCTCAATCCTCAATACTCAATACTCAATCCTCAATCCTCAACCTTCAATCTTCAATACTCAATCTTCATTCCTCAATCCTCAATCCTCAATCCTCAACCGTCAGTCCTCGTCCTCAATCCTCAACCCACAATTCTCAATCCTCAATCTTCAATCCTCAATACTCAATATTCAATCTTCAATCCTCAACCCTCAATCCTCAATCTTCAATCCTCAATCCTCAATCCTCAATCCTCAATCCTCATTCTTCAATCCTCAATACACAATCCTCAATCTTCAATCCTCAATCATCAATCCTCAATTCTCAATCCTCAATCCTCAGTCCTCAGTCCTCAAACCTCAATCCTCAACACTCAGCCCTCATCCTCAATCCTCAATACTCAATACTCAATCCTCAATCTTCAATCCTCAATACTCAATCTTGAATAATCAATCCTCAATCCTCAATTCTCAATCCTCAATCCTCAGTCCTCAGTCCTCAAACCTCAATCCTCAACACTCAGCCCTCATCCTCAATCCTCAATACTCAATACTCAATCCTCAATCTTCTATCCTCAATACTCAATCTTCAATAATCAATCCTCAATTCTCAATCCTCAATACTCAATCCTCAATCGTCAATCCTCAATCCCCAATCCTCAATCTTCAATCCCCAATCCTCAATCCTCAATCTTCAATCCTCAATCTTCAATCCTCAATACTCAATCTTCAATCCTGAATCCTCAATCCTCAGTCCTCAATCCTCAATCCTCATTCCTCAATCTTCAATCCTCAATACTCAATCTTCAATCCTCCATCCTCAATCCTCAATCCTCAATCCTCAATCCTCAATCGTCAGGCATCAATCCTCAATACTCCATCTTCAATCCTCAATCCTCAGTCCTCATTCCTCAATCCTCATTTTTCAATCCTCAATACCTAATCCTCAATCTTCAATCCTCAGCCCTCAATCCTCAATTCTCAATCGTCAATCCTCAGTCCTCAGTCCTCAAAGCTCAATCCTCAACCCTCAGGCCTCATCCCCAATCCTCAATCCTCAATCTTCAACCCTCGATCCTCAATCCTCAATACTCAATCCTCAATCCTCAATCCTCAATCCTCAATCGTCAGTCTTCAATCCTCAATACTTAATATTTAATCCTCAATACTCAATCCTTAATCCTCAATACTCATCCTTCAATCGTCAATACTCGATCCTTAATCTTCAATCCTCAACCCTCAATCATCAATTCTCAATCCTCAATCCCCAGTCCTCAGTCCTCAAACTTCAATCCACAACCCTCAGCCCTCATCCTCAATCCTCAATCGACAATCCTCAATCCTCAATCTTCAATCCTCAATCCCCAGTCCTCAAACCTCAATTCTGAATCCTCAATCCTGAATCCTCAATCTTTAGACATCAGACCTCAACAATCAGATGTCAATCCTCAATCCTCAATAGAATATCATCAATTCACAGTTTTTGAAACCCAATACTCAATCTGCAATCTGCAAATCTCTATCCACAAACACCAATTCTCATCACTCAACCCTCAACACTCAGTCCCCAATCCTCAATCTTCAACCCTCAATCCTCAATACTCAATCCTCAATCCTCAACTTTCAGTACTCAATACTCAATCTTCAATCCTCAATCCTCAACCGTCAGTCCTCGTCCTCAATCCTCAACCCTCAATTCTCAATCCTCAATCTTCAATCCTCAATCCTCAAACCTCAATCCTCAATCCTCATTCTTCAATCCTCAATACACAATCCTCAATCTTCAATCCTCAATCCTCAATCCTCAATTCTCAATCCTCAATCCTCAGTCCTCAGTCCTCAAACCTCAACCCTCAACACTCAGCCCTCATCCTCAATCCTCAATACTCAATACTCAATCCTCAATCTTCAATCCTCAATACTCAACCGTCAGTCGTCGTCCTCAATCCTCAACCCACAATTCTCAATCCTCAATCTTCAATCCTCAATACTCAATATTCAATCCTCAATCCTCAACCCTCAATCCTCAATCTTCAATCCTCAATCCTCAATCCTCAATCCTCAATCCTCATTCTTCAATCCTCAATACACAATCCTCAATCTTCAATCCTCAATCCTCAATCCTCAATTCTCAATCCTCAATCCTCAGTACTCAGTCCTCAAACCTCAATCCTCAACACTCAGCCCTCATCCTCAATCCTCAATACTCAATACTCAATCCTCAATCTTCAATCCTCAATACTCAATCTTCAATAATCAATCCTCAATTCTCAATCCTCAATACTCAATCCTCAATCGTCAATCCTCAATCCCCAATCCTCAATCTTCAATCCTCAATCCTCAATCCTCAATCTTCAATCCTCAATCTTCAATCCTCAATACTCAATCTTCAATCCTGAATCCTCAATCCTCAATCCTCAATCCTCAATCCTCATTCCTCAATCTTCAATCCTCAATACTCAATCTTCAATCCTCCATCCTCAATCCTCAATCCTCAATCCTCAATCCTCAATCGTCAGGCATCAATCCTCAATCTTCAATCATCAATACTCAGTCTTCAATCCTCAATCCTCAATCCTCAATCCTCAATCCTCGTTCTTCAATCCTCAATACACAATCCTCAATCTTCAATCCTCAATCCTCAATCCTCAATTCTCAATCCTCAATCCTCAATGCACAGACCTCAAACATCAATACTCAACCCTCAGTCCTCGTCCTCAATCCACAACAGTCAATACTCAATCCAAAATCTTCAATCATCAATATTCAATCTTCAGTCCTCAATCCTCAATCCTCAATCCTCAATCCTAAATGTACAATCCGCAATACCCAATCCTCAATCTTCAGTCCTCAATCCTCAATCCTCAATCCTCAATCCTCAATACTCAATCCTCAATCTTCAATCCTCAATCCTCAATACTCAATCTTCAATCCTCAATCTTCAATCCTCAATACTCAATCCTCAATCCTCAATCCTCAATCCTCAATCCTCAATACTCAATACTCAATCCTCAATCCTCAACCTTCAATCCTCAATACTCAACCTTCATTCCTCAAACCTCAATCCTCAATCCTCAACCGTCAGTCGTCGTCCTCAATCCTCAACCCACAATTCTCAATCCTCAATCTTCAATCCTCAATACTCAATATTCAATCCTCAATCCTCAACCCTCAATCCTCAATCTTCAATGCTCAATCCTCAATCCTCAATCCTCAATCCTCATTCTTCAATCCTCAATACACAATCCTCAATCTTCAATCCTCAATCCTCAATCCTCAATTCTCAATCCTCAATCCTCAGTACTCAGTCCTCAAACCTCAATCCTCAACTCTCAGCCCTCATCCTCAATCCTCAATACTCAATACTCAATCCTCAATCTTCAATCCTCAATACTCAATCTTCAATAATCAATCCTCAATTCTCAATCCTCAATACTCAATCCTCAATCGTCAATCCTCAATCCCCAATCCTCAATCTTCAATCCTCAATCCTCAATCCTCAATTCTCAATCCTCAATCCTCAATCCTCAGACCTCAAACATCAATACCCAACCCACAGTCCTCGTCCTCAATCCACAACCCTCAATCCTCGATCCTCAATCTTCAATCATCAATATTCAATCTTCAATGCTCAATCCTCAATCCTCAATACTCAATCCTCAATCCTCAATCCTCAATACTCAACCATCAATACTCAATTCTCAATACTCAATAGAATATCCTGAATTCTCAGGCTTCAATACTCAAACCTCAACACTCAACCCTCATTCCTCAATCCTCAATACTCAATATTCAATCCTCAATCCTCAATCCTCAATCCTCAATCCTCAATCGTCAGCACCCAATCCTCAATACTCAATCTTCAATCCTCAATCATCAATCCTCAATCCTCAATCGTCACACCTCATTCTACAATCCTCAATACCCAATCCTCAATCTTCAATCCTCAATCCTCAATCCTCAAAACTCAAACCTGAATCCTCAATCCTGAATCCTCAATCTTCAGAACTCAGTCTTCAACAATCAGTTGTCAATTATCAATCCTCAATAGAATATAATAAATTCACAGTTTTCAATACTCAATACACAATCTGCAATCTTCAAATCTCTATCGACAAACATCAATTCTCATCATTCAACCCTCAACACTCAGTCCCCAATCCTCAATACTCAATCTTCAATCCTCAATCCTCAATCCTCAATCGTCAAACCTCATTCTACAATCCTCAATCCTCCATCCTCAATCCACAATCCTCAATCCTCAATCCTCCAACGTCAGGCATCAATCCTCAATACTCAATCATCAATCCTCAACCCTCAACTCTCAGTCCTCAGCCCTCAAACCTCAATCCTCAGGCCTCAGACCTCATCCTCAATCCTCAATTATCAATCCTCAATCCTCAACCTTCAATCCTCAATACTCAATCATCAATCCTCAATCCTCAATTCTCTATCCTCAATCCTCAGCCTCAGTCCTCAAACCTCAATCGTCAACCCTCAGCCCTCAGCCCTCAAACCTCAATCCTCAGGCCTCAGACCTCATCCTCAATCCTCAATTATCAATCCTCAATCCTCAACCTTCAATCCTCAATACTCAATCATCAATCCTCAATCCTCAATCCTCAATTCTCTATCCTCAATCCTCAGCCCTCAGTCCTCAAACCTCAATCGTCAACCCTCAGCCCTCAGCCCTCATCCTCAATCCTCAATCCTCAATCTTCAATCCTTAATCCTCAATGCTCGTGCCTCAATCCTCAATCCTCAGTCCTCAGTCCTCAAACCTCAATCCTCAACACTCAGCCCTCATCCTCAATCCTCAATACTCAATACTCAATCCTCAATCTTCAATCATCAATACTCAATCTTCAATAATCAATCCTCAATTCTCAATCCTCAATACTCAATCCTCAATCGTCAATCCTCAATCCCCAATCCTCAATCTTCAATCCTCAATCCTCAATCCTCAATCTTCAATCCTCAACCTTCAATCCTCAATACTCAATCTTCAATCCTGAATCCTCAATCCTCAATCCTCAATCCTCAATCCTCATTCCTCAATCTTCAATCCTCAATACTCAATCTTCAATCCTCCATCCTCAATCCTCAATCCTCAATCCTCAATCCTCAATCCTCAACACCCAATCCTCAAACTTCAATCCTCAATCCTCAATCCTCAGACCTCAATACTCAATCTTCAATCCTCAATACTCAATCTTCAATCCTCAATCCTCAAACCTCAAACCTCAATACTCATTCTTCAATCCTCAACACCCAATCCTCAATCCTCAATCCTCAATCCCCAATCCTCAATTCTCAATCCTCAATCCTCAATCCTCAGACCTCGAACATCAATACTCAACACTCAGTCCTCGTCCTCAATCCACAACCCTCAATCCTCGATCCTCAATCTTCAATCATCAATTTTCAATCTTCAATCCT
Organism: Calliopsis andreniformis; assembly: GCF_051401765.1. Taxonomy (NCBI): domain Eukaryota; kingdom Metazoa; phylum Arthropoda; class Insecta; order Hymenoptera; family Andrenidae; genus Calliopsis; species Calliopsis andreniformis. The sequence continues at coordinate 2,360,767 of NW_027480491.1, read as the reverse complement.
CAATCCTCAATCCTCAATACTCAATCCTCAATCCTCAATCCTCAGTACTCAACCATCAATCCTCAATTCTCAATGCTCAATAAAATATCCTGAATCCTCAGGATTCAATACTCAAACCTCAACACTCAACCCTCAATACTCAATCCTCAATCCTCAATCCTCAATCCTCAATCCTCAATTCTCAATCCTCAATCCTCAATCCTCAGACCTCAAACATCAATACTCAACACTCAGTCCTCGTCCTCAATCCACAACACTCAATCCTCGATCCACATCCTCAATCCTCAATCCTCAATTTTCAATCCTAAATACTCAATCTTCAATCCTCAATCCTCAATCCTCAATCCTCAATCCTCAATCCTCAATCTTCAATCCTCAATCCTCAATCCTCAAAACTCAAACCTGAATCCTCAATCCTGAATCCTCAATCTTCAGAACTCAGTCTTCAACAATCAGTTGTCAATTATCAATCCTCAATAGAATATAATAAATTCACAGTTTTCAATACTCAATACACAATCTGCAATCTTCAAATCTCTATCGACAAACATCAATTCTCATCATTCAACCCTCAACACTCAGTCCCCAATCCTCAATACTCAATCTTCAATCCTCAATCCTCAATCCTCAATCGTCAAACCTCATTCTACAATCCTCAATCCTCCATCCTCAATCCACAATCCTCAATCCTCAATCCTCCAACGTCAGGCATCAATCCTCAATACTCAATCATCAATCCTCAACCCTCAACTCTCAGTCCTCAGCCCTCAAACCTCAATCCTCAGGCCTCAGACCTCATCCTCAATCCTCAATTATCAATCCTCAATCCTCAACCTTCAATCCTCAATACTCAATCATCAATCCTCAATCCTCAATTCTCTATCCTCAATCCTCAGCCTCAGTCCTCAAACCTCAATCGTCAACCCTCAGCCCTCAGCCCTCAAACCTCAATCCTCAGGCCTCAGACCTCATCCTCAATCCTCAATTATCAATCCTCAATCCTCAACCTTCAATCCTCAATACTCAATCATCAATCCTCAATCGTCAATCCTCAATTCTCTATCCTCAATCCTCAATCCTCAATTCTCAATCCCCAATCCTCAATCTTCAATCCTCAATCCTCAATCCTCAATCTTCAATCCTCAACCTTCAATCCTCAATACTCAATCTTCAATCCTGAATCCTCAATCCTCAATCCTCAATCCTCAATCCTCATTCCTCAATCTTCAATCCTCAATACTCAATCTTCAATCCTCCATCCTCAATCCTCAATCCTCAATCCTCAATCCTCAATCCTCAACACCCAATCCTCAAACTTCAATCCTCAATCCTCAATCCTCAGACCTCAATACTCAATCTTCAATCCTCAATACTCAATCTTCAATCCTCAATCCTCAAACCTCAAACCTCAATACTCATTCTTCAATCCTCAACACCCAATCCTCAATCCTCAATCCTCAATCCCCAATCCTCAATTCTCAATCCTCAATCCTCAATCCTCAGACCTCGAACATCAATACTCAACACTCAGTCCTCGTCCTCAATCCACAACCCTCAATCCTCGATCCTCAATCTTCAATCATCAATTTTCAATCTTCAATCCTCAATCCTCAATCCTCAATACTCAATCCTCAATCCTCAATCCTCAGTACTCAACCATCAATCCTCAATTCTCAATGCTCAATAAAATATCCTGAATCCTCAGGATTCAATACTCAAACCTCAACACTCAACCCTCAATACTCAATCCTCAATCCTCAATCCTCAATCCTCAATCCTCAATTCTCAATCCTCAATCCTCAATCCTCAGACCTCAAACATCAATACTCAACACTCAGTCCTCGTCCTCAATCCACAACACTCAATCCTCGATCCACATCCTCAATCCTCAATCCTCAATTTTCAATCCTAAATACTCAATCTTCAATCCTCAATCCTCAATCCTCAATCCTCAATCCTCAATCCTCAATCTTCAATCCTCAATCCTCAATCCTCAAAACTCAAACCTGAATCCTCAATCCTGAATCCTCAATCTTCAGAACTCAGTCTTCAACAATCAGTTGTCAATTATCAATCCTCAATAGAATATAATAAATTCACAGTTTTCAATACTCAATACACAATCTGCAATCTTCAAATCTCTATCGACAAACATCAATTCTCATCATTCAACCCTCAACACTCAGTCCCCAATCCTCAATACTCAATCTTCAATCCTCAATCCTCAATCCTCAATCGTCAAACCTCATTCTACAATCCTCAATCCTCCATCCTCAATCCACAATCCTCAATCCTCAATCCTCCAACGTCAGGCATCAATCCTCAATACTCAATCATCAATCCTCAACCCTCAACTCTCAGTCCTCAGCCCTCAAACCTCAATCCTCAGGCCTCAGACCTCATCCTCAATCCTCAATTATCAATCCTCAATCCTCAACCTTCAATCCTCAATACTCAATCATCAATCCTCAATCCTCAATTCTCTATCCTCAATCCTCAGCCTCAGTCCTCAAACCTCAATCGTCAACCCTCAGCCCTCAGCCCTCAAACCTCAATCCTCAGGCCTCAGACCTCATCCTCAATCCTCAATTATCAATCCTCAATCCTCAACCTTCAATCCTCAATACTCAATCATCAATCCTCAATCCTCAATCCTCAATTCTCTATCCTCAATCCTCAATCCTCAATTCTCAATCCTCAATCCTCAATGCACAGACCTCAAACATCAATACTCAACCCTCAGTCCTCGTCCTCAATCCACAACAGTCAATCCTCAATCCAAAATCTTCAATCATCAATATTCAATCTTCAGTCCTCAATCCTCAATCCTCAATCCTCAATCCTAAATGTTCAATCCGCAATACCCAATCCTCAATCTTCAGTCCTCAATCCTCAATCCTCAATCCTCAATCCTCAATACTCAATCCTCAATCCTCAGTCCTCAAACCTCAAACCTCAACCTTCAATCCTCAATACTCAATCTTCAAACCTCCGGCCTCAACTCTCAATCCTCAATCCTCAATCCTCAATCGTCAGGCTTCATTCCTCAATACTCAATCTTCAATCATCTATCCTCAATCCTCATTCCTCAATCCTCATTCTTCAATCCTCAATACACAATCCTCAATCTTCAATCCTCAATCCTCAATCCTCAATTCTCAATCCTCAATCCTCAATCCTCAATCCTCAGACCTCAAACATCAATACCCAACCCACAGTCCTCGTCCTCAATCCACAACCCTCAATCCTCGATCCTCAATCTTCAATCATCAATATTCAATCTTCAATCCTCAATTCTCAATCCTCAATACTCAATCCTCAATCCTCAATCCTCAATCCTCAATCCTCAATACTCAATACTCAATCCTCAATCCTCAACCTTCAATCTTCAATACTCAATCTTCATTCCTCAATCCTCAATCCTCAATCCTCAACCGTCAGTCCTCGTCCTCAATCCTCAACCCACAATTCTCAATCCTCAATCTTCAATCCTCAATACTCAATATTCAATCCTCAATCCTCAACCCTCAATCCTCAATCTTCAATCCTCAATCCTCAATCCTCAATCCTCAATCCTCATTCTTCAATCCTCAATACACAATCCTCAATCTTCAATCCTCAATCATCAATCCTCAATTCTCAATCCTCAATCCTCAGTCCTCAGTCCTCAAACCTCAATCCTCAACACTCAGCCCTCATCCTCAATCCTCAATACTCAATACTCAATCCTCAATCTTCAATCCTCAATACTCAATCTTGAATAATCAATCCTCAATCCTCAATTCTCAATCCTCAATCCTCAGTCCTCAGTCCTCAAACCTCAATCCTCAACACTCAGCCCTCATCCTCAATCCTCAATACTCAATACTCAATCCTCAATCTTCAATCCTCAATACTCAATCTTCAATAATCAATCCTCAATTCTCAATCCTCAATACTCAATCCTCAATCGTCAATCCTCAATCCCCAATCCTCAATCTTCAATCCCCAATCCTCAATCCTCAATCTTCAATCCTCAATCTTCAATCCTCAATACTCAATCTTCAATCCTGAATCCTCAATCCTCAGTCCTCAATCCTCAATCCTCATTCCTCAATCTTCAATCCTCAATACTCAATCTTCAATCCTCCATCCTCAATCCTCAATCCTCAATCCTCAATCCTCAATCGTCAGGCATCAATCCTCAATACTCCATCTTCAATCCTCAATCCTCAGTCCTCATTCCTCAATCCTCATTTTTCAATCCTCAATACCTAATCCTCAATCTTCAATCCTCAGCCCTCAATCCTCAATTCTCAATCGTCAATCCTCAGTCCTCAGTCCTCAAAGCTCAATCCTCAACCCTCAGGCCTCATCCCCAATCCTCAATCCTCAATCTTCAACCCTCGATCCTCAATCCTCAATACTCAATCCTCAATCCTCAATCCTCAATCGTCAGTCTTCAATCCTCAATACTTAATATTTAATCCTCAATACTCAATCCTCAATCCTCAATACTCATCCTTCAATCGTCAATACTCGATCCTTAATCTTCAATCCTCAACCCTCAATCATCAATTCTCAATCCTCAATCCCCAGTCCTCAGTCCTCAAACTTCAATCCACAACCCTCAGCCCTCATCCTCAATCCTCAATCGACAATCCTCAATCCTCAATCTTCAATCCTCAATCCCCAGTCCTCAAACCTCAATTCTGAATCCTCAATCCTGAATCCTCAATCTTTAGACATCAGACCTCAACAATCAGATGTCAATCCTCAATCCTCAATAGAATATCATCAATTCACAGTTTTTGAAACCCAATACTCAATCTGCAATCTGCAAATCTCTATCCACAAACACCAATTCTCATCACTCAACCCTCAACACTCAGTCCCCAATCCTCAATCTTCAACCCTCAATCCTCAATACTCAATCCTCAATCCTCAACTTTCAGTACTCAATACTCAATCTTCAATCCTCAATCCTCAACCGTCAGTCCTCGTCCTCAATCCTCAACCCTCAATTCTCAATCCTCAATCTTCAATCCTCAATCCTCAAACCTCAATCCTCAATCCTCATTCTTCAATCCTCAATACACAATCCTCAATCTTCAATCCTCAATCCTCAATCCTCAATTCTCAATCCTCAATCCTCAGTCCTCAGTCCTCAAACCTCAACCCTCAACACTCAGCCCTCATCCTCAATCCTCAATACTCAATACTCAATCCTCAATCTTCAATCCTCAATACTCAACCGTCAGTCGTCGTCCTCAATCCTCAACCCACAATTCTCAATCCTCAATCTTCAATCCTCAATACTCAATATTCAATCCTCAATCCTCAACCCTCAATCCTCAATCTTCAATCCTCAATCCTCAATCCTCAATCCTCAATCCTCATTCTTCAATCCTCAATACACAATCCTCAATCTTCAATCCTCAATCCTCAATCCTCAATTCTCAATCCTCAATCCTCAGTACTCAGTCCTCAAACCTCAATCCTCAACACTCAGCCCTCATCCTCAATCCTCAATACTCAATACTCAATCCTCAATCTTCAATCCTCAATACTCAATCTTCAATAATCAATCCTCAATTCTCAATCCTCAATACTCAATCCTCAATCGTCAATCCTCAATCCCCAATCCTCAATCTTCAATCCTCAATCCTCAATCCTCAATCTTCAATCCTCAATCTTCAATCCTCAATACTCAATCTTCAATCCTGAATCCTCAATCCTCAATCCTCAATCCTCAATCCTCATTCCTCAATCTTCAATCCTCAATACTCAATCTTCAATCCTCCATCCTCAATCCTCAATCCTCAATCCTCAATCCTCAATCGTCAGGCATCAATCCTCAATCTTCAATCATCAATACTCAGTCTTCAATCCTCAATCCTCAATCCTCAATCCTCAATCCTCGTTCTTCAATCCTCAATACACAATCCTCAATCTTCAATCCTCAATCCTCAATCCTCAATTCTCAATCCTCAATCCTCAATGCACAGACCTCAAACATCAATACTCAACCCTCAGTCCTCGTCCTCAATCCACAACAGTCAATACTCAATCCAAAATCTTCAATCATCAATATTCAATGTTCAGTCCTCAATCCTCAATCCTCAATCCTCAATCCTAAATGTACAATCCGCAATACCCAATCCTCAATCTTCAGTCCTCAATCCTCAATCCTCAATCCTCAATCCTCAATACTCAATCCTCAATCTTCAATCCTCAATCCTCAATACTCAATCTTCAATCCTCAATCTTCAATCCTCAATACTCAATCCTCAATCCTCAATCCTCAATCCTCAATCCTCAATACTCAATACTCAATCCTCAATCCTCAACCTTCAATCCTCAATACTCAACCTTCATTCCTCAAACCTCAATCCTCAATCCTCAACCGTCAGTCGTCGTCCTCAATCCTCAACCCACAATTCTCAATCCTCAATCTTCAATCCTCAATACTCAATATTCAATCCTCAATCCTCAACCCTCAATCCTCAATCTTCAATGCTCAATCCTCAATCCTCAATCCTCAATCCTCATTCTTCAATCCTCAATACACAATCCTCAATCTTCAATCCTCAATCCTCAATCCTCAATTCTCAATCCTCAATCATCAGTACTCAGTCCTCAAACCTCAATCCTCAACTCTCAGCCCTCATCCTCAATCCTCAATACTCAATACTCAATCCTCAATCTTCAATCCTCAATACTCAATCTTCAATAATCAATCCTCAATTCTCAATCCTCAATACTCAATCCTCAATCGTCAATCCTCAATCCCCAATCCTCAATCTTCAATCCTCAATCCTCAATCCTCAATTCTCAATCCTCAATCCTCAATCCTCAGACCTCAAACATCAATACCCAACCCACAGTCCTCGTCCTCAATCCACAACCCTCAATCCTCGATCCTCAATCTTCAATCATCAATATTCAATCTTCAATGCTCAATCCTCAATCCTCAATACTCAATCCTCAATCCTCAATCCTCAATACTCAACCATCAATACTCAATTCTCAATACTCAATAGAATATCCTGAATTCTCAGGCTTCAATACTCAAACCTCAACACTCAACCCTCATTCCTCAATCCTCAATACTCAATATTCAATCCTCAATCCTCAATCCTCAATCCTCAATCCTCAATCGTCAGTACCCAATCCTCAATACTCAATCTTCAATCCTCAATCATCAATCCTCAATCCTCAATCGTCACACCTCATTCTACAATCCTCAATACCCAATCCTCAATCTTCAATCCTCAATCCTCAATCCTCAAAACTCAAACCTGAATCCTCAATCCTGAATCCTCAATCTTCAGAACTCAGTCTTCAACAATCAGTTGTCAATTATCAATCCTCAATAGAATATAATAAATTCACAGTTTTCAATACTCAATACACAATCTGCAATCTTCAAATCTCTATCGACAAACATCAATTCTCATCATTCAACCCTCAACACTCAGTCCCCAATCCTCAATACTCAATCTTCAATCCTCAATCCTCAATCCTCAATCGTCAAACCTCATTCTACAATCCTCAATCCTCCATCCTCAATCCACAATCCTCAATCCTCAATCCTCCAACGTCAGGCATCAATCCTCAATACTCAATCATCAATCCTCAACCCTCAACTCTCAGTCCTCAGCCCTCAAACCTCAATCCTCAGGCCTCAGACCTCATCCTCAATCCTCAATTATCAATCCTCAATCCTCAACCTTCAATCCTCAATACTCAATCATCAATCCTCAATCCTCAATTCTCTATCCTCAATCCTCAGCCTCAGTCCTCAAACCTCAATCGTCAACCCTCAGCCCTCAGCCCTCAAACCTCAATCCTCAGGCCTCAGACCTCATCCTCAATCCTCAATTATCAATCCTCAATCCTCAACCTTCAATCCTCAATACTCAATCATCAATCCTCAATCCTCAATCCTCAATTCTCTATCCTCAATCCTCAGCCCTCAGTCCTCAAACCTCAATCGTCAACCCTCAGCCCTCAGCCCTCATCCTCAATCCTCAATCCTCAATCTTCAATCCTTAATCCTCAATGCTCGTGCCTCAATCCTCAATCCTCAGTCCTCAGTCCTCAAACCTCAATCCTCAACACTCAGCCCTCATCCTCAATCCTCAATACTCAATACTCAATCCTCAATCTTCAATCATCAATACTCAATCTTCAATAATCAATCCTCAATTCTCAATCCTCAATACTCAATCCTCAATCGTCAATCCTCAATCCCCAATCCTCAATCTTCAATCCTCAATCCTCAATCCTCAATCTTCAATCCTCAACCTTCAATCCTCAATACTCAATCTTCAATCCTGAATCCTCAATCCTCAATCCTCAATCCTCAATCCTCATTCCTCAATCTTCAATCCTCAATACTCAATCTTCAATCCTCCATCCTCAATCCTCAATCCTCAATCCTCAATCCTCAATCCTCAACACCCAATCCTCAAACTTCAATCCTCAATCCTCAATCCTCAGACCTCAATACTCAATCTTCAATCCTCAATACTCAATCTTCAATCCTCAATCCTCAAACCTCAAACCTCAATACTCATTCTTCAATCCTCAACACCCAATCCTCAATCCTCAATCCTCAATCCCCAATCCTCAATTCTCAATCCTCAATCCTCAATCCTCAGACCTCGAACATCAATACTCAACACTCAGTCCTCGTCCTCAATCCACAACCCTCAATCCTCGATCCTCAATCTTCAATCATCAATTTTCAATCTTCAATCCTCAATCCTCAATCCTCAATACTCAATCCTCAATCCTCAATCCTCAATCCTCAGTACTCAACCATCAATCCTCAATTCTCAATGCTCAATAAAATATCCTGAATCCTCAGGATTCAATACTCAAACCTCAACACTCAACCCTCAATACTCAATCCTCAATCCTCAATCCTCAATCCTCAATCCTCAATTCTCAATCCTCAATCCTCAATCCTCAGACCTCAAACATCAATACTCAACACTCAGTCCTCGTCCTCAATCCACAACACTCAATCCTCGATCCACAATCCTCAATCCTCAATCCTCAATTTTCAATCCTAAATACTCAATCTTCAATCCTCAATCCTCAATCCTCAATCCTCAATCCTCAATCCTCAATCTTCAATCCTCAATCCTCAATCCTCAAAACTCAAACCTGAATCCTCAATCCTGAATCCTCAATCTTCAGAACTCAGTCTTCAACAATCAGTTGTCAATTATCAATCCTCAATAGAATATAATAAATTCACAGTTTTCAATACTCAATACACAATCTGCAATCTTCAAATCTCTATCGACAAACATCAATTCTCATCATTCAACCCTCAACACTCAGTCCCCAATCCTCAATACTCAATCTTCAATCCTCAATCCTCAATCCTCAATCGTCAAACCTCATTCTACAATCCTCAATCCTCCATCCTCAATCCACAATCCTCAATCCTCAATCCTCCAACGTCAGGCATCAATCCTCAATACTCAATCATCAATCCTCAACCCTCAACTCTCAGTCCTCAGCCCTCAAACCTCAATCCTCAGGCCTCAGACCTCATCCTCAATCCTCAATTATCAATCCTCAATCCTCAACCTTCAATCCTCAATACTCAATCATCAATCCTCAATCCTCAATTCTCTATCCTCAATCCTCAGCCTCAGTCCTCAAACCTCAATCGTCAACCCTCAGCCCTCAGCCCTCAAACCTCAATCCTCAGGCCTCAGACCTCATCCTCAATCCTCAATTATCAATCCTCAATCCTCAACCTTCAATCCTCAATACTCAATCATCAATCCTCAATCCTCAATCCTCAATTCTCTATCCTCAATCCTCAGCCCTCAGTCCTCAAACCTCAATCGTCAACCCTCAGCCCTCAGCCCTCATCCTCAATCCTCAATCCTCAATCTTCAATCCTTAATCCTCAATGCTCGTGCCTCAATCCTCAATCCTCAGTCCTCAGTCCTCAAACCTCAATCCTCAACACTCAGCCCTCATCCTCAATCCTCAATACTCAATACTCAATCCTCAATCTTCAATCATCAATACTCAATCTTCAATAATCAATCCTCAATTCTCAATCCTCAATACTCAATCCTCAATCGTCAATCCTCAATCCCCAATCCTCAATCTTCAATCCTCAATCCTCAATCCTCAATCTTCAATCCTCAACTTTCAATCCTCAATACTCAATCTTCAATCCTGAATCCTCAATCCTCAATCCTCAATCCTCAATCCTCATTCCTCAATCTTCAATCCTCAATACTCAATCTTCAATCCTCCATCCTCAATCCTCAATCCTCAATCCTCAATCCTCAATCCTCAACACCCAATCCTCAAACTTCAATCCTCAATCCTCAATCCTCAGACCTCAATACACAATCTTCAATCCTCAATACTCAATCTTCAATCCTCAATCCTCAAACCTCAAACCTCAATACTCATTCTTCAATCCTCAACACCCAATCCTCAATCCTCAATCCTCAATCCCCAATCCTCAATTCTCAATCCTCAATCCTCAATCCTCAGACCTCGAACATCAATACTCAACACTCAGTCCTCGTCCTCAATCCAAAACCCTCAATCCTCGATCCTCAATCTTCAATCATCAATTTTCAATCTTCAATCCTCAATCCTCAATCCTCAATACTCAATCCTCAATCCTCAATCCTCAATCCTCAGTGCTCAACCATCAATCCTCAATTCTCAATGCTCAATAAAATATCCTGAATCCTCAGGATTCAATACTCAAACCTCAACACTCAACCCTCAATACTCAATCCTCAATCCTCAATCCTCAATCCTCAATCCTCAATTCTCAATCCTCAATCCTCAATCCTCAGACCTCAAACATCAATACTCAACACTCAGTCCTCGTCCTCAATCCACAACACTCAATCCTCGATCCACAATCCTCAATCCTCAATCCTCAATTTTCAATCCTAAATACTCAATCTTCAATCCTCAATCCTCAATCCTCAATCCTCAATCCTCAATCCTCAACCTTCAATCCTCAATCCTCAATCCTCAATTCTCAATCCTCAATCCTGAGTCCTCAGTCCTCAAACCTCAATCCTCAACACTCAGCCCTCATTCTCAATCCTCAATCCTCAATTCTCGGTCATCAGCCCTCAAACCTCAATCCTCAACCCTCAGACCTCATCCTCAATCCTCAATTATCAATCATCAATCCTCAATCTTCAATCCAGAATACTCAATCTTCAATCCTCAATACTCAATCTTCAATCTTCATCCTCAGTCCTCAATCCTCAATCCTCAATCCTCAATCCAAAATCTTCAATCATCAATATTCAATCTTCAGTCCTCAATCCTCAATCCTCAATCCTCAATCCTCAATCCTCAATGTTCAATCCGCAATACCCAATCCTCAATCTTCAGTCCTCAATCCTCAACCCTCAATCCTCAACCCTCAACACTCAGTCCCCAATCCTCAATACTCAATCTTCAATCCTCAATCCTCAATCCTGAATCGTCAAACCTCATTCTACAATCCTCAATCCTCCATCCTCAATCCACAATCCTCAATCCTCAATCCTCCAACGTCAGGCATCAATCCTCAATACTCAATCTTCAATCCTCAATCCTCAACTCTCAGTCCTCAGCCCTCAAATCTCAATCCTCAGGCCTCAGACCTCATCCCCAATCCTCAAATATCAATCCTCAATCCTCAACCTTCAATCCTCAATACCCAATCATCAATCCTCAATCCTCAATTCTCTATCCTCAATCCTCAGCCCTCAGTCCTCAAACCTCAATCGTCAACCCTCAGCCCTCAGCCCTCATCCTCAATCCTCAATCCTCAATCTTCAATCCTTAATCCTCAATCCTCCTGCCTCAATCCTCAATCCCCAATCCTCAGTCATCAAACGTCAATCCTGAATCCTCAATCCTGAATCCTCAATCTTCAGACCTCAGACCTGAACAATCAGATGTCAATCCTCAATCCTCAATAGAATATTATCAATTCACAGTTTTCAATACTCAATACTCAATCTGCAATCTTCAAATTTCTATCCACAAACATCAATTCCCATCACTCAACCCTCAACACTCAGTCCACAATCCTCAATCTTCAATCCTCAAACCTCAATCCTCAATCCTCAATCCTCAATCTTCAATCCTCTATACTCAATCCTCACTCCTCAATCCTCAATCGTCAATCCTCAATCCTCAATTTTCAATCCTCAATTCTCAATCTTCAATCCTCAATCCTCAATCCGCAATCCTCAATCCTCAATCCTCATTCTACAATCCTCAATACCCAATCCTCAATCTTCAATCCTCAATCCTCAATCCTCAATTCTCAATCCTCAATCCTCAGTCCTCAGTCCTCGAACCACAATCCTCAAGCCTCAGCCCTCATTCTGAATCCTCAATCCTCAATTCTCAGTCATCAGCCCTCAAACCTCAATCCTCAACCCTCAGACCTCATCCTCAATCCTCAATTATCAATCCTCAATCCTCAATCTTCAATCCAGAATCCTCAATCCTCAATCCCCAATCCTCAAAACTCAAACCTGAATCCTCAATCCTGAATCCTCAACCTTCAGAACTCAGTCTTCAACAATCAGTTGTCAATTATCAATCCTCAATAGAATATAATAAATTCACAGTTTTCAATACTCAATACTCAATCTGCAATCTTCAAATCTCTATCGACAAACATCAATTCTCATCATTCAACCCTCAACACTCAGTCCCCAATCCTCAATACTCAATCTTCAATCCTCAATCCTCAATCCTGAATCGTCAAACCTCATTCTACAATCCTCAATCCTCCATCCTCAATCCACAATCCTCAATCCTCAATCCTCCAACGTCAGGCATCAATCCTCAATACTCAATCTTCAATCCTCAATCCTCAACTCTCAGTCCTCAGCCCTCAAACCTCAATCCTCAGGCCTCAGACCTCATCCTCAATCCTCAATTATCAATCCTCAATCCTCAACCTTCAATCCTCAATACTCAATCATCAATCCTCAATCCTCAATTCTCTATCCTCAATCCTCAGCCCTCAGTCCTCAAACCTCAATCGTCAACCCTCAGCCCTCAGCCCTCAAACCTCAATCCTCAGGCCTCAGACCTCATCCTCAATCCTCAATTATCAATCCTCAATCCTCAACCTTCAATCCTCAATACTCAATCATCAATCCTCAATCCTCAATCCTCAATTCTCTATCCTCAATCCTCAGCCCTCAGTCCTCAAACCTCAATCGTCAACCCTCAGCCCTCAGCCCTCATCCTCAATCCTCAATCCTCAATCTTCAATCCTTAATCCTCAATCCTCATGCCTCAATCCTCAATCCCCAATCCTCAGTCATCAAACCTCAATCCTGAATCCTCAATCCTGAATCCTCAATCTTCAGACCTCAGACCTGAACAATCAGATGTCAATCCTCAATCCTCAATAGAATATTATCAATTCACAGTTTTCAATACTCAATACTCAATCTGCAATCTTCAAATTTCTACCCACAAACATCAATTCCCATCACTCAACCCTCAACACTCAGTCCCCAATCCTCAATCTTCAATCCTCAATCTTCAACCCTCAATCCTCAATCCTCAATTCTCAGTCCTCAATCCTCAGTCCTCAGACCTCAAACCTCAATCCTCAACCCTCAGCCATCATTCTCAATCCTCAATCCTCAATTCTGAGTCCTCAGCCCTCAAGCCTCAATCCTCTACCCTCAGACCTCATCCTCAATCCTCAGTTATCAATCCACAATCCGCAACCTTCAGTCTTCAATACTCAATCTTCTATTCTCAATCCTCAGTCCTCAAACCACAATTCTGTATCCTCAATACACAATCTTCAATCCTCAATCCTCAGTCCTCAATACTCAACTATCAGTCCTCAATTCTCAATACTCAATCCCCAACCTCAATCTTCAATCCTCAATACTCAATCTTCAATCCTCAATCCTCAATCCTCAATCGTCAGGCATCAATCCTCAATACTCCATCTTCAATCCTCAATCCTCAACCGTCAGTCCTCGTCCTCAATCCTCAACCCTCAATTCTCAATCCTCAATCTTCAATCCTCAATCCTCAAACCTCAATCCTCAATCCCCATTCTTCAATCCTCAATACACAATCCTCAATCTTCAATCCTCAATCATCAATCCTCAATTCTCAATCCTCAATCCTCAGTCCTCAGTCCTCAAACCTCAATCCTCAACACTCAGCCCTCATCCTCAATCCTTAATACTCAATCCTGAATCCTCAATCTTCAATCCTCAATACTCAATCTTCAATAATCAATCCTCAATTCTCAATCCTCAATACTCAGACCTCAATCGTCAATCCTCAATACCCAATTCTCAATCTTCAATCCTCAATCCTCAATCCTCAACCTTCAATCCTCAATCTACAATCCTCAATACTCAATCTTCAATCCTCAATCCTCAATCCTCAATCCTCAATCGTCAGTCTTCAATCCTCAATACCTAATCTTTAATCCTCAATACTCAATCCTCAATCCTCAATACTCATCCTTCAATCCTCAATACTCAATCCTCAATCTTCAATCCTCAACCCTCAATCATCAATTCTCAATCCTCAATCCCCAGTCCTCAGTCCTCAAACTTCAATCAACAACCCTCAGCCCTCATCCTCAATCCTCAGTCGACAATCCTCAATCCTCAATCTTCAATCCTCAATCCCCAGTCCTCAAACCTCAATTCTGAATCCTCAATCCTGAATCCTCAATCTTTAGACATCAGACCTCAACAATCAGATGTCAATCCTCGATCCTCAATAGAATATCATCAATTCACAGTTTTCAATACCCAATACTCAATCTGCAATCTGCAAATCTCTATCCACAAACACCAATTCTCATCACTCAACCCTCAACACTCAGTCCCCAATCCTCAATCTTCAACACTCAATCCTCAATCCTCAATACTCAATCCTCAATCTACAATCCTCAATACTCAACCTTCAATCCTCCATCCTCAATCCACAATCCACAATCCTCAATCCTCAATCCTCCAACGTCAGGCATCAATCCTCAATACTCAATCTTCAATCCTCAATCCTCAATCCTCAATTCTCAGTCCTCAGCCCTCAAACCTCAATCCTCAATTATCAATCCTCAATCCTCAATCTTCAATTATCAATCCTCAATCCTCAATCTTCAATCCTCAATACTCAATCATCAATCCCCAATCCTCAATTCTCTATCCTCAATCCTCAGCCCTCAGTCCTCAAACCTCAATCGTCAACCCTCAGCCCTCATCCTCAATCCTCAATCGTGAATCTTCAATCCTCAATCCTCAATCCTCATGCCTCAATCCTCAATCCCCAATCCTCAGTCATCAAACCTCAATCCTGAATCCTCAATCTTCAGACCTCAGACCTGAACAATCAGATGTCAATCCTCAATCCTCAATAGAATATTATCAATTCACAGTTTTCAATACTCAATACTCAATCCTCAATCTTCAAATTTCTATCCACAGACATCAATTCTCGTCACTCAACCCTCAACACTTAGCCCCAATCCTCAATCTTCAATCCTCAAACCTCAATCCTCAATCCTCAATCCTCAATCTTCAATCTTCAATCATCAATCCTCAATCCTCAATTCTCAATCCTCAATCTTCAATCCTCAGTACTCAATCCTCAATCCTCAATCCTCAATCCTGAATACTCAACCCTCAATCCTCAATTTTCAATCCTCAATACACAATCTTCAATCCTCAATCCTCAATCCTCAATCCTCTATCCTCAATCGTCAGTATTCAATCCTCAATGCTCAACCTTCAATCCTCAATCCTCAATCCTCAATCCTCAAACCTCATTCTACAATCCTCAGTACCCAATCCTCAATCATCAATCCTCAATCCTCAATACACAATCCTCAATCCTGAGTCCTCAGTCCTCAAGCCTCAATCCTCAACCCTCAGCCCTCATCCTCAATCCTCAATCCTAAATTCTCAATCCTCAAACCTCAAACCTCAATCCTCAACCGTCAGTCCTCGTCCTCAATCCTCAACCCTCAATCCTCAATCCTCAATCTTCAATCCTCAATACTCAATATTCACTTATCAATCCTCAATCCTCAATCCTCAATCTTCAATCCTCAAACCTCAATCCTCAATCCTCAATCCTCAATCCTCAGTCCTCAAAACTCAAACCAGAATCCTCAATCCTGAATCCTCAATCTTCAGACATCAGACCTCAACAATCAGATGTCAATACTCAATCCTCAATAGAATATCATCAATTCACAGTTTTCAATACCCAATACTCAATCTGCAATCTTCAAATCTCTATCCACAAACATCAATTCTCATCATTCAACCCTCAACACTCAGTCCCCAATCCTCAATCTTCAACACTCAATCCTCAATCCTCAATCCTCAATCCTCAATCTACAATCCTCAATACTCAACCTTCAATCCTCCATTCTCAAACCACAATCCACAATCCTCAATCCTCAATCCTCCAACGGCAGGCATCAATCCTCAATACTCAATCTTCAATCCTCAATCCTCAATCCTCAATCCTCAATGCTCCATCCTCAATCCGTAATACTCAACCCTCAATCCTCAATCCTCAATCCTCAATACTCAACCATCAATAGTCAATTCTCAATACTCAATAGAATATCCTGAATTCTCAGGATTCAATACTCAAACCTCAACACTCAACCCTCATTCCTCAATCCTCAATCCTCAATCCTCAATCTTCAACCCTCAATCCTCAATTCTCAATCCACAATCCTCAGTCCTCAGACCTCAAACCTCAATCCTCAACCCTCAGACCTCATCCTCAAACCTCAATCTTCAATCCTCAATCGTCAATCCTCATGCCTCAACCCTCAATCCTCGTTCCTCAGTCATCAAACCTCAATCCTGAATCCTCAATCCTGAATCCTCAATCTTCAGACCTCAGACCTGAACAATCAGATGTCAATCCTCAATCCTCAATAGAATATGATCAATTCACAGTTTTCAATACTCAATACTCAATCTGCAATCTTCAAATTTCTATCCACAAACATCAATTCCCATCACTCAACCCTCAACACACAGTTCCCAATCCTCAATCCTCAATCTTCAATACTCAATACTCAATCTTCAATCCTCAATACTCAATCCTCAATCCTCAATGCCCAATCCTCAATCCTCAATCCTCAATTCTCAATCCTCAATCTTCAATCCTCAATACTCAATCCTCAATCCTCAATTCTCAATCCTGAATCCTCAATCCTCGATCCTCAATTTTCAATCCTCAATACTCAATCTTAAATACGCAATCCTCAATCCTCAATCCTCAATCCTCAATCGTCAGTCCCCAATCCTCAATACTCAATCTTTAATCCTCAATCCTCAATCCTCAATCGTCAAACCTGATTCTACAATCCTCAATCCTCAATCCTCATGCCTCAATCCTCAATCCTCAATCCTCAGTCATCAAACCTCAATCCTGAATCCTCAATCCTGAATCCTCAATCTTCAGGTCTCAGACCTGAACAATCAGATGCCAATCCTCAATCCTCAATAGAATATCATCTATTCACAGTTTTCAATACTCAATACTCAATCTGCAATCTTCAAATTTCTATCCACAAACATCAATTCTTATCACTCAACACTCAACACTCAGTCCCCAATCCCCAAACTTCAATCCTCAATCCTCAATCCTCAATTCTCAATCCTCAATCTTCAATCCTCAATACTCAATCCTCAATCCTCAATCCTCAATCCTCAATCCTGAATACTCAACCCTCAATCCTCAATTTTCAATCCTCAATACACAATCTTCAATCCTCAATCCTCAATCCTCAATCCTCAATCCTCAATCCTCAACCGTCAGTATTCAATCCTCAATGCTCAACCTTCAATCCTCAATCCTCAATCCTCAATCCTCAAACCTCATTCTATAATCCTCAGTACCCAATCCTCAATCATCAATCCTCAATCCTCAATACTCAATCCTCAATCCTGAGTCCTCAGTCCTCAAGCCTCAATCCTCAACCCTCAGCCCTCATCCTGAATCCTCAATCCTAAATTCTCAATCCTCAAACCTCAAACCTCAATCCTCAACCGTCAGTCCTCGTCCTCAATCCTCAACCCTCAATACTCAATCCTCAATCTTCAATCCTCAATACTCAATATTCACTTATCAATCCTCAATCCTCAATCCTCAATCTTGAATCCTCAAAACTCAATCCTCAATCCTCAATCCTCAATCCTCAGTCCTCAAAACTCAAACCTGAATCCTCAATCCTGAATCCTCAACCTTCAGAACTCAGTCCTCAACAATCAGTTTTCAATTCTCAATCCTCAATAGAATATAATCAATTCACAGTTTTCAATACTCAATACTCAATCTGCAATCTTCAAATCTCTATCCACAAACATCAATTCTCATCATTCAACCCTCAACACTCAGTCCCCAATCCTCAATCTTCAACACTCAATCCTCAATCCTCAATCCTCAATCCTCAATCTACAATCCTCAATACTCAACCTTCAATCCTCCATCCTCAATCCACAATCCACAATCCTCAATCCACAATCCTCCAACGTCAGGCATCAATCTTCAATACTCAATCTTCAATCCTCAATCCTCAATCCTCAGTTCTCAGTCCTCAGCCCTCAAACCTCAATCCTCAACCCTCAGGCCTCATCCTCAATCCTCAATTATCAATCCTCAATCCTCAATCTTCAATCCTCAATACTCAATCATCAATCCTCAATCCTCAATTCTCTATCCTCAACCCTCAGCCCTCAGTCCTCAAACCTCAATCGTCAACCCTCAGCCCTCATCCTCAATCCTCAATCGTGAATCTTCAATCCTCAATCCTCAATCCTCATGCCTCAATCCTCAATCCCCAATCCTCAGTCATCAAACCTCAATCCTGAATCCTCAATCTTCAGACCTCAGACCTGAACAATCAGATGTCAATCCTCAATCCTCAATAGAATATTATCAATTCACAGTTTTCAATACTCAATACTCAATCCGCAATCTTCAAATTTCTATCCACAGACATCAATTCTCGTCACTCAACCCTCAACACTTAGTCCCCAATCCTCAATCTTCAATCCTCAAAACTCAATCCTCAATCCTCAATCCTCAATCTTCAATCTTCAATCATCAATACTCAGTCTTCAATCCTCAATCCTCAATCCTCAATCCTCAATCCTCATTCTTCAATCCTCAATGCACAGACCTCAAACATCAATACTCAACCCTCAGTCCTCGTCCTCAATCCACAACAGTAAATCCTCAATCCAAAATCTTCAATCATCAATATTCAGTCTTCAGTCCTCAATCCTCAATCCTCAACCCTCAATCCTCAATCCTCAATGTTCAATCCGCAATACCCAATCCTCAATCTTCAGTCCTCAATCCTCAATCCTCAATCCTCAATCCTCACTACTCAATCCTCAATCCTCAGTCCTCAAACCTCAAACCTCAACCTTCAATCCTCAATACTCAATCTTCAAACCTCCGGCCTCAATTCTCAAACCTCAATCCTCAATCCTCAATCGTCAGGCTTCATTCCACAATACTCAATCTTCAATCAGCTATCCTCAATCCTCAATTCTCAATCCTCAATCCTCAGTCCTCAGTCCTCAAACCTCAATCCTCAACCCTCAGCCCTCATTCTCAATCCTCAATACTCAATCTTCAGCCCTCAATCCTCAATCCTCAAGCCCCAATCCTCAATCCTCAATCCTCAGTCCTCAAACCTCAATCCTGAATCCTCAATCCTGAATCCTCAATCTTCAGACATCAGACCTCAACAATCAGATGTCAATCCTCAATCCTCAATAGAATATCATCAATTCACAGTTTTCAATACCCAATACTCAATCTGCAATCTGCAAATCTCTATCCACAAACACCAATTCTCATCACTCAACCCTCAACACTCGGTCCCCAATCCTCAATCTTCAATCCTCAATCCTCAATACTCAATCCTCAATCCTCAACTTTCAATCCTCAATACTCGATCTTCAATCCTCAATACTCAATCTTCAATAATCAATCCTCAATTCTCAATCCTCAATTCTCAGTCCTCAATCGTCAATCCTCAATACCCAGTTCTCAATCTTCAATCCTCAATCCTCAATCCTCAAACTTCAATCCTCAATCTACAATCCTCAATACTCAATCTTCAATCCTCAATCCTCAATCCTCAATCCTCAATCCTCAATCCTCAATCCTCAATACTCAACCATCAATACTCAATTCTCAATACTCAATAGAATATCCTGAATTCTCAGGATTCAATACTCAAACCTCAACACTCAACCCTCATTCCTCAATCCTCAATACTCAATATTCAATCCTCAATACTCAATCCTCGATCCTCAATCCTCAATCGTCAGTACCCAATCCTCAATACTCAATCTTCAATCCTCAATCCTCAATCCTCAATCCTCAATCGTCACACCTCATTCTACAATCCTCAATACCCAATCCTCAATCTTCAATCCTCAATCCTCAATCCTCAAAACTCAAACCTGAATCCTCAATCCTGAATCCTCAATCTTCAGAACTCAGTCTTCAACAATCAGTAGTCAACTATCAATCCTCAATAGAATATAATAAATTCACAGTTTTCAATACTCAATACTCAATCTGCAATCTTTAAATCTCTATCGACAGACATCAGTTCTCATCATTCAACCCTCAACACTCAGTCCCCAATCCTCAATACTCAATCTTCAATCCTCAATCCTCAATCCTCAATACTGAATTTTCAGTACTCAATACCCAATCCTCAATCCTCAATCCTCAATCCTCAATCCTCTGTAATCAATACTCAATCCTCAATCCTCAATCTTCAATCCTCAATAATCAATCTCCAATCCTAGATCCTCAATCCCCAATCCTCAATTCTTAATCCTCAATCTTCAATCCTCAATCCCCAGTCCTCATTCTTCAATCCTCAATACACAATCCTCAATCTTCAAACCTCATTCTACAATCCTCAATCCTCCATCCTCAATCCACAATCCTCAATCCTCAATCCTCCAACGTCAGGCATCAATCCTCAATACTCAATCATCAATCCTCAATCCTCAACTCTCAGTCCTCAGCCCTCAAACCTCAATCCTCAGGCCTCAGACCTCATCCTGAATCCTCAATTATCAATCCTCAATCCTCAACCTTCAATCCTCAATACTCAATCATCAATCCTCAATCCTCAATTCTCTATCCTCAATCCTCAGCCCTCAGTCCTCAAACCTCAATCGTCATCCCTCAGCCCTCAGCCTTCAAACCTCAATCCTCAGGCCTCAGACCTCATCCTCAATCCTCAATTATCAATCCTCAATCCTCAACCTTCAATCCTCAATACTCAATCATCAATCCTCAATCCTCAATCCTCAATTCTCTATCCTCAATCCTCAGCCCTCAGTCCTCAAACCTCAATCGTCAACCCTCAGCCCTCAGCCCTCATCCTCAATCCTCAATCCTCAATCTTCAATCCTCAATCCTCAAACCTCAATCCTCAATCCTCATTCTTCAATCCTCAATACACAATCCTCAATCTTCAATCCTCAACCCTCAATCCTCAATTCTCAATCCTCAATCCTCAGTCCTCAGTCCTCAAACCTCAATCCTCAACACTCAGCCCTCATCCTCAATCCTCAATACTCAATCCTGAATCCTCAATCTTCAATCCTCAATACTCAATCTTCAATAATCGATCCTCAATTCTCAATCCTCAATACTCAGTCCTCAATCGTCAATCCTCAATACCCAATTCTCAATCTTCAATCCTCAATCCTCAATCCTCAACCTTCAATCCTCAATCTACAATCCTCAATACTCAATCTTCAATCCTCAATCCTCAATCCTCAATCCTCAATCGTCAGTCTTCAATCCTCAATACTTAATCTTTAATCCTCAATACTCAATCCTCAATCCTCAATACTCATCCTTCAATCCTCAATACTCAATCCTTAATCTTCAATCCTCAACCCTCAATCATCAATTCTCAATCCTCAATCCCCAGTCCTCAGTCCTCAAACTTCAATCCACAACCCTCAGCCCTCATCCTCAATCCTCAATCGACAATCCTCAATCCTCAATCTTCAATCCTCAATCCCCAGTCCTCAAACCTCAATTCTGAATCCTCAATCCTGAATCCTCAATCTTTAGACATCAGACCTCAACAATCAGATGCCAATCCTCAATCCTCAATAGAATATCATCAATTCACAGTTTTCAATACCCAATACTCAATCTGCAATCTGCAAATCTCTATCCACAAACACCAATTCTCATCACTCAACCCTCAACACTCAGTCCCCAATCCTCAATCTTCAATCCTCAATCCTCAGTACTCAATCCTCAATCCTCAACTTTCAGTCCTCAATACTCAATCTTCAATCCTCAATCCTCAACCGTCAGTCCTCGTCCTCAATCCTCAACCCTCAATTCTCAATCTTCAATCTTCAATCCTCAATCTTCAAACTTCAATCCTCAATCCTCATTCTTCAATCCTCAATACACAATCCTCAATCTTCAATCCTCAATCCTCAATCCTGAATTCTCAATCCTCAATCCTCAGTCCTCAGTCCTCAAACCTCAATCCTCAATCTTCAATCCTCAATCCCCAGTCCTCAAACCTCAATTCTGAATCCTCAATCCTGAATCCTCAATCTTTAGACATCAGACCTCAACAATCAGATGCCAATCCTCAATCCTCAATAGAATATCATCAATTCACAGTTTTCAATACCCAATACTCAATCTGCAATCTGCAAATCTCTATCCACAAACACCAATTCTCATCACTCAACCCTCAACACTCAGTCCGCAATCCTCAATCTTCAATCCTCAATCCTCAGTACTCAATCCTCAATCCTCAACTTTCAGTCCTCAATACTCAATCTTCAATAATCAATCCTCAATTCTCAATCCTCAATACTCAGTCCTCAATCGTCAATCCTCAATACCCAATTCTCAACCTTCAATCCTCAATCCTCGATCCTCAACCTTCAATCCTCAATCTACAATCCTCAATACTCAATCTTCAATCCTCAATCCTCAATCCTCAATCCTCAATCGTCAGTCTTCAATCCTCAATACTTAATCTTTAATCCTCAATACTCAATCCTCAATCCTCAATACTCATCCTTGAATCCTCAATACTCAATCCTCAATCCTCAATCCTCAACACTCAATCCTCAATTGTCAATCCTCAATCCCCTGTCCTCAGTCCTCAAACCTCAATCCACAACCCTCAGCCCTCATCCTCAATCCTCAATCGACAATCCTCAATCCTCAATCTTCAAACCTCAATCCTCAGTCCTCAAACCTCAATTCTGAATCCTGAATCCTGAATCCTCAATCTTCAGCACTCAGTCCTCAACAATCAGTTGTCAATCCTCAA
This sequence comes from Calliopsis andreniformis, assembly GCF_051401765.1. Lineage (NCBI taxonomy): Eukaryota > Metazoa > Arthropoda > Insecta > Hymenoptera > Andrenidae > Calliopsis > Calliopsis andreniformis. The sequence continues at coordinate 2,337,381 of NW_027480491.1, read as the reverse complement.
TCCTCAACAGAATATACAAAATTCACAGTTTTCAATACTCAATACTCAATCTGCAATCTTCAAATCTCTATTCTCAAACATCAATCCTCATCACTCAGCCCTCAACACTCAGTCCCCAATCCTCAATCTTCAATCCTCAATCCTCAATACTCAATCCTCAATACTCAATCTTCAATACTCAATACTCAATCTCCAATCCTCAATACTCAATCCTCAATCCTCAATCCCCAATCCTCAATCTTCAATCCGCAATACTCAACCTTCAATCCTCAATCCTCAATCCTCAATCCTCAATCCTCAATGCTCAATCCTCAATCCATAATACTCAACCCTCAATCTTCAGTCCTCAATACTCAATCTGCAATCCTCCATCCTCAATACTCAATCCTCAATCCTCATTCTTCAATCCTCAATACCCAATCCTCAAAACTCAAACCTGAATCCTCAATCCTCAATCGTCAGGCTTCATTCCACAATACTCAATCTTCAATCAGCTATCCTCAATCCTCAATTCTCAATCCTCAATCCTCAGTCCTCAGTCCTCAAACCTCAATCCTCAACCCTCAGCCCTCATTCTCAATCCTCAATACTCAATCTTCAGCCCTCAATCCTCAATCCTCAAGCCCCAATCCTCAATCCTCAATCCTCAGTCCTCAAACCTCAATCCTGAATCCTCAATCCTGAATCCTCAATCTTCAGACATCAGACCTCAACAATCAGATGTCAATCCTCAATCCTCAATAGAATATCATCAATTCACAGTTTTCAATACCCAATACTCAATCTGCAATCTGCAAATCTCTATCCACAGACATCAATTCTCGTCACTCAACCCTCAACACTTAGTCCCCAATCCTCAATCTTCAATCCTCAAACCTAAATCCTCAATCCTCAATCCTCAATCCTCAATCTTCAATCATCAGTACTCAGTCTTCAATCCTCAATCCTCAATCCTCAATCCTCAATCCTCATTCTTCAATCCTCAATACACAATCCTCAATCTTCAATCCTCAATCCTCAATCCTCAATTCTCAATCCTGAATCCTCAATGCACAGACCTCAAACATCAATACTCAACCCTCAGTCCTCGTCCTCAATCCACAACAGTCAATCCTCAATCCAAAATCTTCAATCATCAATATTCAATCTTCAGTCCTCAATCCTCAATCCTCAATCCTCAATCCTCAATCCTCAATCCTCAATGTTCAATCCGCAATACCCAATCCTCAATCTTCAGTCCTCAATCCTCAATCCTCAATCCTCAATCCTCAATACTCAATCCTCAATCCTCAGTCCTCAGACCTCAAACCTCAACCTTCAATCCTCAATACTCAATCTGCAAACCTCCGGCCTCAACTCTCAATCCTCAATCCTCAATCCTCAATCGTCAGGCTTCATTCCTCAATACTCAATCTTCAATCATCTATCCTCAATCCTCATTCCACAATCCTCATTCTTCAATCCTCAATACACAATCCACAATCTTCAATCCTCAATCCTCAATCCTCAATTCTCAATCCTCAATCCTCAATCCTCAGACCTCAAACATCAATACCCAACCCACAGTCCTCGTCCTCAATCCACAACCCTCAATCCTCGATCCTCAACCTTCAATCATCAATATTCAATCTTCAATGCTCAATCCTCAATCCTCAATACTCAATCCTCAATCCTCAATCATCAATCCTCAATACTCAACCATCAATACTCAATTCTCAATACTCAATAGAATATCCTGAATTCTCAGGATTCACTACTCAAACCTCAACACTCAACCCTCATTCCTCAATCCTCAATACTCAATATTCAATCCTCAATCCTCAATCCTCAATCCTCAATCCTCAATCGTCAGTACCCAATCCTCAATACTCAATCTTCAATCCTCAATCCTCAATCCTCAATCCTCAATCGTCACACCTCATTCTACAATCATCAATACCCAATCCTCAATCTTCAATCTTCAATCCTCAATCCTCAAAACTCAAACCTGAATCCTCAATCCTGAATCCTCAACCTTCAGAACTCAGTCTTCAACAATCAGTTGTCAATTATCAATCCTCAATAGAATATAATAAATTCACAGTTTTCAATACTCAATACTCAATCTGCAATCTTCAAATCTCTATCGACAAACATCAATTCTCATCATTCAACCCTCAACACTCAGTCCCCAATCCTCAATACTCAATCTTCAATCCTCAATCCTCAATCCTGAATCGTCAAACCTCATTCTACAATCCTCAATCCTCCATCCTCAATCCACAATCCTCAATCCTCAATCCTCCAACGTCAGGCATCAATCCTCAATACTCAATCTTCAATCCTCAATCCTCAACTCTCAGTCCTCAGCCCTCAAACCTCAATCCTCAGGCCTCAGACCTCATCCTCAATCCTCAATTATCAATCCTCAATCCTCAACCTTCAATCCTCAATACTCAATCATCAATCCTCAATCCTCAATTCTCTATCCTCAATCCTCAGCCCTCAGTCCTCAAACCTCAATCGTCAACCCTCAGCCCTCAGCCCTCAAACCTCAATCCTCAGGCCTCAGACCTCATCCTCAATCCTCAATTATCAATCCTCAATCCTCAACCTTCAATCCTCAATACTCAATCATCAATCCTCAATCCTCAATCCTCAATTCTCTATCCTCAATCCTCAGCCCTCAGTCCTCAAACCTCAATCGTCAACCCTCAGCCCTCAGCCCTCATCCTCAATCCTCAATCCTCAATCTTCAATCCTTAATCCTCAATCCTCATGCCTCAATCCTCAATCCCCAATCCTCAGTCATCAAACCTCAATCCTGAATCCTCAATCCTGAATCCTCAATCTTCAGACCTCAGACCTGAACAATCAGATGTCAATCCTCAATCCTCAATAGAATATTATCAATTCACAGTTTTCAATACTCAATACTCAATCTGCAATCTTCAAATTTCTATCCACAAACATCAATTCCCATCACTCAACCCTCAACACTCAGTCCCCAATCCTCAATCTTCAACACTCAATCCTCAATCCTCAATCTACAATCCTCAATACTCAACCTTCAATCCTCCATCCTCAATCCACAATCCACAATCCTCAATCCTCCAACGTCAGGCATCAATCCTCAATACTCAATCTTCAATCCTCAATCCTCAATTCTCAATTCTCAGTCCTCAGCCCTCAAACCTCAATCCTCAACCCTCAGGCCTCATCCTCAATCCTCAATCGTGAATCTTCAATCCTCAATCCTCAATCCTCATGCCTCAATCCTCAATCCCCAGTCCTCAGTCATCAAACCTCAATCCTGAATCCTCAATCTTCAGACCTCAGACCTGAACATTCAGATGTTAATCCTCAATCCTCAATAGAATATTATCAATTCACAGTTTTCAATACTCAATACTCAATCAGCAATCTTCAAATTTCTATCCACAGACATCAATTCTCGTCACTCAACCCTCAACACTTAGTCCCAAATCCTCAATCTTCAATCCTCAAACCTCAATCCTCAATCCTCAATCCTCAATCCTCAATCTTCAATCATCAATACTCAGTCTTCAATCCTCAATCCTCAATCCTCAATCCTCAATGCTCATTCTTCAATCCTCAATACACAATCCTCAATCTTAAATCCTCAATCCTCAATCCTCAATTCTCAATCCTCAATCCTCAATGCACAGACCTCAAACATCAATACTCAACCCTCAGTCCTCGTCCTCAATCCACAACAGTCAATCCTCAATCCAAAATCTTCAATCATCAATATTCAATCTTCAGTCCTCAATCCTCAATCCTCAATCCTCAATCCTCAATGTTCAATCCGCAATACCCAATCCTCAAACTTCAGTCCTCAATCCTCAATCCTCAATCCTCAATCCTCAATACTCAATCCTCAATCCTCAGTCCTCAGACCTCAAACCTCAACCTTCAATCCTCAATACTCAATCTTCAAACCTCCGGCCTCAACTCTCAATCCTCAATCCTCAATCCTCAATCGTCAGGCTTCATTCCTCAATACTCAATCTTCAATCATCTATCCTCAATCCTCATTCCACAATCCTCATTCTTCAATCCTCAATACACAATCCTCAATCTTCAATCCTCAATCCTCAATCCTCAATTCTCAATCCTCAATCCTCAATCCTCAGACCTCAAACATCAATCGTGAACCCTCAGCCCTCAGCCCTCATCCTCAATCCTCAACCCTCAATCTTCAATCCTCAATCCTCAAACCTCAATCCTCAATCCTCATTCTTCAATCCTCAATACACAATCCTCAATCTTAGATCCTCAATCCTCAATCCTCAATTCTCAATCCTCAATCCTCAATGCACAGACCTCAAACATCAATACTCAACCCTCAGTCCTCGTCCTCAATCCACAACAGTCAATCCTCAATCCAAAATCTTCAATCATCAATATTCAATCTTCAGTCCTCAATCCTCAATCCTCAATCCTCAATCCTCAATCCTCAATGTTCAATCCGCAATACCCAATCCTCAATCTTCAGTCCTCAATCCTCAATCCTCAATCCTCAATCCTCAATACTCAATCCTCAGTCCTCAGTCCTCAGACCTCAAACCTCAGCCTTCAATCCTCAATACTCAATCTTCAAACCTCCGGCCTCAACTCTCAATCCTCAATCCTCAATCCTCAATCGTCAGGCTTCATTCCTCAATACTCAATCTTCAATCATCTATCCTCAATCCTCATTCCACAATCCTCATTCTTCAATCCTCAATACACAATCCTCAATCTTCAATCCTCAATCCTCAATCCTCAATTCTCAATCCTCAATCCTCAATCCTCAGACCTCAAACATCAATACCCAACCGACAGTCCTCGTCCTCAATCCACAACCCTCAATCCTCGATCCTCAATCTGCAATCATCAATATTCAATCTTCAATCCTCAATCCTCAATCCTCAATACTCAACCCTCAATCCTCAATCCTCAATCCTCAATACTCAACCATCAATACTCAATTCTCAATACTCAATAGAATATCCTGAACTCTCAGGATTCAATACTCAAACCTCAACACTCAACCCTCATTCCTCAATCCTCAATACTCAATATTCAATCCTCAATACTCAATCCTCAATCCTCAATCCTCAATCGTCAGTACCCAATCCTCAATACTCAATCTTCAATCCTCAATCCTCAATCCTCAATCCTCAATCGTCACACCTCATTCTACAATCCTCAATACCCAATCCTCAATCTTCAATCCTCAATCCTCAATCCTCAAAACTCAAACCTGAATCCTCAATCCTGAATCCTCAATCTTCAGAACTCAGTCTTCAACAATCAGTTGTCAACTATCAATCCTCAATAGAATATAATAAATTCACAGTTTTCAATACTCAATACTCAATCTTCAATCCTCAATCCTCAACCGTCAGTCCTCGTCCTCAATCCTCAACCCTCAATTCTCAATCTTCAATCTTCAATCCTCAATCCTCAAACCTCAATCCTCAATCCTCATTCTTCAATCCTCAATACACAATCCTCAATCTTCAATCCTCAATCCTCAATCCTCAATTCTCAATCCTCAATCCTCAGTCCTCAGTCCTCAAACCTCAATCCTCAACATCCAGCCCTCATCCTCAATCCTCAATACTCAATCCTGAATCCTCAATCTTCAATCCTCAGTACTCAATCTTCAATAATCAATCCTCAATTCTCAATCCTCAATACTCAGTCCTCAATCCTCAGTCCTCAGACCTCAAACCTCAATCCTCAACCCTCAGCCATCATTCTCAATCCTCAATCCTCAATTCTCATTCCTCAGCCCTCAAGCCTCAATCCTCTACCCTCAGACCTCATCCTCAATCCTCAGTTATCAATCCACAATCCTCAATCTTCAGTCTTCAATACTCAATCTTCTATTCTCAATCCTCAGTCCTCAAACCACAATTCTGAATCCTCAATACTCAATCTTCAATCCTCAATCCTCAGTCCTCAATACTCAACTATCAGTCCTCAATTCTCAATACTCAATCCCCAACCTCAATCTTCAATCCTCAATACTCAATCTTCAACCCTCAATCCTCAATCCTCAATCCTCAATGCTCAATCCTCAATCCTCAACCCTCAACCCTCAATCTTCAATCATCAATAATCAATATGCAATCCTCAAACCTCAATCCTCAATCCTCAATCATCAATCTTCAACACTCTATAGTCAATCCTCAATCCTCAATCCTCAATCCTCAATCCTCAATCCTCAATTTTCAATCCTCAATTCTCAATACTCAATCCTCAATCCTCAGTCCTCAGACCTCAAACCTCAACCTTCAATCCTCAATACTCAATCTTCAAACCTCCGGCCTCAACTCTCAATCCTCAATCCTCAATCCTCAATCGTCAGGCTTCATTCCTCAATACTCAATCTTCAATCATCTATCCTCAATCCTCATTCCACAATCCTCATTCTTCAATCCTCAATACACAATCCTCAATCTTCAATCCTCAATCCTCAATCCTCAATTCTCAATCCTCAATCCTCAATCCTCAGACCTCAAACATCAATACCCAACCGACAGTCCTCGTCCTCAATCCACAACCCTCAATCCTCGATCCTCAATCTTCAATCATCAATATTCAATCTTCAATCCTCAATCCTCAATCCTCAATACTCAACCCTCAATCCTCAATCCTCAATCCTCAATACTCAACCATCAATACTCAATTCTCAATACTCAATAGAATATCCTGAACTCTCAGGATTCAATACTCAAACCTCAACACTCAACCCTCATTCCTCAATCCTCAATACTCAATATTCAATCCTCAATACTCAATCCTCAATCCTCAATCCTCAATCGTCAGTACCCAATCCTCAATACTCAATCTTCAATCCTCAATCCTCAATCCTCAATCCTCAATCGTCACACCTCATTCTACAATCCTCAATACCCAATCCTCAATCTTCAATCCTCAATCCTCAATCCTCAAAACTCAAACCTGAATCCTCAATCCTGAATCCTCAATCTTCAGAACTCAGTCTTCAACAATCAGTTGTCAACTATCAATCCTCAATAGAATATAATAAATTCACAGTTTTCAATACTCAATACTCAATCTTCAATCCTCAATCCTCAACCGTCAGTCCTCGTCCTCAATCCTCAACCCTCAATTCTCAATCTTCAATCTTCAATCCTCAATCCTCAAACCTCAATCCTCAATCCTCATTCTTCAATCCTCAATACACAATCCTCAATCTTCAATCCTCAATCCTCAATCCTCAATTCTCAATCCTCAATCCTCAGTCCTCAGTCCTCAAACCTCAATCCTCAACATCCAGCCCTCATCCTCAATCCTCAATACTCAATCCTGAATCCTCAATCTTCAATCCTCAGTACTCAATCTTCAATAATCAATCCTCAATTCTCAATCCTCAATACTCAGTCCTCAATCCTCAGTCCTCAGACCTCAAACCTCAATCCTCAACCCTCAGCCATCATTCTCAATCCTCAATCCTCAATTCTCATTCCTCAGCCCTCAAGCCTCAATCCTCTACCCTCAGACCTCATCCTCAATCCTCAGTTATCAATCCACAATCCTCAATCTTCAGTCTTCAATACTCAATCTTCTATTCTCAATCCTCAGTCCTCAAACCACAATTCTGAATCCTCAATACTCAATCTTCAATCCTCAATCCTCAGTCCTCAATACTCAACTATCAGTCCTCAATTCTCAATACTCAATCCCCAACCTCAATCTTCAATCCTCAATACTCAATCTTCAACCCTCAATCCTCAATCCTCAATCCTCAATGCTCAATCCTCAATCCTCAATCCTCAACCCTCAATCTTCAATCATCAATAATCAATATGCAATCCTCAAACCTCAATCCTCAATCCTCAATCATCAATCTTCAACACTCTATAGTCAATCCTCAATCCTCAATCCTCAATCCTCAATCCTCAATCCTCAATTTTCAATCCTCAATTCTCAATCTTCAATCCTCAATCCTCAATCCTCAATCCTCAATCCTCAATCCTCATTCTACAATCCTCAATACCCAATCCTCAATCTTCAATCCTCAATCCTCAATCCTCAATTCTCAATCCTCAATCCTCAGTCCTCAGTCCTCAAACCTCAATCCTCAACCCTCAGCCCTCATTCTCAAGCCTCAATCCTCAATTCTCAGTCATCAGCCCTCAAACCTCAATCCTCAACCCTCAGACCTCATCCTCAATCCTCAATTATCAATCCTCAATCCTCAATCTTCAATCCAGAATACTCAATCTTCAATCCTCAATACTCAATCTTCAATCTTCAATCCTCAGACCTCAATCCTCAATCCTCAATCCTCAATCCTCAATCTTCAATCATCAATACTCAGTCTTCAATCCTCAATTCTCAATCCTCAATCCTCAATACTCATTCTTCAATCCTCAATACACAATCCTCAATCTTCAACCCTCAATCCTCAATCCTCAATTCTCAATCCTCAATCCTCAATCCACAGACCTCAAACATAAATACTCAACCCTCAGTCCTCGTCCTCAATCCACAACAGTCAATCCTCAATCCAAAATCTTCAATCATCAATATTCAATCTTCAGTCCTCAATCTTCAATCCTCAATCCTCAATCCTCAATACTCAATCTTCAAACCTCGGTCCTCAATCCTCAATCCTCAATCCTCAATCCTCAATCATCAGTCTTCAATCCTCAATACTCAATCTTCAATCCTCAATCCTCAATCCTCATTCCTCAATCCTCATTCTTCAATCCTCAATACCCAATCCTCAATCTTCAATCCTCAATCCTCAATCCTCAATTCTCAATCCTCAATCCTCAGTCCTCAGTCCTCAAACCTCAATCCTCAATCCTCAATCGTCAAACCTCATTCTACAATCGTCAATAACCAATCCTCAATCTTCAATCCTCAATCCTCAATCCTCAAAACTCAAACCTGAATCCTCAATCCTGAATCCTCAACCTTCAGAACTCAGTCTTCAACAATCAGTTGTCAATTCTCAATCCTCAATAGAATATAATAAATTCACAGTTTTCAATACTCAATACTCAATCTGCAATCTTCAAATCCCTATCGACAAACATCAATTCTCATCATTCAACCCTCAACACTCAGTCCCCAGTCCTCAATACTCAATCTTCAATCCTCAATCCTCAATCCTCAATCGCCAAACATCATTCTACAATCTTCAATCCTCAATCCTCAATCCACAATCCTCAATCCTCAATCCTCAATGCTCAATCCTCAATCCATAATACTCAACCCTCAATCTTCAATCCTCAATACTCAATCTGCATTCCTCAATCCTCAATCCTCAATACCCAATCCTCAAAACTCAAACCTGAATCCTCAATCCTGAATCCTCAACCTTCAGAACTCAGTCTTCAACAATCAGTTGTCAATTATCAATCCTCAATAGAATATAATAAATTCACAGTTTTCAATACTCAATACTCAATCTGCAATCTTCAACTCTCTATCGACAAACATCAATTCTCATCATTCAACCCTCAACACTCAGTCCCCAATCCTCGATACTCAATCTTCAATCCTCAATCCTCAATCCTGAATCGTCAAACCTCATTCTACAATCCTCAATCCTCCATCCTCAATCCACAATCCTCAATCCTCAATCCTCCAACGTCAGGCATCAATCCTCAATACTCAATCTTCAATCCTCAATCCTCAACTCTCAGTCCTCAGCCCTCAAACCTCAATCCTCAGGCCTCAGACCTCATCCTCAATCCTCAATTATCAATCCTCAATCCTCAACCTTCAATCCTCAATACTCAATCATCAATCCTCAATCCTCAATTCTCTATCCTCAATCCTCAGCCCTCAGTCCTCAAACCTCAATCGTCAACCCTCAGCCCTCAGCCCTCAAACCTCAATCCTCAGGCCTCAGACCTCATCCTCAATCCTCAATTATCAATCCTCAATCCTCAACCTTCAATCCTCAATACTCAATCATCAATCCTCAATCCTCAATCCTCAATTCTCTATCCTCAATCCTCAGCCCTCAGTCCTCAAACCTCAATCGTCAACCCTCAGCCCTCAGCCCTCAGCCCTCATCCTCAATCCTCAATCCTCAATCTGCAATCCTTAATCCTCAATCCTCATGCCTCAATCCTCAATCCCCAATCCTCAGTCATCAAACCTCAATCCTGAATCCTCAATCCTGAATCCTCAATCTTCAGACCTCAGACCTGAACAATCAGATGTCAATCCTCAATCCTCAATAGAATATTATCAATTCACAGTTTTCAATACTCAATACTCAATCTGCAATCTTCAAATTTCTATCCACAAACATCAATTCCCATCACTCAACCCTCAACACTCAGTCCCCAATCCTCAATCTTCAATTCTCAAACCTCAATCCTCAATCCTCAATCCTCAATCTTCAATCCTCTATACTCAATCCTCAATCCTGAATCCTCAATCCTCAATCCTCAATACTCAATTTTCAATCCTCAATTCTCAATCTTCAATCCTCAGTCCTCAATCCTCAATCCTCAATCCTCAATCCTCATTCTACAATCCTCAATACCCAATGCTCAATCTTCAATCCTCAATCCTCAATCCTCAATTCTCAATCCTCAATCCTCAGTCCTCAGTCCTCAAACCTCAATCCTCAACCCTCAGCCCTCATTCTCAATCCTCAATCCTCAATTCTCAGTCCTCAGCCCTCAAACCTCAATCCTCAAACCTCAGACCTCAACCTCAATCCTCAATTATCAATCCTCAATCCTCAATCTTCAATCCACAATACTCAATCTTCAATCCAGAATCCTCAGTCCTCAAACCTCAATTCTGAATCCACAATACTCAATCTTCAATCCTCAATCCTCAGTCCTCAATACTCAACCATCAGTCCTCAGTTCTCAATACTCAATACCCAATCCTCAATCTTCAATCCTCAATACTCAATCTTCAATGCTCAATCCTCAATCCTCAATCCTCAATCCACAATCCTCAATCCTCAATCCTCAATTTTCAATCCTCAGACCTCAATACTCAATCTTCAATCCTCAATACTCAATCTGCAATACTCAATCCTCAATCCACAATCCTCAATCCTCATTCTTCAATCCTCAATACCCAATCCTCAATCTTCAATCCTCAATCCTCAATCCTCAATCCTCAGTACTCATTCTTCAATCCTCAACACCCAATCCTCAAACTTCAATCCTCAATCCTCAATCCTCAGACCTCAATACTCAATCTTCAATCCTCAATACTCAATCTTCAATCCTCAATCCTCAAACCTCAAACCTCAATACTCATTCTTCAATCCTCAACACCCAATCCTCAATCCTCAATCCTCAATCCCCAATCCTCAATTCTCAATCCTCAATCCTCAATCCTCAGACCTCGAACATCAATACTCAACACTCAGACCTCGTCCTCAATACACAACACTCAATCCTCGATCCTCAATCTTCAGTCATCAATTTTCAATAATCAATCCTCAATCCTCAATCCTCAATACTCAATCCTCAATCCTCAATCCTCAATCCTCAGTACTCAACCATCAATCCTCAATTCTCAATGCTCAATAAAATATCCTGAATCCTCAGGATTCAATACTCAAACCTCAACACTCAACCCTCAATCATCAATCCTCAATCCTCAATCCTCAATCCTCAATCCTCAATTCTCAATCCTCAATCCTCAATCCTCAGACCTCAAACATCAATACTCAACACTCAGTCCTCGTCCTCAATCCACAACACTCAATCCTCGATCCACAATCCTCAATCCTCAATCCTCAATTTTCAATCCTAAATACTCAATCTTCAATCCTCAATCCTCAATCCTCAATCCTCAATCCTCAATCCTCAATCTTCAATCCTCAATCCTCAATCCTCAATTCTCAATCCTCAATCCTGAGTCCTCAGTCCTCAAACCTCAATCCTCAACACTCAGCCCTCATTCTCAATCCTCAATCCTCAATTCTCGGTCATCAGCCCTCAAACCTCAATCCTCAACCCTCAGACCTCATCCTCAATCCTCAATTATCAATCCTCAATCCTCAATCTTCAATCCAGAATACTCAATCTTCAATCCTCAATTCTCAATCTTCAATCTTCATCCTCAGTCCTCAATCCTCAATCCTCAATCCTCAATCCAAAATCTTCAATCATCAATATTCAATCTTCAGTCCTCAATCCTCAATCCTCAATCCTCAATCCTCAATCCTCAATGTTCAATCCGCAATACCCAATCCTCAATCTTCAGTCCTCAATCCTCAACCCTCAATCCTCAATCCTCAATACTCAATCCTCAATCCTCGGTCCTCAAACCTCAAACCTCGATCTTCAATTCTCAATACTCAATCTTCAAACCTCGGTCCTCAATCCTGAATCCTCAGTCCGCAATCCTCAATCGTCAGTCTTCAATCCTCAATACTCAATCTTCAATCCTCAATCCTCAATCCTCATTCCTCAATCCTCATTCTTCAATCCTCAATACCCAATCCTCAATCTTCAATCCTCAATCCTCAATCCTCCATTCTCAATCCTCAATCCTCAGTCCTCAGTCCTCAAACCTCAATCCTCAACCCTCAGCCCTCATTCTCAATCCTCAATCCTCAATCCTCAATCCTCAATCCTCAATACTCAATTTTCAATCCTCCATCCTCAATCCTCAATCCTCAATCATCAATCGTCAGGCTTCAATCCTCAATCCTCAATCCTCAATCCTCAATCCTCAATCCTCATTCTACAATCCTCAATACCCAATCCTCAATCTTCAGTCCTCAATCCTCAATCCTCAATTCTCAATCCTCATTCTTCAATCCTCAATCCACAATCCTCAATCCTCATTCTTCAATCCTCAATACCCAATCCTCAATCTTCAATCCTCAATCCTCAATCCTCAATCCTCAATCCTCATTCTTCAATCCTCAACACCCAATCCTCAATCTTCAATCCTCAATCCTCAATCCTCAATCCTCAATCCTCAATACTCAACCATCAATCCTTAATTCTCAATACTCAATAAAATATCCTGAATTCTCAGGATTCAATACTCAAACCTCAACACTCAACCCTCAATCCTCAATCCTCAATCCTCAATCCTCAATCCTCAATCCTCAATCCTCAATACTCAATCTTCAATCCTCCATCCTCAATCCTCAATCCTCAATCATCAATCGTCAGGCTTCAATCCTCAATCCTCAATCCTCAATCCTCAATCCTCATTCTACAATCCTCAATACCCAATCCTCAATCTTCAATCCTCAATCCTCAATCCTCAATTCTCAATCCTCGATCCTCAGTCCTCAGACCTCAAACCACAATTCTGAATCCTCAATACTCAATCTTCAATCCTCAATCCTCAGTCCTCAATACTCAACCATCAGTCCTCAGTTCTCAATACTCAATACCCAATCCTCAATCTTCAATCCTCAATACTCAATCTTCAATCCTCAATCCTCAATCCTCAATCCTCAATCCTCAATGCTCAATCCCAAATCCTCAATCCTCAACCCTCAATCTTCAATCATCAATAATCAATCTGCAATCCTCAAACCTCAATCCTCAATCCTCAATCCTCAATCTTCAAAACTCTACACTCAATCCTCAATCCTCAATCCTCAATTTTCAATCCTCAATCCTCAATCTTCAATCCTCAATCCTCATTCCTCAATCCTCATTCTTCAATCCTCAATACCCAATCCTCAATCTTCAATCCTCAATCCTCAATCCTCCATTCTCAATCCTCAATCCTCAGTCCTCAGTCCTCAAACCTCAATCCTCAACCCTCAGCCCTCATTCTCAATCCTCAATCCTCAATCCTCAATCCTCAATCCTCAATACTCAATTTTCAATCCTCCATCCTCAATCCTCAATCCTCAATCATCAATCGTCAGGCTTCAATCCTCAATCCTCAATCCTCAATCCTCAATCCTCAATCCTCAATCCTCAATCCTCAATCCTCAATACTCAATCTTCAATCCTCCATCCTCAATCCTCAATCCTCAATCATCAATCGTCAATCTTCAATCCTCAATCCTCAATCCTCAATCCTCAATCCTCATTCTACAATCCTCAATACCCAATCCTCAATCTTCAATCCTCAATCCTCAATCCTCAATTCTCAATCCTCGATCCTCAGTCCTCAGACCTCAAACCACAATTCTGAATCCTCAATACTCAATCTTCAATCCTCAATCCTCAGTCCTCAATACTCAACCATCAGTCCTCAGTTCTCAATACTCAATACCCAATCCTCAATCTTCAATCCTCAATACTCAATCTTCAATCCTCAATCCTCAATCCTCAATCCTCAATCCTCAATGCTCAATCCCAAATCCTCAATCCTCAACCCTCAATCTTCAATCATCAATAATCAATCTGCAATCCTCAAACCTCAATCCTCAATCCTCAATCCTCAATCTTCAAAACTCTACACTCAATCCTCAATCCTCAATCCTCAATTTTCAATCCTCAATCCTCAATCTTCAATCCTCAATACTCAATATTCAATGCTCAATCCTCAATCCTCAATCCTCAATCCTCAATCTTCAATCCTCAATACTCAATATTCAATGCTCAATCCTCAATCCTCAATCCTCAATGCTAAATCCTCAATACTCAATCATCAACCCTAAATCTTCAATCCTCAATACTCAATCTGCAATACTGAATCCTCAATCCACAATCCTCAATCCTCATTCTTCAATCCTCAATACCCAATCCTCAATCTTCAATCCTCAATCCTCAATCCTCAATCCTCAATTCTCAATCCTCAATCCTCAGTACTCAACCATCAATCCTCAATTCTCAATGCTCAATAAAATATCCTGAATCCTCAGGATTCAATACTCAAACCTCAACACTCGACCCTCAATCCTCAATCCTCAATCCTCAATCCTCAATCCTCAATCCTCAATTCTCAATCCTCAATCCTCAATCCTCACACCTCAAACATCAATACTCAACACTCAGTCCTCGTCCTCAATCCACAACCCTCAATCCTCGATCCACAATCCTCAATCCTCAATCCTCAATTTTCAATCCTAAATACTCAATCTTCAATCCTCAATCCTCAATCCTCAATCCTCAATCCTCAATCCTCATTCTACAATCCTCAATACCCAATCCTCAATCTTCAATCCTCAATCCTCAATCCTCAATTCTCAATCCTCAATCCTCAGTCCTCAGACCTCAAACCTCAATCCTCAACCCTCAGCCATCATTCTCAATCCTCAATCCTCAATTCTCAGTCCTCAGCCCTCAAGCCTCAATCCTCTACCCTCAGACCTCATCCTCAATCCTCAGTTATCAATCCACAATCCTCAATCTTCATTCTTCAATACTCAATCTTCTATTCTCAATCCTCAGTCCTCAAACCACAATTCAGAATCCTCAATACACAATCTTCAATCCTCAATCCTCAGTCCTCAATACTCAACTATCAGTCCTCAATTCTCAATACTCAATCCCCAACCTCAATCTTCAATCCTCAATACTCAATCTTCAATCCTCAATCCTCAATCCTCAATCCTCAATGCTCAATCCTCAATCCTCAATCCTCAACCCTCAATCTTCAATCATCAATAATCAATCTGCAATCCTCAAACCTCAATCCTCAATCCTCAATCATCAATCTTCAACACTCTATACTCAATCCTCAATCCTCAATCCTCAATCCTCAATCCTCAATCCTCAATTTTCAATCCTCAATTCTCAATCTTCAATCCTGAATCCTCTATCCTCAATCCTCAATCCTCAATCCTCATTCTACAATCCTCAATACCCAATCCTCAATCTTCAATCCTCAATCCTCAATCCTCAATTCTCAATCCTCAATCCTCAGTCCTCAGTCCTCAAACCTCAATCCTCAACCCTCAGCCCTCATTCTCAATCCTCAATCCTCAATTCTCAGTCATCAGCCCTCAAACCTCAATCCTCAACACTCAGACCTCATCCTCAATCCTCAATTATCAATCCTCAATCCTCAATCTTCAATCCAGAATACTCAATCTTCAATCCTCAATACTCAATCTTCAATCTTCAATCCTCAGTCCTCAATCCTCAATCCTCAATCCTCAATCCTCAATCTTCAATCATCAATACTCAGTCTTCAATCCTCAATCCTCAATCCTCAATCCTCAATACTCATTCTTCAATCCTCAATACACAATCCTCAATCTTCAATCCTCAATCCTCAACTCTCAGTCCTCAGCCCTCAAACCTCAATCCTCAGGCCTCAGACCTCATCCTCAATCCTCAATTATCAATACTCAATCCTCAACCTTCAATCCTCAATACTCAATCATCAATCCTCAGACCTCAGTCCTCAAACCTCAATCCTCAATCCTCAATCCTCAATTCTCTTTCCTCAATCCTCAGCCCTCAGTCCTCAAACCTCAATCGTCAACCCTCAGCCCTCAGCCCTCAGCCCTCATCCTCAATCCTCAATCCTCAATCTTCAATCCTTAATCCTCAACCCTCATGCCTCAATCCTCAACCCTCAGCCCTCATTCTCAATCCACAATCCTCAATTCTCAGTCCTCAGCCCTCAAACCTCAATCCTCAAACCTCAGACCTCATCCTCAATCCTCAATTATCAATCCTCAATCCTCAAACTTCAATCCACAATACTCAATCTTCAATCCTGAATCCTCAGTCCTCAAACCTCAATTCTGAATCCTCAATACTCACTCTTCAATCCTCAATCCTCAGTACTCAATACTCAACTATCAGTCCTGAATTCTCAATACTCAATCCTCAATCCTCAATCTTCAATCCTCAATACTCAATATTCAATGCTCAATCCTCAATCCTCAATCCTCAATGCTAAATCCTCAATACTCAATCATCAACCCTAAATCTTCAATCCTCAATACTCAATCTGCAATACTCAATCCTCAATCCACAATCCTCAATCCTCATTCTTCAATCCTCAATACCCAATCCTCAATCTTCAATCCTCAATCCTCAATCCTCAATCCTCAGTCCTCATT
Organism: Calliopsis andreniformis; assembly: GCF_051401765.1. NCBI lineage: Eukaryota > Metazoa > Arthropoda > Insecta > Hymenoptera > Andrenidae > Calliopsis > Calliopsis andreniformis. The sequence goes on along the minus strand of NW_027480491.1, from coordinate 2,320,424 downwards.
CTTCAATCCTCAACACCCAATCCTCAAACTTCAATCCTCAATCCTCAATCCTCAGACCTCAATAATCAATCTTCAATCCTCAATACTCAATCTTCAATCCTCAATCCTCAAACCTCAAACCTCAATACTCATTCTTCAATCCTCGACACCCAATCCTCAATCCTCAATCCTCAATCCCCAATCCTCAATTCTCAATCCTCAATCCTCAATCCTCAGACCTCGAACATCAATCCTCAACCCTCAGACCTCATCCTCAATCCTCAATTATCAATCCTCAATCCTCAATCTTCAATCCAGAATACTCAATCTTCAATCCTCAATACTCAATCTTCAATCTTCATCCTCAGTCCTCAATCCTCAATCCTCAATCCTCAATCCAAAATCTTCAATCATCAATATTCAATCTTCAGTCCTCAATCCTCAATCCTCAATCCTCAATCCTCAATCCTCAATGTTCAATCCGCAATACCCAATCCTCAATCTTCAGTCCTCAATCCTCAACCCTCAATCCTCAATCCTCAATACTCAATCCTCAATCCTCAGTCCTCAAACCTCAAACCTCGATCTTCAATCCTCAATACTCAACCTTCAAACCTCGGTCCTCAATCCTGAATCCTCAATCCGCAATCCTCAATCGTCAGTCTTCAATCCTCAATACTCAATCTTCAATCCTCAATCCTCAATCCTCATTCCTCAATCCTCATTCTTCAATCCTCAATACACAATCCTCAATCTTCAATCCTCAATCCTCAATCCTCAATTCTCAATCCTCAATCCTCAGACCTCAGTCCTCAAACCTCAATCCTCAACCCTCAGCCCTCATTCTCAATCCTCAATCCTCAATCCTCAGTCCTCAAACCTCAATCCTGGATCCTCAATCCTGAATCCTCAATCTTCAGACATCAGACCTCAACAATCAGATGTCAATCCTCAATCCTCAATAGAATATCATCAAATCACAGCTTTCAATACCCAATACTCAATCTGCAATACTCAATCCTCAATCCACAATCCTCAATCCTCATTCTTCAATCCTCAATACCCAATCCTCAATCTTCAATCCTCAATCCTCAATCCTCGATCCTCAATCCTCATTCTTCAATCCTCAACACCCAATCCTCAATCTTCAATCCTCAATCCTCTATCCTCAATCCTCAATCCTCAATACTCAACCATCAATCCTCAATCCTCAATCCTCATTCCTCAATCCTCAATACACAATACTCAATCTTCAATACTCCATCCTCAATCCTCAATCCTCAATCATCAATCGTCAGGCTTCAATCCTCAATCCTCAATCCTCAATACACAATACTCAATCTTCAATACTCCATCCTCAATCCTCAATCCTCAATCATCAATCGTCAGGCTTCAATCCTCAATCCTCAATCCTCAATCCTCAATCCTCATTCTACAATCCTCAATACCCAATCCTCAATCTTCAATCCTCAATCCTCAATCCTCAATTCTCAATCCTCAATCCTCAGTCCTCAGATCTCAAACATCAATCCTCAACCCTCAGCCATCATTCTCAATCCTCAATCCTCAATTCTCAGTCCTCAGCCCTCAAGCCTCAATCCTCAACCCTCAGACCTCATCCTCAATCCTCAATTATCAATCCACAATCCTCAATATTAAGTCCTCAATACTCAATCTTCAATCCTCAATCCTCAGTCCTCAAACCACAATTCTGAATCCTCAATACTCAATCTTCAATCCTCAATCCTCAGTCCTCAATACTCAACCATCAGTCCTCAGTTCTCAATACTCAATACCCAATCCTCAGTCTTCAATCCTCAATACTCAATCTTCAATCCTCAATCCTCAATCCTCAATCCTCAATCCTCAATGCTCAATCCCCAATCCTCAATCCTCAACCCTCAATCTTCAATCATCAATAATCAATCTGCAATCCTCAAACCTCAATCCTCAATCCTCAATCCTCAATCTTCAAAACTCTAGACTTAATCCTCAATCCTCAATCCTCAATTTTCAATCCTCAATTCTCAATCTTCAATCCTCAATCCTCAATCCTCAATGCTCAATCCCCAATCCTCATTCCTCAACCCTCAATCTTCAATCATCAATAATCAATCTGCAATCCTCAAACCTCAATCCTCAACCCTCAATCCTCAATCTTCAACACTCTACACTCAATCCTCAATCCTCAATCCTCAATTTTCAATCCTCAATTCTCAATCTTCAATCCTCAATCCTCAATCCTCAATCCTCAATCCTCAATCCTCATTCTACAATCCTCAATACCCAATCCTCAATCTTCAATCCTCAATCCTCAATCCTCAATTCTCAATCCCCAATCCCCAATCCTCAGTCCTCAGTCCTCAAACCACAATCCTCAAGCCTCAGCCCTCATTCTCAATCCTCAATCCTCAATTCTCAGTCATCAGCCCTCAAACCTCAATCCTCAACCCTCAGACCTCATCCTCAATCCTCAATTATCAATCCTCAATCCTTAATCTTCAATCCAGAATCCTCAATCCTCAATCCCCAATCCTCAATCTTCAATTAGCAATACTCAACCTTCAATCCCCAATCCTCAATCCTCAATCCTCAATGCACAATCCTCAATCCATAATACTCAACCCTCAATCTTCAATCCTCAATACTCAATCTGCAATCCTCAATCCTCAATCCTCAATCCTCAATCCTCAATCCTCATACTTCAATCCTCAATACCCAATCCTCAAAACTCAAACCTGAATCCTCAATCCTGAATCCTCAACCTTCAGAACTCAGTCTTCAACAATCAGTTGTCAATTATCAATCCTCAATAGAATATAATAAATTCACAGTTTTCAATACTCAATACTCAATCTGCAATCTTCAAATCTCTATCGACAAACATCAATTCTCATCATTCAACCCTCAACACTCAGTCCCCAATCCTCAATACTCAATCTTCAATCCTCAATCCTCAATCCTGAATCGTCAAACCTCATTCTACAATCCTGAATCCTCCATCCTCAATCCACAATCCTCAATCCTCAATCCTCCAACGTCAGGCATCAATCCTCAATACTCAATCTTCGATCCTCAATCCTCAACTCTCAGTCCTCAGCCCTCAAACCTCAATCCTCAGGCCTCAGACCTCATCCTCAATCCTCAATTATCAATCCTCAATCCTCAACCTTCAATCCTCAATACTCAATCATCAATCCTCAATCCTCAATTCTCTATCCTCAATCCTCAGCCCTCAGTCCTCAAACCTCAATCGTCAACACTCAGCCCTCAGCCCTCAAACCTCAATCCTCAGGCCTCAGACCTCATCCTCAATCCTCAATTATCAATCCTCTATCCTCAACCTTCAATCCTCAATACTCAATCATCAATCCTCAATCCTCAATCCTCAATTCTCTGTCCTCAATCCTCAGCCCTCAGTCCTCAAACCTCAATCGTCAACCCTCAGCCCTCAGCCCTCATCCTCAATCCTCAGTCCACAATCTTCAATCCTTAATCCTCAATCCTCATGCCTCAATCCTCAATCCCCAATCCTCAGTCATCAAACCTCAATCCTGAATCCTCAATCCTGAATCCTCAATCTTCAGACCTCAGACCTGAACAATCAGATGTCAATCGTCAATCCTCAATAGAATATTATCAATTCACAGTTTTCAATACTCAATACTCAATCTGCAATCTTCAAATTTCTATCCACAAACATCAATTCCCATCACTCAACCCTCAACACTCAGTCCCCAATCCTCAATCTTCAATCCTCAAACCTCAATCCTCAATCCTCAATCCTCAATCTTCAATCCTCTATACTCAATCCTCAATCCTCAATCCTCAATCCTCAATCCTCAATACTCAATTTTCAATCCTCAATTCTCAACCTTCAATCCTCAGTCCTCAATCCTCAATCCTCAATCCTCAATCCTCATTCTACAATCCTCAATACCCAATGCTCAATCTTCAATCCTCAATCCTCAATCCTCAATCCTCAATCCTCAATCCTCAGTCCTCAGTCCTCAAACCTCAATCCTCAACCCTCAGCCCTCATTCTCAATCCTCAATCCTCAATTCTCAGTCCTCAGCCCTCAAACCTCAATGCTCAACCCTCAGACCTCATCCTCAATCCTCAATTATCAATCCTCAATCCTCAATCTTCAATCCACAATACTCAATCTTCAATCCTGAATCCTCAGTCCTCAAACCTCAATTCTGAATCCTCAATACTCAATCTTCAATCCTCAATCCTCAGTACTCAATACTCAACTATCAGTCCTGAATTCTCAATACTCAATCCTCAATCCTCAATCTTCAATCCTCAATACTCAATATTCAATGCTCAATCCTCAATCCTCAATCCTCAATGCTAAATCCTCAATACTCAATCATCAACCCTAAATCTTCAATCCTCAATACTCAATCTGCAATACTCAATCCTCAATCTACAATCCTCAATCCTCATTCTTCAATCCTCAATACCCAATCCTCAATCTTCAATCCTCAATCCTCAATACTCAACCATCAATACTCAATTCTCAATACTCAATAGAATATCCTGAATTCTCAGGATTCAATACTCAAACCTCAACACTCAACCCTCATTCCTCAATCCTCAATCCTCAATCCTCAATCTTCAACCCTCAATCCTCAATCTTCAATCCTTAATCCTCAATCCTCATGCCTCAATCCTCAACCCTCAGCCCTCATTCTCAATCCTCAATCCTCAATTCTCAGTCCTCAGCCCTCAAACCTCAATCCTCAAACCTCAGACCTCATCCTCAATCCTCAATTATCAATCCTCAATCCTCAAACTTCAATCCACAATACTCAATCTTCAATCCTGAATCCTCAGTCCTCAAACCTCAATTCTGAATCCTCAATACTCAATCTTCAATCCTCAATCCTCAGTACTCAATACTCAACTATCAGTCCTGAATTCTCAATACTCAATCCTCAATCCTCGATCTTCAATCCTCAATACTCAATATTCAATGCTCAATCCTCAATCCTCAATCCTCAATGCTAAATCCTCAATACTCAATCATCAACCCTAAATCTTCAATCCTCAATACTCAATCTGCAATACTCAATCCTCAATCCACAATCCTCAATCCTCATTCTTCAATCCTCAATACCCAATCCTCAATCTTCAATCCTCAATCCTCAATCCTCAATCCTCAGTCCTCATTCTTCAATCCTCAACACCCAATCCTCAAACTTCAATCCTCAATCCTCAATCCTCAGACCCCAATAATCATTCTTCAATCCTCAATACTCAATCTTCAATCCTCAACCCTCAAACCTCAAACCTCAATACTCATTCTTCAATCCTCAACACCCAATCCTCAATCCTCAATCCTCAATCCCCAATCCTCAATTCTCAATCCTCAATCCTCAATCCTCAGACCTCGAACATCAATCCTCAACCCTCAGACCTCATCCTCAATCCTCAATTATCAATCCTCAATCCTCAATCTTCAATCCAGAATACTCAATCTTCAATCCTCAATACTCAATCTTCAATCTTCATCCTCAGTCCTCAATCCTCAATCCTCAATCCTCAATCCAAAATCTTCAATCATCAATATTGAATCTTCAGTCCTCAATCCTCAATCCTCAATCCTCAATCCTCAATCCTCAATGTTCAATCCGCAATACCCAATCCTCAATCTTCAGTCCTCAACCCTCAACCCTCAATCCTCAATCCTCAATACTCAATCCTCAGTCCTCAGTCCTCAAACCTCAAACCTCGATCTTCAATCCTCAATACTCAATCTTCAAACCTCGGTCCTCAATCCTGAATCCTCAATCCGCCATCCTCAATCGTCAGTCTTCAATCCTCAATACTCAATCTTCAATCCTCAATCCTCAATCCTCATTCCTCATTCCTCATTCTTCAATCCTCAATACCCAATCCTCAATCTTCAATCCTCAATCCTCAATCCTCAATTCTCAATCCTCAATCCTCAGTCCTCAGTCCTCAAACCTCAATCCTCAACCCTCAGCCCTCATTCTCAATCCTCAATCCTCAATCCTCAGTCCTCAAACCTCAATCCTGGATCCTCAATCCTGAATCCTCAATCTTCAGACATCAGACCTCAACAATCAGATGTCAATCCTCAATCCTCAATAGAATATCATCAAATCACAGCTTTCAATACCCAATACTCCATCTGCAATACTCAATCCTCAATCCACAATCCTCAATCCTCATTCTTCAATCCTCAATAACCAATCCTCAATCTTCAATCCTCAATCCTCAATTCTCAATCCTCAATCCTCATTCTTCAATCCTCAACACCCAATCCTCAATCTTCAATCCTCAATCCTCAATCCTCAATCCTCAATCCTCAATACTCAACCATCAATCCTTAATTCTCAATACTCAATAAAATATCCTGAATTCTCAGGATTCAATACTCAAACCTCAACACTCAACCCTCAATCCTCAATCCTCAATCCTCAATCCTCAATCCTCAATCCACAATACTCAATCTTCAATCCTCCATCCTCAATCCTCAATCCTCAATCATCAATCGTCAGGCTTCAATCCTCAATCCTCAATCCTCAATCCTCAATCCTCGTTCTACAATCCTCAATACCCAATCCTCAATCTTCAATCCTCAATCCTCAATTCTCAATCCTCAATCCTCATTCTTCAATCCTCAACACCCAATCCTCAATCTTCAATCCTCAATCCTCAATCCTCAATCCTCAATCCTCAATACTCAACCATCAATCCTTAATTCTCAATACTCAATAAAATATCCTGAATTCTCAGGATTCAATACTCAAACCTCAACACTCAACCCTCAATCCTCAATCCTCAATCCTCAATCCTCAATCCTCAATCCACAATACTCAATCTTCAATCCTCAATCCTCAATCCTCAATTCTCAATCCTCAATCCTCAGTCCTCAGACCTCAAACTTCAATCCTCAACCCTCAGCCATCATTCTCAATCCTCAATCCTCAATTCTCAGTCCTCAGCCCTCAAGCCTCAATCCTCAATCCTCAGATCTCATCCTCAATCCTGAATTATCAATCCAGAATCCTCAATCTTAAGTCCTCAATACTCAATCTTCAATCCTCAATCCTCAGCCCTCAAACCACAATTCTGAATCCTCAATACTCAATCTTCAATCCTCAATCCTCAGGCCTCAATACTCAACCATGAGTCCTCAGTTCTCAATACTCAATACCCAATCCTCAATCTTCAATCCTCAATACTCAATCTTCAATCCTCAATCCTCAATCCTCAATCCTGAATCCTCAATGCTCAATCCCCAATCCTCAATCCTCAACCCTCAATCTTCAATCATCAATAATCAATCTGCAATCCTCAGACCTCAATCCTCAATCCTCAATCCTCAATCTTCAAAACTCTACACTCAATCCTCAATCCTCAATCCTCAATTTTCAATCCTCAATTCTCAATCTTCAATCCTCAATCCTCAATCCTCAATGCTCAATCCCCAATCCTCAATCCTCAACCCTCAATCTTCAATCATCAATAATCAATCTGCAATCCTCAAACCTCAATCCTCAATCCTCAATCCTCAACCTTCAGAACTCAGTCTTCAACAATCAGTTGTCAATTATCAATCCTCAATAGAATATAATAAATTCACAGTTTTCAATACTCAATACTCAATCTGCAATCTTCAAATCTCTATCGACAAACATCAATTCTCATCATTCAACCCTCAACACTCAGTCCCCAATCCTCAATACTCAATCTTCAATCCTCAATCCTCAATCCTGAATCGTCAAACCTCATTCTACAATCCTCAATGCTCCATCCTCAATCCACAATCCTCAATCCTCAATCCTCCAACGTCAGGCATCAATCCTCAATACTCAATCTTCGATCCTCAATCCTCAACTATCAGTCCTCAGCCCTCAAACCTCAATCCTCAGGCCTCAGACCTCATCCTCAATCCTCAATTATCAATCCTCAATCCTCAACCTTCAATCCTCAATACTCAATCATCAATCCTCAATCCTCAATTCTCTATCCTCAATCCTCAATCCTCAATCCTCAATCGTCATTCTACAATCCTCAATACCCAATCCTCAATCTTCAATCCTCAATCCTCAATCCTCAATTCTCAATCCTCAATCCTCAGTCCTCAGTCCTCAAACCACAATCCTCAAGCCTCAGCCCTCATTCTCAATCCTCAATCCTCAATTCTCAGTCATCAGCCCTCAAACCTCAATCCTCAACCCTCAGACCTCATCCTCAATCCTCAATTATCAATCCTCAATCCTCAATCTTCAATCCAGAATCCTCAATCCTCAATCCCCAATCCTCAATCTTCAATCCGCAATACTCAACCTTCAATCCCCAATCCTCAATCCTCAATCCTCAATGCACAATCCTCAATCCATAATACTCAACCCTCAATCTTCAATCCTCAATACTCAATCTGCAATCCTCAATCCTCAATCCTCAATCCTCAATCCTCATACTTCAATCCTCAATACCCAATCCTCAAAACTCAAACCTGAATCCTCAATCCTGAATCCTCAACCTTCAGAACTCAGTCTTCAACAATCAGTTGTCAATTATCAATCCTCAATAGAATATAATAAATTCACAGTTTTCAATACTCAATACTCAATCTGCAATCTTCAAATCTCTATCGACAAACATCAATTCTCATCATTCAACCCTCAACACTCAGTCCCCAATCCTCAATACTCAATCTTCAATCCTCAATCCTCAATCCTGAATCGTCAAACCTCATTCTACAATCCTGAATCCTCCATCCTCAATCCACAATCCTCAATCCTCAATCCTCCAACGTCAGGCATCAATCCTCAATACTCAATCTTCGATCCTCAATCCTCAACTCTCAGTCCTCAGCCCTCAAACCTCAATCCTCAGGCCTCAGACCTCATCCTCAATCCTCAATTATCAATCCTCAATCCTCAACCTTCAATCCTCAATACTCAATCATCAATCCTCAATCCTCAATCCTCAATTCTCTATCCTCAATCCTCAGCCCTCAGTCCTCAAACCTCAATCGTCAACCCTCAGCCCTCAGCCCTCATCCTCAATCCTCAATCCTCAATCTTCAATCCTCAATCCTCAATCCTCATGCCTCAATCCTCAATCCCCAATCCTCAGTCATCAAACCTCAATCCTGAATACTCAATCCTGATTCCTCAATCTTCAGACCTCAGACCTGCACAATCAGATGTCAATCCTCAATCCTCAATAGAATATTATCAATTCACAGTTTTCAATACTCAATACTCAATCTGCAATCTTCAAATTTCTATCCACAAACATCAATTCTCATCACTCAACCCTCAACACTCAGTCCCCAATCCTCAATCTTCAATCCTCAAACCTCAATCCTCAATCCTCAATCCTCAATCTTCAATCCTCTATACTCAATCCTCAATCCTCAATCCTCAATCCTCAATCCTCAATACTCAATTTTCAATCCTCAATTCTCAATCTTCAATCCTCAGTCCTCAATCCTCAATCCTCAATCCTCAATCCTCATTCTACAATCCCTCAATACCCAATGCTCAATCTTCAATCCTCAATCCTCAATCCTCAACTCTCAATCCTCAATCCTCAGTCCTCAGTCCTCAAACCTCAATCCTCAACCCTCAGCCCTCATTCTCAATCCTCAATCCTCAATTCTCAGTCCTCAGCCCTCAAACCTCAATCCTCAACCCTCAGACCTCATCCTCAATCCTCAATTATCAATCCTCAATCCTCAATCTTCAATCCACAATACTCAATCTTCAATCCTGAATCCTCAGTCCTCAAACCTCAATTCTGAATCCTCAATACTTAATCTTCAATCCTCAATCCTCAGTACTCAATACTCAACTATCAGACCTCAATTCTCAATACTCAATCCCCAACCTCAATCTTCAATCCTCAATACTCAATCTTCAATCCTCAATCCTCAATCCTCAATCCTCAATGCTCAATCCTCAATCCTCAATCCTCAACCCTCAATCTTCAATCATCAATAATCAATCTGCAATCCTCAAACCTCAATCCTCAATCCTCAATCATCAATCTTCAACACTCTATACTCAATCCTCAATCCTCAATCCTCAATCCTCAATCCTCAATCCTCAATTTTCAATCCTCAATTCTCAATCTTCAATCCTCAATCCTCAATCCTCAATTCTCAATCCTCAATCCTCAGTCCTCAGTCCTCAAACCTCAATCCTCAACCCTCAGCCCTCATTCTCAACCCTCAATCCTCAATTCTCAGTCATCAGCCCTCAAACCTCAATCCTCAACCGTCAGACCTCATCCTCAATCCTCAATTATCAATCCTCAATCCTCAATCTTCAATCCAGAATACTCAATCTTCAATCCTCAATACTCAATCTTCAATCATCAATCCTCAGTCCTCAATCCTCAATCCTCAATCCTCAATCCTCAATCTTCAATCATCAATACTCAGTCTTCAATCCTCAATCCTCAATCCTCAATCCTCAATACTCACTCTTCAATCCTCAATACACAATCCTCAATCTTCAACCCTCAATCCTCAATCCTCAATTCTCAATCCTCAATCCTCAATCCACAGACCTCAAACATCAATACTCAACCCTCAGTCCTCGTCCTCAATCCACAACAGTCAATCCTCAATCCAAAATCTTCAATCATCAATATTCAATCTTCAGCCCTCAATCCTCAATCCTCAATCCTCAATCCTCAATACTCAATCTTCAAACCTCGGTCCTCAATCCTCAATCCTCAATCCTCAATCCTCAATCATCAGTCTTCAATCCTCAATACTCAATCTTCAATCCTCAATCCTCAATCCTCATTCCTCAATCCTCATTCTTCAATCCTCAATACCCAATCCTCAATCTTCAATCCTCAATCCTCAATCCTCAATTCTCAATCCCCAATCCTCAGTCCTCAGTCCTCAAACCTCAATCCTCAATCCTCAATCGTCAAACCTCATTCTACAATCGTCAATACCCAATCCTCAATCTTCAATCCTCAATCCTCAATCCTCAAAACTCAAACCTGATTCCTCAATCCTGAATCCTCAACCTTCAGAACTCAGTCTTCAACAATCAGTTGTCAATTCTCAATCCTCAATAGAATATAATAAATTCACAGTTTTCAATGCTCAATACTCAATCTGCAATGTTCAAATCCCTATCGACAAACATCAATTCTCATCATTCAACCCTCAACACTCAGTCCCCAATCCTCAATACTCAATCTTCAATCCTCAATCTTCAATCCTCAATCGCCAAACCTCATTCTACAATCTTCAATCCTCAATCCTCAATCCACAATCCTCAATCCTCAATCCTCCAACGTCAGGCACCAATCCTCAATACTCAATCTTCAATCCTCAATCCTCAATCCTCAACTCTCAGTCCTCAGCCCTCAAACCTCAATCCTCAGGCCTCAGACCTCATCCTCAATCCTCAATTATCAATCCTCAATCCTCAACCTTCAATCCTCAATACTCAATCATCAATCCTCAATCCTCAATCCTCAATTCTCTATCCTCAATCCTCAGCCCTCAGTCCTCAAACCTCAATCGTCAACCCTCAGCCCTCAGCCCTCATCCTCAATCCTCAATCCTCAATCTTCAATCCTCAATCCTCAATCCTCATGCCTCAATCCTCAATCCCCAATCCTCAGTCATCAAACCTCAATCCTGAATACTCAATCCTGATTCCTCAATCTTCAGACCTCAGACCTGCACAATCAGATGTCAATCCTCAATCCTCAATAGAATATTATCAATTCACAGTTTTCAATACTCAATACTCAATCTGCAATCTTCAAATTTCTATCCACAAACATCAATTCTCATCACTCAACCCTCAACACTCAGTCCCCAATCCTCAATCCTCAATGCTCAATCCCCAATCCTCAATCCTCAACCCTCAATCTTCAATCATCAGTAATCAATCTGCAATCCTCAAACCTCAATCCTCAATCCTCAATCCTCAATCTTCAACACTCTATACTCAATCCTCAATCCTCAATCCTCAATCCTCAATCCTCAATCCTCAATTTTCAATCCTCAATTCTCAATCTTCAATCCTCAATCCTCAATCCTCAATCCTCAATCCTCAATCCTCATTCTACAATCCTCAATACCCAATCCTCAATCTTCAAACCTCAATCCTCAATCCTCAATTCTCAATCCTCAATCCTCAGTCCTCAGTCCTCAAACCTCAATCCTCAACCCTCAGCCCTCATTCTCAATCCTCAATCCTCAATTCTCAGTCATCAGCCCTCAAACCTCAATCCTCAACCCTCAGACCTCATCCTCAACCCTCAATTATCAATCCTCAATCCTCAATCTTCAATCCAGAATACTCAATCTTCAATCCTCAATACTCAATCTTCAATCTTCAATCCTCAGTCCTCAATCCTCAATCCTCAATCCTCAATCCTCAATCTTCAATCATCAATACTCAGTCTTCAATCCTCAATCCTCAATCCTCAATCCTCAATACTCATTCTTCAATCCTCAATACACAATCCTCAATCTTCAACCCTCAATCCTCAATCCTCAATTCTCAATCCTCAATCCTCAATCCACTGACCTCAAACATCAATACTCAACCCTCAGTCCTCGTCCTCAATCCACAACAGTCAATCCTCAATCCAAAATCTTCAATCATCAATATTCAATCTTCAGTCCTCAATCCTCAATCCTCAATCCTCAATCCTCAATACTCAATCTTCAAACCTCGGTCCTCAATCCTCAATCCTCAATCCTCAATCCTCAATCATCAGTCTTCAATCCTCAATACTCAATCTTCAATCCTCAATCCTCAATCCTCATTCCTCAATCCTCATTCTTCAATCCTCAATACCCAATCGTCAATCTTCAATCCTCAATCCTCAATCCTCAATTCTCAATCCTCAATCATCAGTCCTCAGTCCTCAAACCTCAATCCTCAATCCTCAATCCTCAGTACTCAATACTCAACTATCAGTCCTGAATTCTCAATACTCAATCCTCAATCCTCGATCTTCAATCCTCAATACTCAATATTCAATGCTCAATCCTCAATCCTCAATCCTCAATGCTAAATCCTCAATACTCAATCATCAACCCTAAATCTTCAATCCTCAATACTCAATCTGCAATACTCAATCCTCAATCCACAATCCTCAATCCTCATTCTTCAATCCTCAATACCCAATCCTCAATCTTCAATCCTCAATCCTCAATCCTCAATCCTCAGTCCTCATTCTTCAATCCTCAACACCCAATCCTCAAACTTCAATCCTCAATCCTCAATCCTCAGACCCCAATAATCATTCTTCAATCCTCAATACTCAATCTTCAATCCTCAACCCTCAAACCTCAAACCTCAATACTCATTCTTCAATCCTCAACACCCAATCCTCAATCCTCAATCCTCAATCCCCAATCCTCAATTCTCAATCCTCAATCCTCAATCCTCAGACCTCGAACATCAATCCTCAACCCTCAGACCTCATCCTCAATCCTCAATTATCAATCCTCAATCCTCAATCTTCAATCCAGAATACTCAATCTTCAATCCTCAATACTCAATCTTCAATCTTCATCCTCAGTCCTCAATCCTCAATCCTCAATCCTCAATCCAAAATCTTCAATCATCAATATTGAATCTTCAGTCCTCAATCCTCAATCCTCAATCCTCAATCCTCAATCCTCAATGTTCAATCCGCAATACCCAATCCTCAATCTTCAGTCCTCAACCCTCAACCCTCAATATTCAATCCTCAATACTCAATCCTCAGTCCTCAGTCCTCAAACCTCAAACCTCGATCTTCAATCCTCAATACTCAATCTTCAAACCTCGGTCTTCAATCCTCAATCCTCAATCCTCATTCCTCATTCCTCATTCTTCAATCCTCAATACCCAATCCTTAATCTTCAATCCTCAATCCTCAATCCTCAATTCTCAATCCTCAATCCTCAGTCCTCAGTCCTCAAACCTCAATCCTCAACCCTCAGCCCTCATTCTCAATCCTCAATCCTCAATCCTCAGTCCTCAAACCTCAATCCTGGATCCTCAATCCTGAATCCTCAATCTTCAGACATCAGACCTCAACAATCAGATGTCAATCCTCAATCCTCAATAGAATATCATCAAATCACAGCTTTCAATACCCAATACTCAATCTGCAATACTCAATCCTCAATCCACAATCCTCAATCCTCATTCCTCAATCCTCAATACCCAATCCTCAATCTTCAATCCTCAATCCTCAATCCTCAATCCTCAATCTTCATTCTTCAATCCTCAACACCCAATCCTCAATCTTCAATCCTGAATCCTCAATCCTCAATCCTCAATCCTCAATACTCAACCATCAATCCTTAATTCTCAATACTCAATAAAATATCCTGAATTCTCAGGATTCAATACTCAAACCTCAACACTCAACCCTCAATCCTCAATCCTCAATCCTCAATCCTCAATCCTCAATCCACAATACTCAATCTTCAATCCTCCATCCTCAATCCTCAATCCTCAATCATCAATCGTCAGGCTTCAATCCTCAATCCTCAATCCTCAATACTCAATCCTCGTTCTACAATCCTCAATACCCAATCCTCAATCTTCAATCCTCAATCCTCAATCATCAATCGTCAGGCTTCAATCCTCAATCCTCAATCCTCAATCCTCAATCCTCGTTCTACAATCCTCAATACCCAATCCTCAATCTTCAATCCTCAATCCTCAATCCTCGATTCTCAATCCTCAATCTTCAGACCTCAGACCTGAACAATCAGATGTCAATCCTCAATCCTCAATAGAATATTATCAATTCACAGTTTTCAATACTCAATACTCAATCTGCAATCTTCAAATTTCTATCCACAAACATCAATTCCCATCACTCAACCCTCAACACTCAGTCCCCAATCCTCAATCTTCAATTCTCAAACCTCAATCCTCAATCCTCAATCCTCAATCTTCAATCCTCTATACTCAATCCTCAATCCTCAATCCTCAATCCTCAATCCTCAATACTCAATTTTCAATCCTCAATTCTCAATCTTCAATCCTCAGTCCTCAATCCTCAATCCTCAATCCTCAATCCTCATTCTACAATCCTCAATACCCAATGCTCAATCTTCAATCCTCAATCCTCAATCCTCAACTCTCAATCCTCAATCCTCAGTCCTCAGTCCTCAAACCTCAATCCTCAACCCTCAGCCCTCATTCTCAATCCTCAATCCTCAATTCTCAGTCCTCAGCCCTCAAACCTCAATCCTCAACCCTCAGACCTCATCCTCAATCCTCAATTATCAATCCTCAATCCTCAATCTTCAATCCACAATACTCAATCTTCAATCCTGAATCCTCAGTCCTCAAACCTCAATTCTGAATCCTCAATACTCAATCTTCAATCCTCAATCCTCAGTACTCAATACTCAACTATCAGTCCTGAATTCTCAATACTCAATCCTCAATCCTCAATCTTCAATCCTCAATACTCAATATTCAATGCTCAATCCTCAATCCTCAATCCTCAATGCTAAATCCTCAATACTCAATCATCAACCCTAAATCTTCAATCCTCAATACTCAATCTGCAATACTCAATCCTCAATCCACAATCCTCAATCCTCATTCTTCAATCCTCAATACCCAATCCTCAATCTTCAATCCTCAATCCTCAATCCTCAATCCTCAATCCTCAATCCTCAATCCTCAGTACTCAACCATCAATCCTCAATTCTCAATGCTCAATAGAATATCCTGAATACTCAGGATTCAATACTCAAACCTCAACACTCAACCCTCAATCCTCAATCCTCAATCCTCAATCCTCAATCCTCAATCCTCAATTCTCAATCCTCAATCCTCAATCCTCACACCTCAAACATCAATACTCAACACTCAGTCCTCGTCCTCAATCCACAACCCTCAATCCTCGATCCACAACCTTCAATCCTCAATACTCAATCATCAATCCTCAATCCTCAATCCTCAATTCTCTATCCTCAATCCTCAGCCCTCAGTCCTCAAACCTCAATCGTCAACCCTCAGCCCTCAGCCCTCAGCCCTCATCCTCAATCCTCAATCCTCAATCTTCAATCCTTAATCCTCAATCCTCATGCCTCAATCCTCAACCCTCAGCCCTCATTCTCAATCCTCAATCCTCAATTCTCAGTCCTCAGCCCTCAAACCTCAATCCTCAAACCTCAGACCTCATCCTCAATCCTCAAATATCAATCCTCAATCCTCAAACTTCAATCCACAATACTCAATCTTCAATCCTGAATCCTCAGTCCTCAAACCTCAATTCTGAATCCTCAATACTCAATATTCAATCCTCAATCCTCAGTACTCAATACTCAACTATCAGTCCTGAATTCTCAATACTCAATCCTCAATCCTCGATCTTCAATCCTCAATACTCAATATTCAATGCTCAATCCTCAATCCTCAATCCTCAATGCTAAATCCTCAATACTCAATCATCAACCCTAAATCTTCAATCCTCAATACTCAATCTGCAATACTCAATCCTCAATCCACAATCCTCAATCCTCATTCTTCAATCCTCAATACCCAATCCTCAATCTTCAATCCTCAATCCTCAATCCTCAATCCTCAGTCCTCATTCTTCAATCCTCAACACCCAATCCTCAAACTTCAATCCTCAATCCTCAATCCTCAGACCCCAATAATCATTCTTCAATCCTCAATACTCAATCTTCAATCCTCAACCCTCAAACCTCAAACCTCAATACTCATTCTTCAATCCTCAACACCCAATCCTCAGTCCTCAATCCTCAATCCCCAATCCTCAATTCTCAATCCTCAATCCTCAATCCTCAGACCTCGAACATCAATCCTCAACCCTCAGACCTCATCCTCAATCCTCAATTATCAATCCTCAATCCTCAATCTTCAATCCAGAATACTCAATCTTCAATCCTCAATACTCAATCTTCAATCTTCATCCTCAGTCCTCAATCCTCAATCCTCAATCCTCAATCCAAAATCTTCAATCATCAATATTGAATCTTCAGTCCTCAATCCTCAATCCTCAATCCTCAATCCTCAATCCTCAATGTTCAATCCGCAATACCCAATCCTCAATCTTCAGTCCTCAACCCTCAACCCACAATCCTCAATCCTCAATACTCAATCCTCAGTCCTCAGTCCTCAAACCTCAAACCTCGATCTTCAATCCTCAATACTCAATCTTCAAACCTCGGTCCTCAATCCTGAATCCTCAATCCGCAATCCTCAATCGTCAGTCTTCAATCCTCAATACTCAATCTTCAATCCTCAATCCTCATTCCTTATTCCTCATTCTTCAATCCTCAATACCCAATCCTCAATCTTCAATCCTCAATCCTCAATCCTCAATTCTCAATCCTCAATCCTCAGTCCTCAGTCCTCAAACCTCAATCCTCAACCCTCAGCCCTCATTCTCAATCCTCAATCCTCAATCCTCAGTCCTCAAACCTCAATCCTGGATCCTCAATCCTGAATCCTCAATCTTCAGACATCAGACCTCAACAATCAGATGTCAATCCTCAATCCTCAATAGAATATCATCAAATCAGAGCTTTCAATACCCAATACTCAATCTGCAATACTCAATCCTCAATCCACAATCCTCAATCCTCATTCTTCAATCCTCAATACCCAATCCTCAATCTTCAATCCTCAATCCTCAATCCTCAATCCTCAATCCTCATTCTTCAATCCTCAACACCCAATCCTCAATCTTCAATCCTCAATCCTCAATCCTCAATCCTCAATCCTCAATACTCAACCATCAATCCTTAATTCTCAATATTCAATAAAATATCCTGAATTCTCAGGATTCAATACACAAACCTCAACACTCAACCCTCAATCCTCAATCCTCAATCCTCAATCCTCAATCCTCAATCCACAATACTCAATCTTCAATCCTCCATCCTCAATCCTCAATCCTCAATCATGAATCGTCAGGCTTCAATCCTCAATCCTCAATCCTCAATCCTCAATCCTCGTTCTACAATCCTCAATACCCAATCCTTAATCTTCAATCCTCAATCCTCAATCCTCAATTCTCAATCCTCAGTCCTCAGTCCTCAGACCTCAAACTTCAATCCTCAACCCTCAGCCATCATTCTCAATCCTCAATCCTCAATTCTCAGTCCTCAGCCCTCAAGCCTCAATCCTCAATCCTCAGACCTCATCCTCAATCCTCAATTATCAATCCACAATCCTCAATCTTAAGTCCTCAATACTCAATCTTCAATCCTCAATCCTCAGTCCTTAAGCCACAATTCTGAATCCTCAATACTCAATCTTCAATCCTCAATCCTCAGGCCTCAATACTCAACCATCAGTCCTCAGTTCTCAATACTCAATACCCAATCCTCAATCTTCAATCCTCAATACTCAATCTTCAATCCTCAATCCTCAATCCTCAATCCTCAATCCTCAATGCTCAATCCCCAATCCTCAATCCTCAACCCTCAATCTTCAATCATCAATAATCAATCTGCAATCCTCAAACCTGAATCCTCAATCCTCAATCCTCAATCTTCAAAACTCTACACTCAATCCTCAATCCTCAATCCTCAATTTTCAACCCTCAATTCTCAATCTTCAATCCTCAATCCTCAATCCTCAATGCTCAATCCCCAATCCTCAATCCTCAACCCTCAATCTTCCATCATCAATAATCAATCTGCAATCCTCAAACCTCAATCCTCAATCCTCAATCCTCAACCTTCAGAACTCAGTCTTCAACAATCAGTTGTCAATTATCAATCCTCAATAGAATATAATAAATTCACAGTTTTCAATACTCAATACTCAATCTGCAATCTTCAAATCTCTATCGACAAACATCAATTCTCATCATTCAACCCTCAACACTCAGTCCCCAATCCTCAATACTCAATCTTCAATCCTCAATCCTCAATCCTGAATCGTCAAACCTCATTCTACAATCCTCAATCCTCCATCCTCAATCCACAATCCTCAATCCTCAATCCTCCAACGTCAGGCATCAATCCTCAGTACTCAATCTTCGATCCTCAATCCTCAACTGTCAGTCCTCAGCCCTCAAACCTCAATCCTCAGGCCTCAGACCTCATCCTCAATCCTCAATTATCAATCCTCAATCCTCAACCTTCAATCCTCAATACTCAATCATCAATCCTCAATCCTCAATTCTCTATCCTCAATCCTCAATCCTCAATCCTCAATCGTCATTCTACAATCCTCAATACCCAATCCTCAATCTTCAATCCTCAATCCTCAATCCTCAATTCTCAATCCTCAATCCTCAGTCCTCAGTCCTCAAAACACAATCCTCAAGCCTCAGCCCTCATTCTCAATCCTCAATCCTCAATTCTCAGTCATCAGCCCTCAAACCTCAATCCTCAACCCTCAGACCTCATCCTCAATCCTCAATTATCAATCCTCAATCCTCAATCTTCAATCCAGAATCCTCAATCCTCAATCCCCAATCCTCAATCTTCAATCCGCAATACTCAACCTTCAATCCTCAATCCTCAATCCTCAATCCTCAATGCACAATCCTCAATCCATAATACTCAACCGTCAATCTTCAATCCTCAATACTCCATCATCAATCCTCAATCCTCAATTCTCTATCCTCAATCCTCAGCCCTCAGTCCTCAAACCTCAATCGTCAACCCTCAGCCCTCAGCCCTCAAACCTCAATCCTCAGGCCTCAGACCTCATCCTCAATCCTCAATTATCAATCCTCAATCCTCAACCTTCAATCCTCAATACTCAATCATCAATCCTCAATCCTCAATCCTCAATTCTCTATACTCTATCCTCAGCCCTCAGTCTTCAAACCTCAATCGTCAACTCTCAGCCCTCAGCCCTCATCCTCAATCCTCAATCCTCAATCTTCAATCCTTAATCCTCAATCCTCATGCCTCAATCCTCAATCCCCAATCCTCAGTCATCAAACCTCAATCCTGAATCCTCAATCCTGAATCCTCAATCTTCAGACCTCAGACCTGAACAATCAGATGTCAATCCTCAATCCTCAATAGAATATTATCAATTCACAGTTTTCAATACTCAATACTCAATCTGCAATCTTCAAATTTCTATCCACAAACATCAATTCCCATCACTCAACCCTCAACACTCAGTCCCCAATCCTCAATCTTCAATCCTCAAACCTCAATCCTCAATCCTCAATCCTCAATCTTCAATCCTCTATACTCAATCCTCAATCCTCAATCCTCAATCCTCAATCCTCAATACTCAATTTTCAATCCTCAATTCTCAATCTTCAATCCTCAGTCCTCAATCCTCAATCCTGAATCCTCAATCCTCATTCTACAATCCTCAATACCCAATACTCAATCTTCAATCCTCAATCCTCAATCCTCAACTCTCAATCCTCAAACCTCAGTCCTCAGTCCTCAAACCTCAATCCTCAACCCTCAGCCCTCATTCTCAATCCTCAATCCTCAATTCTCAGTCCTCAGCCCTCAAACCTCAATCCTCAACCCTCAGACCTCATCCTCAATCCTCAATTATCAAGCCTCAATCCTCAATCTTCAATCCACAATACTCAATCTTCAATCCTGAATCCTCAGTCCTCAAACCTCAATTCTGAATCCTCAATACTCAATCTTCAATCCTCAATCCTCAGTACTCAATACTCAACTATCAGTCCTGAATTCTCAATACTCAATCCTCAATCCTCAATCTTCAACCCTCAATACTCAATATTCAATGCTCAATCCTCAATCCTCAATCCTCAATGCTAAATCCTCAATACTCAATCATCAACCCTAAATCTTCAATCCTCAATACTCAATCTGCAATACTCAATCCTCAATCCACAATCCTCAATCCTCATTCTTCAATCCTCAATACCCAATCCTCAATCTTCAATCCTCAATCCTCAATCCTCAATCCTCAATCCTCAATCCTCAATCCTCAGTACTCAACCATCAATCCTCAATTCTCAATGCTCAATAAAATATCCTGAATCCTCAGGATTCAATACTCAAACCTCAACACTCAACCCTCAATCCTCAATCCTCAATCCTCAATCCTCAATCCTCAATCCTCAATTCTCAATCCACAATCCTCAATCCTCACACCTCAAACATCAATACTCAACACTCAGTCCTCGTCCTCAATCCACAACCCTCAATCCTCGATCCACAATCCTCAATCCTCAATCCTCAATATTCAATCCTAAATACTCAATCTTCAATCCTCAATCCTCAATCCTCAATCCTCAATCCTCAATCCTCAATCCTCATTCTACAATCCTCAATACCCAATCCTCAATCTTCAATCCTCAATCCTCAATCCTCAATCCTCAATCCTCAATCCTCATTCTGCAATCCTCAATACCCAATCCTCAATCTTCAATCCTCAATCCTCAATCCTCAATTCTCAATCCTCAATCCTCAGTCCTCAGTCCTCAAACCTCAATCCTCAACCCTCAGCCATCATTGTCAATCCTCAATCCTCAATTCTCAGTCATCAGCCCTCAAACCTCAATCCTCAACCGTCAGACCTCATCCTCAATCCTCAATTATCAATCCTCAATCCTCAATCTTCAATCCAGAATACTCAATCTTCAATCCTCAATACTCAATCTTCAATCTTCAATCCTCAGTCCTCAATCCTCAATCCTCAATCCTCAATCCTCAATCTTCAATCATCAATACTCAGTCTTCAATCCTCAATCCTCAATCCTCAATCCTCAATATTCATTCTTCAATCCTCAATACACAATCCTCAATCTTCAACCCTCAATCCTCAATCCTCAATTCTCAATCCTCAATCCTCAATCCACAGACCTCAAACATCAATACTCAACCCTCAGTCCTCGTCCTCAATCCACAACAGTCAATCCTCAATCCAAAATCTTCAATCATCAATATTCAATCTTCAGCCCTCAATCCTCAATCCTCAATCCTCAATCCTCAATACTCAATCTTCAAACCTCGGTCCTCAATCCTCAATCCTCAATCCTCAATCCTCAATCATCAGTCTTCAATCCTCAATACTCAATCTTCAATCCTCAATCCTCAATCCTCATTCCTCAATCCTCATTCTTCAATCCTCAATACCCAATCCTCAATCTTCAATCCTCAATCCTCAATCCTCAATTCTCAATCCCCAATCCTCAGTCCTCAGTCCTCAAACCTCAATCCTCAATCCTCAATCGTCAAACCTCATTCTACAATCGTCAATACCCAATCCTCAATCTTCAATCCTCAATCCTCAATCCTCAAAACTCAAACCTGATTCCTCAATCCTGAATCCTCAACCTTCAGAACTCAGTCTTCAACAATCAGTTGTCAATTCTCAATCCTCAATAGAATATAATAAATTCACAGTTTTCAATGCTCAATACTCAATCTGCAATGTTCAAATCCCTATCGACAAACATCAATTCTCATCATTCAACCCTCAACACTCAGTCCCCAATCCTCAATACTCAATCTTCAATCCTCAATCTTCAATCCTCAATCGCCAAACCTCATTCTACAATCTTCAATCCTCAATCCTCAATCCACAATCCTCAATCCTCAATCCTCCAACGTCAGGCACCAATCCTCAATACTCAATCTTCAATCCTCAATCCTCAATCCTCAACTCTCAGTCCTCAGCCCTCAAACCTCAATCCTCAGGCCTCAGACCTCATCCTCAATCCTCAATTATCAATCCTCAATCCTCAACCTTCAATCCTCAATACTCAATCATCAATCCTCAATCCTCAATCCTCAATTCTCTATCCTCAATCCTCAGCCCTCAGTCCTCAAACCTCAATCGTCAACCCTCAGCCCTCAGCCCTCATCCTCAATCCTCAATCCTCAATCTTCAATCCTCAATCCTCAATCCTCATGCCTCAATCCTCAATCCCCAATCCTCAGTCATCAAACCTCAATCCTGAATACTCAATCCTGATTCCTCAATCTTCAGACCTCAGACCTGCACAATCAGATGTCAATCCTCAATCCTCAATAGAATATTATCAATTCACAGTTTTCAATACTCAATACTCAATCTGCAATCTTCAAATTTCTATCCACAAACATCAATTCTCATCACTCAACCCTCAACACTCAGTCCCCAATCCTCAATCCTCAATGCTCAATCCCCAATCCTCAATCCTCAACCCTCAATCTTCAATCATCAGTAATCAATCTGCAATCCTCAAACCTCAATCCTCAATCCTCAATCCTCAATCTTCAACACTCTATACTCAATCCTCAATCCTCAATCCTCAATCCTCAATCCTCAATCCTCAATTTTCAATCCTCAATTCTCAATCTTCAATCCTCAATCCTCAATCCTCAATCCTCAATCCTCAATCCTCATTCTACAATCCTCAATACCCAATCCTCAATCTTCAAACCTCAATCCTCAATCCTCAATTCTCAATCCTCAATCCTCAGTCCTCAGTCCTCAAACCTCAATCCTCAACCCTCAGCCCTCATTCTCAATCCTCAATCCTCAATTCTCAGTCATCAGCCCTCAAACCTCAATCCTCAACCCTCAGACCTCATCCTCAACCCTCAATTATCAATCCTCAATCCTCAATCTTCAATCCAGAATACTCAATCTTCAATCCTCAATACTCAATCTTCAATCTTCAATCCTCAGTCCTCAATCCTCAATCCTCAATCCTCAATCCTCAATCTTCAATCATCAATACTCAGTCTTCAATCCTCAATCCTCAATCCTCAATCCTCAATACTCATTCTTCAATCCTCAATACACAATCCTCAATCTTCAACCCTCAATCCTCAATCCTCAATTCTCAATCCTCAATCCTCAATCCACTGACCTCAAACATCAATACTCAACCCTCAGTCCTCGTCCTCAATCCACAACAGTCAATCCTCAATCCAAAATCTTCAATCATCAATATTCAATCTTCAGTCCTCAATCCTCAATCCTCAATCCTCAATCCTCAATACTCAATCTTCAAACCTCGGTCCTCAATCCTCAATCCTCAATCCTCAATCCTCAATCATCAGTCTTCAATCCTCAATACTCAATCTTCAATCCTCAATCCTCAATCCTCATTCCTCAATCCTCATTCTTCAATCCTCAATACCCAATCGTCAATCTTCAATCCTCAATCCTCAATCCTCAATTCTCAATCCTCAATCATCAGTCCTCAGTCCTCAAACCTCAATCCTCAATCCTCAATCCTCAGTACTCAATACTCAACTATCAGTCCTGAATTCTCAATACTCAATCCTCAATCCTCGATCTTCAATCCTCAATACTCAATATTCAATGCTCAATCCTCAATCCTCAATCCTCAATGCTAAATCCTCAATACTCAATCATCAACCCTAAATCTTCAATCCTCAATACTCAATCTGCAATACTCAATCCTCAATCCACAATCCTCAATCCTCATTCTTCAATCCTCAATACCCAATCCTCAATCTTCAATCCTCAATCCTCAATCCTCAATCCTCAGTCCTCATTCTTCAATCCTCAACACCCAATCCTCAAACTTCAATCCTCAATCCTCAATCCTCAGACCCCAATAATCATTCTTCAATCCTCAATACTCAATCTTCAATCCTCAACCCTCAAACCTCAAACCTCAATACTCATTCTTCAATCCTCAACACCCAATCCTCAATCCTCAATCCTCAATCCCCAATCCTCAATTCTCAATCCTCAATCCTCAATCCTCAGACCTCGAACATCAATCCTCAACCCTCAGACCTCATCCTCAATCCTCAATTATCAATCCTCAATCCTCAATCTTCAATCCAGAATACTCAATCTTCAATCCTCAATACTCAATCTTCAATCTTCATCCTCAGTCCTCAATCCTCAATCCTCAATCCTCAATCCAAAATCTTCAATCATCAATATTGAATCTTCAGTCCTCAATCCTCAATCCTCAATCCTCAATCCTCAATCCTCAATGTTCAATCCGCAATACCCAATCCTCAATCTTCAGTCCTCAACCCTCAACCCTCAATATTCAATCCTCAATACTCAATCCTCAGTCCTCAGTCCTCAAACCTCAAACCTCGATCTTCAATCCTCAATACTCAATCTTCAAACCTCGGTCTTCAATCCTCAATCCTCAATCCTCATTCCTCATTCCTCATTCTTCAATCCTCAATACCCAATCCTTAATCTTCAATCCTCAATCCTCAATCCTCAATTCTCAATCCTCAATCCTCAGTCCTCAGTCCTCAAACCTCAATCCTCAACCCTCAGCCCTCATTCTCAATCCTCAATCCTCAATCCTCAGTCCTCAAACCTCAATCCTGGATCCTCAATCCTGAATCCTCAATCTTCAGACATCAGACCTCAACAATCAGATGTCAATCCTCAATCCTCAATAGAATATCATCAAATCACAGCTTTCAATACCCAATACTCAATCTGCAATACTCAATCCTCAATCCACAATCCTCAATCCTCATTCCTCAATCCTCAATACCCAATCCTCAATCTTCAATCCTCAATCCTCAATCCTCAATCCTCAATCTTCATTCTTCAATCCTCAACACCCAATCCTCAATCTTCAATCCTGAATCCTCAATCCTCAATCCTCAATCCTCAATACTCAACCATCAATCCTTAATTCTCAATACTCAATAAAATATCCTGAATTCTCAGGATTCAATACTCAAACCTCAACACTCAACCCTCAATCCTCAATCCTCAATCCTCAATCCTCAATCCTCAATCCACAATACTCAATCTTCAATCCTCCATCCTCAATCCTCAATCCTCAATCATCAATCGTCAGGCTTCAATCCTCAATCCTCAATCCTCAATACTCAATCCTCGTTCTACAATCCTCAATACCCAATCCTCAATCTTCAATCCTCAATCCTCAATCATCAATCGTCAGGCTTCAATCCTCAATCCTCAATCCTCAATCCTCAATCCTCGTTCTACAATCCTCAATACCCAATCCTCAATCTTCAATCCTCAATCCTCAATCCTCGATTCTCAATCCTCAATCTTCAGACCTCAGACCTGAACAATCAGATGTCAATCCTCAATCCTCAATAGAATATTATCAATTCACAGTTTTCAATACTCAATACTCAATCTGCAATCTTCAAATTTCTATCCACAAACATCAATTCCCATCACTCAACCCTCAACACTCAGTCCCCAATCCTCAATCTTCAATTCTCAAACCTCAATCCTCAATCCTCAATCCTCAATCTTCAATCCTCTATACTCAATCCTCAATCCTCAATCCTCAATCCTCAATCCTCAATACTCAATTTTCAATCCTCAATTCTCAATCTTCAATCCTCAGTCCTCAATCCTCAATCCTCAATCCTCAATCCTCATTCTACAATCCTCAATACCCAATGCTCAATCTTCAATCCTCAATCCTCAATCCTCAACTCTCAATCCTCAATCCTCAGTCCTCAGTCCTCAAACCTCAATCCTCACCCCTCAGCCCTCATTCTCAATCCTCAATCCTCAATTCTCAGTCCTCAGCCCTCAAACCTCAATCCTCAACCCTCAGACCTCATCCTCAATCCTCAATTATCAATCCTCAATCCTCAATCTTCAATCCACAATACTCAATCTTCAATCCTGAATCCTCAGTCCTCAAACCTCAATTCTGAATCCTCAATACTCAATCTTCAATCCTCAATCCTCAGTACTCAATACTCAACTATCAGTCCTGAATTCTCAATACTCAATCCTCAATCCTCAATCTTCAATCCTCAATACTCAATATTCAATGCTCAATCCTCAATCCTCAATCCTCAATGCTAAATCCTCAATACTCAATCATCAACCCTAAATCTTCAATCCTCAATACTCAATCTGCAATACTCAATCCTCAATCCACAATCCTCAATCCTCATTCTTCAATCCTCAATACCCAATCCTCAATCTTCAATCCTCAATCCTCAATCCTCAATCCTCAATCCTCAATCCTCAATCCTCAGTACTCAACCATCAATCCTCAATTCTCAATGCTCAATAGAATATCCTGAATACTCAGGATTCAATACTCAAACCTCAACACTCAACCCTCAATCCTCAATCCTCAATCCTCAATCCTCAATCCTCAATCCTCAATTCTCAATCCTCAATCCTCAATCCTCACACCTCAAACATCAATACTCAACACTCAGTCCTCGTCCTCAATCCACAACCCTCAATCCTCGATCCACAACCTTCAATCCTCAATACTCAATCATCAATCCTCAATCCTCAATCCTCAATTCTCTATCCTCAATCCTCAGCCCTCAGTCCTCAAACCTCAATCGTCAACCCTCAGCCCTCAGCCCTCAGCCCTCATCCTCAATCCTCAATCCTCAATCTTCAATCCTTAATCCTCAATCCTCATGCCTCAATCCTCAACCCTCAGCCCTCATTCTCAATCCTCAATCCTCAATTCTCAGTCCTCAGCCCTCAAACCTCAATCCTCAAACCTCAGACCTCATCCTCAATCCTCAAATATCAATCCTCAATCCTCAAACTTCAATCCACAATACTCAATCTTCAATCCTGAATCCTCAGTCCTCAAACCTCAATTCTGAATCCTCAATACTCAATATTCAATCCTCAATCCTCAGTACTCAATACTCAACTATCAGTCCTGAATTCTCAATACTCAATCCTCAATCCTCGATCTTCAATCCTCAATACTCAATATTCAATGCTCAATCCTCAATCCTCAATCCTCAATGCTAAATCCTCAATACTCAATCATCAACCCTAAATCTTCAATCCTCAATACTCAATCTGCAATACTCAATCCTCAATCCACAATCCTCAATCCTCATTCTTCAATCCTCAATACCCAATCCTCAATCTTCAATCCTCAATCCTCAATCCTCAATCCTCAGTCCTCATTCTTCAATCCTCAACACCCAATCCTCAAACTTCAATCCTCAATCCTCAATCCTCAGACCCCAATAATCATTCTTCAATCCTCAATACTCAATCTTCAATCCTCAACCCTCAAACCTCAAACCTCAATACTCATTCTTCAATCCTCAACACCCAATCCTCAGTCCTCAATCCTCAATCCCCAATCCTCAATTCTCAATCCTCAATCCTCAATCCTCAGACCTCGAACATCAATCCTCAACCCTCAGACCTCATCCTCAATCCTCAATTATCAATCCTCAATCCTCAATCTTCAATCCAGAATACTCAATCTTCAATCCTCAATACTCAATCTTCAATCTTCATCCTCAGTCCTCAATCCTCAATCCTCAATCCTCAATCCAAAATCTTCAATCATCAATATTGAATCTTCAGTCCTCAATCCTCAATCCTCAATCCTCAATCCTCAATCCTCAATGTTCAATCCGCAATACCCAATCCTCAATCTTCAGTCCTCAACCCTCAACCCACAATCCTCAATCCTCAATACTCAATCCTCAGTCCTCAGTCCTCAAACCTCAAACCTCGATCTTCAATCCTCAATACTCAATCTTCAAACCTCGGTCCTCAATCCTGAATCCTCAATCCGCAATCCTCAATCGTCAGTCTTCAATCCTCAATACTCAATCTTCAATCCTCAATCCTCATTCCTTATTCCTCATTCTTCAATCCTCAATACCCAATCCTCAATCTTCAATCCTCAATCCTCAATCCTCAATTCTCAATCCTCAATCCTCAGTCCTCAGTCCTCAAACCTCAATCCTCAACCCTCAGCCCTCATTCTCAATCCTCAATCCTCAATCCTCAGTCCTCAAACCTCAATCCTGGATCCTCAATCCTGAATCCTCAATCTTCAGACATCAGACCTCAACAATCAGATGTCAATCCTCAATCCTCAATAGAATATCATCAAATCAGAGCTTTCAATACCCAATACTCAATCTGCAATACTCAATCCTCAATCCACAATCCTCAATCCTCATTCTTCAATCCTCAATACCCAATCCTCAATCTTCAATCCTCAATCCTCAATCCTCAATCCTCAATCCTCATTCTTCAATCCTCAACACCCAATCCTCAATCTTCAATCCTCAATCCTCAATCCTCAATCCTCAATCCTCAATACTCAACCATCAATCCTTAATTCTCAATATTCAATAAAATATCCTGAATTCTCAGGATTCAATACACAAACCTCAACACTCAACCCTCAATCCTCAATCCTCAATCCTCAATCCTCAATCCTCAATCCACAATACTCAATCTTCAATCCTCCATCCTCAATCCTCAATCCTCAATCATGAATCGTCAGGCTTCAATCCTCAATCCTCAATCCTCAATTCTCAATCCTCAGTCCTCAGTCCTCAGACCTCAAACTTCAATCCTCAACCCTCAGCCATCATTCTCAATCCTCAATCCTCAATTCTCAGTCCTCAGCCCTCAAGCCTCAATCCTCAATCCTCAGACCTCATCCTCAATCCTCAATTATCAATCCACAATCCTCAATCTTAAGTCCTCAATACTCAATCTTCAATCCTCAATCCTCAGTCCTTAAGCCACAATTCTGAATCCTCAATACTCAATCTTCAATCCTCAATCCTCAGGCCTCAATACTCAACCATCAGTCCTCAGTTCTCAATACTCAATACCCAATCCTCAATCTTCAATCCTCAATACTCAATCTTCAATCCTCAATCCTCAATCCTCAATCCTCAATCCTCAATGCTCAATCCCCAATCCTCAATCCTCAACCCTCAATCTTCAATCATCAATAATCAATCTGCAATCCTCAAACCTGAATCCTCAATCCTCAATCCTCAATCTTCAAAACTCTACACTCAATCCTCAATCCTCAATCCTCAATTTTCAACCCTCAATTCTCAATCTTCAATCCTCAATCCTCAATCCTCAATGCTCAATCCCCAATCCTCAATCCTCAACCCTCAATCTTCCATCATCAATAATCAATCTGCAATCCTCAAACCTCAATCCTCAATCCTCAATCCTCAACCTTCAGAACTCAGTCTTCAACAATCAGTTGTCAATTATCAATCCTCAATAGAATATAATAAATTCACAGTTTTCAATACTCAATACTCAATCTGCAATCTTCAAATCTCTATCGACAAACATCAATTCTCATCATTCAACCCTCAACACTCAGTCCCCAATCCTCAATACTCAATCTTCAATCCTCAATCCTCAATCCTGAATCGTCAAACCTCATTCTACAATCCTCAATCCTCCATCCTCAATCCACAATCCTCAATCCTCAATCCTCCAACGTCAGGCATCAATCCTCAGTACTCAATCTTCGATCCTCAATCCTCAACTGTCAGTCCTCAGCCCTCAAACCTCAATCCTCAGGCCTCAGACCTCATCCTCAATCCTCAATTATCAATCCTCAATCCTCAACCTTCAATCCTCAATACTCAATCATCAATCCTCAATCCTCAATTCTCTATCCTCAATCCTCAATCCTCAATCCTCAATCGTCATTCTACAATCCTCAATACCCAATCCTCAATCTTCAATCCTCAATCCTCAATCCTCAATTCTCAATCCTCAATCCTCAGTCCTCAGTCCTCAAAACACAATCCTCAAGCCTCAGCCCTCATTCTCAATCCTCAATCCTCAATTCTCAGTCATCAGCCCTCAAACCTCAATCCTCAACCCTCAGACCTCATCCTCAATCCTCAATTATCAATCCTCAATCCTCAATCTTCAATCCAGAATCCTCAATCCTCAATCCCCAATCCTCAATCTTCAATCCGCAATACTCAACCTTCAATCCTCAATCCTCAATCCTCAATCCTCAATGCACAATCCTCAATCCATAATACTCAACCGTCAATCTTCAATCCTCAATACTCCATCATCAATCCTCAATCCTCAATTCTCTATCCTCAATCCTCAGCCCTCAGTCCTCAAACCTCAATCGTCAACCCTCAGCCCTCAGCCCTCAAACCTCAATCCTCAGGCCTCAGACCTCATCCTCAATCCTCAATTATCAATCCTCAATCCTCAACCTTCAATCCTCAATACTCAATCATCAATCCTCAATCCTCAATCCTCAATTCTCTATACTCTATCCTCAGCCCTCAGTCTTCAAACCTCAATCGTCAACTCTCAGCCCTCAGCCCTCATCCTCAATCCTCAATCCTCAATCTTCAATCCTTAATCCTCAATCCTCATGCCTCAATCCTCAATCCCCAATCCTCAGTCATCAAACCTCAATCCTGAATCCTCAATCCTGAATCCTCAATCTTCAGACCTCAGACCTGAACAATCAGATGTCAATCCTCAATCCTCAATAGAATATTATCAATTCACAGTTTTCAATACTCAATACTCAATCTGCAATCTTCAAATTTCTATCCACAAACATCAATTCCCATCACTCAACCCTCAACACTCAGTCCCCAATCCTCAATCTTCAATCCTCAAACCTCAATCCTCAATCCTCAATCCTCAATCTTCAATCCTCTATACTCAATCCTCAATCCTCAATCCTCAATCCTCAATCCTCAATACTCAATTTTCAATCCTCAATTCTCAATCTTCAATCCTCAGTCCTCAATCCTCAATCCTGAATCCTCAATCCTCATTCTACAATCCTCAATACCCAATACTCAATCTTCAATCCTCAATCCTCAATCCTCAACTCTCAATCCTCAAACCTCAGTCCTCAGTCCTCAAACCTCAATCCTCAACCCTCAGCCCTCATTCTCAATCCTCAATCCTCAATTCTCAGTCCTCAGCCCTCAAACCTCAATCCTCAACCCTCAGACCTCATCCTCAATCCTCAATTATCAAGCCTCAATCCTCAATCTTCAATCCACAATACTCAATCTTCAATCCTGAATCCTCAGTCCTCAAACCTCAATTCTGAATCCTCAATACTCAATCTTCAATCCTCAATCCTCAGTACTCAATACTCAACTATCAGTCCTGAATTCTCAATACTCAATCCTCAATCCTCAATCTTCAACCCTCAATACTCAATATTCAATGCTCAATCCTCAATCCTCAATCCTCAATGCTAAATCCTCAATACTCAATCATCAACCCTAAATCTTCAATCCTCAATACTCAATCTGCAATACTCAATCCTCAATCCACAATCCTCAATCCTCATTCTTCAATCCTCAATACCCAATCCTCAATCTTCAATCCTCAATCCTCAATCCTCAATCCTCAATCCTCAATCCTCAATCCTCAGTACTCAACCATCAATCCTCAATTCTCAATGCTCAATAAAATATCCTGAATCCTCAGGATTCAATACTCAAACCTCAACACTCAACCCTCAATCCTCAATCCTCAATCCTCAATCCTCAATCCTCAATCCTCAATTCTCAATCCACAATCCTCAATCCTCACACCTCAAACATCAATACTCAACACTCAGTCCTCGTCCTCAATCCACAACCCTCAATCCTCGATCCACAATCCTCAATCCTCAATCCTCAATATTCAATCCTAAATACTCAATCTTCAATCCTCAATCCTCAATCCTCAATCCTCAATCCTCAATCCTCAATCCTCATTCTACAATCCTCAATACCCAATCCTCAATCTTCAATCCTCAATCCTCAATCCTCAATCCTCAATCCTCAATCCTCATTCTGCAATCCTCAATACCCAATCCTCAATCTTCAATCCTCAATCCTCAATCCTCAATTCTCAATCCTCAATCCTCAGTCCTCAGTCCTCAAACCTCAATCCTCAACCCTCAGCCATCATTGTCAATCCTCAATCCTCAATTCTCAGTCATCAGCCCTCAAACCTCAATCCTCAACCGTCAGACCTCATCCTCAATCCTCAATTATCAATCCTCAATCCTCAATCTTCAATCCAGAATACTCAATCTTCAATCCTCAATACTCAATCTTCAATCTTCAATCCTCAGTCCTCAATCCTCAATCCTCAATCCTCAATCCTCAATCTTCAATCATCAATACTCAGTCTTCAATCCTCAATCCTCAATCCTCAATCCTCAATATTCATTCTTCAATCCTCAATACACAATCCTCAATCTTCAACCCTCAATCCTCAATCCTCA
Source organism: Calliopsis andreniformis (assembly GCF_051401765.1). Taxonomy (NCBI): domain Eukaryota; kingdom Metazoa; phylum Arthropoda; class Insecta; order Hymenoptera; family Andrenidae; genus Calliopsis; species Calliopsis andreniformis. Next base: position 2,287,516 of record NW_027480491.1, on the reverse strand, counting down.
ATTCTCAATCCTCAATCCTCAATCCACAGACCTCAAACATCAATACTCAACCCTCAGTCCTCGTCCTCAATCCACAACAGTCAATCCTCAATCCAAAATCTTCAATCATCAATATTCAATCTTCAGCCCTCAATCCTCAATCCTCAATCCTCAATCCTCAATACTCAATCTTCAAACCTCGGTCCTCAATCCTCAATCCTCAATCCTCAATCCTCAATCATCAGTCTTCAATCCTCAATACTCAATCTTCAATCCTCAATCCTCAATCCTCATTCCTCAATCCTCATTCTTCAATCCTCAATACCCAATCCTCAATCTTCAATCCTCAATCCTCAATCCTCAATTCTCAATCCTCAATCCTCAGTCCTCAGTCCTCAAACCTCAATCCTCAATCCTCAATCGTCAAACCTCATTCTACAATCGTCAATACCCAATCCTCAATCTTCAATCCTCAATCCTCAATCCTCAAAACTCAAACCTGATTCCTCAATCCTGAATCCTCAACCTTCAGAACTCAGTCTTCAACAATCAGTTGTCAATTCTCAATCCTCAATAGAATATAATAAATTCACAGTTTTCAATGCTCAATACTCAATCTGCAATGTTCAAATCCCTATCGACAAACATCAATTCTCATCATTCAACCCTCAACACTCAGTCCCCAATCCTCAATACTCAATCTTCAATCCTCAATCCTCAATCCTCAATCGCCAAACCTCATTCTACAATCTTCAATCCTCAATCCTCAATCCACAATCCTCAATCCTCAATCCTCCAACGTCAGGCACCAATCCTCAATACTCAATCTTCAATCCTCAATCCTCAATCCTCAACTCTCAGTCCTCAGCCCTCAAACCTCAATCCTCAGGCCTCAGACCTCATCCTCAATCCTCAATTATCAATCCTCAATCCTCAACCTTCAATCCTCAATACTCAATCATCAATCCTCAATCCTCAATCCTCAATTCTCTATCCTCAATCCTCAGCCCTCAGTCCTCAAACCTCAATTGTCAACCCTCAGCCCTCAGCCCTCATCCTCAATCCTCAATCCTCAATCTTCAATCCTCAATCCTCAATCCTCATGCCTCAATCCTCAATCCCCAATCCTCAGTCATCAAACCTCAATCCTGAATGCTCAATCCTGATTCCTCAATCTTGAGACCTCAGACCTGCACAATCAGATGTCAATCCTCAATCCTCAATAGAATATTATCAATTCACAGTTTTCAATACTCAATACTCAATCTGCAATCTTCAAATTTCTATCCACAAACATCAATTCTCATCACTCAACCCTCAACACTCAGTCCCCAATCCTCAATCCTCAATGCTCAATCCCCAATCCTCAATCCTCAACCCTCAATCTTCAATCATCAGTAATCAATCTGCAATCCTCAAACCTTAATCCTCAATCCTCAATCCTCAATCTTCAACACTCTATACTCAATCCTCAATCCTCAATCCTCAATCCTCAATCCTCAATCCTCAATTTTCAATCCTCAATTCTCAATCTTCAATCCTCAATCCTCAATCCTCAATCCTCAATCCTCAATCCTCATTCTACAATCCTCAATACCCAATCCTCAATCTTCAATCCTCAATCCACAATCCTCAATTCTCAATCCTCAATCCTCAGTCCTCAGTCCTCAAACCTCAATCCTCAACCCTCAGCCCTCATTCTCAATCCTCAATCCTCAATTCTCAGTCATCAGCCCTCAAACCTCAATCCTCAACCCTCAGACCTCATCCTCAATCCTCAATTATCAATCCTCAATCCTCAATCTTCAATCCAGAATACTCAATCTTCAATCCTCAATACTCAATCTTCAATCTTCAATCCTCACTCCTCAATCCTCAATCCTCAATCCTCAATCCTCAATCTTCAATCATCAATACTCAGTCTTCAATCCTCAATCCTCAATCCTCAATCCTCAATACTCATTCTTCAATCCTCAATACACAATCCTCAATCTTCAACCCTCAATCCTCAATCCTCAATTCTCAATCCTCAATCCTCAATCCACAGACCTCAAACATCAATACTCAACCCTCAGTCCACGTCCTCAATCCACAACAGTCAATCCTCAATCCAAAATCTTCAATCATCAATATTCAATCTTCAGTCCTCAATCCTCAATCCTCAATCCTCAATCCTCAATACTCAATCTTCAAACCTCGGTCCTCAATCCTCAATCCTCAATCCTCAATCCTCAATCATCAGTCTTCAATCCTCAATACTCAATCTTCAATCCTCAATCCTCATTCTACAATCCTCAATACCCAGACCTCAATCTTCAATCCTCAATCCTCAATCCTCAATTCTCAATCCTCAATCCTCAGTCCACAGACCTCAAACCTCAATCCTCAACCCACAGCCATCATTCTCAATCCTCAATCCTCAATTCTCAGTCCTCAGCCCTCAAGCCTCAATCCTCTACCCTCAGACCTCATCCTCAATCCTCAGTTATCAATCCACAATCCTCAATCTTCAGTCTTCAATACTCAATCTTCAATCCTGAATCCTCAGTCCTCAAACCTCAATTCTGAATCCTCAATACTCAATCTACAATCCTCAATCCTCAGTACTCAATACTCAACTATCAGTCCTGAATTCTCAATACTCAATCCTCAATCCTCAATCTTCAATCCTCAATACTCAATATTCAATGCTCAATCCTCAATCCTCAATCCTCAATGCTAAATCCTCAATACTCAATCATCAACCCTAAATCTTCAATCCTCAATACTCAATCTGCAATACTCAATCCTCAATCCACAATCCTCAATCCTCATTCTTCAATCCTCAATACCCAATCCTCAATCCTCAATCCTCAATCCTCAATCCTCAATCCCCAATCCTCAATTCTCAATCCTCAATCCTCAATCCTCAGACCTCGAACATCAATAACCAACACTCAGTCCTCGTCCTCAATCCACAACCCTCAATCCTCGATCCTCAATCTTCAATCATCAATTTTCAATCTTCAATCCTCAATCCTCAATCCTCAATACTCAATCCTCAATCCTCAATCCTCAATCCTCAGTACTCAACCATCAATCCTCAATTCTCAATGCTCAATAAAGTATCCTGAATCCTCAGGATTCAAACTCAAACCTCAACACTCAACCCTCAATCCTCAATCCTCAATCCTCAATCCTCAATCCTCAATCCTCAATTCTCAATCCTCAATCCTCAATCCTCACACCTCAAACATCAATACTCAACACTCAGTCCTCGTCCTCAATCCACAACCCTCAATCCTCGATCCACAATCCTCAACCCTCAATCCTCACTTTTCAATCCTAAATACTCAATCTTCAATCCTCAATCCTCAATCCTCAATCCTCAATCCTCAATCCTCATTCTACAATCCTCAATACCCAGACCTCAATCTTCAATCCTCAATCCTCAATCCTCAATTCTCAATCCTCAATCCTAAGTCCACAGACCTCAAACCTCAATCCTCAACCCACAGCCATCATTCTCAATCCTCAATCCTCAATTCTCAGTCCTCAGCCCTCAAGCCTCAATCCTCTACCCTCAGACCTCATCCTCAATCCTCAGTTATCAATCCACAATCCTCAATCTTCAGTCTTCAATACTCAATCTTCTATTCTCAATCCTCAGTCCTCAAACCACAATTCTGAATCCTCAATACTCAATCTTCAATCCTCAATCCTCAGTCCTCAATACTCAACTATCAGTCCTCAATTCTCAATACTCAATCCCCAACCTCAATCTTCAATCCTCAATACTCAATCTTCAATCCTCAATCCTCAATCCTCAATCCTCAATGCTCAATCCTCAATCCTCAATCCTCAACCCTCAATCTTCAATCATCAATAATCAATCTGCAATCCTCAAACCTCAATCCTCAATCCTCAATCATCAATCTTCAACACTCTATACTCAATCCTCAATCCTCAATCCTCAATCCTCAATCCTCAATCCTCAATTTTCAATCCTCAATTCTCAATCTTCAATCCTCAATCCTCAATCCTCAATCCTCAATCCTCAATCCTCATTCTACAATCCTCAATACCCAATCCTCAATCGTCAATCCTCAATCCTCAATCCTCAATTCTCAATCCTCAATCCTCAGTCCTCAGTCCTCAAACATCAATCCTCAACCCTCAGCCCTCATTCTCAATCCTCAATCCTCAATTCTCAGTCATCAGCCCTCAAACCTCAATCCTCAACCCTCAGACCTCATCCTCAATCCTCAATTATCAATCCTCAATCCTCAATCTTCAATCCAGAATACTCAATCTTCAATCCTCAATACTCAATCTTCAATCTTCAATCCTCAGTCCTCAATCCTCAATCCTCAATCCTCAATCCTCAATACTCATTCTTCAATCCTCAATACACAATCCTCAATCTTCAACCCTCAATCCTCAATCCTCAATTCTCAATCCTCAAATCTCAATCCACAGACCTCAAACATCAATACTCAACCCTCAGTCCTCGTCCTCAATCCACAACAGTCAATCCTCAATCCAAAATCTTCAATCATCAATATTCAATCTTCAGTCCTCAATCCTCAATCCTCAATCCTCAATCCTCAATACTCAATCTTCAAACCTCGGTCCTCAATCCTCAATCCTCAATCCTCAATCCTCAATCATCAGTCTTCAATCCTCAATACTCAATCTTCAATCCTCAATCCTCAATCCTCATTCCTCAATCCTCATTCTTCAATCCTCAATACCCAATCCTCAATCTTCAATCCTCAATCCTCAATCCTCAATTCTCAATCCTCAATCCTCAGTCCTCAGTCCTCAAACCTCAATCCTCAATCCTCAATCGTCAAACCTCATTCTACAATCGTCAATACCCAATCCTCAATCTTCAATCCTCAATCCTCAATCCTCAAAACTCAAACCTGAATCCTCAATCCTGAATCCTCAACCTTCAGAACTCAGTCTTCAACAATCAGTTGTCAATTCTCAATCCTCAATAGAATATAATAAATTCACAGTTTTCAATACTCAATACTCAATCTGCAATCTTCAAATCTCTATCGACAAACATCAATTCTCATCAATCAACCCCCAACACTCAGTCCCCAATCCTCAATACTCAATCTTCAATCCTCAATCCTCAATCCTCAATCGCCAAACCTCATTCTACAATCTTCAATCCTCAATCCTCACTCCACAATCCTCAATCCTCAATCCTCCAACGTCCGGCACCAATCCTCAATACTCAATCTTCAATCCTCAATCCTCAATCCTCAATCCTCAATCCTCAATTCTCACTCCTCAATACTCAATCCTCAATCGTCAATCCTCAATCCCCGATCCTCAATCTTCAAACCTCAATCCTCAATCCTCAACCCTCAATCCTCATTCCTCAAACCTCAATCCTCAACCCTCAGTCCTAATCCTCAATTCTCAATTCTCAATTCTCAATCCTAAATTCTCAATCCTCAATCTTCAACACTCAATAATCGATCTCCAATCCTAGATCCTCAATCCCCAATCTTCAATCCTTAATCCTCAATCTTCAATCCTCATTCCCCAGTCCTCAATCTCCAATCCTCAATGCTCAATCCTCAATCCTCAACCCTGAGCCCTCAATCCTTAATCCTCATTCCTCAATCCTCCCATCTTCAATCATCAATACTCAATCTTCAATCCTCAATCCTAAATCCACAACCCTCAATCCTCAGTCCTCAATCCACAATATTCAATCCTCAATACTCAATACTCAATCCCCAATCCTCAATTCTCAATCCTCAGTACTCAATCCTCAATCGTCAATCCTCAATCCCCATTCCTCAATCTTCAGTCCCCAATCCTCAAGCCTCAATCCTCAATCCTCAATATTCAACACACAACCCTCAACCATCAGTCCTCAATACTCAACCATCAATCCTCAATTCTCAATACTCAATTGAATATCCTGAATTCTCACGGTTCAAAACTCAATCCACCAAACTCAATAATCAAATCTCAATCCTCAAACAACAATTCTCAACACTCAATCCTCAATACTCAGTCGTCTCTCTTCAATCCTCCATCCTCAGTCCTCAATCTTCAAGCGTCAATCCTCAATCCTCAGTCCTCAGCCCTCAAGCATCAATACTCATCCCTCAGTCCTCGTCCTCAATCCACAACCCTCAATCCTCAATTCTGAACCCTCAACCCTGAACCCTCAATCTTCAGACCTCAGCCCTCATCCTCAATCCTCAATCCTCAATCCTCAATCTTCAATCCTCAATACTCAATCTTCAATCCTCATTCCGCAGTTCTCAAGTCTCAATTCTGAATCCTCAACCTTGAACCCTCAATCTTCAGACCTCAGACCTCAACAATCAGTTGTCAATCCTCAATCCTCAATAGAATACACTCAATTCACAGTTTTCAATACACAATACTCAGTCCGCAAACTTCAAATCTCTATCCACAAACATCAATTATCATCACTCAACCCTCAACACTCAGTCCTCAATGTTCAATCCTCAATCCTCAACTCTCAATCTTCTATCCTCAATCCTCAATCTTCAATCCTTAATCGTCAATCCTCAATCCCCAGTCTTCAATCCTCAATACTCAATCTTCAATCCTCAATCCTCAATACTCAATCCTCAATCCACATTCTTCAACCCTCATTCTTCAATCCTCAATACCCAATCCTCAATCTTCAATCCTCAATCCTCAATCCTCAGTTCGCAATCCTCAATCCTCAATCCTCAATCCTCAGATCTCAGGCATCAATACTCAACCCTCAGTCCTCGTCCTCAATCCACAACCCTCAATCCTCAAACCACAAACTTCATTCATCAATATTCAACCTTCAATCCTCAAGCCTCATTCCTCAATCCTCAATCCTCAATCCTCAAACATCAATTCTCAACACTCAATCCTCAATACTCAGACCTCTATCTTCAATCCTCCATCCTCAATCCTCAATCCTCAAGCGTCAATCCTCAATCCTCAGTCCTCAGCCCTCAATCCTCAGTCCTCAAACCTCAATCCGGAATCCTCAATCCTGAATCCTCAATCTTCAGCTGTCAGTCCTCAACAATCAATTGTCAATCCTCAATCCTCAACCTTCAATCCTCAATCCTCAATCCGCAATCCTCGATCCTCAATCTTCAATACTCAATCATCAATCCTCAATCCTCAACCCTCAATCTTCAACCCTCAATAATCAATCTCCAATCCTAAATCGTCGATCCCCAATCTTCGATCCTTAATCCTCAATATTCAATCCTCATTCCCCAGTCCTCAATCTCCAATCCTCAATGCTCAATCCTCAATCCTCAATCATCAATGATCAATCCTCAACTCCCAATCCTCAATCTTCAATCCTCAATCCTCAATCCTCAATCCTCAATTGTCAATTTTCAATCCTCAATACTCAATCTTCAATCCTCAATCCTCAATCCTCAATCCTCAATCCTCAGTCCTCATTCTACAATCCTCAATACCCAATCCTCAATCTTCAATCCTCAATCCTCAATCCTCAATTCTCAAACCTCAATCCTCAGTCCTCAGACCTCAAACCTCAATCCTCAAACGTCAGCCCTCATTCTCAAACCTCAATCCTTAATTCTCAGTCCTCAGCACTCAAGCCTCAATCCTCAACCCTAAGACCTCATCCTCAATCCTCAATTATCAATCCTCAATCCTCCAACGTCAGGCATCAATCTTCAATACTCAATCTTCAATCCTCAATCCTCAATCCTCAGTTCTCAGTCCTCAGCCCTCAAACCTCAATCCTCAACCCTCAGGCCTCATCCTCAATCCTCAATTATCAATCCTCAATCCTCAATCTTCAATCCTCAATACTCAATCATCAATCCTCAATCCTCAATTCTCTATCCTCAACCCTCAGCCCTCAGTCCTCAAACCTCAATCGTCAACCCTCAGCCCTCATCCTCAATCCTCAATCGTGAATCTTCAATCCTCAATCCTCAATCCTCATGCCTCAATCCTCAATCCCCAATCCTCAGTCATCAAACCTCAATCCTGAATCCTCAATCTTCAGACCTCAGACCTGAACAATCAGATGTCAATCCTCAATCCTCAATAGAATATTATCAATTCACAGTTTTCAATACTCAATACTCAATCCGCAATCTTCAAATTTCTATCCACAGACATCAATTCTCGTCACTCAACCCTCAACACTTAGTCCCCAATCCTCAATCTTCAATCCTCAAAACTCAATCCTCAATCCTCAATCCTCAATCTTCAATCTTCAATCATCAATACTCAGTCTTCAATCCTCAATCCTCAATCCTCAATCCTCAATCCTCATTCTTCAATCCTTAATGCACAGACCTGAAACATCAATACTCAACCCTCAGTCCTCGTCCTCAATCCACAACAGTAAATCCTCAATCCAAAATCTTCAATCATCAATATTCAGTCTTCAGTCCTCAATCCTCAATCCTCAACCCTCAATCCTCAATCCTCAATGTTCAATCCGCAATACCCAATCCTCAATCTTCAGTCCTCAATCCTCAATCCTCAATCCTCAATCCTCACTACTCAATCCTCAATCCTCAGTCCTCAAACCTCAAACCTCAACCTTCAATCCTCAATACTCAATCTTCAAACCTCCGGCCTCAATTCTCAAACCTCAATCCTCAATCCTCAATCGTCAGGCTTCATTCCACAATACTCAATCTTCAATCAGCTATCCTCAATCCTCAATTCTCAATCCTCAATCCTCAGTCCTCAGTCCTCAAACCTCAATCCTCAACCCTCAGCCCTCATTCTCAATCCTCAATACTCAATCTTCAGCCCTCAATCCTCAATCCTCAAGCCCCAATCCTCAATCCTCAATCCTCAGTCCTCAAACCTCAATCCTGAATCCTCAATCCTGAATCCTCAATCTTCAGACATCAGACCTCAACAATCAGATGTCAATCCTCAATCCTCAATAGAATATCATCAATTCACAGTTTTCAATACCCAATACTCAATCTGCAATCTGCAAATCTCTATCCACAAACACCAATTCTCATCACTCAACCCTCAACACTCGGTCCCCAATCCTCAATCTTCAATCCTCAATCCTCAATACTCAATCCTCAATCCTCAACTTTCAATCCTCAATACTCAATCTTCAATCCTCAATACTCAATCTTCAATAATCAATCCTCAATTCTCAATCCTCATTACTCAGTCCTCAATCGTCAATCCTCAATACCCAGTTCTCAATCTTCAATCCTCAATCCTCAATCCTCAAACTTCAATCCTCAATCTACAATCCTCAATACTCAATCTTCAATCCTCAATCCTCAATCCTCAATCCTCAATCCTCAATCCTCAATCCTCAATACTCAACCATCAATACTCAATTCTCAATACTCAATAGAATATCCTGAATTCTCAGGATTCAATACTCAAACCTCAACACTCAACCCTCATTCCTCAATCCTCAATACTCAATATTCAATCCTCAATACTCAATCCTCGATCCTCAATCCTCAATCGTCAGTACCCAATCCTCAATACTCAATCTTCAATCCTCAATCCTCAATCCTCAATCCTCAATCGTCACACCTCATTCTACAATCCTCAATACCCAATCCTCAATCTTCAATCCTCAATCCTCAATCCTCAAAACTCAAACCTGAATCCTCAATCCTGAATCCTCAATCTTCAGAACTCAGTCTTCAACAATCAGTAGTCAACTATCAATCCTCAATAGAATATAATAAATTCACAGTTTTCAATACTCAATACTCAATCTGCAATCTTTAAATCTCTATCGACAGACATCAGTTCTCATCATTCAACCCTCAACACTCAGTCCCCAATCCTCAATACTCAATCTTCAATCCTCAATCCTCAATCCTCAATACTGAATTTTCAGTACTCAATCCCCAATCCTCAATCCTCAATCCTCAATCCTCAATCCTCTGTAATCAATACTCAATCCTCAATCCTCAATCTTCAATCCTCAATAATCAATCTCCAATCCTAGATCCTCAATCCCCAATCCTCAATTCTTAATCCTCAATCTTCAATCCTCAATCCCCAGTCCTCATTCTTCAATCCTCAATACACAATCCTCAATCTTCAAACCTCATTCTACAATCCTCAATCCTCCATCCTCAATCCACAATCCTCAATCCTCAATCCTCCAACGTCAGGCATCAATCCTCAATACTCAATCATCAATCCTCAATCCTCAACTCTCAGTCCTCAGCCCTCAAACCTCAATCCTCAGGCCTCAGACCTCATCCTGAATCCTCAATTATCAATCCTCAATCCTCAACCTTCAATCCTCAATACTCAATCATCAATCCTCAATCCTCAATTCTCTATCCTCAATCCTCAGCCCTCAGTCCTCAAACCTCAATCGTCATCCCTCAGCCCTCAGCCTTCAAACCTCAATCCTCAGGCCTCAGACCTCATCCTCAATCCTCAATTATCAATCCTCAATCCTCAACCTTCAATCCTCAATACTCAATCATCAATCCTCAATCCTCAATCCTCAATTCTCTATCCTCAATCCTCAGCCCTCAGTCCTCAAACCTCAATCGTCAACCCTCAGCCCTCAGCCCTCATCCTCAATCCTCAATCCTCAATCTTCAATCCTCAATCCTCAAACCTCAATCCTCAATCCTCATTCTTCAATCCTCAATACACAATCCTCAATCTTCAATCCTCAACCCTCAATCCTCAATTCTCAATCCTCAATCCTCAGTCCTCAGTCCTCAAACCTCAATCCTCAACACTCAGCCCTCATCCTCAATCCTCAATACTCAATCCTGAATCCTCAATCTTCAATCCTCAATACTCAATCTTCAATAATCGATCCTCAATTCTCAATCCTCAATACTCAGTCCTCAATCGTCAATCCTCAATACCCAATTCTCAATCTTCAATCCTCAATCCTCAATCCTCAACCTTCAATCCTCAATCTACAATCCTCAATACTCAATCTTCAATCCTCAATCCTCAATCCTCAATCCTCAATCGTCAGTCTTCAATCCTCAATACTTAATCTTTAATCCTCAATACTCAATCCTCAATCCTCAATACTCATCCTTCAATCCTCAATACTCAATCCTTAATCTTCAATCCTCAACCCTCAATCATCAATTCTCAATCCTCAATCCCCAGTCCTCAGTCCTCAAACTTCAATCCACAACCCTCAGCCCTCATCCTCAATCCTCAATCGACAATCCTCAATCCTCAATCTTCAATCCTCAATCCCCAGTCCTCAAACCTCAATTCTGAATCCTCAATCCTGAATCCTCAATCTTTAGACATCAGACCTCAACAATCAGATGCCAATCCTCAATCCTCAATAGAATATCATCAATTCACAGTTTTCAATACCCAATACTCAATCTGCAATCTGCAAATCTCTATCCACAAACACCAATTCTCATCACTCAACCCTCAACACTCAGTCCCCAATCCTCAATCTTCAATCCTCAATCCTCAGTACTCAATCCTCAATCCTCAACTTTCAGTCCTCAATACTCAATCTTCAATCCTCAATCCTCAACCGTCAGTCCTCGTCCTCAATCCTCAACCCTCAATTCTCAATCTTCAATCTTCAATCCTCAATCTTCAAACTTCAATCCTCAATCCTCATTCTTCAATCCTCAATACACAATCCTCAATCTTCAATCCTCAATCCTCAATCCTCAATTCTCAATCCTCAATCCTCAGTCCTCAGTCCTCAAACCTCAATCCTCAACACTCAGCCCTCATCCTCAATCCTCAATACTCAATCCTGAATCCTCAATCTTCAATCCTCAATACTCAATCTTCAATAATCGATCCTCAATTCTCAATCCTCAATACTCAGTCCTCAATCGTCAATCCTCAATACCCAATTCTCAATCTTCAATCCTCAATCCTCAATCCGCAACCTTCAATCCTCAATCTACAATCCTCAATACTCAATCTTCAATCCTCAATCCTCAATCCTCAATCCTCAATCGTCAGTCTTCAATCCTCAATACTTAATCTTTAATCCTCAATACTCAATCCTCAATCCTCAATACTCATCCTTCAATCCTCAATACTCAATCCTTAATCTTCAATCCTCAACCCTCAATCATCAATTCTCAATCCTCAATCCCCAGTCCTCAGTCCTCAAACTTCAATCCACAACCCTCAGCCCTCATCCTCAATCCTCAATCGACAATCCTCAATCCTCAATCTTCAATCCTCAATCCCCAGTCCTCAAACCTCAATTCTGAATCCTCAATCCTGAATCCTCAATCTTTAGACATCAGACCTCAACAATCAGATGCCAATCCTCAATCCTCAATAGAATATCATCAATTCACAGTTTTCAATACCCAATACTCAATCTGCAATCTGCAAATCTCTATCCACAAACACCAATTCTCATCACTCAACCCTCAACACTCAGTCCCCAATCCTCAATCTTCAATCCTCAATCCTCAGTACTCAATCCTCAATCCTCAACTTTCAGTCCTCAATACTCAATCTTCAATCCTCAATCCTCAACCGTCAGTCCTCGTCCTCAATCCTCAACCCTCAATTCTCAATCTTCAATCTTCAATCCTCAATCTTCAAACTTCAATCCTCAATCCTCATTCTTCAATCCTCAATACACAATCCTCAATCTTCAATCCTCAATCCTCAATCCTCAATTCTCAATCCTCAATCCTCAGTCCTCAGTCCTCAAACCTCCATCCTCAACACTCAACCCTCATCCTCAATCCTCAATACTCAATCCTGAATCCTCAATCTTCAATCCTCAATACTCAATCTTCAATAATCAATCCTCAATTCTCAATCCTCAATACTCAGTCCTCAATCGTCAATCCTCAATACCCAATTCTCAACCTTCAATCCTCAATCCTCGATCCTCAACCTTCAATCCTCAATCTACAATCCTCAATACTCAATCTTCAATCCTCAATCCTCAATCCTCAATCCTCAATCGTCAGTCTTCAATCCTCAATACTTAATCTTTAATCCTCAATACTCAATCCTCAATCCTCAATACTCATCCTTCAATCCTCAATACTCAATCCTCAATCCTCAATCCTCAACACTCAATCCTCAATTGTCAATCCTCAATCCCCTGTCCTCAGTCCTCAAACCTCAATCCACAACCCTCAGCCCTCATCCTCAATCCTCAATCGACAATCCTCAATCCTCAATCTTCAAACCTCAATCCTCAGTCCTCAAACCTCAATTCTGAATCCTGAATCCTGAATCCTCAATCTTCAGCACTCAGTCCTCAACAATCAGTTGTCAATCCTCAATCCTCAACAGAATATACAAAATTCACAGTTTTCAATACTCAATACTCAATCTGCAATCTTCAAATCTCTATTCTCAAACATCAATCCTCATCACTCAGCCCTCAACACTCAGTCCCCAATCCTCAATCTTCAATCCTCAATCCTCAATACTCAATCCTCAATACTCAATCTTCAATACTCAATACTCAATCTCCAATCCTCAATACTCAATCCTCAATCCTCAATCCCCAATCCTCAATCTTCAATCCGCAATACTCAACCTTCAATCCTCAATCCTCAATCCTCAATCCTCAATCCTCAATGCTCAATCCTCAATCCATAATACTCAACCCTCAATCTTCAGTCCTCAATACTCAATCTGCAATCCTCCATCCTCAATACTCAATCCTCAATCCTCATTCTTCAATCCTCAATACCCAATCCTCAAAACTCAAACCTGAATCCTCAATCCTCAATCGTCAGGCTTCATTCCACAATACTCAATCTTCAATCAGCTATCCTCAATCCTCAATTCTCAATCCTCAATCCTCAGTCCTCAGTCCTCAAACCTCAATCCTCAACCCTCAGCCCTCATTCTCAATCCTCAATACTCAATCTTCAGCCCTCAATCCTCAATCCTCAAGCCCCAATCCTCAATCCTCAATCCTCAGTCCTCAAACCTCAATCCTGAATCCTCAATCCTGAATCCTCAATCTTCAGACATCAGACCTCAACAATCAGATGTCAATCCTCAATCCTCAATAGAATATCATCAATTCACAGTTTTCAATACCCAATACTCAATCTGCAATCTGCAAATCTCTATCCACAGACATCAATTCTCGTCACTCAACCCTCAACACTTAGTCCCCAATCCTCAATCTTCAATCCTCAAACCTAAATCCTCAATCCTCAATCCTCAATCCTCAATCTTCAATCATCAGTACTCAGTCTTCAATCCTCAATCCTCAATCCTCAATCCTCAATCCTCATTCTTCAATCCTCAATACACAATCCTCAATCTTCAATCCTCAATCCTCAATCCTCAATTCTCAATCCTGAATCCTCAATGCACAGACCTCAAACATCAATACTCAACCCTCAGTCCTCGTCCTCAATCCACAACAGTCAATCCTCAATCCAAAATCTTCAATCATCAATATTCAATCTTCAGTCCTCAATCCTCAATCCTCAATCCTCAATCCTCAATCCTCAATCCTCAATGTTCAATCCGCAATACCCAATCCTCAATCTTCAGTCCTCAATCCTCAATCCTCAATCCTCAATCCTCAATACTCAATCCTCAATCCTCAGTCCTCAGACCTCAAACCTCAACCTTCAATCCTCAATACTCAATCTGCAAACCTCCGGCCTCAACTCTCAATCCTCAATCCTCAATCCTCAATCGTCAGGCTTCATTCCTCAATACTCAATCTTCAATCATCTATCCTCAATCCTCATTCCACAATCCTCATTCTTCAATCCTCAATACACAATCCACAATCTTCAATCCTCAATCCTCAATCCTCAATTCTCAATCCTCAATCCTCAATCCTCAGACCTCAAACATCAATACCCAACCCACAGTCCTCGTCCTCAATCCACAACCCTCAATCCTCGATCCTCAACCTTCAATCATCAATATTCAATCTTCAATGCTCAATCCTCAATCCTCAATACTCAATCCTCAATCCTCAATCATCAATCCTCAATACTCAACCATCAATACTCAATTCTCAATACTCAATAGAATATCCTGAATTCTCAGGATTCACTACTCAAACCTCAACACTCAACCCTCATTCCTCAATCCTCAATACTCAATATTCAATCCTCAATCCTCAATCCTCAATCCTCAATCCTCAATCGTCAGTACCCAATCCTCAATACTCAATCTTCAATCCTCAATCCTCAATCCTCAATCCTCAATCGTCACACCTCATTCTACAATCATCAATACCCAATCCTCAATCCTCAATCTTCAATCCTCAGTCCTCATTCTACAATCCTCAATACCCAATCCTCAATCTTCAATCCTCAATCCTCAATCCTCAATTCTCAAACCTCAATCCTCAGTCCTCAGACCTCAAACCTCAATCCTCAAACGTCAGCCCTCATTCTCAAACCTCAATCCTTAATTCTCAGTCCTCAGCACTCAAACCTCAATCCTCAACCCTAAGACCTCATCCTCAATCCTCAATTATCAATCCTCAATCCTCCAACGTCAGGCATCAATCTTCAATACTCAATCTTCAATCCTCAATCCTCAATCCTCAGTTCTCAGTCCTCAGCCCTCAAACCTCAATCCTCAACCCTCAGGCCTCATCCTCAATCCTCAATTATCAATCCTCAATCCTCAATCTTCAATCCTCAATACTCAATCATCAATCCTCAATCCTCAATTCTCTATCCTCAACCCTCAGCCCTCAGTCCTCAAACCTCAATCGTCAACCCTCAGCCCTCATCCTCAATCCTCAATCGTGAATCTTCAATCCTCAATCCTCAATCCTCATGCCTCAATCCTCAATCCCCAGTCCTCAGTCATCAAACCTCAATCCTGAATCCTCAATCTTCAGACCTCAGACCTGAACATTCAGATGTTAATCCTCAATCCTCAATAGAATATTATCAATTCACAGTTTTCAATACTCAATACTCAATCAGCAATCTTCAAATTTCTATCCACAGACATCAATTCTCGTCACTCAACCCTCAACACTTAGTCCCAAATCCTCAATCTTCAATCCTCAAACCTCAATCCTCAATCCTCAATCCTCAATCCTCAATCTTCAATCATCAATACTCAGTCTTCAATCCTCAATCCTCAATCCTCAATCCTCAATGCTCATTCTTCAATCCTCAATACACAATCCTCAATCTTAAATCCTCAATCCTCAATCCTCAATTCTCAATCCTCAATCCTCAATGCACAGACCTCAAACATCAATACTCAACCCTCAGTCCTCGTCCTCAATCCACAACAGTCAATCCTCAATCCAAAATCTTCAATCATCAATATTCAATCTTCAGTCCTCAATCCTCAATCCTCAATCCTCAATCCTCAATGTTCAATCCGCAATACCCAATCCTCAAACTTCAGTCCTCAATCCTCAATCCTCAATCCTCAATCCTCAATACTCAATCCTCAATCCTCAGTCCTCAGACCTCAAACCTCAACCTTCAATCCTCAATACTCAATCTTCAAACCTCCGGCCTCAACTCTCAATCCTCAATCCTCAATCCTCAATCGTCAGGCTTCATTCCTCAATACTCAACCTTCAATCATCTATCCTCAATCCTCATTCCACAATCCTCATTCTTCAATCCTCAATACACAATCCTCAATCTTCAATCCTCAATCCTCAATCCTCAATTCTCAATCCTCAATCCTCAATCCTCAGACCTCAAACATCAATCGTCAACCCTCAGCCCTCAGCCCTCATCCTCAATCCTCAACCCTCAATCTTCAATCCTCAATCCTCAAACCTCAATCCTCAATCCTCATTCTTCAAGCCTCAATACACAATCCTCAATCTTAGATCCTCAATCCTCAATCCTCAATTCTCGATCCTCAATCCTCAATGCACAGACCTCAAACATCAATACTCAACCCTCAGTCCTCGTCCTCAATCCACAACAGTCAATCCTCAATCCAAAATCTTCAATCATCAATATTCAATCTTCAGTCCTCAATCCTCAATCCTCAATCCTCAATCCTCAATCCTCAATGTTCAATCCGCAATACCCAATCCTCAATCTTCAGTCCTCAATCCTCAATCCTCAATCCTCAATCCTCAATACTCAATCCTCAGTCCTCAGTCCTCAGACCTCAAACCTCAGCCTTCAATCCTCAATACTCAATCTTCAAACCTCCGGCCTCAACTCTCAATCCTCAATCCTCAATCCTCAATCGTCAGGCTTCATTCCTCAATACTCAATCTTCAATCCTCAACTTTCAATCCTCAATACTCAATCTTCAATCCTCAATACTCAATCTTCAATAATCAATCCTCAATTCTCAATCCTCAATACTCAGTCCTCAATCGTCAATCCTCAATACCCAATTCTCAATCTTCAATCCTCAATCCTCAATCCTCAACCTTCAATCCTCAATCTACAATCCTCAATACTCAATCTTCAATCCTCAATCCTCAATCCTCAATCCTCAATCGTCAGTCTTCAATCCTCAATACTTAATCTTTAATCCTCAATACTCAATCCTCAATCCTCAATACTCATCCTTCAATCCTCAATACTCAATCCTTAATCTTCAATCCTCAACCCTCAATCATCAATTCTCAATCCTCAATCCCCAGTCCTCAGTCCTCAAACTTCAATCCACAACCCTCAGCCCTCATCCTCAATCCTCAATCGACAATCCTCAATCCTCAATCTTCAATCCTCAATCCCCAGTCCTCAAACCTCAATTCTGAATCCTCAATCCTGAATCCTCAATCTTTAGACATCAGACCTCAACAATCAGATGCCAATCCTCAATCCTCAATAGAATATCATCAATTCACAGTTTTCAATACCCAATACTCAATCTGCAATCTGCAAATCTCTATCCACAAACACCAATTCTCATCACTCAACCCTCAACACTCAGTCCCCAATCCTCAATCTTCAATCCTCAATCCTCAGTACTCAATCCTCAATCCTCAACTTTCAGTCCTCAATACTCAATCTTCAATCCTCAATCCTCAACCGTCAGTCCTCGTCCTCAATCCTCAACCCTCAATTCTCAATCTTCAATCTTCAATCCTCAATCTTCAAACTTCAATCCTCAATCCTCATTCTTCAATCCTCAATACACAATCCTCAATCTTCAATCCTCAATCCTCAATCCTCAATTCTCAATCCTCAATCCTCAGTCCTCAGTCCTCAAACCTCAATCCTCAACACTCAGCCCTCATCCTCAATCCTCAATACTCAATCCTGAATCCTCAATCTTCAATCCTCAATACTCAATCTTCAATAATCGATCCTCAATTCTCAATCCTCAATACTCAGTCCTCAATCGTCAATCCTCAATACCCAATTCTCAATCTTCAATCCTCAATCCTCAATCCTCAACCTTCAATCCTCAATCTACAATCCTCAATACTCAATCTTCAATCCTCAATCCTCAATCCTCAATCCTCAATCGTCAGTCTTCAATCCTCAATACTTAATCTTTAATCCTCAATACTCAATCCTCAATCCTCAATACTCATCCTTCAATCCTCAATACTCAATCCTTAATCTTCAATCCTCAACCCTCAATCATCAATTCTCAATCCTCAATCCCCAGTCCTCAGTCCTCAAACTTCAATCCACAACCCTCAGCCCTCATCCTCAATCCTCAATCGACAATCCTCAATCCTCAATCTTCAATCCTCAATCCCCAGTCCTCAAACCTCAATTCTGAATCCTCAATCCTGAATCCTCAATCTTTAGACATCAGACCTCAACAATCAGATGCCAATCCTCAATCCTCAATAGAATATCATCAATTCACAGTTTTCAATACCCAATACTCAATCTGCAATCTGCAAATCTCTATCCACAAACACCAATTCTCATCACTCAACCCTCAACACTCAGTCCCCAATCCTCAATCTTCAATCCTCAATCCTCAGTACTCAATCCTCAATCCTCAACTTTCAGTCCTCAATACTCAATCTTCAATCCTCAATCCTCAACCGTCAGTCCTCGTCCTCAATCCTCAACCCTCAATTCTCAATCTTCAATCTTCAATCCTCAATCTTCAAACTTCAATCCTCAATCCTCATTCTTCAATCCTCAATACACAATCCTCAATCTTCAATCCTCAATCCTCAATCCTCAATTCTCAATCCTCAATCCTCAGTCCTCAGTCCTCAAACCTCCATCCTCAACACTCAACCCTCATCCTCAATCCTCAATACTCAATCCTGAATCCTCAATCTTCAATCCTCAATACTCAATCTTCAATAATCAATCCTCAATTCTCAATCCTCAATACTCAGTCCTCAATCGTCAATCCTCAATACCCAATTCTCAACCTTCAATCCTCAATCCTCGATCCTCAACCTTCAATCCTCAATCTACAATCCTCAATACTCAATCTTCAATCCTCAATCCTCAATCCTCAATCCTCAATCGTCAGTCTTCAATCCTCAATACTTAATCTTTAATCCTCAATACTCAATCCTCAATCCTCAATACTCATCCTTCAATCCTCAATACTCAATCCTCAATCCTCAATCCTCAACACTCAATCCTCAATTGTCAATCCTCAATCCCCTGTCCTCAGTCCTCAAACCTCAATCCACAACCCTCAGCCCTCATCCTCAATCCTCAATCGACAATCCTCAATCCTCAATCTTCAAACCTCAATCCTCAGTCCTCAAACCTCAATTCTGAATCCTGAATCCTGAATCCTCAATCTTCAGCACTCAGTCCTCAACAATCAGTTGTCAATCCTCAATCCTCAACAGAATATACAAAATTCACAGTTTTCAATACTCAATACTCAATCTGCAATCTTCAAATCTCTATTCTCAAACATCAATCCTCATCACTCAGCCCTCAACACTCAGTCCCCAATCCTCAATCTTCAATCCTCAATCCTCAATACTCAATCCTCAATACTCAATCTTCAATACTCAATACTCAATCTCCAATCCTCAATACTCAATCCTCAATCCTCAATCCCCAATCCTCAATCTTCAATCCGCAATACTCAACCTTCAATCCTCAATCCTCAATCCTCAATCCTCAATCCTCAATGCTCAATCCTCAATCCATAATACTCAACCCTCAATCTTCAGTCCTCAATACTCAATCTGCAATCCTCCATCCTCAATACTCAATCCTCAATCCTCATTCTTCAATCCTCAATACCCAATCCTCAAAACTCAAACCTGAATCCTCAATCCTCAATCGTCAGGCTTCATTCCACAATACTCAATCTTCAATCAGCTATCCTCAATCCTCAATTCTCAATCCTCAATCCTCAGTCCTCAGTCCTCAAACCTCAATCCTCAACCCTCAGCCCTCATTCTCAATCCTCAATACTCAATCTTCAGCCCTCAATCCTCAATCCTCAAGCCCCAATCCTCAATCCTCAATCCTCAGTCCTCAAACCTCAATCCTGAATCCTCAATCCTGAATCCTCAATCTTCAGACATCAGACCTCAACAATCAGATGTCAATCCTCAATCCTCAATAGAATATCATCAATTCACAGTTTTCAATACCCAATACTCAATCTGCAATCTGCAAATCTCTATCCACAGACATCAATTCTCGTCACTCAACCCTCAACACTTAGTCCCCAATCCTCAATCTTCAATCCTCAAACCTAAATCCTCAATCCTCAATCCTCAATCCTCAATCTTCAATCATCAGTACTCAGTCTTCAATCCTCAATCCTCAATCCTCAATCCTCAATCCTCATTCTTCAATCCTCAATACACAATCCTCAATCTTCAATCCTCAATCCTCAATCCTCAATTCTCAATCCTGAATCCTCAATGCACAGACCTCAAACATCAATACTCAACCCTCAGTCCTCGTCCTCAATCCACAACAGTCAATCCTCAATCCAAAATCTTCAATCATCAATATTCAATCTTCAGTCCTCAATCCTCAATCCTCAATCCTCAATCCTCAATCCTCAATCCTCAATGTTCAATCCGCAATACCCAATCCTCAATCTTCAGTCCTCAATCCTCAATCCTCAATCCTCAATCCTCAATACTCAATCCTCAATCCTCAGTCCTCAGACCTCAAACCTCAACCTTCAATCCTCAATACTCAATCTGCAAACCTCCGGCCTCAACTCTCAATCCTCAATCCTCAATCCTCAATCGTCAGGCTTCATTCCTCAATACTCAATCTTCAATCATCTATCCTCAATCCTCATTCCACAATCCTCATTCTTCAATCCTCAATACACAATCCACAATCTTCAATCCTCAATCCTCAATCCTCAATTCTCAATCCTCAATCCTCAATCCTCAGACCTCAAACATCAATACCCAACCCACAGTCCTCGTCCTCAATCCACAACCCTCAATCCTCGATCCTCAACCTTCAATCATCAATATTCAATCTTCAATGCTCAATCCTCAATCCTCAATACTCAATCCTCAATCCTCAATCATCAATCCTCAATACTCAACCATCAATACTCAATTCTCAATACTCAATAGAATATCCTGAATTCTCAGGATTCACTACTCAAACCTCAACACTCAACCCTCATTCCTCAATCCTCAATACTCAATATTCAATCCTCAATCCTCAATCCTCAATCCTCAATCCTCAATCGTCAGTACCCAATCCTCAATACTCAATCTTCAATCCTCAATCCTCAATCCTCAATCCTCAATCGTCACACCTCATTCTACAATCATCAATACCCAATCCTCAATCCTCAATCTTCAATCCTCAGTCCTCATTCTACAATCCTCAATACCCAATCCTCAATCTTCAATCCTCAATCCTCAATCCTCAATTCTCAAACCTCAATCCTCAGTCCTCAGACCTCAAACCTCAATCCTCAAACGTCAGCCCTCATTCTCAAACCTCAATCCTTAATTCTCAGTCCTCAGCACTCAAACCTCAATCCTCAACCCTAAGACCTCATCCTCAATCCTCAATTATCAATCCTCAATCCTCCAACGTCAGGCATCAATCTTCAATACTCAATCTTCAATCCTCAATCCTCAATCCTCAGTTCTCAGTCCTCAGCCCTCAAACCTCAATCCTCAACCCTCAGGCCTCATCCTCAATCCTCAATTATCAATCCTCAATCCTCAATCTTCAATCCTCAATACTCAATCATCAATCCTCAATCCTCAATTCTCTATCCTCAACCCTCAGCCCTCAGTCCTCAAACCTCAATCGTCAACCCTCAGCCCTCATCCTCAATCCTCAATCGTGAATCTTCAATCCTCAATCCTCAATCCTCATGCCTCAATCCTCAATCCCCAGTCCTCAGTCATCAAACCTCAATCCTGAATCCTCAATCTTCAGACCTCAGACCTGAACATTCAGATGTTAATCCTCAATCCTCAATAGAATATTATCAATTCACAGTTTTCAATACTCAATACTCAATCAGCAATCTTCAAATTTCTATCCACAGACATCAATTCTCGTCACTCAACCCTCAACACTTAGTCCCAAATCCTCAATCTTCAATCCTCAAACCTCAATCCTCAATCCTCAATCCTCAATCCTCAATCTTCAATCATCAATACTCAGTCTTCAATCCTCAATCCTCAATCCTCAATCCTCAATGCTCATTCTTCAATCCTCAATACACAATCCTCAATCTTAAATCCTCAATCCTCAATCCTCAATTCTCAATCCTCAATCCTCAATGCACAGACCTCAAACATCAATACTCAACCCTCAGTCCTCGTCCTCAATCCACAACAGTCAATCCTCAATCCAAAATCTTCAATCATCAATATTCAATCTTCAGTCCTCAATCCTCAATCCTCAATCCTCAATCCTCAATGTTCAATCCGCAATACCCAATCCTCAAACTTCAGTCCTCAATCCTCAATCCTCAATCCTCAATCCTCAATACTCAATCCTCAATCCTCAGTCCTCAGACCTCAAACCTCAACCTTCAATCCTCAATACTCAATCTTCAAACCTCCGGCCTCAACTCTCAATCCTCAATCCTCAATCCTCAATCGTCAGGCTTCATTCCTCAATACTCAACCTTCAATCATCTATCCTCAATCCTCATTCCACAATCCTCATTCTTCAATCCTCAATACACAATCCTCAATCTTCAATCCTCAATCCTCAATCCTCAATTCTCAATCCTCAATCCTCAATCCTCAGACCTCAAACATCAATCGTCAACCCTCAGCCCTCAGCCCTCATCCTCAATCCTCAACCCTCAATCTTCAATCCTCAATCCTCAAACCTCAATCCTCAATCCTCATTCTTCAAGCCTCAATACACAATCCTCAATCTTAGATCCTCAATCCTCAATCCTCAATTCTCGATCCTCAATCCTCAATGCACAGACCTCAAACATCAATACTCAACCCTCAGTCCTCGTCCTCAATCCACAACAGTCAATCCTCAATCCAAAATCTTCAATCATCAATATTCAATCTTCAGTCCTCAATCCTCAATCCTCAATCCTCAATCCTCAATCCTCAATGTTCAATCCGCAATACCCAATCCTCAATCTTCAGTCCTCAATCCTCAATCCTCAATCCTCAATCCTCAATACTCAATCCTCAGTCCTCAGTCCTCAGACCTCAAACCTCAGCCTTCAATCCTCAATACTCAATCTTCAAACCTCCGGCCTCAACTCTCAATCCTCAATCCTCAATCCTCAATCGTCAGGCTTCATTCCTCAATACTCAATCTTCAATCATCTATCCTCAATCCTCATTCCACAATCCTCATTCTTCAATCCTCAATACACAATCCTCAATCTTCAATCCTCAATCCTCAATCCTCAATTCTCAATCCTCAATCCTCAATCCTCAGACCTCAAACATCAATACCCAACCGACAGTCCTCGTCCTCAATCCACAACCCTCAATCCTCGATCCTCAATCTTCAATCATCAATATTCAATCTTCAATCCTCAATCCTCAATCCTCAATACTCAACCCTCAATCCTCAATCCTCAATCCTCAATACTCAACCATCAATACTCAATTCTCAATACTCAATAGAATATCCTGAACTCTCAGGATTCAATACTCAAACCTCAACACTCAACCCTCATTTCTCAATCCTCAATACTCAATATTCAATCCTCAATACTCAATCCTCAATCCTCAATCCTCAATCGTCAGTACCCAATCCTCAATACTCAATCTTCAATCCTCAATCCTCAATCCTCAATCCTCAATCGTCACACCTCATTCTACAATCCTCAATACCCAATCCTCAATCTTCAATCCTCAATCCTCAATCCTCAAAACTCAAACCTGAATCCTCAATCCTGAATCCTCAATCTTCAGAACTCAGTCTTCAACAATCAGTTGTCAACTATCAATCCTCAATAGAATATAATAAATTCACAGTTTTCAATACTCAATACTCAATCTTCAATCCTCAATCCTCAACCGTCAGTCCTCGTCCTCAATCCTCAACCCTCAATTCTCAATCTTCAATCTTCAATCCTCAATCCTCAAACCTCAATCCTCAATCCTCATTCTTCAATCCTCAATACACAATCCTCAATCTTCAATCCTCAATCCTCAATCCTCAATTCTCAATCCTCAATCCTCAGTCCTCAGTCCTCAAACCTCAATCCTCAACATCCAGCCCTCATCCTCAATCCTCAATACTCAATCCTGAATCCTCAATCTTCAATCCTCAGTACTCAATCTTCAATAATCAATCCTCAATTCTCAATCCTCAATACTCAGTCCTCAATCCTCAGTCCTCAGACCTCAAACCTCAATCCTCAACCCTCAGCCATCATTCTCAATCCTCAATCCTCAATTCTCATTCCTCAGCCCTCAAGCCTCAATCCTCTACCCTCAGACCTCATCCTCAATCCTCAGTTATCAATCCACAATCCTCAATCTTCAGTCTTCAATACTCAATCTTCTATTCTCAATCCTCAGTCCTCAAACCACAATTCTGAATCCTCAATACTCAATCTTCAATCCTCAATCCTCAGTCCTCAATACTCAACTATCAGTCCTCAATTCTCAATACTCAATCCCCAACCTCAATCTTCAATCCTCAATACTCAATCTTCAACCCTCAATCCTCAATCCTCAATCCTCAATGCTCAATCCTCAATCCTCAATCCTCAACCCTCAATCTTCAATCATCAATAATCAATATGCAATCCTCAAACCTCAATCCTCAATCCTCAATCATCAATCTTCAACACTCTATAGTCAATCCTCAATCCTCAATCCTCAATCCTCAATCCTCAATCCTCAATTTTCAATCCTCAATTCTCAATCTTCAATCCTCAATCCTCAATCCTCAATCCTCAATCCTCAATCCTCATTCTACAATCCTCAATACCCAATCCTCAATCTTCAATCCTCAATCCTCAATCCTCAATCCTCAATCCTCAATCCTCAATCTTCAATCATCAATACTCAGTCTTCAATCCTCAATCCTCAATCCTCAATCCTCAATACTCATTCTTCAATCCTCAATACACAATCCTCAATCTTCAACCCTCAATCCTCAATCCTCAATTCTCAATCCTCAATCCTCAATCCACAGACCTCAAACATAAATACTCAACCCTCAGTCCTCGTCCTCAATCCACAACAGTCAATCCTCAATCCAAAATCTTCAATCATCAATATTCAATTTTCAGTCCTCAATCTTCAATCCTCAATCCTCAATCCTCAATACTCAATCTTCAAACCTCGGTCCTCAATCCTCAATCCTCAATCCTCAATCCTCAATCATCAGTCTTCAATCCTCAATACTCAATCTTCAATCCTCAATCCTCAATCCTCATTCCTCAATCCTCATTCTTCAATCCTCAATACCCAATCCTCAATCTTCAATCCTCAATCCTCAATCCTCAATTCTCAATCCTCAATCCTCAGTCCTCAGTCCTCAAACCTCAATCCTCAATCCTCAATCGTCAAACCTCATTCTACAATCGTCAATAACCAATCCTCAATCTTCAATCCTCAATCCTCAATCCTCAAAACTCAAACCTGAATCCTCAATCCTGAATCCTCAACCTTCAGAACTCAGTCTTCAACAATCAGTTGTCAATTCTCAATCCTCAATAGAATATAATAAATTCACAGTTTTCAATACTCAATACTCAATCTGCAATCTTCAAATCCCTATCGACAAACATCAATTCTCATCATTCAACCCTCAACACTCAGTCCCCAGTCCTCAATACTCAATCTTCAATCCTCAATCCTCAATCCTCAATCGCCAAACATCATTCTACAATCTTCAATCCTCAATCCTCAATCCACAATCCTCAATCCTCAATCCTCAATGCTCAATCCTCAATCCATAATACTCAACCCTCAATCTTCAATCCTCAATACTCAATCTGCATTCCTCAATCCTCAATCCTCAATACCCAATCCTCAAAACTCAAACCTGAATCCTCAATCCTGAATCCTCAACCTTCAGAACTCAGTCTTCAACAATCAGTTGTCAATTATCAATCCTCAATAGAATATAATAAATTCACAGTTTTCAATACTCAATACTCAATCTGCAATCTTCAACTCTCTATCGACAAACATCAATTCTCATCATTCAACCCTCAACACTCAGTCCCCAATCCTCGATACTCAATCTTCAATCCTCAATCCTCAATCCTGAATCGTCAAACCTCATTCTACAATCCTCAATCCTCCATCCTCAATCCACAATCCTCAATCCTCAATCCTCCAACGTCAGGCATCAATCCTCAATACTCAATCTTCAATCCTCAATCCTCAACTCTCAGTCCTCAGCCCTCAAACCTCAATCCTCAGGCCTCAGACCTCATCCTCAATCCTCAATTATCAATCCTCAATCCTCAACCTTCAATCCTCAATACTCAATCATCAATCCTCAATCCTCAATTCTCTATCCTCAATCCTCAGCCCTCAGTCCTCAAACCTCAATCGTCAACCCTCAGCCCTCAGCCCTCAAACCTCAATCCTCGGGCCTCAGACCTCATCCTCAATCCTCAATTATCAATCCTCAATCCTCAACCTTCAATCCTCAATACTCAATCATCAATCCTCAATCCTCAATCCTCAATTCTCTATCCTCAATCCTCAGCCCTCAGTCCTCAAACCTCAATCGTCAACCCTCAGCCCTCAGCCCTCAGCCCTCATCCTCAATCCTCAATCCTCAATCTGCAATCCTTAATCCTCAATCCTCATGCCTCAATCCTCAATCCCCAATCCTCAGTCATCAAACCTCAATCCTGAATCCTCAATCCTGAATCCTCAATCTTCAGACCTCAGACCTGAACAATCAGATGTCAATCCTCAATCCTCAATAGAATATTATCAATTCACAGTTTTCAATACTCAATACTCAATCTGCAATCTTCAAATTTCTATCCACAAACATCAATTCCCATCACTCAACCCTCAACACTCAGTCCCCAATCCTCAATCTTCAATTCTCAAACCTCAATCCTCAATCCTCAATCCTCAATCTTCAATCCTCTATACTCAATCCTCAATCCTGAATCCTCAATCCTCAATCCTCAATACTCAATTTTCAATCCTCAATTCTCAATCTTCAATCCTCAGTCCTCAATCCTCAATCCTCAATCCTCAATCCTCATTCTACAATCCTCAATACCCAATGCTCAATCTTCAATCCTCAATCCTCAATCCTCAATTCTCAATCCTCAATCCTCAGTCCTCAGTCCTCAAACCTCAATCCTCAACCCTCAGCCCTCATTCTCAATCCTCAATCCTCAATTCTCAGTCCTCAGCCCTCAAACCTCAATCCTCAAACCTCAGACCTCAACCTCAATCCTCAATTATCAATCCTCAATCCTCAATCTTCAATCCACAATACTCAATCTTCAATCCAGAATCCTCAGTCCTCAAACCTCAATTCTGAATCCACAATACTCAATCTTCAATCCTCAATCCTCAGTCCTCAATACTCAACCATCAGTCCTCAGTTCTCAATACTCAATACCCAATCCACAATCTTCAATCCTCAATACTCAATCTTCAATCCTCAATCCTCAATCCTCAATCCTCAATCCACAATCCTCAATCCTCAATCCTCAATTTTCAATCCTCAGACCTCAATACTCAATCTTCAATCCTCAATACTCAATCTGCAATACTCAATCCTCAATCCACAATCCTCAATCCTCATTCTTCAATCCTCAATACCCAATCCTCAATCTTCAATCCTCAATCCTCAATCCTCAATCCTCAGTACTCATTCTTCAATCCTCAACACCCAATCCTCAAACTTCAATCCTCAATCCTCAATCCTCAGACCTCAATACTCAATCTTCAATCCTCAATACTCAATCTTCAATCCTCAATCCTCAAACCTCAAACCTCAATACTCATTCTTCAATCCTCAACACCCAATCCTCAATCCTCAATCCTCAATCCCCAATCCTCAATTCTCAATCCTCAATCCTCAATCCTCAGACCTCGAACATCAATACTCAACACTCAGTCCTCGTCCTCAATACACAACACTCAATCCTCGATCCTCAATCTTCAGTCATCAATTTTCAATAATCAATCCTCAATCCTCAATCCTCAATACTCAATCCTCAATCCTCAATCCTCAATCCTCAGTACTCAACCATCAATCCTCAATTCTCAATGCTCAATAAAATATCCTGAATCCTCAGGATTCAATACTCAAACCTCAACACTCAACCCTCAATCATCAATCCTCAATCCTCAATCCTCAATCCTCAATCCTCAATTCTCAATCCTCAATCCTCAATCCTCAGACCTCAAACATCAATACTCAACACTCAGTCCTCGTCCTCAATCCACAACACTCAATCCTCGATCCACAATCCTCAATCCTCAATCCTCAATTTTCAATCCTAAATACTCAATCTTCAATCCTCAATCCTCAATCCTCAATCCTCAATCCTCAATCCTCAATCTTCAATCCTCAATCCTCAATCCTCAATTCTCAATCCTCAATCCTGAGTCCTCAGTCCTCAAACCTCAATCCTCAACACTCAGCCCTCATTCTCAATCCTCAATCCTCAATTCTCGGTCATCAGCCCTCAAACCTCAATCCTCAACCCTCAGACCTCATCCTCAATCCTCAATTATCAATCCTCAATCCTCAATCTTCAATCCAGAATACTCAATCTTCAATCCTCAATTCTCAATCTTCAATCTTCATGCTCAGTCCTCAATCCTCAATCCTCAATCCTCAATCCAAAATCTTCAATCATCAATATTCAATCTTCAGTCCTCAATCCTCAATCCTCAATCCTCAATCCTCAATCCTCAATGTTCAATCCGCAATACCCAATCCTCAATCTTCAGTCCTCAATCCTCAACCCTCAATCCTCAATCCTCAATACTCAATCCTCAATCCTCGGTCCTCAAACCTCAAACCTCGATCTTCAATTCTCAATACTCAATCTTCAAACCTCGGTCCTCAATCCTGAATCCTCAATCCGCAATCCTCAATCGTCAGTCTTCAATCCTCAATACTCAATCTTCAATCCTCAATCCTCAATCCTCATTCCTCAATCCTCATTCTTCAATCCTCAATACCCAATCCTCAATCTTCAATCCTCAATCCTCAATCCTCCATTCTCAATCCTCAATCCTCAGTCCTCAGTCCTCAAACCTCAATCCTCAACCCTCAGCCCTCATTCTCAATCCTCAATCCTCAATCCTCAATCCTCAATCCTCAATACTCAATTTTCAATCCTCCATCCTCAATCCTCAATCCTCAATCATCAATCGTCAGGCTTCAATCCTCAATCCTCAATCCTCAATCCTCAATCCTCAATCCTCATTCTACAATCCTCAATACCCAATCCTCAATCTTCAGTCCTCAATCCTCAATCCTCAATTCTCAATCCTCATTCTTCAATCCTCAATCCACAATCCTCAATCCTCATTCTTCAATCCTCAATACCCAATCCTCAATCTTCAATCCTCAATCCTCAATCCTCAATCCTCAATCCTCATTCTTCAATCCTCAACACCCAATCCTCAATCTTCAATCCTCAATCCTCAATCCTCAATCCTCAATCCTCAATACTCAACCATCAATCCTTAATTCTCAATACTCAATAAAATATCCTGAATTCTCAGGATTCAATACTCAAACCTCAACACTCAACCCTCAATCCTCAATCCTCAATCCTCAATCCTCAATCCTCAATCCTCAATCCTCAATACTCAATCTTCAATCCTCCATCCTCAATCCTCAATCCTCAATCATCAATCGTCAGGCTTCAATCCTCAATCCTCAATCCTCAATCCTCAATCCTCATTCTACAATCCTCAATACCCAATCCTCAATCTTCAATCCTCAATCCTCAATCCTCAATTCTCAATCCTCGATCCTCAGTCCTCAGACCTCAAACCACAATTCTGAATCCTCAATACTCAATCTTCAATCCTCAATCCTCAGTCCTCAATACTCAACCATCAGTCCTCAGTTCTCAATACTCAATACCCAATCCTCAATCTTCAATCCTCAATACTCAATCTTCAATCCTCAATCCTCAATCCTCAATCCTCAATCCTCAATGCTCAATCCCAAATCCTCAATCCTCAACCCTCAATCTTCAATCATCAATAATCAATCTGCAATCCTCAAACCTCAATCCTCAATCCTCAATCCTCAATACTCAATTTTCAATCCTCCATCCTCAATCCTCAATCCTCAATCATCAATCGTCAGGCTTCAATCCTCAATCCTCAATCCTCAATCCTCAATCCTCAATCCTCATTCTTCAATCCTCAACACCCAATCCTCAATCTTCAATCCTCAATCCTCAATCCTCAATCCTCAATCCTCAATACTCAACCATCAATCCTTAATTCTCAATACTCAATAAAATATCCTGAATTCTCAGGATTCAATACTCAAACCTCAACACTCAACCCTCAATCCTCAATCCTCAATCCTCAATCCTCAATCCTCAATCCTCAATCCTCAATACTCAATCTTCAATCCTCCATCCTCAATCCTCAATCCTCAATCATCAATCGTCAATCTTCAATCCTCAATCCTCAATCCTCAATCCTCAATCCTCATTCTACAATCCTCAATACCCAATCCTCAATCTTCAATCCTCAATCCTCAATCCTCAATTCTCAATCCTCGATCCTCAGTCCTCAGACCTCAAACCACAATTCTGAATCCTCAATACTCAATCTTCAATCCTCAATCCTCAGTCCTCAATACTCAACCATCAGTCCTCAGTTCTCAATACTCAATACCCAATCCTCAATCTTCAATCCTCAATACTCAATCTTCAATCCTCAATCCTCAATCCTCAATCCTCAATCCTCAATGCTCAATCCCAAATCCTCAATCCTCAACCCTCAATCTTCAATCATCAATAATCAATCTGCAATCCTCAAACCTCAATCCTCAATCCTCAATCCTCAATCTTCAAAACTCTACACTCAATCCTCAATCCTCAATCCTCAATTTTCAATCCTCAATCCTCAATCTTCAATCCTCAATACTCAATATTCAATGCTCAATCCTCAATCCTCAATCCTCAATCCTCAATCTTCAATCCTCAATACTCAATATTCAATGCTCAATCCTCAATCCTCAATCCTCAATGCTAAATCCTCAATACTCAATCATCAACCCTAAATCTTCAATCCTCAATACTCAATCTGCAATACTGAATCCTCAATCCACAATCCTCAATCCTCATTCTTCAATCCTCAATACCCAATCCTCAATCTTCAATCCTCAATCCTCAATCCTCAATCCTCAATTCTCAATCCTCAATCCTCAGTACTCAACCATCAATCCTCAATTCTCAATGCTCAATAAAATATCCTGAATCCTCAGGATTCAATACTCAAACCTCAACACTCGACCCTCAATCCTCAATCCTCAATCCTCAATCCTCAATCCTCAATCCTCAATTCTCAATCCTCAATCCTCAATCCTCACACCTCAAACATCAATACTCAACACTCAGTCCTCGTCCTCAATCCACAACCCTCAATCCTCGATCCACAATCCTCAATCCTCAATCCTCAATTTTCAATCCTAAATACTCAATCTTCAATCCTCAATCCTCAATCCTCAATCCTCAATCCTCAATCCTCATTCTACAATCCTCAATACCCAATCCTCAATCTTCAATCCTCAATCCTCAATCCTCAATTCTCAATCCTCAATCCTCAGTCCTCAGTCCTCAAACCTCAATCCTCAACCCTCAGCCCTCATTCTCAATCCTCAATCCTCAATTCTCAGTCATCAGCCCTCAAACCTCAATCCTCAACACTCAGACCTCATCCTCAATCCTCAATTATCAATCCTCAATCCTCAATCTTCAATCCAGAATACTCAATCTTCAATCCTCAATACTCAATCTTCAATCTTCAATCCTCAGTCCTCAATCCTCAATCCTCAATCCTCAATCCTCAATCTTCAATCATCAATACTCAGTCTTCAATCCTCAATCCTCAATCCTCAATCCTCAATACTCATTCTTCAATCCTCAATACACAATCCTCAATCTTCAATCCTCAATCCTCAACTCTCAGTCCTCAGCCCTCAAACCTCAATCCTCAGGCCTCAGACCTCATCCTCAATCCTCAATTATCAATACTCAATCCTCAACCTTCAATCCTCAATACTCAATCATCAATCCTCAGACCTCAGTCCTCAAACCTCAATCCTCAATCCTCAATCCTCAATTCTCTTTCCTCAATCCTCAGCCCTCAGTCCTCAAACCTCAATCGTCAACCCTCAGCCCTCAGCCCTCAGCCCTCATCCTCAATCCTCAATCCTCAATCTTCAATCCTTAATCCTCAACCCTCATGCCTCAATCCTCAACCCTCAGCCCTCATTCTCAATCCACAATCCTCAATTCTCAGTCCTCAGCCCTCAAACCTCAATCCTCAAACCTCAGACCTCATCCTCAATCCTCAATTATCAATCCTCAATCCTCAAACTTCAATCCACAATACTCAATCTTCAATCCTGAATCCTCAGTCCTCAAACCTCAATTCTGAATCCTCAATACTCACTCTTCAATCCTCAATCCTCAGTACTCAATACTCAACTATCAGTCCTGAATTCTCAATACTCAATCCTCAATCCTCAATCTTCAATCCTCAATACTCAATATTCAATGCTCAATCCTCAATCCTCAATCCTCAATGCTAAATCCTCAATACTCAATCATCAACCCTAAATCTTCAATCCTCAATACTCAATCTGCAATACTCAATCCTCAATCCACAATCCTCAATCCTCATTCTTCAATCCTCAATACCCAATCCTCAATCTTCAATCCTCAATCCTCAATCCTCAATCCTCAGTCCTCATTCTTCAATCCTCAACACCCAATCCTCAAACTTCAATCCTCAATCCTCAATCCTCAGACCTCAATAATCAATCTTCAATCCTCAATACTCAATCTTCAATCCTCAATCCTCAAACCTCAAACCTCAATACTCATTCTTCAATCCTCGACACCCAATCCTCAATCCTCAATCCTCAATCCCCAATCCTCAATTCTCAATCCTCAATCCTCAATCCTCAGACCTCGAACATCAATCCTCAACCCTCAGACCTCATCCTCAATCCTCAATTATCAATCCTCAATCCTCAATCTTCAATCCAGAATACTCAATCTTCAATCCTCAATACTCAATCTTCAATCTTCATCCTCAGTCCTCAATCCTCAATCCTCAATCCTCAATCCAAAATCTTCAATCATCAATATTCAATCTTCAGTCCTCAATCCTCAATCCTCAATCCTCAATCCTCAATCCTCAATGTTCAATCCGCAATACCCAATCCTCAATCTTCAGTCCTCAATCCTCAACCCTCAATCCTCAATCCTCAATACTCAATCCTCAATCCTCAGTCCTCAAACCTCAAACCTCGATCTTCAATCCTCAATACTCAACCTTCAAACCTCGGTCCTCAATCCTGAATCCTCAATCCGCAATCCTCAATCGTCAGTCTTCAATCCTCAATACTCAATCTTCAATCCTCAATCCTCAATCCTCATTCCTCAATCCTCATTCTTCAATCCTCAATACACAATCCTCAATCTTCAATCCTCAATCCTCAATCCTCAATTCTCAATCCTCAATCCTCAGACCTCAGTCCTCAAACCTCAATCCTCAACCCTCAGCCCTCATTCTCAATCCTCAATCCTCAATCCTCAGTCCTCAAACCTCAATCCTGGATCCTCAATCCTGAATCCTCAATCTTCAGACATCAGACCTCAACAATCAGATGTCAATCCTCAATCCTCAATAGAATATCATCAAATCACAGCTTTCAATACCCAATACTCAATCTGCAATACTCAATCCTCAATCCACAATCCTCAATCCTCATTCTTCAATCCTCAATACCCAATCCTCAATCTTCAATCCTCAATCCTCAATCCTCGATCCTCAATCCTCATTCTTCAATCCTCAACACCCAATCCTCAATCTTCAATCCTCAATCCTCTATCCTCAATCCTCAATCCTCAATACTCAACCATCAATCCTCAATCCTCAATCCTCATTCCTCAATCCTCAATACACAATACTCAATCTTCAATACTCCATCCTCAATCCTCAATCCTCAATCATCAATCGTCAGGCTTCAATCCTCAATCCTCAATCCTCAATACACAATACTCAATCTTCAATACTCCATCCTCAATCCTCAATCCTCAATCATCAATCGTCAGGCTTCAATCCTCAATCCTCAATCCTCAATCCTCAATCCTCATTCTACAATCCTCAATACCCAATCCTCAGTCTTCAATCCTCAATCCTCAACCCTCAATTCTCAATCCTCAATCCTCAGTCCTCAGATCTCAAACATCAATCCTCAACCCTCAGCCATCATTCTCAATCCTCAATCCTCAATTCTCAGTCCTCAGCCCTCAAGCCTCAATCCTCAACCCTCAGACCTCATCCTCAATCCTCAATTATCAATCCACAATCCTCAATATTAAGTCCTCAATACTCAATCTTCAATCCTCAATCCTCAGTCCTCAAACCACAATTCTGAATCCTCAATACTCAATCTTCAATCCTCAATCCTCAGTCCTCAATACTCAACCATCAGTCCTCAGTTCTCAATACTCAATACCCAATCCTCAATCTTCAATCCTTAATACTCAATCTTCAATCCTCAATCCTCAATCCTCAATCCTCAATCCTCAATGCTCAATCCCCAATCCTCAATCCTCAACCCTCAATCTTCAATCATCAATAATCAATCTGCAATCCTCAAACCTCAATCCTCAATCCTCAATCCTCAATCTTCAAAACTCTAGACTTAATCCTCAATCCTCAATCCTCAATTTTCAATCCTCAATTCTCAATCTTCAATCCTCAATCCTCAATCCTCAATGCTCAATCCCCAATCCTCATTCCTCAACCCTCAATCTTCAATCATCAATAATCAATCTGCAATCCTCAAACCTCAATCCTCAACCCTCAATCCTCAATCTTCAACACTCTACACTCAATCCTCAATCCTCAATCCTCAATTTTCAATCCTCAATTCTCAATCTTCAATCCTCAATCCTCAATCCTCAATCCTCAATCCTCAATCCTCATTCTACAATCCTCAATACCCAATCCTCAATCTTCAATCCTCAATCCTCAATCCTCAATTCTCAATCCCCAATCCCCAATCCTCAGTCCTCAGTCCTCAAACCACAATCCTCAAGCCTCAGCCCTCATTCTCAATCCTCAATCCTCAATTCTCAGTCATCAGCCCTCAAACCTCAATCCTCAACCCTCAGACCTCATCCTCAATCCTCAATTATCAATCCTCAATCCTTAATCTTCAATCCAGAATCCTCAATCCTCAATCCCCAATCCTCAATCTTCAATTAGCAATACTCAACCTTCAATCCCCAATCCTCAATCCTCAATCCTCAATGCACAATCCTCAATCCATAATACTCAACCCTCAATCTTCAATCCTCAATACTCAATCTGCAATCCTCAATCCTCAATCCTCAATCCTCAATCCTCATACTTCAATCCTCAATACCCAATCCTCAAAACTCAAACCTGAATCCTCAATCCTGAATCCTCAACCTTCAGAACTCAGTCTTCAACAATCAGTTGTCAATTATCAATCCTCAATAGAATATAATAAATTCACAGTTTTCAATACTCAATACTCAATCTGCAATCTTCAAATCTCTATCGACAAACATCAATTCTCATCATTCAACCCTCAACACTCAGTCCCCAATCCTCAATACTCAATCTTCAATCCTCAATCCTCAATCCTGAATCGTCAAACCTCATTCTACAATCCTGAATCCTCCATCCTCAATCCACAATCCTCAATCCTCAATCCTCCAACGTCAGGCATCAATCCTCAATACTCAATCTTCGATCCTCAATCCTCAACTCTCAGTCCTCAGCCCTCAAACCTCAATCCTCAGGCCTCAGACCTCATCCTCAATCCTCAATTATCAATCCTCAATCCTCAACCTTCAATCCTCAATACTCAATCATCAATCCTCAATCCTCAATTCTCTATCCTCAATCCTCAGCCCTCAGTCCTCAAACCTCAATCGTCAACACTCAGCCCTCAGCCCTCAAACCTCAATCCTCAGGCCTCAGACCTCATCCTCAATCCTCAATTATCAATCCTCTATCCTCAACCTTCAATCCTCAATACTCAATCATCAATCCTCAATCCTCAATCCTCAATTCTCTGTCCTCAATCCTCAGCCCTCAGTCCTCAAACCTCAATCGTCAACCCTCAGCCCTCAGCCCTCATCCTCAATCCTCAGTCCACAATCTTCAATCCTTAATCCTCAATCCTCATGCCTCAATCCTCAATCCCCAATCCTCAGTCATCAAACCTCAATCCTGAATCCTCAATCCTGAATCCTCAATCTTCAGACCTCAGACCTGAACAATCAGATGTCAATCGTCAATCCTCAATAGAATATTATCAATTCACAGTTTTCAATACTCAATACTCAATCTGCAATCTTCAAATTTCTATCCACAAACATCAATTCCCATCACTCAACCCTCAACACTCAGTCCCCAATCCTCAATCTTCAATCCTCAAACCTCAATCCTCAATCCTCAATCCTCAATCTTCAATCCTCTATACTCAATCCTCAATCCTCAATCCTCAATCCTCAATCCTCAATACTCAATTTTCAATCCTCAATTCTCAACCTTCAATCCTCAGTCCTCAATCCTCAATCCTCAATCCTCAATCCTCATTCTACAATCCTCAATACCCAATGCTCAATCTTCAATCCTCAATCCTCAATCCTCAACTCTCAATCCTCAATCCTCAGTCCTCAGTCCTCAAACCTCAATCCTCAACCCTCAGCCCTCATTCTCAATCCTCAATCCTCAATTCTCAGTCCTCAGCCCTCAAACCTCAATGCTCAACCCTCAGACCTCATCCTCAATCCTCAATTATCAATCCTCAATCCTCAATCTTCAATCCACAATACTCAATCTTCAATCCTGAATCCTCAGTCCTCAAACCTCAATTCTGAATCCTCAATACTCAATCTTCAATCCTCAATCCTCAGTACTCAATACTCAACTATCAGTCCTGAATTCTCAATACTCAATCCTCAATCCTCAATCTTCAATCCTCAATACTCAATATTCAATGCTCAATACTCAATCCTCAATCCTCAATGCTAAATCCTCAATACTCAATCATCAACCCTAAATCTTCAATCCTCAATACTCAATCTGCAATACTCAATCCTCAATCTACAATCCTCAATCCTCATTCTTCAATCCTCAATACCCAATCCTCAATCTTCAATCCTCAATCCTCAATACTCAACCATCAATACTCAATTCTCAATACTCAATAGAATATCCTGAATTCTCAGGATTCAATACTCAAACCTCAACACTCAACCCTCATTCCTCAATCCTCAATCCTCAATCCTCAATCTTCAACCCTCAATCCTCAATCTTCAATCCTTAATCCTCAATCCTCATGCCTCAATCCTCAACCCTCAGCCCTCATTCTCAATCCTCAATCCTCAATTCTCAGTCCTCAGCCCTCAAACCTCAATCCTCAAACCTCAGACCTCATCCTCAATCCTCAATTATCAATCCTCAATCCTCAAACTTCAATCCACAATACTCAATCTTCAATCCTGAATCCTCAGTCCTCAAACCTCAATTCTGAATCCTCAATACTCAATCTTCAATCCTCAATCCTCAGTACTCAATACTCAACTATCAGTCCTGAATTCTCAATACTCAATCCTCAATCCTCGATCTTCAATCCTCAATACTCAATATTCAATGCTCAATCCTCAATCCTCAATCCTCAATGCTAAATCCTCAATACTCAATCATCAACCCTAAATCTTCAATCCTCAATACTCAATCTGCAATACTCAATCCTCAATCCACAATCCTCAATCCTCATTCTTC
This sequence comes from Calliopsis andreniformis, assembly GCF_051401765.1. Taxonomy (NCBI): domain Eukaryota; kingdom Metazoa; phylum Arthropoda; class Insecta; order Hymenoptera; family Andrenidae; genus Calliopsis; species Calliopsis andreniformis. Next base: position 2,249,253 of record NW_027480491.1, on the reverse strand, counting down.
AATCCTCAATACCCAATCCTCAATCTTCAATCCTCAATCCTCAATCCTCAATCCTCAGTCCTCATTCTTCAATCCTCAACACCCAATCCTCAAACTTCAATCCTCAATCCTCAATCCTCAGACCCCAATAATCATTCTTCAATCCTCAATACTCAATCTTCAATCCTCAACCCTCAAACCTCAAACCTCAATACTCATTCTTCAATCCTCAACACCCAATCCTCAATCCTCAATCCTCAATCCCCAATCCTCAATTCTCAATCCTCAATCCTCAATCCTCAGACCTCGAACATCAATCCTCAACCCTCAGACCTCATCCTCAATCCTCAATTATCAATCCTCAATCCTCAATCTTCAATCCAGAATACTCAATCTTCAATCCTCAATACTCAATCTTCAATCTTCATCCTCAGTCCTCAATCCTCAATCCTCAATCCTCAATCCAAAATCTTCAATCATCAATATTGAATCTTCAGTCCTCAATCCTCAATCCTCAATCCTCAATCCTCAATCCTCAATGTTCAATCCGCAATACCCAATCCTCAATCTTCAGTCCTCAACCCTCAACCCTCAATCCTCAATCCTCAATACTCAATCCTCAGTCCTCAGTCCTCAAACCTCAAACCTCGATCTTCAATCCTCAATACTCAATCTTCAAACCTCGGTCCTCAATCCTGAATCCTCAATCCGCCATCCTCAATCGTCAGTCTTCAATCCTCAATACTCAATCTTCAATCCTCAATCCTCAATCCTCATTCCTCATTCCTCATTCTTCAATCCTCAATACCCAATCCTCAATCTTCAATCCTCAATCCTCAATCCTCAATTCTCAATCCTCAATCCTCAGTCCTCAGTCCTCAAACCTCAATCCTCAACCCTCAGCCCTCATTCTCAATCCTCAATCCTCAATCCTCAGTCCTCAAACCTCAATCCTGGATCCTCAATCCTGAATCCTCAATCTTCAGACATCAGACCTCAACAATCAGATGTCAATCCTCAATCCTCAATAGAATATCATCAAATCACAGCTTTCAATACCCAATACTCAATCTGCAATACTCAATCCTCAATCCACAATCCTCAATCCTCATTCTTCAATCCTCAATAACCAATCCTCAATCTTCAATCCTCAATCCTCAATTCTCAATCCTCAATCCTCATTCTTCAATCCTCAACACCCAATCCTCAATCTTCAATCCTCAATCCTCAATCCTCAATCCTCAATCCTCAATACTCAACCATCAATCCTTAATTCTCAATACTCAATAAAATATCCTGAATTCTCAGGATTCAATACTCAAACCTCAACACTCAACCCTCAATCCTCAATCCTCAATCCTCAATCCTCAATCCTCAATCCACAATACTCAATCTTCAATCCTCCATCCTCAATCCTCAATCCTCAATCATCCATCGTCAGGCTTCAATCCTCAATCCTCAATCCTCAATCCTCAATCCTCGTTCTACAATCCTCAATACCCAATCCTCAATCTTCAATCCTCAATCCTCAATTCTCAATCCTCAATCCTCATTCTTCAATCCTCAACACCCAATCCTCAATCTTCAATCCTCAATCCTCAATCCTCAATCCTCAATCCTCAATACTCAACCATCAATCCTTAATTCTCAATACTCAATAAAATATCCTGAATTCTCAGGATTCAATACTCAAACCTCAACACTCAACCCTCAATCCTCAATCCTCAATCCTCAATCCTCAATCCTCAATCCACAATACTCAATCTTCAATCCTCAATCCTCAATCCTCAATTCTCAATCCTCAATCCTCAGTCCTCAGACCTCAAACTTCAATCCTCAACCCTCAGCCATCATTCTCAATCCTCAATCCTCAATTCTCAGTCCTCTGCCCTCAAGCCTCAATCCTCAATCCTCAGACCTCATCCTCAATCCTGAATTATCAATCCAGAATCCTCAATCTTAAGTCCTCAATACTCAATCTTCAATCCTCAATCCTCAGCCCTCAAACCACAATTCTGAATCCTCAATACTCAATCTTCAATCCTCAATCCTCAGGCCTCAATACTCAACCATGAGTCCTCAGTTCTCAATACTCAATACCCAATCCTCAATCTTCAATCCTCAATACTCAATCTTCAATCCTCAATCCTCAATCCTCAATCCTGAATCCTCAATGCTCAATCCCCAATCCTCAATCCTCAACCCTCAATCTTCAATCATCAATAATCAATCTGCAATCCTCAGACCTCAATCCTCAATCCTCAATCCTCAATCTTCAAAACTCTACACTCAATCCTCAATCCTCAATCCTCAATTTTCAATCCTCAATTCTCAATCTTCAATCCTCAATCCTCAATCCTCAATGCTCAATCCCCAATCCTCAATCCTCAACCCTCAATCTTCAATCATCAATAATCAATCTGCAATCCTCAAACCTCAATCCTCAATCCTCAATCCTCAACCTTCAGAACTCAGTCTTCAACAATCAGTTGTCAATTATCAATCCTCAATAGAATATAATAAATTCACAGTTTTCAATACTCAATACTCAATCTGCAATCTTCAAATCTCTATCGACAAACATCAATTCTCATCATTCAACCCTCAACACTCAGTCCCCAATCCTCAATACTCAATCTTCAATCCTCAATCCTCAATCCTGAATCGTCAAACCTCATTCTACAATCCTCAATGCTCCATCCTCAATCCACAATCCTCAATCCTCAATCCTCCAACGTCAGGCATCAATCCTCAATACTCAATCTTCGATCCTCAATCCTCAACTATCAGTCCTCAGCCCTCAAACCTCAATCCTCAGGCCTCAGACCTCATCCTCAATCCTCAATTATCAATCCTCAATCCTCAACCTTCAATCCTCAATACTCAATCATCAATCCTCAATCCTCAATTCTCTATCCTCAATCCTCAATCCTCAATCCTCAATCGTCATTCTACAATCCTCAATACCCAATCCTCAATCTTCAATCCTCAATCCTCAATCCTCAATTCTCAATCCTCAATCCTCAGTCCTCAGTCCTCAAACCACAATCCTCAAGCCTCAGCCCTCATTCTCAATCCTCAATCCTCAATTCTCAGTCATCAGCCCTCAAACCTCAATCCTCAACCCTCAGACCTCATCCTCAATCCTCAATTATCAATCCTCAATCCTCAATCTTCAATCCAGAATCCTCAATCCTCAATCCCCAATCCTCAATCTTCAATCCGCAATACTCAACCTTCAATCCCCAATCCTCAATCCTCAATGCACAATCCTCAATCCATAATACTCAACCCTCAATCTTCAATCCTCAATACTCAATCTGCAATCCTCAATCCTCAATCCTCAATCCTCAATCCTCATACTTCAATCCTCAATACCCAATCCTCAAAACTCAAACCTGAATCCTCAATCCTGAATCCTCAACCTTCAGAACTCAGTCTTCAACAATCAGTTGTCAATTATCAATCCTCAATAGAATATAATAAATTCACAGTTTTCAATACTCAATACTCAATCTGCAATCTTCAAATCTCTATCGACAAACATCAATTCTCATCATTCAACCCTCAACACTCAGTCCCCAATCCTCAATACTCAATCTTCAATCCTCAATCCTCAATCCTGAATCGTCAAACCTCATTCTACAATCCTGAATCCTCCATCCTCAATCCACAATCCTCAATCCTCAATCCTCCAACGTCAGGCATCAATCCTCAATACTCAATCTTCGATCCTCAATCCTCAACTCTCAGTCCTCAGCCCTCAAACCTCAATCCTCAGGCCTCAGACCTCATCCTCAATCCTCAATTATCAATCCTCAATCCTCAACCTTCAATCCTCAATACTCAATCATCAATCCTCAATCCTCAATTCTCTATCCTCAATCCTCAGCCCTCAGTCCTCAAACCTCAATCGTCAACCCTCAGCCCTCAGCCCTCAAACCTCAATCCTCAGGCCTCAGACCTCATCCTCAATCCTCAATTATCAATCCTCAATCCTCAACCTTCAATCCTCAGTACTCAATCATAAATCCTCAATCCTCAATCCTCAATTCTCTATACTCTATCCTCAGCCCTCAGTCCTCAAACCTCAATCGTCAACTCTCAGCCCTCAGCCCTCATCCTCAATCCTCAATCCTCAATCTTCAATCCTTAATCCTCAATCCTCATGCCTCAATCCTCAATCCCCAATCCTCAGTCATCAAACCTCAATCCTGAATCCTCAATCCTGAATCCTCAATCTTCAGACCTCAGACCTGAACAATCAGATGTCAATCCTCAATCCTCAATAGAATATTATCAATTCACAGTTTTCAATACTCAATACTCAATCTGCAATCTTCAAATTTCTATCCACAAACATCAATTCCCATCACTCAACCCTCAACACTCAGTCCCCAATCCTCAATCTTCAATCCTCAAACCTCAATCCTCAATCCTCAATCCTCAATCTTCAATCCTCTATACTCAATCCTCAATCCTCAATCCTCAATCCTCAATCCTCAATACTCAATTTTCAATCCTCAATTCTCAATCTTCAATCCTCAGTCCTCAATCCTCAATCCTCAATCCTCAATCCTCATTCTACAATCCCTCAATACCCAATGCTCAATCTTCAATCCTCAATCCTCAATCCTCAACTCTCAATCCTCAATCCTCAGTCCTCAGTCCTCAAACCTCAATCCTCAACCCTCAGCCCTCATTCTCAATCCTCAATCCTCAATTCTCAGTCCTCAGCCCTCAAACCTCAATCCTCAACCCTCAGACCTCATCCTCAATCCTCAATTATCAATCCTCAATCCTCAATCTTCAATCCACAATACTCAATCTTCAATCCTGAATCCTCAGTCCTCAAACCTCAATTCTGAATCCTCAATACTTAATCTTCAATCCTCAATCCTCAGTACTCAATACTCAACTATCAATCCTGAATTCTCAATACTCAATCCTCAATCCTCAATCTTCAATCCTCAATACTCAATATTCAATGCTCAATCCTCAATCCTCAATCCTCAATGCTAAATCCTCAATACTCAATCATCAACCCTAAATCTTCAATCCTCAATACTCAATCTGCAATACTCAATCCTCAATCCACAATCCTCAATCCTCATTCTTCAATCCTCAATACCCAATCCTCAATCTTCAATCCTCAATCCTCAATCCTCAATCCTCAATCCTCAATCCTCAATCCTCAGTACTCAACCATCAATCCTCAATTCTCAATGCTCAATAAAATATCCTGAATCCTCAGGATTCAATACTCAAACCTCAACACTCAACCCTCAATCCTCAATCCTCAATCCTCAATCCTCAATCCTCAATCCTCAATTCTCAATCCACAATCCTCAATCCTCACACCTCAAACATCAATACTCAACACTCAGTCCTCGTCCTCAATCCACAACCCTCAATCCTCGATCCACAATCCTCAATCCTCAATCCTCAATATTCAATCCTAAATACTCAATCTTCAATCCCCAATCCTCAATCCTCAATACTCAATCCTCAATCCTCAATCCTCATTCTACAATCCTCAATACCCAATCCTCAATCTTCAATCCTCAATCCTCAATCCTCAATTCTCAATCCTCAATCCTCAGTCCTCAGACCTCAAACCTCAATCCTCAACCCTCAGCCATCATTCTCAATCCTCAATCCTCAATTCTCAGTCCTCAGCCCTCAAGCCTCAATCCTCTACCCTCAGACCTCATCCTCTATCCTCAGTTATCAATCCACAATCCTCAATCTTCAGTCTTCAATACTCAATCTTCTATTCTCAATCCTCAGTCCTCAAACCACAATTCTGAATCCTCAATACTCAATCGTCAATCCTCAATCCTCAGTCCTCAATACTCAACTATCAGACCTCAATTCTCAATACTCAATCCCCAACCTCAATCTTCAATCCTCAATACTCAATCTTCAATCCTCAATCCTCAATCCTCAATCCTCAATGCTCAATCCTCAATCCTCAATCCTCAACCCTCAATCTTCAATCATCAATAATCAATCTGCAATCCTCAAACCTCAATCCTCAATCCTCAATCATCAATCTTCAACACTCTATACTCAATCCTCAATCCTCAATCCTCAATCCTCAATCCTCAATCCTCAATTTTCAATCCTCAATTCTCAATCTTCAATCCTCAATCCTCAATCCTCAATTCTCAATCCTCAATCCTCAGTCCTCAGTCCTCAAACCTCAATCCTCAACCCTCAGCCCTCATTCTCAACCCTCAATCCTCAATTCTCAGTCATCAGCCCTCAAACCTCAATCCTCAACCGTCAGACCTCATCCTCAATCCTCAATTATCAATCCTCAATCCTCAATCTTCAATCCAGAATACTCAATCTTCAATCCTCAATACTCAATCTTCAATCTTCAATCCTCAGTCCTCAATCCTCAATCCTCAATCCTCAATCCTCAATCTTCAATCATCAATACTCAGTCTTCAATCCTCAATCCTCAATCCTCAATCCTCAATACTCACTCTTCAATCCTCAATACACAATCCTCAATCTTCAACCCTCAATCCTCAATCCTCAATTCTCAATCCTCAATCCTCAATCCACAGACCTCAAACATCAATACTCAACCCTCAGTCCTCGTCCTCAATCCACAACAGTCAATCCTCAATCCAAAATCTTCAATCATCAATATTCAATTTTCAGCCCTCAATCCTCAATCCTCAATCCTCAATCCTCAATACTCAATCTTCAAACCTCGGTCCTCAATCCTCAATCCTCAATCCTCAATCCTCAATCATCAGTCTTCAATCCTCAATACTCAATCTTCAATCCTCAATCCTCAATCCTCATTCCTCAATCCTCATTCTTCAATCCTCAATACCCAATCCTCAATCTTCAATCCTCAATCCTCAATCCTCAATTCTCAATCCCCAATCCTCAGTCCTCAGTCCTCAAACCTCAATCCTCAATCCTCAATCGTCAAACCTCATTCTACAATCGTCAATACCCAATCCTCAATCTTCAATCCTCAATCCTCAATCCTCAAAACTCAAACCTGATTCCTCAATCCTGAATCCTCAACCTTCAGAACTCAGTCTTCAACAATCAGTTGTCAATTCTCAATCCTCAATAGAATATAATAAATTCACAGTTTTCAATGCTCAATACTCAATCTGCAATGTTCAAATCCCTATCGACAAACATCAATTCTCATCATTCAACCCTCAACACTCAGTCCCCAATCCTCAATACTCAATCTTCAATCCTCAATCTTCAATCCTCAATCGCCAAACCTCATTCTACAATCTTCAATCCTCAATCCTCAATCCACAATCCTCAATCCTCAATCCTCCAACGTCAGGCACCAATCCTCAATACTCAATCTTCAATCCTCAATCCTCAATCCTCAACTCTCAGTCCTCAGCCCTCAAACCTCAATCCTCAGGCCTCAGACCTCATCCTCAATCCTCAATTATCAATCCTCAATCCTCAACCTTCAATCCTCAATACTCAATCATCAATCCTCAATCCTCAATCCTCAATTCTCTATCCTCAATCCTCAGCCCTCAGTCCTCAAACCTCAATCGTCAACCCTCAGCCCTCAGCCCTCATCCTCAATCCTCAATCCTCAATCTTCAATCCTCAATCCTCAATCCTCATGCCTCAATCCTCAATCCCCAATCCTCAGTCATCAAACCTCAATCCTGAATACTCAATCCTGATTCCTCAATCTTCAGACCTCAGACCTGCACAATCAGATGTCAATCCTCAATCCTCAATAGAATATTATCAATTCACAGTTTTCAATACTCAATACTCAATCTGCAATCTTCAAATTTCTATCCACAAACATCAATTCTCATCACTCAACCCTCAACACTCAGTCCCCAATCCTCAATCCTCAATGCTCAATCCCCAATCCTCAATCCTCAACCCTCAATCTTCAATCATCAGTAATCAATCTGCAATCCTCAAACCTCAATCCTCAATCCTCAATCCTCAATCTTCAACACTCTATACTCAATCCTCAATCCTCAATCCTCAATCCTCAATCCTCAATCCTCAATTTTCAATCCTCAATTCTCAATCTTCAATCCTCAATCCTCAATCCTCAATCCTCAATCCTCAATCCTCATTCTACAATCCGCAATACCCAATCCTCAATCTTCAATCCTCAATCCTCAATCCTCAATTCTCAATCCTCAATCCTCAGTCCTCAGTCCTCAAACCTCAATCCTCAACCCTCAGCCCTCATTCTCAATCCTCAATCCTCAATTCTCAGTCATCAGCCCTCAAACCTCAATCCTCAACCCTCAGACCTCATCCTCAACCCTCAATTATCAATCCTCAATCCTCAATCTTCAATCCAGATTACTCAATCTTCAATCCTCAATACTCAATCTTCAATCTTCAATCCTCAGTCCTCAATCCTCAATCCTCAATCCTCAATCCTCAATCTTCAATCATCAATACTCAGTCTTCAATCCTCAATCCTCAATCCTCAATCCTCAATACTCATTCTTCAATCCTCAATACACAATCCTCAATCTTCAACCCTCAATCCTCAATCCTCAATTCTCAATCCTCAATCCTCAATCCACTGACCTCAAACATCAATACTCAACCCTCAGTCCTCGTCCTCAATCCACAACAGTCAATCCTCAATCCAAAATCTTCAATCATCAATATTCAATCTTCAGTCCTCAATCCTCAATCCTCAATCCTCAATCCTCAATACTCAATCTTCAAACCTCGGTCCTCAATCCTCAATCCTCAATCCTCAATCCTCAATCATCAGTCTTCAATCCTCAATACTCAATCTTCAATCCTCAATCCTCAATCCTCATTCCTCAATCCTCATTCTTCAATCCTCAATACCCAATCCTCAATCTTCAATCCTCAATCCTCAATCCTCAATTCTCAATCCTCAATCATCAGTCCTCAGTCCTCAAACCTCAATCCTCAATCCTCAATCCTCAGTACTCAATACTCAACTATCAGTCCTGAATTCTCAATACTCAATCCTCAATCCTCAATCTTCAATCCTCAATACTCAATATTCAATGCTCAATCCTCAGTCCTCAATCCTCAATGCTAAATCCTCAATACTCAACCATCAACCCTAAATCTTCAATCCTCAATACTCAATCTGCAATACTCAATCCTCAATCCACAATCCTCAATCCTCATTCTTCAATCCTCAATACCCAATCCTCAATCTTCAATCCTCAATCCTCAATCCTCAATCCTCAATCCTCAATCCTCAATCCTCAGTACTCAACCATCAATCCTCAATTCTCAATGCTCAATAGAATATCCTGAATACTCAGGATTCAATACTCAAACCTCAACACTCAACCCTCAATCCTCAATCCTCAATCCTCAATCCTCAATCCTCAATCCTCAATTCTCAATCCTCAATCCTCAATCCTCACACCTCAAACATCAATACTCAACACTCAGTCCTCGACCTCAATCCACAACCCTCAATCCTCGATCCACAACCTTCAATCCTCAATACTCAATCATCAATCCTCAATCCTCAATCCTCAATTCTCTATCCTCAATCCTCAGCCCTCAGTCCTCAAACCTCAATCGTCAACCCTCAGCCCTCAGCCCTCAGCCCTCAGCCCTCATCCTCAATCCTCAATCCTCAATCTTCAATCCTTAATCCTCAATCCTCATGCCTCAATCCTCAACCCTCAGCCCTCATTCTCAATCCTCAATCCTCAATTCTCAGTCCTCAGCCCTCAAACCTCAATCCTCAAACCTCAGACCTCATCCTCAATCCTCAAATATCAATCCTCAATCCTCAAACTTCAATCCACAATACTCAATCTTCAATCCTGAATCCTCAGTCCTCAAACCTCAATTCTGAATCCTCAATACTCAATATTCAATCCTCAATCCTCAGTACTCAATACTCAACTATCAGTCCTGAATTCTCAATACTCAATCCTCAATCCTCGATCTTCAATCCTCAATACTAAATATTCAATGCTCAATCCTCAATCCTCAATCCTCAATGCTAAATCCTCAATACTCAATCATCAACCCTAAATCTTCAATCCTCAATACTCAATCTGCAATACTCAATCCTCCATCCACAATCCTCAATCCTCATTCTTCAATCCTCAATACCCAATCCTCAATCTTCAATCCTCAATCCTCAATCCTCAATCCTCAGTCCTCATTCTTCAATCCTCAACACCCAATCCTCAAACTTCAATCCTCAATCCTCAATCCTCAGACCCCAATAATCATTCTTCAATCCTCAATACTCAATCTTCAATCCTCAACCCTCAAACCTCAAACCTCAATACTCATTCTTCAATCCTCAACACCCAATCCTCAATCCTCAATCCTCAATCCCCAATCCTCAATTCTCAATCCTCAATCCTCAATCCTCAGACCTCGAACATCAATCCTCAACCCTCAGACCTCATCCTCAATCCTCAATTATCAATCCTCAATCCTCAATCTTCAATCCAGAATACTCAATCTTCAATCCTCAATACTCAATCTTCAATCTTCATCCTCAGTCCTCAATCCTCAATCCTCAATCCTCAATCCAAAATCTTCAATCATCAATATTGAATCTTCAGTCCTCAATCCTCAATCCTCAATCCTCAATCCTCAATCCTCAATGTTCAATCCGCAATACCCAATCCTCAATCTTCAGTCCTCAACCCTCAACCCTCAATATTCAATCCTCAATACTCAATCCTCAGTCCTCAGTCCTCAAACCTCAAACCTCGATCTTCAATCCTCAATACTCAATCTTCAAACCTCGGTCTTCAATCCTCAATCCTCAATCCTCATTCCTCATTCCTCATTCTTCAATCCTCAATACCCAATCCTTAATCTTCAATCCTCAATCCTCAATCCTCAATTCTCAATCCTCAATCCTCAGTCCTCAGTCCTCAAACCTCAATCCTCAACCCTCAGCCCTCATTCTCAATCCTCAATCCTCAATCCTCAGTGCTCAAACCTCAATCCTGGATCCTCAATCCTGAATCCTCAATCTTCAGACATCAGACCTCAACAATCAGATGTCAATCCTCAATCCTCAATAGAATATCATCAAATCACAGCTTTCAATACCCAATACTCAATCTGCAATACTCAATCCTCAATCCACAATCCTCAATCCTCATTCCTCAATCCTCAATACCCAATCCTCAATCTTCAATCCTCAATCCTCAATCCTCAATCCTCAATCTTCATTCTTCAATCCTCAACACCCAATCCTCAATCTTCAATCCTGAATCCTCAATCCTCAATCCTCAATCCTCAATACTCAACCATCAATCCTTAATTCTCAATACTCAATAAAATATCCTGAATTCTCAGGATTCAATACTCAAACCTCAACACTCAACCCTCAATCCTCAATCCTCAATCCTCAATCCTCAATCCTCAATCCACAATACTCAATCTTCAATCCTCCATCCTCAATCCTCAATCCTCAATCATCAATCGTCAGGCTTCAATCCTCAATCCTCAATCCTCAATACTCAATGCTCGTTCTACAATCCTCAATACCCAATCCTCAATCTTCAATCCTCAATCCTCAATCATCAATCGTCAGGCTTCAATCCTCAATCCTCAATCCTCAATCCTCAATCCTCGTTCTACAATCCTCAATACCCAATCCTCAATCTTCAATCCTCAATCCTCAATCCTCGATTCTCAATCCTCAATCTTCAGACCTCAGACCTGAACAATCAGATGTCAATCCTCAATCCTCAATAGAATATTATCAATTCACAGTTTTCAATACTCAATACTCAATCTGCAATCTTCAAATTTCTATCCACAAACATCAATTCCCATCACTCAACCCTCAACACTCAGTCCCCAATCCTCAATCTTCAATTCTCAAACCTCAATCCTCAATCCTCAATCCTCAATCTTCAATCCTCTATACTCAATCCTCAATCCTCAATCCTCAATCCTCAATCCTCAATACTCAATTTTCAATCCTCAATTCTCAATCTTCAATCCTCAGTCCTCAATCCTCAATCCTCAATCCTCAATCCTCATTCTACAATCCTCAATACCCAATGCTCAATCTTCAATCCTCAATCCTCAATCCTCAACTCTCAATCCTCAATCCTCAGTCCTCAGTCCTCAAACCTCAATCCTCAACCCTCAGCCCTCATTCTCAATCCTCAATCCTCAATTCTCAGTCCTCAGCCCTCAAACCTCAATCCTCAACCCTCAGACCTCATCCTCAATCCTCAATTATCAATCCTCAATCCTCAATCTTCAATCCACAATACTCAATCTTCAATCCTGAATCCTCAGTCCTCAAACCTCAATTCTGAATCCTCAATACTCAATCTTCAATCCTCAATCCTCAGTACTCAATACTCAACTATCAGTCCTGAATTCTCAATACTCAATCCTCAATCCTCAATCTTCAATCCTCAATACTCAATATTCAATGCTCAATCCTCAATCCTCAATCCTCAATGCTAAATCCTCAATACTCAATCATCAACCCTAAATCTTCAATCCTCAATACTCAATCTGCAATACTCAATCCTCAATCCACAATCCTCAATCCTCATTCTTCAATCCTCAATACCCAATCCTCAATCTTCAATCCTCAATCCTCAATCCTCAATCCTCAATCCTCAATCCTCAATCCTCAGTACTCAACCATCAATCCTCAATTCTCAATGCTCAATAGAATATCCTGAATACTCAGGATTCAATACTCAAACCTCAACACTCAACCCTCAATCCTCAATCCTCAATCCTCAATCCTCAATCCTCAATCCTCAATTCTCAATCCTCAATCCTCAATCCTCACACCTCAAACATCAATACTCAACACTCAGTCCTCGTCCTCAATCCACAACCCTCAATCCTCGATCCACAACCTTCAATCCTCAATACTCAATCATCAATCCTCAATCCTCAATCCTCAATTCTCTATCCTCAATCCTCAGCCCTCAGTCCTCAAACCTCAATCGTCAACCCTCAGCCCTCAGCCCTCAGCCCTCATCCTCAATCCTCAATCCTCAATCTTCAATCCTTAATCCTCAATCCTCATGCCTCAATCCTCAACCCTCAGCCCTCATTCTCAATCCTCAATCCTCAATTCTCAGTCCTCAGCCCTCAAACCTCAATCCTCAAACCTCAGACCTCATCCTCAATCCTCAAATATCAATCCTCAATCCTCAAACTTCAATCCACAATACTCAATCTTCAATCCTGAATCCTCAGTCCTCAAACCTCAATTCTGAATCCTCAATACTCAATATTCAATCCTCAATCCTCAGTACTCAATACTCAACTATCAGTCCTGAATTCTCAATACTCAATCCTCAATCCTCGATCTTCAATCCTCAATACTCAATATTCAATGCTCAATCCTCAATCCTCAATCCTCAATGCTAAATCCTCAATACTCAATCATCAACCCTAAATCTTCAATCCTCAATACTCAATCTGCAATACTCAATCCTCAATCCACAATCCTCAATCCTCATTCTTCAATCCTCAATACCCAATCCTCAATCTTCAATCCTCAATCCTCAATCCTCAATCCTCAGTCCTCATTCTTCAATCCTCAACACCCAATCCTCAAACTTCAATCCTCAATCCTCAATCCTCAGACCCCAATAATCATTCTTCAATCCTCAATACTCAATCTTCAATCCTCAACCCTCAAACCTCAAACCTCAATACTCATTCTTCAATCCTCAACACCCAATCCTCAGTCCTCAATCCTCAATCCCCAATCCTCAATTCTCAATCCTCAATCCTCAATCCTCAGACCTCGAACATCAATCCTCAACCCTCAGACCTCATCCTCAATCCTCAATTATCAATCCTCAATCCTCAATCTTCAATCCAGAATACTCAATCTTCAATCCTCAATACTCAATCTTCAATCTTCATCCTCAGTCCTCAATCCTCAATCCTCAATCCTCAATCCAAAATCTTCAATCATCAATATTGAATCTTCAGTCCTCAATCCTCAATCCTCAATCCTCAATCCTCAATCCTCAATGTTCAATCCGCAATACCCAATCCTCAATCTTCAGTCCTCAACCCTCAACCCACAATCCTCAATCCTCAATACTCAATCCTCAGTCCTCAGTCCTCAAACCTCAAACCTCGATCTTCAATCCTCAATACTCAATCTTCAAACCTCGGTCCTCATTCCTGAATCCTCAATCCGCAATCCTCAATCGTCAGTCTTCAATCCTCAATACTCAATCTTCAATCCTCAATCCTCATTCCTTATTCCTCATTCTTCAATCCTCAATACCCAATCCTCAATCTTCAATCCTCAATCCTCAATCCTCAATTCTCAATCCTCAATCCTCAGTCCTCAGTCCTCAAACCTCAATCCTCAACCCTCAGCCCTCATTCTCAATCCTCAATCCTCAATCCTCAGTCCTCAAACCTCAATCCTGGATCCTCAATCCTGAATCCTCAATCTTCAGACATCAGACCTCAACAATCAGATGTCAATCCTCAATCCTCAATAGAATATCATCAAATCAGAGCTTTCAATACCCAATACTCAATCTGCAATACTCAATCCTCAATCCACAATCCTCAATCCTCATTCTTCAATCCTCAATACCCAATCCTCAATCTTCAATCCTCAATCCTCAATCCTCAATCCTCAATCCTCATTCTTCAATCCTCAACAACCAATCCTCGATCTTCAATCCTCAATCCTCAATCCTCAATCCTCAATCCTCAATACTCAACCATCAATCCTTAATTCTCAATATTCAATAAAATATCCTGAATTCTCAGGATTCAATACACAAACCTCAACACTCAACCCTCAATCCTCAATCCTCAATCCTCAATCCTCAATCCTCAATCCACAATACTCAATCTTCAATCCTCCATCCTCAATCCTCAATCCTCAATCATGAATCGTCAGGCTTCAATCCTCAATCCTCAATCCTCAATCCTCAATCCTCGTTCTACAATCCTCAATACCCAATCCTCAATCTTCAATCCTCAATCCTCAATCCTCAATTCTCAATCCTCAGTCCTCAGTCCTCAGACCTCAAACTTCAATCCTCAACCCTCAGCCATCATTCTCAATCCTCAATCCTCAATTCTCAGTCCTCAGCCCTCAAGCCTCAATCCTCAATCCTCAGACCTCATCCTCAATCCTCAATTATCAATCCACAATCCTCAATCTTAAGTCCTCAATACTCAATCTTCAATCCTCAATCCTCAGTCCTTAAACCACAATTCTGAATCCTCAATACTCAATCTTCAATCCTCAATCCTCAGGCCTCAATACTCAACCATCAGTCCTCAGTTCTCAATACTCAATACCCAATCCTCAATCTTCAATCCTCAATACTCAATCTTCAATCCTCAATCCTCAATCCTCAATCCTCAATCCTCAATGCTCAATCCCCAATCCTCAATCCTCAACCCTCAATCTTCAATCATCAATAATCAATCTGCAATCCTCAAACCTGAATCCTCAATCCTCAATCCTCAATCTTCAAAACTCTACACTCAATCCTCAATCCTCAATCCTCAATTTTCAATCCTCAATTCTCAATCTTCAATCCTCAATCCTCAATCCTCAATGCTCAATCCCCAATCCTCAATCCTCAACCCTCAATCTTCCATCATCAATAATCAATCTGCAATCCTCAAACCTCAATCCTCAATCCTCAATCCTCAACCTTCAGAACTCAGTCTTCAACAATCAGTTGTCAATTATCAATCCTCAATAGAATATAATAAATTCACAGTTTTCAATACTCAATACTCAATCTGCAATCTTCAAATCTCTATCGACAAACATCAATTCTCATCATTCAACCCTCAACACTCAGTCCCCAATCCTCAATACTCAATCTTCAATCCTCAATCCTCAATCCTGAATCGTCAAACCTCATTCTACAATCCTCAATCCTCCATCCTCAATCCACAATCCTCAATCCTCAATCCTCCAACGTCAGGCATCAATCCTCAGTACTCAATCTTCGATCCTCTATCCTCAACTGTCAGTCCTCAGCCCTCAAACCTCAATCCTCAGGCCTCAGACCTCATCCTCAATCCTCAATTATCAATCCTCAATCCTCAACCTTCAATCCTCAATACTCAATCATCAATCCTCAATCCTCAATTCTCTATCCTCAATCCTCAATCCTCAATCCTCAATCGTCATTCTACAATCCTCAATACCCAATCCTCAATCTTCAATCCTCAATCCTCAATCCTCAATTCTCAATCCTCAATCCTCAGTCCTCAGTCCTCAAAACACAATCCTCAAGCCTCAGCCCTCATTCTCAATCCTCAATCCTCAATTCTCAGTCATCAGCCCTCAAACCTCAATCCTCAACCCTCAGACCTCATCCTCAATCCTCAATTATCAATCCTCAATCCTCAATCTTCAATCCAGAATCCTCAATCCTCAATCCCCAATCCTCAATCTTCAATCCGCAATACTCAACCTTCAATCCTCAATCCTCAATCCTCAATCCTCAATGCACAATCCTCAATCCATAATACTCAACCGTCAATCTTCAATCCTCAATACTCAATCATCAATCCTCAATCCTCAATTCTCTATCCTCAATCCTCAGCCCTCAGTCCTCAAACCTCAATCGTCAACCCTCAGCCCTCAGCCCTCAAACCTCAATCCTCAGGCCTCAGACCTCATCCTCAATCCTCAATTATCAATCCTCAATCCTCAACCTTCAATCCTCAATACTCAATCATCAATCCTCAATCCTCAATCCTCAATTCTCTATACTCTATCCTCAGCCCTCAGTCTTCAAACCTCAATCGTCAACTCTCAGCCCTCAGCCCTCATCCTCAATCCTCAATCCTCAATCTTCAATCCTTAATCCTCAATCCTCATGCCTCAATCCTCAATCCCCAATCCTCAGTCATCAAACCTCAATCCTGAATCCTCAATCCTGAATCCTCAATCTTCAGACCTCAGACCTGAACAATCAGATGTCAATCCTCAATCCTCAATAGAATATTATCAATTCACAGTTTTCAATACTCAATACTCAATCTGCAATCTTCAAATTTCTATCCACAAACATCAATTCCCATCACTCAACCCTCAACACTCAGTCCCCAATCCTCAATCTTCAATCCTCAAACCTCAATCCTCAATCCTCAATCCTCAATCTTCAATCCTCTATACTCAATCCTCAATCCTCAATCCTCAATCCTCAATCCTCAATACTCAATTTTCAATCCTCAATTCTCAATCTTCAATCCTCAGTCCTCAATCCTCTATCCTGAATCCTCAATCCTCATTCTACAATCCTCAATACCCAATACTCAATCTTCAATCCTCAATCCTCAATCCTCAACTCTCAATCCTCAATCCTCAGTCCTCAGTCCTCAAACCTCAATCCTCAACCCTCAGCCCTCATTCTCAATCCTCAATCCTCAATTCTCAGTCCTCAGCCCTCAAACCTCAATCCTCAACCCTCAGACCTCATCCTCAATCCTCAATTATCAAGCCTCAATCCTCAATCTTCAATCCACAATACTCAATCTTCAATCCTGAATCCTCAGTCCTCAAACCTCAATTCTGAATCCTCAATACTCAATCTTCAATCCTCAATCCTCAGTACTCAATACTCAACTATCAGTCCTGAATTCTCAATACTCAATCCTCAATCCTCAATCTTCAACCCTCAATACTCAATATTCAATGCTCAATCCTCAATCCTCAATCCTCAATGCTAAATCCTCAATACTCAATCATCAACCCTAAATCTTCAATCCTCAATACTCAATCTGCAATACTCAATCCTCAATCCACAATCCTCAATCCTCATTCTTCAATCCTCAATACCCAATCCTCAATCTTCAATCCTCAATCCTCAATCCTCAATCCTCAATCCTCAATCCTCAATCCTCAGTACTCAACCATCAATCCTCAATTCTCAATGCTCAATAAAATATCCTGAATCCTCAGGATTCAATACTCAAACCTCAACACTCAACCCTCAATTCTCAATCCTCAATCCTCAATCCTCAATCCTCAATCCTCAATTCTCAATCCACAATCCTCAATCCTCACACCTCAAACATCAATACTCAACACTCAGTCCTCGTCCTCAATCCACAACCCTCAATCCTCGATCCACAATCCTCAATCCTCAATCCTCAATATTCAATCCTAAATACTCAATCTTCAATCCTCAATCCTCAATCCTCAATCCTCAATCCTCAATCCTCAATCCTCATTCTACAATCCTCAATACCCAATCCTCAATCTTCAATCCTCAATCCTCAATCCTCAATCCTCAATCCTCAATCCTCATTCTACAATCCTCAATACCCAATCCTCAATCTTCAATCCTCAATCCTCAATCCTCAATTCTCAATCCTCAATCCTCAGTCCTCAGTCCTCAAACCTCAATCCTCAACCCTCAGCCATCATTGTCAATCCTCAATCCTCAATTCTCAGTCATCAGCCCTCAAACCTCAATCCTCAACCGTCAGACCTCATCCTCAATCCTCAATTATCAATCCTCAATCCTCAATCCACAGACCTCAAACATCAATACTCAACCCTCAGTCCTCGTCCTCAATCCACAACAGTCAATCCTCAATCCAAAATCTTCAATCATCAATATTCAATCTTCAGCCCTCAATCCTCAATCCTCAATCCTCAATCCTCAATACTCAATCTTCAAACCTCGGTCCTCAATCCTCAATCCTCAATCCTCAATCCTCAATCATCAGTCTTCAATCCTCAATACTCAATCTTCATCCTCAATCCTCAATCCTCATTCCTCAATCCTCATTCTTCAATCCTCAATACCCAATCCTCAATCTTCAATCCTCAATCCTCAATCCTCAATTCTCAATCCTCAATCCTCAGTCCTCAGTCCTCAAACCTCAATCCTCAATCCTCAATCGTCAAACCTCATTCTACAATCGTCAATACCCAATCCTCAATCTTCAATCCTCAATCCTCAATCCTCAAAACTCAAACCTGATTCCTCAATCCTGAATCCTCAACCTTCAGAACTCAGTCTTCAACAATCAGTTGTCAATTCTCAATCCTCAATAGAATATAATAAATTCACAGTTTTCAATGCTCAATACTCAATCTGCAATGTTCAAATCCCTATCGACAAACATCAATTCTCATCATTCAACCCTCAACACTCAGTCCCCAATCCTCAATACTCAATCTTCAATCCTCAATCCTCAATCCTCAATCGCCAAACCTCATTCTACAATCTTCAATCCTCAATCCTCAATCCACAATCCTCAATCCTCAATCCTCCAACGTCAGGCACCAATCCTCAATACTCAATCTTCAATCCTCAATCCTCAATCCTCAACTCTCAGTCCTCAGCCCTCAAACCTCAATCCTCAGGCCTCAGACCTCATCCTCAATCCTCAATTATCAATCCTCAATCCTCAACCTTCAATCCTCAATACTCAATCATCAATCCTCAATCCTCAATCCTCAATTCTCTATCCTCAATCCTCAGCCCTCAGTCCTCAAACCTCAATCGTCAACCCTCAGCCCTCAGCCCTCATCCTCAATCCTCAATCCTCAATCTTCAATCCTCAATCCTCAATCCTCATGCCTCAATCCTCAATCCCCAATCCTCAGTCATCAAACCTCAATCCTGAATGCTCAATCCTGATTCCTCAATCTTGAGACCTCAGACCTGCACAATCAGATGTCAATCCTCAATCCTCAATAGAATATTATCAATTCACAGTTTTCAATACTCAATACTCAATCTGCAATCTTCAAATTTCTATCCACAAACATCAATTCTCATCACTCAACCCTCAACACTCAGTCCCCAATCCTCAATCCTCAATGCTCAATCCCCAATCCTCAATCCTCAACCCTCAATCTTCAATCATCAGTAATCAATCTGCAATCCTCAAACCTTAATCCTCAATCCTCAATCCTCAATCTTCAACACTCTATACTCAATCCTCAATCCTCAATCCTCAATCCTCAATCCTCAATCCTCAATTTTCAATCCTCAATTCTCAATCTTCAATCCTCAATCCTCAATCCTCAATCCTCAATCCTCAATCCTCATTCTACAATCCTCAATACCCAATCCTCAATCTTCAATCCTCAATCCACAATCCTCAATTCTCAATCCTCAATCCTCAGTCCTCAGTCCTCAAACCTCAATCCTCAACCCTCAGCCCTCATTCTCAATCCTCAATCCTCAATTCTCAGTCATCAGCCCTCAAACCTCAATCCTCAACCCTCAGACCTCATCCTCAATCCTCAATTATCAATCCTCAATCCTCAATCTTCAATCCAGAATACTCAATCTTCAATCCTCAATACTCAATCTTCAATCTTCAATCCTCACTCCTCAATCCTCAATCCTCAATCCTCAATCCTCAATCTTCAATCATCAATACTCAGTCTTCAATCCTCAATCCTCAATCCTCAATCCTCAATACTCATTCTTCAATCCTCAATACACAATCCTCAATCTTCAACCCTCAATCCTCAATCCTCAATTCTCAATCCTCAATCCTCAATCCACAGACCTCAAACATCAATACTCAACCCTCAGTCCACGTCCTCAATCCACAACAGTCAATCCTCAATCCAACATCTTCAATCATCAATATTCAATCTTCAGTCCTCAATCCTCAATCCTCAATCCTCAATCCTCAATACTCAATCTTCAAACCTCGGTCCTCAATCCTCAATCCTCAATCCTCAATCCTCAATCATCAGTCTTCAATCCTCAATACTCAATCTTCAATCCTCAATCCTCATTCTACAATCCTCAATACCCAGACCTCAATCTTCAATCCTCAATCCTCAATCCTCAATTCTCAATCCTCAATCCTCAGTCCACAGACCTCAAACCTCAATCCTCAACCCACAGCCATCATTCTCAATCCTCAATCCTCAATTCTCAGTCCTCAGCCCTCAAGCCTCAATCCTCTACCCTCAGACCTCATCCTCAATCCTCAGTTATCAATCCACAATCCTCAATCTTCAGTCTTCAATACTCAATCTTCTATTCTCAATCCTCAGTCCTCAAACCACAATTCTGAATCCTCAATACTCAATCTTCAATCCTCAATCCTCAGTCCTCAATACTCAACTATCAGTCCTCAATTCTCAATACTCAATCCCCAACCTCAATCTTCAATCCTCAATACTCAATCTTCAATCCTCAATCCTCAATCCTCAATCCTCAATGCTCAATCCTCAATCCTCAATCCTCAACCCTCAATCTTCAATCATCAATAATCAATCTGCAATCCTCAAACCTCAATCCTCAATCCTCAATCATCAATCTTCAACACTCTATACTCAATCCTCAATCCTCAATCCTCAATCCTCAATCCTCAATCCTCAATTTTCAATCCTCAATTCTCAATCTTCAATCCTCAATCCTCAATCCTCAATCCTCAATCCTCAATCCTCATTCTACAATCCTCAATACCCAATCCTCAATCGTCAATCCTCAATCCTCAATCCTCAATTCTCAATCCTCAATCCTCAGTCCTCAGTCCTCAAACATCAATCCTCAACCCTCAGCCCTCATTCTCAATCCTCAATCCTCAATTCTCAGTCATCAGCCCTCAAACCTCAATCCTCAACCCTCAGACCTCATCCTCAATCCTCAATTATCAATCCTCAATCCTCAATCTTCAATCCAGAATACTCAATCTTCAATCCTCAATACTCAATCTTCAATCTTCAATCCTCAGTCCTCAATCCTCAATCCTCAATCCTCAATCCTCAATACTCATTCTTCAATCCTCAATACACAATCCTCAATCTTCAACCCTCAATCCTCAATCCTCAATTCTCAATCCTCAAATCTCAATCCACAGACCTCAAACATCAATACTCAACCCTCAGTCCTCGTCCTCAATCCACAACAGTCAATCCTCAATCCAAAATCTTCAATCATCAATATTCAATCTTCAGTCCTCAATCCTCAATCCTCAATCCTCAATCCTCAATACTCAATCTTCAAACCTCGGTCCTCAATCCTCAATCCTCAATTCTCAATCCTCAATCATCAGTCTTCAATCCTCAATACTCAATCTTCAATCCTCAATCCTCAATCCTCATTCCTCAATCCTCATTCTTCAATCCTCAATACCCAATCCTCAATCTTCAATCCTCAATCCTCAATCCTCAATTCTCAATCCTCAATCCTCAGTCCTCAGTCCTCAAACCTCAATCCTCAATCCTCAATCGTCAAACCTCATTCTACAATCGTCAATACCCAATCCTCAATCTTCAATCCTCAATCCACAATCCTCAAAACTCAAACCTGAATCCTCAATCCTGAATCCTCAACCTTCAGAACTCAGTCTTCAACAATCAGTTGTCAATTCTCAATCCTCAATAGAATATAATAAATTCACAGTTTTCAATACTCAATACTCAATCTGCAATCTTCAAATCTCTATCGACAAACATCAATTCTCATCAATCAACCCCCAACACTCAGTCCCCAATCCTCAATACTCAATCTTCAATCCTCAATCCTCAATCCTCAATCGCCAAACCTCATTCTACAATCTTCAATCCTCAATCCTCACTCCACAATCCTCAATCCTCAATCCTCCAACGTCCGGCACCAATCCTCAATACTCAATCTTCAATCCTCAATCCTCAATCCTCAATCCTCAATCCTCAATTCTCACTCCTCAATACTCAATCCTCAATCGTCAATCCTCAATCCCCGATCCTCAATCTTCAAACCTCAATCCTCAATCCTCAACCCTCAATCCTCATTCCTCAAACCTCAATCCTCAACCCTCAGTCCTAATCCTCAATTCTCAATTCTCAATTCTCAATCCTAAATTCTCAATCCTCAATCTTCAACACTCAATAATCGATCTCCAATCCTAGATCCTCAATCCCCAATCTTCAATCCTTAATCCTCAATCTTCAATCCTCATTCCCCAGTCCTCAATCTCCAATCCTCAATGCTCAATCCTCAATCCTCAACCCTGAGCCCTCAATCCTTAATCCTCATTCCTCAATCCTCCCATCTTCAATCATCAATACTCAATCTTCAATCCTCAATCCTAAATCCACAACCCTCAATCCTCAGTCCTCAATCCACAATATTCAATCCTCAATACTCAATACTCAATCCCCAATCCTCAATTCTCAATCCTCAGTACTCAATCCTCAATCGTCAATCCTCAATCCCCATTCCTCAATCTTCAGTCCCCAATCCTCAAGCCTCAATCCTCAATCCTCAATATTCAACACACAACCCTCAACCATCAGTCCTCAATACTCAACCATCAATCCTCAATTCTCAATACTCAATTGAATATCCTGAATTCTCACGGTTCAAAACTCAATCCACCAAACTCAATAATCAAATCTCAATCCTCAAACAACAATTCTCAACACTCAATCCTCAATACTCAGTCGTCTCTCTTCAATCCTCCATCCTCAGTCCTCAATCTTCAAGCGTCAATCCTCAATCCTCAGTCCTCAGCCCTCAAGCATCAATACTCATCCCTCAGTCCTCGTCCTCAATCCACAACCCTCAATCCTCAATTCTGAACCCTCAACCCTGAACCCTCAATCTTCAGACCTCAGCCCTCATCCTCAATCCTCAATCCTCAATCCTCAATCTTCAATCCTCAATACTCAATCTTCAATCCTCATTCCGCAGTTCTCAAGTCTCAATTCTGAATCCTCAACCTTGAACCCTCAATCTTCAGACCTCAGACCTCAACAATCAGTTGTCAATCCTCAATCCTCAATAGAATACACTCAATTCACAGTTTTCAATACACAATACTCAGTCCGCAAACTTCAAATCTCTATCCACAAACATCAATTATCATCACTCAACCCTCAACACTCAGTCCTCAATGTTCAATCCTCAATCCTCAACTCTCAATCTTCTATCCTCAATACTGAATCTTCAATCCTCAATCCTCAATCCTCAATCCTCAATCCTCACTCCTCATTCTTCAAACCTCAGTACCCAATCCTGAATCTTCAATCCTCAATCCTCAATCCTCAATTCTCAATCCTCAATCCTCAGACGACAAAAATCAATATTCAACACTCAGTCCTCGTCCATAATCCACAAACCTCAATCCTCAATCCTCAGTCTTCAATCATCAATACTCAATCTTCAAATCTCAATCCTCAATCCTCAATCCTCAATCCTCAATCCTCAATATTCAACACACAACCGTCAACCATCAATCCTCAATACTCAACCATCAATCCTCGATTCTCAATACTCAAGAGGATATCAAGAATTCTCATGGTTCAATACTCAATCCACAAAATTCAATAATCAAATCTCAAACCTCAAACATCAATTCTAAACACTCAATCCTCAATACACAGTCCTCTCTCTTCAATCCTCCATCCTCAATCCTCAATCCTCAAGCGTCAACCCTCAATCCTCAATCTTCAATCCTCAATCCTCAGTCCTCAAACCTCAATCCTGAATCCTCAATCCTGAATCCTCAATCTTCAGCCCTCAGTCCTCAACAATCAGTTGTCATTCCTCAGTCCTCAATAGAATATCCTCAGATCACAGTTTTCAATACACAATACTCAATCTGCAATCGTCCAACCTGTATCCACAAACATCAATTTTCATCACTCAACCCTCAGCACTCAGTCCTCGACGTGCAATCCTCAATCCTCAATTCTCAATCCTCAATCCTCAATGCTCAATCCTCAATCCTCAATCCTCAACCCTCAACCTTCAATCCTCAATACGCAATCTGCAATCCTCAATCCTCAATCCTCAATCCTTAACCTTCAATCATCAATACTCAATATTCAACCCTCGATCCTCAATCCTCAATCCTCAATCCTCAATCCTCAATATTCAACACACAACCCTCAACCACCAATCCTCAATACTCAACCATCAAGCCTCAATTCTCAATACTCAATAGAATATCCTGAATTCTCATGATTCAATACTCAATCCTCAATATTCAATAATCAAATCTCAATCCTCAAACATCAATTCTCAACACTCAATCCTCAATACTCAGTCCTCTATCTTCAATCCTCCATCCTCAATCCTCAATCCTCAAGCGTCAATCCTCAATCCTCAATCCTCAATTCTCAATCCTCAATCCTCAATCCTCAATCCTCAATCCTCAATCTTCAATCCTTAATCGTCAATCCTCAATCCCCAGTCTTCAATCCTCAATACTCAATCTTCAATCCTCAATCCTCAATACTCAATCCTCAATCCACATTCTTCAACCCTCATTCTTCAATCCTCAATACCCAATCCTCAATCTTCAATCCTCAATCCTCAATCCTCAGTTCGCAATCCTCAATCCTCAATCCTCAATCCTCAGATCTCAGGCATCAATACTCAACCCTCAGTCCTCGTCCTCAATCCACAACCCTCAATCCTCAATCCACAAACTTCATTCATCAATATTCAACCTTCAATCCTCAAGCCTCATTCCTCAATCCTCAATCCTCAATCCTCAAACATCAATTCTCAACACTCAATCCTCAATACTCAGACCTCTATCTTCAATCCTCCATCCTCAATCCTCAATCCTCAAGCGTCAATCCTCAATCCTCAGTCCTCAGCCCTCAATCCTCAGTCCTCAAACCTCAATCCGGAATCCTCAATCCTGAATCCTCAATCTTCAGCCGTCAGTCCTCAACAATCAATTGTCAATCCTCAATCCTCAACCTTCAATCCTCAATCCTCAATCCGCAATCCTCGATCCTCAATCTTCAATACTCAATCATCAATCCTCAATCCTCAACCCTCAATCTTCAACCCTCAATAATCAATCTCCAATCCTAAATCGTCGATCCCCAATCTTCGATCCTTAATCCTCAATATTCAATCCTCATTCCCCAGTCCTCAATCTCCAATCCTCAATGCTCAATCCTCAATCCTCAATCATCAATGATCAATCCTCAACTCCCAATCCTCAATCTTCAATCCTCAATCCTCAATCCTCAATCCTCAATTGTCAATTTTCAATCCTCAATACTCAATCTTCAATCCTCAATCCTCAATCCTCAATCCTCAATCCTCAGTCCTCATTCTACAATCCTCAATACCCAATCCTCAATCTTCAATCCTCAATCCTCAATCCTCAATTCTCAAACCTCAATCCTCAGTCCTCAGACCTCAAACCTCAATCCTCAAACGTCAGCCCTCATTCTCAAACCTCAATCCTTAATTCTCAGTCCTCAGCACTCAAACCTCAATCCTCAACCCTAAGACCTCATCCTCAATCCTCAATTATCAATCCTCAATCCTGAATCTTCAATCCTCAATACTCAATCTTCAATCCTCAATCCTCAGTCCTCAAACCTCAATTCTGAATCCTCAATACTCAATCTTCAATCCTCAATCTTCAGTCCTCAATACTCAACTATCAGTCCTCAATTCTCAATACTCAATCCTCTGTCCTCAATCTTCAATCCTCAATACTCAATCTTCAATCCACAATCCTCAATCCTAAATCCTCAATGCTCAATCCTCAATCCTCAATCCTCAACACTCAATCCTCAGTTCTCAATTCGCAGTCCTCAATCCTCAATTCTCAATCCTGATACCTCAAACATCAATATTCAACCCTCAGTCCTCGTCCTCAACCCACAAACCTCAATCCTCAATCCTCAATATTCATTCATCTATATTCAACCTTCTATCCTCAATCCTCAATCCTCAATACTCAATCCTCAATCCTCAATCCTCAATCCTCAATACTCAACCATCAATCCTCAATTCTCAATACTCAATAGAATATCCTGAATTCTCAGGATTCAATACTCAAACCTCGACACTCAACCCTCAATCCTCAATCCTCAATCCTCAATCCTCAATCCTCAACCTTCAATCCTCAATACTCAATCTTCAATCCTCCATTCTCAATCCTCAATCCTCAATCCTCAATCCTCAATTGTCAGGCCCCAATCCTCAATACCCAATCCTCAGTCTTCAATCATCAATCCCCAATCCTCAATACACAATCCTCAATCCTCAGTCCTCAGACCTCAAAACTCAATCCCCAACCCTCAGCACTCATCCTCATTCCTCAATCCTCAATCGTCAATCCTCAACCCTCAATGCTCAACCCCCAATCCTCAATGTTCAATCCTCAATACCCAATCCTCAGTCTTCAATCCTCAATCCTCAATCCTCAATCTTCAATCCTCAATCCTCAGTCCTCAAACCTCAATTCTGAATCCTCAATCCTGAATCCTCAATCTTCAGCCCTCAGTCCTCAACAATCAGTTGTCATTCCTCAATCCTCAATAGAATATCCTCAATTCACAGCTTTCAATACTCAATACTCAATCTGCAATCTTCCAACGTGTATCCACAAACATCAATTTTCACCACTCAACCCGCAGCACTCATTCCTCAATGTTCAATCCTCAATCCTCAGCTCTCAACCTTCGATCCTCAATACTGAATCTTCAGTCCTCAATCCACAATCCTCAATCCTCAATCCTCAACCCTCATTCTTCAATCCGCAATACCCAATCCTCAATCTTCAATCCTCAAGCCTCAATCCTCAATTCTCAATTCACAATCCTCAATCCTCAATTCTCAATCCTCATACCTCAAACATCAATATTCAACCCTCAGTCCTCGTCCTCAACCCACAAACCTCAATCCTCATTCCTCAATCTTCATTCATCTATATTCAACCTTCTATCCTCAATCCTCAATCCTCAATCCTCAATCTTCAATCCTCAATACTCAATCCTCAATCCACAACCCTCAATCCTCGATCCTCAATCTTCAATCATCAATATTCAATCATCAATCCTAAATCCTCAATCCTCAATACTCAATCTTCAATCCTCAATCCTCAATCCTCAATACTCAACCATCAATACTCAATTCTCAATACTCAATAGAATATCCTGAATTCTCAGGATTCAATACTCAAACCTCAACGCTCAACCCTCAGTCCTCAATCCTCAATCCTCAATCCTCAACCTTCAATCCTCAATACTCAATCTTCAATCCTCCATTCTCAATCCTCAATCCTCAATCCTCAATCCTGAATCGTCAGGCCTCAATCCTCAACACCCAATCCTCAATCTTCAATCCTCAATACTCAATCCTCAATCCTCAATCCTCAATCCTGAATCCTCAATCCTCAATCCTCAATTTTCAATCTTCAATCCTCAGTCCTCAGTCCTCAAACCTCAATCCTCAACCCTCAGCCCTCATCCTCAAACCTCAATCCTCAATCCTCAATCCTCAATACCCAATCCTCAATCTTCAATCCTCAATCCACAATCCTCAACTCTCAATCCTCATTCTTCAATCCTCAACACCCAATCCTCAATCTTCAATCCTCAATCCTCAACCCTCAGACCTCAATCCTCAATCTTCAATCCTCAATACTCAATCTTCAATCCTCAATTCTCGATCCTCAATCCTCAATCCTCATTCCTCAATCCTCAACACCCAATCCTCAATCTTCAATCCTCAATCCTCAATCCTCAATTCTCAGTCCTCAATCCTCAACCCTCAATCCTCAGACCTCAAGCATCAAAACTCAACTCTCAGTCCTCGTCCTCAATCCACAACCCTCAATCCTCGATCCTCAATCTTCAATCATCAATATTCAATCTTCAATCCTCAATCCTCAGTCCTCAATACTCAATCCTCAATCCTCAATCCTCAATCCTCAATACTCAACCATCAATCCTCAATTCTCAATACTCAATAGAATATCCTGAATTCTCAGGATTCAATACTCAAACCTCAACTCTCAGCACTCAATCCTCAATCCTCAATCCTCAATCCTCTATCTTCAATCCTCAATACTCAATCTTCAATCCTCCATCCTAAATACTCAATCCTCAATCCTCAATCCTCAATCGTCTTGCTTCAATCCTCAATACCCAATCCTCGGTCTTCAATCTTCAATCCTCATTCCTCAGTTCTCAATACTCAATCCTCAGTCCTCAGACCTCAAACCTCAATCCCCAATCCACAGCCCTCACCCTCATTCCTCATTCCTCAATCGTCAGTCCTCGATCCTCAATCCTCAAACCTAAATCCTCAACGTTCAATCCTCAATACCCAATCCTCAGTCTTCAATCCTCAATCCTCGATCCTCAATCCTCAATCTTCAATCCTCAATCCTCAGTCCTCAAACCTCAATTCTGAATCCTCAATCCTGAACCCTCAATCTTCAGACCTCAGACCTGAACAATCAGATGTCAATCCTCAATCCTCAATAGAACATCATCAATTCACAGCTTTCAATTCTCAATACTCAATCTGCAATCCTCAAATTTCTGTCCACAAATGTCAATTCTCGTCACTCAAACCTCAACACTCAGTCCCCAATCCTCAATCTTCAATCCTCAATCCTCAATCCTCAATTCTCAATCCTCAATCTTCAATCCTCAATACTCAAACCTCAATCCTCAATCCTCAATCCTGAATCCTCAATCCTCAATCCTCAATTTTCAATCTTCAATCCTCAGTCCTCAGTCCTCAAACCTCAACCCTCAACCCTCAGCCCTCATCCTCAAACCTCAATCCTCAATCCTCAATCCTCAATCTTCAATCCTCAATACTCAATCTTCAATCCTCAATCCTCAGTCCTCAATCTTCAATCCTCAATGCTCAATCCTCAATCCTCAATCCTCAGTCCTCAATCCTCAATCCTCAATCCTCAAACATCAATCCTCAACCGTCAGTCCTCGTCCTCAAACCTCAACCCTCAATCCTTAATCCTCATTCTTCAATCATCGATACTCAATCTTCAATCCTCAATCCTCAATCCTCAATCCTCAATCCTCAATCCTCAATAATCAACGCACAACCCTCAACCATCAATCCTCAATACTCAACCATCAATCCTCAATTCTCAAAACTCAAAAGAATATCCTGAATTCTCATGGTTCAATACTCAAGCCACAATATTCAATAATCAAATCTCAATCCTCAAACATCAATTCTCAACACGCAATCCTCAACACTCAGTCCTCTCTCTTCAATCCTCCATCCTCAATCCTCAATCCTCATGCGTCAATCCTCAATCCCCAATCCTCAACCGTCAGTCCTCGTCCTCAAACCTCAACCCTCAATCCTGAATCCTCAATACCCAATCCTCAATCTTCAATCCTCAATCCTCAATCCTCAATCCTCAATCCTCAATCATCAATTCTCAATCATCAATCCTCAAACTTCAATACTCAATCCTCAACCCACAATCCTCTATCCTCAATACTCAGCCATCAATCCTCAATTCTCAATACTCTATAGAATATCCTGAATTCTCAGGATTCTATACTCAAACTTCAATCCTCAACCCTCTGCCCTCATTCTCAATCCTCAATCCTCAATACTCAATCTTCAATCCTCAATCCTCAATCCCCAATCCTCAATCCTCAATCCTCAATCCTCAATCCTCAATCGTCAATCTTCAATCCTCAATACTCAATCTTCAATCCTCAATCCTCAATCCTCAATCCTCAATCCTCAATCCTCATTCTTCAATCCTCAATACCCAATCCTCAAACATCAATCCTCAACCGTCAGCCCTCGTCCTCAACCCTCAACCCTCAATCCTCAGTCCTCAAACCTCAATCCTGAATCCTCAATCCTGAATCCTCAATCTTCAGCCCTGAGTCCTCAACAATCAGTTGTCAATCCTCAATCCTCGATAGAATATTCTCAATTCACAGTTTTCAATACTCAATACCCAATCTGCAATCTTCAGATCTCTATCCGCAAACATCAATCCTCATCACTCAACCATCAATACTCAGTCCCTAATCCTCATTCCTCAATCCTCAATCCTGAATCCTCAATCCTCAAACCTCAATCTTAATCTTCAATCATCAATACTCAATCTTCAATCCTCAATCCTCAGTCCTCAAACCTCAATTCTGAATCCTCAATCCTGAACCCTC
This sequence comes from Calliopsis andreniformis, assembly GCF_051401765.1. Classification (NCBI taxonomy): domain Eukaryota; kingdom Metazoa; phylum Arthropoda; class Insecta; order Hymenoptera; family Andrenidae; genus Calliopsis; species Calliopsis andreniformis. The sequence goes on along the minus strand of NW_027480491.1, from coordinate 2,218,403 downwards.
AATCTTCAGACCTCAGACCTGAACAATCAGATGTCAATCCTCAATCCTCAATAGAACATCATCAATCCACAGCTTTGAATTCTCAATACTCAATCTGCAATCCTCAAATTTCTGTCCACAAATGTCAATTCTCGTCACTCAAACCTCAACACTCAGTCCCCAATCCTCAATCTTCAATCCTCAATCCTCAATCCTCAATTCTCAATCCTCAATCTTCAATCCTCAATACTCAATCCTCAATCCTCAATCCCCGATCCTGAATCCTCAATCCTCAATCCTCAATTTTCAATCTTCAATCCTCAGTCCTCAGTCCTCAAACCTCAATCCTCAACCCTCAGCCCTCATCCTCAAACCTCAATCCTCAATCCTCAATCCTCAATCTTCAGTCCTCAATACTCAACTATCAGTCCTCAATTCTCAATACTCAATCCTCAATCCTCAGTCCTCAATCCTCAATCCTCAATCTTCAATCCTCTATACTCAATCCTCAATCCTCAATCCACATTCTTCAATCTACAACACCCAATCCTCTATCCTCAATCCTCAATTCTCAATCCTCAATCCTCAGTCCTCAGTCCTCAAACCTCAATCCTCAACCCCCAGCCCCCATTCTCAATCCTCAATCCTCAATTCTCAGTCCTCAGCCCTCAAACCTCAATCCTCAATCCTCAGACCTCATCCTCAATCCTCAATTATCAATCCTCAGTCCTCAATCTTCAATCCTCAATACTCAATCTTCAATCCTCAATCCTCAGTCCTCAAACTTCAATTCTGAATCCTCAATACTCAATGTTCAATCCTCAATCCTCCGTCCTCAATACTCAACTATCAGTCCTCAATTCTCAATACTCAATCCTCAATCCTCAATCTTCAATCCTCAATACTCAATCTTCAATCCTCAATCCTCAATCCCCAATCCTCAATGCTCAATCCTCAATCGTCAAACCACAACCCTCAATCTTCAATCTTCAATACTCAATCTGCAATCCTCAATCCTCAATCCTCAATCCTCAATCCTCATTCTTCAATCCTCAATACCCAATCCTCAATCTTCAATCCTCAATCCACAATCCTCAACTCTCAATCCTCATTCTTCAATCCTCAACACCCAATCCTCAATCTCCAATCCTCAATCCTCAACCCTCAGACCTCAATCCTCAATCTTCAATCCTCAATACTCAACCTTCAATCCTCAATCCTCGATCCTCTATCCTCAATCCTCATTCTTCAATCCTCAACACCCAATCCTCAATCTTCAATCCTCAATCCTCAATCCTCAATTCTCAGTCCTCATTCCTCAATCCTCAATCCTCAGTCCTCAAGCATCAAAACTCAACTCTCAGTCCTCGTCCTCAATCCACAACCCTCAATCCTCGATCCTCAATCTTCAATCATCAATATTCAATCTTCAATCCTCAATCCTCAATCCTCAATACTCAATCCTCAATCCTCAATACTCAATCCTCAATACTCAACCATCAATCCTCAATTCTCAATACTCAATAGAATATCCTGAATTCTCAGGATTCAATACTCAAACCTCAACACTCAGCCCTCAATCCTCAATCCTCAATCCTCAATCCTCAATCTTCAATCCTCAATACTCAATCTTCAATCCTCCATCCTAAATCCTCAATCCTCAATCCTCAATCCTCAATGGTCTTGCTTCAATCCTCAATACCCAATCCTCGGTCTTCAATCTTCAATCCTCATTCCTCAATTCTCAATCCTCAATCCTCAGTCATCAGACATCAAACCTCAATCCCCAATCCGCAGCCCTCATCCTCATTCCTCATTCCTCAATCGTCAATCCTCAATCCTCAATCCTCAAACCTAAATCCTCAACGTTCAATCCTCAATACCCAATCCTCAGTCTTCAATCCTCAATCCTCGATCCTCAATCCTCAATCTTCAATCCTCAATCCTCAGTCCTCAAACCTCAGTTCTGAATCCTCAATCCTGAACCCTCAATCTTCAGACCTCAGACCTGAACAATCAGATGTCAATCCTCAATCCTCAATAGAACATCATCAATTCACAGCTTTCAATTCTCAATACTCAGTCTGCAATCCTCAAATTTCTGTCCACAAATGTCAATTCTCGTCACTCAAACCTCAACACTCAGTCCCCAATCCTCAATCTTCAATCCTCAATCCTCAATCCTCAATTCTCAATCCTCAATCTTCAATCCTCAATACTCAATCCTCAATCCTCAATCCCCGATCCTGAATCCTCAATCCTCAATCCTCAATTTTCAATCTTCAATCCTCAGTCCTCAGTCCTCAAGCCTCAATCCTCAACCCTCAGCCCTCATCCTCAAACCTCAATCCTCAATCCTCAATCCTCAATCTTCAGTCCTCAATACTCAACTATCAGTCCTCAATTCTCAATACTCAATCCTCAATCCTCAATCCTCAATACTCATTCTTCAATCCTCAATACCCAATGCTCAATCTTCAATCCTCAATCCTCAATCCTCAATCCTCAATCCTCATTCTTCAATCCTCAACACCCAATCCTCAATCTTCAACCCTCAATCCTCAATCCTCAGACCTCAATCCTCAATCTTCAATCCTCAATACTCAATCTTCAATCCTCAATCCTCAATCCTCAATCCTCAATGCTCATTCTTCAATCCTCAACACCCAATCCTCAAACTTCAATCCTCAATCCTCAGTCCTCAACCCTCAATCCTCAATCTTCAATCCTCTATACTCAATCCTCAATCCTCAATCCACATTCTTCAATCCTCAACACCCAATCCTCAATCCTCAATCCTCAATTCTCAATCCTCAATCCTCAGTCCTCAGTCCTCAAACCTCAATCCTCAACCCCCAGCCCCCATTCTCAATCCTCAATCCTCAGACCTCATCCTCAATCCTCAATTATCAATCCTCAATCCTCAATCTTCAATCCTCAATACTCAATCTTCAATCCTCAATCCTCAGTCCTCAGACTTCAATTCTGAATCCTCAATACTCAATCTTCAATCCTCAATCCTCTGTCCTCAATACTCAACTATCAGTCCTCAATTCTCAATACTCAATCCTCAATCCTCAATCTTCAATCCTCAATCCTCAATCTTCAATCCTCAATACTCAATCTTCAATCCTCAATCCTCAGTCCTCAAACTTCAATTCTGAATCCTCAATACTCAATCTTCAATCCTCAATCCTCTGTCCTCAATACTCAACCTTCAATCCTCAATCCTCGATCCTCAATCCTCAATCCTCATTCTTCAATCCTCAACACCCAATCCTCAATCTTCAATCCTCAATCCTCAATCCTCAATTCTCAGTCCTCAATCCTCAATCCTCAATCCTCAGACCTCAAGCATCAAAACTCAACTCTCAGTCCTCGTCCTCAATCCACAACCCTCAATCCTCGATCCTCAATCTTCAATCATCAATATTCAATCTTCAATCCTCAATCCTCAGTCCTCAATACTCAATCCTCAATCCTCAATCCTCAATCCTCAATACTCAACCATCAATCCTCAATTCTCAATACTCAATAGAATATCCTGAATTCTCAGGATTCAATACTCAAACCTCAACTCTCAGCACTCAATCCTCAATCCTCAATCCTCAATCCTCTATCTTCAATCCTCAATACTCAATCTTCAATCCTCCATCCTAAATCCTCAATCCTCAATCCTCAATCCTCAATCGTCTTGCTTCAATCCTCAATACCCAATCCTCGGTCTTCAATCTTCAATCCTCATTCCTCAGTTCTCAATCCTCAATCCTCAGTCCTCAGACCTCAAACCTCAATCCCCAATCCACAGCCCTCACCCTCATTCCTCATTCCTCAATCGTCAGTCCTCGATCTTCAATCCTCAAACCTAAATCCTCAACGTTCAATCCTCAATACCCAATCCTCAGTCTTCAATCCTCAATCCCCGATCCTCAATCCTCAATCTTCAATCCTCAATCCTCAGTCCTCAAACCTCAATTCTGAATCCTCAATCCTGAACCCTCAATCTTCAGACCTCAGACCTGAACAATCAGATGTCAATCCTCAACCCTCAATAGAACATCATCAATTCACAGCTTTCAATTCTCAATACTCAATCTGCAATCCTCAAATTTCTGTCCACAAATGTCAATTCTCGTCACTCAAACCTCAACACTCAGTCCCCAATCCTCAATCTTCAATCCTCAATCCTCAATCCTCAATTCTCAATCCTCAATCTTCAATCCTCAATACTCAAACCTCAATCCTCAATCCTCAATCCTGAATCCTCAATCCTCAATCCTCAATTTTCAATCTTCAATCCTCAGTCCTCAGTCCTCAAACCTCAACCCTCAACCCTCAGCCCTCATCCTCAAACCTCAATCCTCAATCCTCAATCCTCAATCTTCAATCCTCAATACTCAATCTTCAATCCTCAATCCTCAGTCCTCAATCTTCAATCCTCAATGCTCAATCCTCAATCCTCAATCCTCAGTCCTCAATCCTCAATCCTCAATCCTCAAACATCAATCCTCAACCGTCAGTCCTCGTCCTCAAACCTCAACCCTCAATCCTTAATCCTCATTCTTCAATCATCGATACTCAATCTTCAATCCTCAATCCTCAATCCTCAATCCTCAATCCTCAATCCTCAATAATCAACGCACAACCCTCAACCATCAATCCTCAATACTCAACCATCAATCCTCAATTCTCAAAACTCAAAAGAATATCCTGAATTCTCATGGTTCAATACTCAAGCCACAATATTCAATAATCAAATCTCAATCCTCAAACATCAATTCTCAACACGCAATCCTCAACACTCAGTCCTCTCTCTTCAATCCTCCATCCTCAATCCTCAATCCTCATGCGTCAATCCTCAATCCCCAACCCTCAACCGTCAGTCCTCGTCCTCAAACCTCAACCCTCAATCCTCAATCCTCAATACCCAATCCTCAATCTTCAATCCTCAATCCTCAATCCTCAATCCTCAATCCTCAATCATCAATTCTCAATCATCAATCCTCAAACTTCAATACTCAATCCTCAACCCACAATCCTCTATCCTCAATACTCAGCCATCAATCCTCAATTCTCAATACTCTATAGAATATCCTGAATTCTCAGGATTCTATACTCAAACTTCAATCCTCAACCCTCTGCCCTCATTCTCAATCCTCAATCCTCAATACTCAATCTTCAATCCTCAATCCTCAATCCCCAATCCTCAATCCTCAATCCTCAATCCTCAATCCTCAATCGTCAATCTTCAATCCTCAATACTCAATCTTCAATCCTCAATCCTCAATCCTCAATTCTCAATCCTCAATCTTCAATCCTCAATACTCAATCCTCAATCCTCAATCCCCGATCCTGAATCCTCAATCCTCAATCCTCAATTTTCAATCTTCAATCCTCAGTCCTCAGTCCTCAAGCCTCAATCCTCAACCCTCAGCCCTCATCCTCAAACCTCAAACCTCAATCCTCAATCCTCAATCCTCAATCTTCAGTCCTCAATACTCAACTATCAGTCCTCAATTCTCAATACTCAATCCTCAATCCTCAATCCTCAATACTCATTCTTCAATCCTCAATACCCAATGCTCAATCTTCAATCCTCAATCCTCAATCCTCAATCCTCAATCCTCATTCTTCAATCCTCAACACCCAATCCTCAATCTTCAACCCTCAATCCTCAATCCTCAGACCTCAATCCTCAATCTTCAATCCTCAATACTCAATCTTCAATCCTCAATCCTCAATCCTCAATCCTCAATGCTCATTCTTCAATCCTCAACACCCAATCCTCAAACTTCAATCCTCAATCCTCAGTCCTCAACCCTCAATCCTCAATCTTCAATCCTCTATACTCAATCCTCAATCCTCAATCCACATTCTTCAATCCTCAACACCCAATCCTCAATCCTCAATCCTCAATTCTCAATCCTCAATCCTCAGTCCTCAGTCCTCAAACCTCAATCCTCAACCCCCAGCCCCCATTCTCAATCCTCAATCCTCAATTCTCAGTCCTCAGCCCTCAAACCTCAATCCTCAATCCTCAGACCTCATCCTCAATCCTCAATTATCAATCCTCAATCCTCAATCTTCAATCCTCAATACTCAATCTTCAATCCTCAATCCTCAGTCCTCAGACTTCAATTCTGAATCCTCAATACTCAATCTTCAATCCTCAATCCTCTGTCCTCAATACTCAACTATCAGTCCTCAATTCTCAATACTCAATCCTCAATCCTCAATCTTCAATCCTCAATCCTCAATCTTCAATCCTCAATACTCAATCTTCAATCCTCAATCCTCAGTCCTCAAACTTCAATTCTGAATCCTCAATACTCAATCTTCAATCCTCAATCCTCTGTCCTCAATACTCAACCTTCAATCCTCAATCCTCGATCCTCAATCCTCAATCCTCATTCTTCAATCCTCAACACCCAATCCTCAATCTTCAATCCTCAATCCTCAATCCTCAATTCTCAGTCCTCAATCCTCAATCCTCAATCCTCAGACCTCAAGCATCAAAACTCAACTCTCAGTCCTCGTCCTCAATCCACAACCCTCAATCCTCGATCCTCAATCTTCAATCATCAATATTCAATCTTCAATCCTCAATCCTCAGTCCTCAATACTCAATCCTCAATCCTCAATCCTCAATCCTCAATACTCAACCATCAATCCTCAATTCTCAATACTCAATAGAATATCCTGAATTCTCAGGATTCAATACTCAAACCTCAACTCTCAGCACTCAATCCTCAATCCTCAATCCTCAATCCTCTATCTTCAATCCTCAATACTCAATCTTCAATCCTCCATCCTAAATCCTCAATCCTCAATCCTCAATCCTCAATCGTCTTGCTTCAATCCTCAATACCCAATCCTCGGTCTTCAATCTTCAATCCTCATTCCTCAGTTCTCAATCCTCAATCCTCAGTCCTCAGACCTCAAACCTCAATCCCCAATCCACAGCCCTCACCCTCATTCCTCATTCCTCAATCGTCAGTCCTCGATCCTCAATCCTCAAACCTAAATCCTCAACGTTCAATCCTCAATACCCAATCCTCAGTCTTCAATCCTCAATCCCCGATCCTCAATCCTCAATCTTCAATCCTCAATCCTCAGTCCTCAAACCTCAATTCTGAATCCTCAATACTCAATCTTCAATCCTCAATTTCAGTCCTCAATACTCAACTATCAGTCCTCAATTCTCAATACTCAATCCTCTGTCCTCAATCTTCAATCCTCAATACTCAATCTTCAATCCACAATCCTCAATCCTCAATCCTCAATGCTCAATCCTCAATCCTCAATCCTCAACACACAATATTCAATCCACAATACTCAATCTGCAATCCTCAATCCTCAATCCTCAATCCTCAATACTCATTCTTCAATCCTCAATACCCAATGCTCAATCTTCAATCCTCAATCCTCAATCCTCAATCCTCAATCCTCATTCTTCAATCCTCAACACCCAATCCTCAATCTTCAACCCTCAATCCTCAATCCTCAGACCTCAATCCTCAATCTTCAATCCTCAATACTCAATCTTCAATCCTCAATCCTCAATCCTCAATCCTCAATGCTCATTCTTCAATCCTCAACACCCAATCCTCAAACTTCAATCCTCAATCCTCAGTCCTCAACCCTCAATCCTCAATCTTCAATCCTCTATACTCAATCCTCAATCCTCAATCCACATTCTTCAATCCTCAACACCCTATCCTCAATCCTCAATCCTCAATTCTCAATCCTCAATCCTCAGTCCTCAGTCCTCAAACCTCAATCCTCAACCCCCAGCCCCCATTCTCAATCCTCAATCCTCAATTCTCAGTCCTCAGCCCTCAAACCTCAATCCTCAATCCTCAGACCTCATCCTCAATCCTCAATTATCAATCCTCAATCCTCAATCTTCAATCCTCAATACTCAATCTTCAATCCTCAATCCTCAGTCCTCAGACTTCAATTCTGAATCCTCAATACTCAATCTTCAATCCTCAATCCTCTGTCCTCAATACTCAACTATCAGTCCTCAATTCTCAATACTCAATCCTCAATCCTCAATCTTCAATCCTCAATCCTCAATCTTCAATCCTCAATACTCAATCTTCAATCCTCAATCCTCAGTCCTCAAACTTCAATTCTGAATCCTCAAAACTCAATCTTCAATCCTCAATCCTCTGTCCTCAATACTCAACCTTCAATCCTCAATCCTCGATCCTCAATCCTCAATCCTCATTCTTCAATCCTCAACACCCAATCCTCAATCTTCAATCCTCAATCCTCAATCCTCAATTCCCAGTCCTCAATCCTCAATCCTCAATCCTCAGACCTCAAGCATCAAAACTCAACTCTCAGTCCTCGTCCTCAATCCACAACCCTCAATCCTCGATCCTCAATCTTCAATCATCAATATTCAATCCTCAATCCTCAATCCTCAATCCTCAATACTCAATCCTCAATCCTCAATCCTCAATCCTCAATACTCAACCATCAATCCTCAATTCTCAATACGCAAAAGAATATCCTGAATTCTCAGGATTCAATACTCAAACCTCAACACTCAGCCCTCAATCCTCAATCCTCAATCCTCAATCCTCAATCTTCAATCCTCAATACTCAATCTTCAATCCTCCATCCTAAATCCTCAATCCTCAATCCTCAATCCTCAATCGTCTTGCTTCAATCCACAATACCCAATCCTCGGTCTTCAATCTTCAATCCTCATTCCTCAATTCTCAATCCTGAATCCTCAGTCCTCAGACCTCAAACCTCAATCCCCAATCCACAGCCCTCACCCTCATTCCTGATTCCTCAATCGTCAATCCTCAATCCTCAATCCTCAAACCTAAATACTCAACGTTCAATCCTCAATACCCAATCCTCAGTCTTCAATCCTCAATCCTCGATCCTCAATCCTCAATCTTCAATCCTCAATCCTCAGTCCTCAAACCTCAATTCTGAATCCTCAATCCTGAACCCTCAATCTTCAGACCTCAGACCTGAACAATCAGATGTCAATCCTCAATCCTCAATAGAACATCATCAATCCACAGCTTTGAATTCTCAATACTTAATCTGCAATCCTCAAATTTCTGTCCACAAATGTCAATTCTCGTCACTCAAACCTCAACACTCAGTCCCCAATCCTCAATCTCCAATCCTCAATCCTCAATCCTCAATTCTCAATCCTCAATCTTCAATCCTCAATACTCAATCCTCAATCCTCAATCCCCGATCCTGAATCCTCAATCCTCAATCCTCAATTTTCAATCTTCAATCCTCAGTCCTCAGTCCTCAAACCTCAATCCTCAACCCTCAGCCCTCATCCTCAAACCTCAATCCTCATTCCTCAATCCTCAATCTTCAGTCCTCAATACTCAACTATCAGTCCTCAATTCTCAATACTCAATCCCCAATCCTCAGTCCTCAATCCTCAATCCTCAATCTTCAATCCTCTATACTCAATCCTCAATCCTCAATCCACATTCTTCAATCTACAACACCCAATCCTCAATCCTCAATACTCAACCATCAATCCTCAATTCTCAATACGCAAAAGAATATCCTGAATTCTCAGGATTCAATACTCAAACCTCAACACTCAGCCCTCAATCCTCAATCCTCAATCCTCAATCCTCAATCTTCAATCCTCAATACTCAATCTTCAATCCTCCATCCTAAATCCTCAATCCTCAATCCTCAATCCTCAATCGTCTTGCTTCAATCCACAATACCCAATCCTCGGTCTTCAATCTTCAATCCTCATTCCTCAATTCTCAATCCTGAATCCTCAGTCCTCAGACCTCAAACCTCAATCCCCAATCCACAGCCCTCACCCTCATTCCTGATTCCTCAATCGTCAATCCTCAATCCTCAATCCTCAAACCTAAATACTCAACGTTCAATCCTCAATACCCAATCCTCAGTCTTCAATCCTCAATCCTCGATCCTCAATCCTCAATCTTCAATCCTCAATCCTCAGTCCTCAAACCTCAATTCTGAATCCTCAATCCTGAACCCTCAATCTTCAGACCTCAGACCTGAACAATCAGATGTCAATCCTCAATCCTCAATAGAACATCATCAATCCACAGCTTTGAATTCTCAATACTTAATCTGCAATCCTCAAATTTCTGTCCACAAATGTCAATTCTCGTCACTCAAACCTCAACACTCAGTCCCCAATCCTCAATCTCCAATCCTCAATCCTCAATCCTCAATTCTCAATCCTCAATCTTCAATCCTCAATACTCAATCCTCAATCCTCAATCCCCGATCCTGAATCCTCAATCCTCAATCCTCAATTTTCAATCTTCAATCCTCAGTCCTCAGTCCTCAAACCTCAATCCGCAACCCTCAGCCCTCATCCTCAAACCTCAATCCTCATTCCTCAATCCTCAATCTTCAGTCCTCAATACTCAACTATCAGTCCTCAATTCTCAATACTCAATCCCCAATCCTCAGTCCTCAATCCTCAATCCTCAATCTTCAATCCTCTATACTCAATCCTCAATCCTCAATCCACATTCTTCAATCTACAACACCCAATCCTCAATCCTCAATCCTCAATTCTCAATCCTCAATCCTCAGTCCTCAGTCCTCAAACCTCAATCCTCAACCCCCAGCCGCCATTCTCAATCCTCAATCCTCAATTCTCAGTCCTCAATCCTCAATCCTCAATCCTCAGACCTCAAGCATCAAAACTCAACTCTCAGTCCTCGTCCTCAATCCACAACCCTCAATCCTCGATCCTCAATCTTCAATCATCAATATTCAATCCTCAATCCTCAATCCTCAATCCTCAATACTCAATCCTCAATCCTCAATCCTCAATCCTCAATACTCAACCATCAATCCTCAATTCTCAATACGCAAAAGAATATCCTGAATTCTCAGGATTCAATACTCAAACCTCAACACTCAGCCCTCAATCCTCAATCCTCAATCCTCAATCCTCAATCTTCAATCCTCAATACTCAATCTTCAATCCTCCATCCTAAATCCTCAATCCTCAATCCTCAATCCTCAATCGTCTTGCTTCAATCCACAATACCCAATCCTCGGTCTTCAATCTTCAATCCTCATTCCTCAATTCTCAATCCTGAATCCTCAGTCCTCAGACCTCAAACCTCAATCCCCAATCCACAGCCCTCACCCTCATTCCTGATTCCTCAATCGTCAATCCTCAATCCTCAATCCTCAAACCTAAATACTCAACGTTCAATCCTCAATACCCAATCCTCAGTCTTCAATCCTCAATCCTCGATCCTCAATCCTCAATCTTCAATCCTCAATCCTCAGTCCTCAAACCTCAATTCTGAATCCTCAATCCTGAACCCTCAATCTTCAGACCTCAGACCTGAACAATCAGATGTCAATCCTCAATCCTCAATAGAACATCATCAATCCACAGCTTTGAATTCTCAATACTTAATCTGCAATCCTCAAATTTCTGTCCACAAATGTCAATTCTCGTCACTCAAACCTCAACACTCAGTCCCCAATCCTCAATCTCCAATCCTCAATCCTCAATCCTCAATTCTCAATCCTCAATCTTCAATCCTCAATACTCAATCCTCAATCCTCAATCCCCGATCCTGAATCCTCAATCCTCAATCCTCAATTTTCAATCTTCAATCCTCAGTCCTCAGTCCTCAAACCTCAATCCTCAACCCTCAGCCCTCATCCTCAAACCTCAATCCTCATTCCTCAATCCTCAATCTTCAGTCCTCAATACTCAACTATCAGTCCTCAATTCTCAATACTCAATCCCCAATCCTCAGTCCTCAATCCTCAATCCTCAATCTTCAATCCTCTATACTCAATCCTCAATCCTCAATCCACATTCTTCAATCTACAACACCCAATCCTCAATCCTCAATCCTCAATTCTCAATCCTCAATCCTCAGTCCTCAGTCCTCAAACCTCAATCCTCAACCCCCAGCTGCCATTCTCAATCCTCAATCCTCAATTCTCAGTCCTCAGCCCTCAAACCTCAATCCTCAATCCTCAGACCTCATCCTCAATCCTCAATTATCAATCCTCAGTCCTCAATCTTCAATCCTCAATACTCAATCTTCAATCCTCAATCCTCAGTCCTCAAACTTCAATTCTGAATCCTCAATACTCAATGTTCAATCCTCAATCCTCCGTCCTCAATACTCAACTATCAGTCCTCAATTCTCAATACTCAATCCTCAATCCTCAATCTTCAATCCTCAATACTCAATCTTCAATCCTCAATCCTCAATCCTCAATCCTCAATGCTCAATCCTCAATCGTCAAACCACAACCCTCAATCTTCAATCTTCAATACTCAATCTGCAATCCTCAATCCTCAATCCTCAATCCTCAATCCTCATTCTTCAATCCTCAATACCCAATCCTCAATCTTCAATCCTCAATCCACAATCCTCAACTCTCAATCCTCATTCTTCAATCCTCAACACCCAATCCTCAATCTCCAATCCTCAATCCTCAACCCTCAGACCTCAATCCTCAATCTTCAATCCTCAATACTCAACCTTCAATCCTCAATCCTCGATCCTCTATCCTCAATCCTCATTCTTCAATCCTCAACACCCAATCCTCAATCTTCAATCCTCAATCCTCAATCCTCAATTCTCAGTCCTCATTCCTCAATCCTCAATCCTCAGACCTCAAGCATCAAAACTCAACTCTCAGTCCTCGTCCTCAATCCACAACCCTCAATCCTCGATCCTCAATCTTCAATCATCAATATTCAATCTTCAATCCTCAATCCTCAATCCTCAATACTCAATCCTCAATCCTCAATACTCAATCCTCAATACTCAACCATCAATCCTCAATTCTCAATACTCAATAGAATATCCTGAATTCTCAGGATTCAATACTCAAACCTCAACACTCAGCCCTCAATCCTCAATCCTCAATCCTCAATCCTCAATCTTCAATCCTCAATACTCAATCTTCAATCCTCCATCTAAATCCTCAATCCTCAATCCTCAATCCTCAATGGTCTTGCTTCAATCCTCAATACCCAATCCTCGGTCTTCAATCTTCAATCCTCATTCCTCAATTCTCAATCCTCAATCCTCAGTCATCAGACATCAAACCTCAATCCCCAATCCGCAGCCCTCATCCTCATTCCTCATTCCTCAATCGTCAATCCTCAATCCTCAATCCTCAAACCTAAATCCTCAACGTTCAATCCTCAATACCCAATCCTCAGTCTTCAATCCTCAATCCTCGATCCTCAATCCTCAATCTTCAATCCTCAATCCTCAGTCCTCAAACCTCAGTTCTGAATCCTCAATCCTGAACCCTCAATCTTCAGACCTCAGACCTGAACAATCAGATGTCAATCCTCAATCCTCAATAGAACATCATCAATTCACAGCTTTCAATTCTCAATACTCAGTCTGCAATCCTCAAATTTCTGTCCACAAATGTCAATTCTCGTCACTCAAACCTCAACACTCAGTCCCCAATCCTCAATCTTCAATCCTCAATCCTCAATCCTCAATTCTCAATCCTCAATCTTCAATCCTCAATACTCAATCCTCAATCCTCACTCCTAAATCCTGAATCCTCAATCCTCAATCCTCAATTTTCAATCCTCAATCCTCAGTCCTCAGTCCTCAAACCTCAATCCTCAACCCTCAGACCTCAATCCTTAATCTTCAATCCTCAATACTCAATCTTCAATCCTCAATCCTCGATCCTCAATCCTCAATCTTCAATCCTCAATCCTCAATCCTCAGTCCTCAAACCTCAATTCTGAATCCTCAATCCTGAACCCTCAATCTTCAGACCTCAGAACTGAACAATCAGATGTCAATCCTCAATCCTCAATAGAACATCATCAATTCACAGCTTTCAATTCTCAATACTCAATCTGCAATCCTCAAATTTCTGTCCACAAATGTCAATTCTCGTCACTCAAACCTCAACACTCAGTCCCCAATCCTCAATCTTCAATCCTCAATCCTCAATCCTCAGTTCTCAATCCTCAATCTTCAATCCTCAATGCTCAATCCTCAATCCTCAATCCTCAATCCTGAATCCTCAATCCTCAATCCTCAATTTTCAATCTTCAATCCTCAGTCCTCAGTCCTCAAACCTCAATCCTCAACCCTCAGCCCTCATCCTCAAACCTCAATCCTCAATCCTCAATCCTCAATACCCAATCCTCAATCTTCAATCCTCAATCCACAATCCTCAACTCTCAATCCTCATTCTTCAATCCTCAACACCCAATCCTCAATCTTCAATCCTCAATCCTCAACCCTCAGACCTCAATCCTCAATCTTCAATCCTCAATACTCAATCTTCAATCCTCAATTCTCGATCCTCAATCCTCAATCCTCATTCTTCAATCCTCAACACCCAATCCTCAATCTTCAATCCTCAATCCTCAATCCTCAATTCTCAGTCCTCAATCCTCAACCCTCAATCCTCAGACCTCAAGCATCAAAACTCAACTCTCAGTCCTCGTCCTCAATCCACAACCCTCAATCCTCGATCCTCAATCTTCAATCATCAATATTCAATCTTCAATCCTCAATCCTCAGTCCTCAATACTCAATCCTCAATCCTCAATCCTCAATCCTCAATACTCAACCATCAATCCTCAATTCTCAATACTCAATAGAATATCCTGAATTCTCAGGATTCAATACTCAAACCTCGACACTCAGCACTCAATCCTCAATCCTCAATCCTCAATCCTCAATCTTCAATCCTCAATACTCAATCTTCAATCCTCCATCCTAAATCCTCAATCCTCAATCCTCAATCCTCAATCGTCTTGCTTCAATCCTCAATACCCAATCCTCGGTCTTCAATCTTCAATCCTCATTCCTCAATTCTCAATCCTCAATCCTCAGTCCTCAGACCTCAAACCTCAATCCCCAATCCACAGCCCTCACCCTCATTCCTCATTCCTCAATCGTCAATCCTCGATCCTCAATCCTCAAACCTAAATCCTCAACGTTCAATCCTCAATACCCAATCCTCAGTCTTCAATCCTCAATCCTCGATCCTCAATCCTCAATCTTCAATCCTCAATCCTCAGTCCTCAAACCTCAATTCTGAATCCTCAATCCTGAACCCTCAATCTTCAGACCTCAGACCTGAACAATCAGATGTCAATCCTCAATCCTCAATAGAACATCATCAATTCACAGCTTTCAATTCTCAATACTCAATCTGCAATCCTCAAATTTCTGTCCACAAATGTCAATTCTCGTCACTCAAACCTCAACACTCAGTCCCCAATCCTCAATCTTCAATCCTCAATCCTCAATCCTCAATTCTCAATCCTCAATCTTCAATCCTCAATACTCAATCCTCAATCCTCAATCCTCAATCCTGAATCCTCAATCCTCAATCCTCAATTTTCAATCTTCAATCCTCAGTCCTCAGTCCTCAAACCTCAACCCTCAACCCTCAGCCCTCATCCTCAAACCTCAATCCTCAATCCTCATGCGTCAATCCTCAATCCCCAATCCTCAACCGTCAGTCCTCGTCCTCAAACCTCAACCCTCAATCCTCAATCCTCAATACCCAATCCTCAATCTTCAATCCTCAATCCTCAATCCTCAATCCTCAATCCTCAATCATCAATTCTCAATCATCAATCCTCAAACTTCAATACTCAATCCTCAACCCACAATCCTCTATCCTCAATACTCAGCCATCAATCCTCAATTCTCAATACTCTATAGAATATCCTGAATTCTCAGGATTCTATACTCAAACTTCAATCCTCAACCCTCTGCCCTCATTCTCAATCCTCAATCCTCAATACTCAATCTTCAATCCTCAATCCTCAATCCCCAATCCTCAATCCTCAATCCTCAATCCTCAATCCTCAATCGTCAATCTTCAATCCTCAATACTCAATCTTCAATCCTCAATCCTCAATCCTCAATCCTCAATCCTCAATCCTCATTCTTCAATCCTCAATACCCAATCCTCAAACATCAATCCTCAACCGTCAGCCCTCGTCCTCAACCCTCAACCCTCAATCCTCAGTCCTCAAACCTCAATCCTGAATCCTCAATCCTGAATCCTCAATCTTCAGCCCTGAGTCCTCAACAATCAGTTGTCAATCCTCAATCCTCGATAGAATATTCTCAATTCACAGTTTTCAATACTCAATACTCAATCTGCAATCTTCAGATCTCTATCCGCAAACATCAATCCTCATCACTCAACCATCAATACTCAGTCCCTAATCCTCATTCCTCAATCCTCAATCCTGAATCCTCAATCCTCAAACCTCAATCTTAATCTTCAATCATCAATACACAATCTTCAATCCTCAATCCTCAGTCCTCAAACCTCAATTCTGAATCCTCAATACTCAATCTTCAATCCTCAATCTTCAGTCCTCAATACTCAACTATCAGTCCTCAATTCTCAATACTCAATCCTCTGTCCTCAATCTTCAATCCTCAATACTCAATCTTCAATCCACAATCCTCAATCCTCAATCCTCAATGCTCAATCCTCAATCCTCAATCCTCAACACTCAATATTCAATCCACAATACTCAATCTGCAATCCTCAATCCTCAATCCTCAATCCTCAATACTCATTCTTCAATCCTCAATACCCAATGCTCAATCTTCAATCCTCAATCCTCAATCCTCAATCCTCAATCCTCATTCTTCAATCCTCAACACCCAATCCTCAATCTTCAACCCTCAATCCTCAATCCTCAGACCTCAATCCTCAATCTTCAATCCTCAATACTCAATCTTCAATCCTCAATCCTCAATCCTCAATCCTCAATGCTCATTCTTCAATCCTCAACACCCAATCCTCAAACTTCAATCCTCAATCCTCAGTCCTCAACCCTCAATCCTCAATCTTCAATCCTCTATACTCAATCCTCAATCCTCAATCCACATTCTTCAATCCTCAACACCCAATCCTCAATCCTCAATCCTCAATTCTCAATCCTCAATCCTCAGTCCTCAGTCCTCAAACCTCAATCCTCAACCCCCAGCCCCCATTCTCAATCCTCAATCCTCAATTCTCAGTCCTCAGCCCTCAAACCTCAATCCTCAATCCTCAGACCTCATCCTCAATCCTCAATTATCAATCCTCAATCCTCAATCTTCAATCCTCAATACTCAATCTTCAATCCTCAATCCTCAGTCCTCAGACTTCAATTCTGAATCCTCAATACTCAATCTTCAATCCTCAATCCTCTGTCCTCAATACTCAACTATCAGTCCTCAATTCTCAATACTCAATCCTCAATCCTCAATCTTCAATCCTCAATCCTCAATCTTCAATCATCAATACTCAATCTTCAATCCTCAATCCTCAGTCCTCAAACTTCAATTCTGAATCCTCAATACTCAATCTTCAATCCTCAATCCTCTGTCCTCAATACTCAACCTTCAATCCTCAATCCTCGATCCTCAATCCTCAATCCTCATTCTTCAATCCTCAACACCCAATCCTCAATCTTCAATCCTCAATCCTCAATCCTCAATTCTCAGTCCTCAATCCTCAATCCTCAATCCTCAGACCTCAAGCATCAAAACTCAACTCTCAGTCCTCGTCCTCAATCCACAACCCTCAATCCTCGATCCTCAATCTTCAATCATCAATATTCAATCTTCAATCCTCAATCCTCAATCCTCAATACTCAATCCTCAATCCTCAATCCTCAATCCTCAATACTCAACCATCAATCCTCAATTCTCAATACGCAAAAGAATATCCTGAATTCTCAGGATTCAATACTCAAACCTCAACACTCAGCCCTCAATCCTCAATCCTCAATCCTCAATCCTCAATCTTCAATCCTCAATACTCAATCTTCAATCCTCCATCCTAAATCCTCAATCCTCAATCCTCAATCCTCAATCGTCTTGCTTCAATCCACAATACCCAATCCTCGGTCTTCAACCTTCAATCCTCATTCCTCAATTCTCAATCCTGAATCCTCAGTCCTCAGACCTCAAACCTCAATCCCCAATCCACAGCCCTCACCCTCATTCCTGATTCCTCAATCGTCAATCCTCAATCCTCAATCCTCAAACCTAAATACTCAACGTTCAATCCTCAATACCCAATCCTCAGTCTTCAATCCTCAATCCTCGATCCTCAATCCTCAATCTTCAATCCTCAATCCTCAGTCCTCAAACCTCAATTCTGAATCCTCAATCCTGAACCCTCAATCTTCAGACCTCAGACCTGAACAATCAGATGTCAATCCTCAATCCTCAATAGAACATCATCAATCCACAGCTTTGAATTCTCAATACTCAATCTGCAATCCTCAAATTTCTGTCCACAAATGTCAATTCTCGTCACTCAAACCTCAACACTCAGTCCCCAATCCTCAATCTTCAATCCTCAATCCTCAATCCTCAATTCTCAATCCTCAATCTTCAATCCTCAATACTCAATCCTCAATCCTCAATCCCCGATCCTGAATCCTCAATCCTCAATCCTCAATTTTCAATCTTCAATCCTCAGTCCTCAGTCCTCAAACCTCAATCCTCAACCCTCAGCCCTCATCCTCAAACCTCAATCCTCAATCCTCAATCCTCAATCTTCAGTCCTCAATACTCAACTATCAGTCCTCAATTCTCAATACTCAATCCTCTGTCCTCAATCTTCAATACTCAATACTCAATCTTCAATCCACAATCCTCAATCCTCAATCCTCAATGCTCAATCCTCAATCTTCAATCCTCAATACTCAATCTTCAATCCTCAATCCTCAATCCTCAATCCTCAATGCTCATTCTTCAATCCTCAACACCCAATCCTCAAACTTCAATCCTCAATCCTCAGTCCTCAACACTCAATCCTCAATCTTCAATCCTCTATACTCAATCCTCAATCCTCAATCCACATTCTTCAATCCTCAACACCCAATCCTCAATCCTCAATCCTCAATTCTCAATCCTCAATCCTCAGTCCTCAGTCCTCAAACCTCAATCCTCAACCCCCAGCCCCCATTCTCAATCCTCAATCCTCAATTCTCAGTCCTCAGCCCTCAAACCTCAATCCTCAATCCTCAGACCTCATCCTCAATCCTCAATTATCAATCCTCAATTGTCAATCTTCAATCCTCAATACTCAATCCCCAATCCTCAATCCTCAGTCCTCAGACTTCAATTCTGAATCCTCAATACTCAATCTTCAATCCTCAATCCTCTGTCCTGAATACTCAACTATCAGTCCTCAATTCTCAATACTCAATCCTCAATCCTCAATCTTCAATCCTCAATCCTCAATCTTCAATCCTCAATACTCAATCTTCAATGCTCAATCCGCAGTCCTCAAACTTCAATCCTGAATCCTCAATACTCAATCTTCAATCCTCAATCCTCTGTCCTCAATACTCAACCTTCAATACTCAATCCTCGATCCTCAATCCTCAATCCTCATTCTTCAATCCTCAACACCCAATCCTCAATCTTCAACCCTCAACCCTCAGCCCTCATCCTCAAAACTCAATCCTCAATCCTCAATCCTCAATCTTCAATCCTCAATACTCAATCTTCAATCCTCAATCCTCAGTCCTCAATCTTCAATCCTCAATGCTCAATCCTCAATCCTCAATCCTCAGTCCTCAATCCTCAATCCTCAATCCTCACACATCAATCCTCAACCGTCAGTCCTCGTCCTCAAACCTCAACCCTCAATCCTTAACCCTCATTCTTCAATCATCGATACTCAATCTTCAATCCTCAATCCTCAATCCTCAATCCTCAATCCTCAATCCTCAATAATCAACGCACAACCCTCAACCATCAATCCTCAATACTCAACCATCAATCCTCAATTCTCAAAACTCAAAAGAATATCCTGAATTCTCATGGTTCAATACTCAAGCCACAATATTCAATAATCAAATCTCAATCCTCAAACATCAATTCTCAACACGCAATCCTCAACACTCAGTCCTCTCTCTTCAATCCTCCATCCTCAATCCTCAATCCTCATGCGTCAATCCTCAATCCCCAATCCTCAACCGTCAGTCCTCGTCCTCAAACCTCAACCCTCAATACTCAATCCTCAATACCCAATCCTCAATCTTCAATCCTCAATCCTCAATCCTCAATCCTCAATCCTCAATCCTCAATCCTCAATGCTCATTCTTCAATCCTCATCACCCAATCCTCAAACTTCAATCCTCAATCCTCAGTCCTCAACCCTCAATCCTCAATCTTCAATCCTCTATACTCAATCCTCAATCCTCAATCCACATTCTTCAATCCTCAACACCCAATCCTCAATCCTCAATCCTCAATTCTCAATCCTCAATCCTCAGTCCTCAGTCCTCAAACCTCAATCCTCAACCCCCAGCCCCCATTCTCAATCCTCAATCCTCAATTCTCAGTCCTCAGCCCTCAAACCTCAATCCTCAATCCTCAGACCTCATCCTCAATCCTCAATTATCAATCCTCAATCCTCAATCTTCAATCCTCAATACTCAATCTTCAAT
Organism: Calliopsis andreniformis; assembly: GCF_051401765.1. Lineage (NCBI taxonomy): Eukaryota > Metazoa > Arthropoda > Insecta > Hymenoptera > Andrenidae > Calliopsis > Calliopsis andreniformis. The sequence continues at coordinate 2,197,960 of NW_027480491.1, read as the reverse complement.
CCTCAATCCTCAGTCCTCAGACTTCAATTCCGAATCCTCAATACTCAATCTTCAATCCTCAATCCTCTGTCCTGAATACTCAACTATCAGTCCTCAATTCTCAATACTCAATCCTCAATCCTCAATCTTCAATCCTCAATCCTCAATCTTCAATCCTCAATACTCAATCTTCAATGCTCAATCCGCAGTCCTCAAACTTCAATCCTGAATCCTCAATACTCAATCTTCAATCCTCAATCCTCTGTCCTCAATACTCAACCTTCAATACTCAATCCTCGATCCTCAATCCTCAATCCTCATTCTTCAATCCTCAACACCCAATCCTCAATCTTCAATCCTCAATCATCAACCCTCAATTCTCAGTCCTCAATCCTCAATCCTCAATCCTCAGACCTCAAGCATCAAAACTCAACTCTCAGTCCTCGTCCTCAATCCACAAACCTCAATCCTCGATCCTCAATCTTCAATCATCAATATTCAATCTTCAATCCTCAATCCTCAATTCTCAATACTCAAACCTCAACACTCAGCCCTCAATCCTCAATCCTCAATCCTCAATCCTCAATCTTCAATCCTCAATACTCAATCTTCTATCCTCCATCCTAAATCCTCAATCCTCAATCCTCAATCCTCAATCGTCTTGCTTCAATCCTCAATACCCAATCCTCGGTCTTCAATCTTCAATCCTCATTCCTCAATTCTCAATCCTCAATCCTCAGTCCTCAGACCTCAAACCTCAATCCCCAATCCACAGCCCTCACCCTCATTCCTCATTCCTCAATCGTCAATCCTCAATCCTCAATCCTCAAACCTAAATCCTCAACGTTCAATCCTCAATACCCAATCCTCAGTCTTCAATCCTCAATCCTCGATCCTCAATCCTCAATCTTCAATCCTCAATCCTCAGTCCTCAAACCTCAATTCTGAATCCCCAATCCTGAACCCTCAATCTTCAGACCTCAGACCTGAACAATCAGATGTCAATCCTCAATCCTCAATAGAACATCATCAATTCACAGCTTTGAATTCTCAATACTCAATCTGCAATCCTCAAATTTCTGTCCACAAATATCAATTCTCGTCACTCAAACCTCAACACTCAGTCCCCAATCCTCAATCTTCAATCCTCAATCCTCAATCCTCAATTCTCAACCCTCAATCTTCAATCCTCAATACTCAATCCTCAATCCTCAATCCTCAATCCTGAATCCTCAATCCTCAATCCTCAAACATCAATCCTCAACCGTCAGTCCTCGTCCTCAAACCTCAACCCTCAATCCTCAATACTCATTCTTCAATCATCAATACTCAATCTTCAATCCTCAATCCTCAATCCTCAATCCTCAATCCTCAATCCTCAATATTCAACGCACAATCCTCAACCATCAATCCTCAATACTCAACCATCAATCCTCAATTCTCAATACTCAAAAGAATATCCTGAATTCTCATGGTTCAATACTCAATCCACAATATTCAATAATCAAATCTCAATCCTCAAACATCAATTCGCAACACGCAATCCTCAACACTCAGTCCTCTCTCTTCAATCCTCCGTCCTCAATCCTCAATCCTCATGCGTCAATCCTCAATCCCCAATCCTCAACCGTCAGTCCTCGTCCTCAAACCTCAAGCCTCAATCCTCAATCCTCAATACCCAATCCTCAATCTTCAATCCTCAATCCTCAATCCTCAATCCTCAATCCTCAATCATCAATTCTCAATCATCAATCCTCAAACTTCAGTACTCAATCCTCAACCCACAATCCTCTATCCTCAATACTCAGCCATCAATCCTCAATTCTCAATACTCTATAGAATATCCTGAATTCTCAGGATTCTATACTCAAACTTCAATCCTCAACCCTCTGCCCTCATTCTCAATCCTCAATCCTCAATACTCAATCTTCAATCCTCAATCCTCAATCCCCAATCCTCAATCCTCAATCCTCAATCCTCAATCCTCAATCGTCAATCTTCAATCCTCAATACTCAATCTTCAATCCTCAATCCTCAATCCTCAATCCTCAATCCTCAATCCTCATTCTTCAATCCTCAATACCCAATCCTCAAACATCAATCCTCAACCGTCAGCCCTCGTCCTCAACCCTCAACCCTCAATCCTCAATCCTCCCACCTTCAACCATCAATACTCAATCTTCAATCCTCAACCCTCAATCCTCAGTCCTCAAACCTCAATCCTGAATCCTCAATCCTGAATCCTCAATCTTCAGCCCTGAGTCCTCAACAATCAGTTGTCAATCCTCAATCCTCGATAGAATATTCTCAATTCACAGTTTTCAATACTCAATACTCAATCTGCAATCTTCAGATCTCTATCCGCAAACATCAATCCTCATCACTCAACCATCAATACTCAGTCCCTAATCCTCATTCCTCAATCCTCAATCCTGAATCCTCAATCCTCAAACCTCAATCTTAATCTTCAATCATCAATACACAATCTTCAATCCTCAATCCTCAGTCCTCAAACCTCAATTCTGAATCCTCAATACTCAATCTTCAATCCTCAATCTTCAGTCCTCAATACTCAACTATCAGTCCTCAATTCTCAATACTCAATCCTCTGTCCTCAATCTTCAATCCTCAATACTCAATCTTCAATCCACAATCCTCAATCCTCAATCCTCAATGCTCAATCCTCAATCCTCAATCCTCAACACTCAATATTCAATCCACAATACTCAATCTGCAATCCTCAATCCTCAATCCTCAATCCTCAATACTCATTCTTCAATCCTCAATACCCAATGCTCAATCTTCAATCCTCAATCCTCAATCCTCAATCCTCAATCCTCATTCTTCAATCCTCAACACCCAATCCTCAATCTTCAACCCTCAATCCTCAATCCTCAGACCTCAATCCTCAATCTTCAATCCTCAATACTCAATCTTCAATCCTCAATCCTCAATCCTCAATCCTCAATGCTCATTCTTCAATCCTCAACACCCAATCCTCAAACTTCAATCCTCAATCCTCAGTCCTCCACCCTCAATCCTCAATCTTCAATCCTCTATACTCAATCCTCAATCCTCAATCCACATTCTTCAATCCTCAACACCCAATCCTCAATACTCAATCCTCAATTCTCAATCCTCAATCCTCAGTCCTCAGTCCTCAAACCTCAATCCTCAACCCCCAGCCCCCATTCTCAATCCTCAATCCTCAATTCTCAGTCCTCAGCCCTCAAACCTCAATCCTCAATCCTCAGACCTCATCCTCAATCCTCAATTATCAATCCTCAATCCTCAATCTTCAATCCTCAATACTCAATCTTCAATCCTCAATCCTCAGTCCTCAGACTTCAATTCTGAATCCTCAATACTCAATCTTCAATCCTCAATCCTCTGTCCTCAATACTCAACTATCAGTCCTCAATTCTCAATACTCAATCCTCAATCCTCAATCTTCAATCCTCAATCCTCAATCTTCAATCCTCAATACTCAATCTTCAATCCTCAATCCTCAGTCCTCAAACTTCAATTCTGAATCCTCAATACTCAATCTTCAATCCTCAATCCTCTGTCCTCAATACTCAACCTTCAATCCTCAATCCTCGATCCTCAATCCTCAATCCTCATTCTTCAATCCTCAACACCCAATCCTCAATCTTCAATCCTCAATCCTCAATCCTCAATTCTCAGTCCTCAATCCTCAATCCTCAATCCTCAGACCTCAAGCATCAAAACTCAACTCTCAGTCCTCGTCCTCAATCCACAACCCTCAATCCTCGATCCTCAATCTTCAATCATCAATATTCAATCTTCAATCCTCAATCCTCAATCCTCAATACTCAATCCTCAATCCTCAATCCTCAATCCTCAATACTCAACCATCAATCCTCAATTCTCAATACGCAAAAGAATATCCTGAATTCTCAGGATTCAATACTCAATCCTCAACACTCAGCCCTCAATCCTCAATCCTCAATCCTCAATCCTCAATCTTCAATCCTCAATACTCAATCTTCAATCCTCCATCCTAAATCCTCAATCCTCAATCCTCAATCCTCAATCGTCTTGCTTCAATCCACAATACCCAATCCTCGGTCTTCAACCTTCAATCCTCATTCCTCAATTCTCAATCCTGAATCCTCAGTCCTCAGACCTCAAACCTCAATCCCCAATCCACAGCCCTCACCCTCATTCCTGATTCCTCAATCGTCAATCCTCAATCCTCAATCCTCAAACCTAAATACTCAACGTTCAATCCTCAATACCCAATCCTCAGTCTTCAATCCTCAATCCTCGATCCTCAATCCTCAATCTTCAATCCTCAATCCTCAGTCCTCAAACCTCAATTCTGAATCCTCAATCCTGAACCCTCAATCTTCAGACCTCAGACCTGAACAATCAGATGTCAATCCTCAATCCTCAATAGAACATCATCAATCCACAGCTTTGAATTCTCAATACTCAATCTGCAATCCTCAAATTTCTGTCCACAAATGTCAATTCTCGTCACTCAAACCTCAACACTCAGTCCCCAATCCTCAATCTTCAATCCTCAATCCTCAATCCTCAATTCTCAATCCTCAATCTTCAATCCTCAATACTCAATCCTCAATCCTCAATCCCCGATCCTGAATCCTCAATCCTCAATCCTCAATTTTCAATCTTCAATCCTCAGTCCTCAGTCCTCAAACCTCAATCCTCAACCCTCAGCCCTCATCCTCAAACCTCAATCCTCAATCCTCAATCCTCAATCTTCAGTCCTCAATACTCAACTATCAGTCCTCAATTCTCAATACTCAATCCTCTGTCCTCAATCTTCAATACTCAATACTCAATCTTCAATCCACAATCCTCAATCCTCAATCCTCAATGCTCAATCCTCAATCTTCAATCCTCAATACTCAATCTTCAATCCTCAATCCTCAATCCTCAATCCTCAATGCTCATTCTTCAATCCTCAACACCCAATCCTCAAACTTCAATCCTCAATCCTCAGTCCTCAACACTCAATCCTCAATCTTCAATCCTCTATACTCAATCCTCAATCCTCAATCCACATTCTTCAATCCTCAACACCCAATCCTCAATCCTCAATCCTCAATTCTCAATCCTCAATCCTCAGTCCTCAGTCCTCAAACCTCAATCCTCAACCCCCAGCCCCCATTCTCAATCCTCAATCCTCAATTCTCAGTCCTCAGCCCTCAAACCTCAATCCTCAATCCTCAGACCTCATCCTCAATCCTCAATTATCAATCCTCAATCCTCAATCTTCAATCCTCAATACTCAATCCCCAATCCTCAATCCTCAGTCCTCAGACTTCAATTCTGAATCCTCAATACTCAATCTTCAATCCTCAATCCTCTGTCCTGAATACTCAACTATCAGTCCTCAATTCTCAATACTCAATCCTCAATCCTCAATCTTCAATCCTCAATCCTCAATCTTCAATCCTCAATACTCAATCTTCAATGCTCAATCCGCAGTCCTCAAACTTCAATCCTGAATACTCAATACTCAATCTTCAATCCTCAATCCTCTGTCCTCAATACTCAACCTTCAATACTCAATCCTCGATCCTCAATCCTCAATCCTCATTCTTCAATCCTCAACACCCAATCCTCAATCTTCAACCCTCAACCCTCAGCCCTCATCCTCAAAACTCAATCCTCAATCCTCAATCCTCAATCTTCAATCCTCAATACTCAATCTTCAATCCTCAATCCTCAGTCCTCAATCTTCAATCCTCAATGCTCAATCCTCAATCCTCAATCCTCAGTCCTCAATCCTCAATCCTCAATCCTCAACCATCAATCCTCAACCGTCAGTCCTCGTCCTCAAACCTCAACCCTCAATCCTTAACCCTCATTCTTCAATCATCGATACTCAATCTTCAATCCTCAATCCTCAATCCTCAATCCTCAATCCTCAATCCTCAATAATCAACGCACAACCCTCAACCATCAATCCTCAATACTCAACCATCAATCCTCAATTCTCAAAACTCAAAAGAATATCCTGAATTCTCATGGTTCAATACTCAAGCCACAATATTCAATAATCAAATCTCAATCCTCAAACATCAATTCTCAACACGCAATCCTCAACACTCAGTCCTCTCTCTTCAATCCTCCATCCTCAATCCTCAATCCTCATGCGTCAATCCTCAATCCCCAATCCTCAACCGTCAGTCCTCGTCCTCAAACCTCAACCCTCAATACTCAATCCTCAATACCCAATCCTCAATCTTCAATCCTCAATCCTCAATCCTCAATCCTCAATCCTCAATCCTCAATCCTCAATGCTCATTCTTCAATCCTCAACACCCAATCCTCAAACTTCAATCCTCAATCCTCAGTCCTCAACCCTCAATCCTCAATCTTCAATCCTCTATACTCAATCCTCAATCCTCAATCCACATTCTTCAATCCTCAACACCCAATCCTCAAACCTCAATCCTCAATTCTCAATCCTCAATCCTCAGTCCTCAGTCCTCAAACCTCAATCCTCAACCCCCAGCCCCCATTCTCAATCCTCAATCCTCAATTCTCAGTCCTCAGCCCTCAAACCTCAATCCTCAATCCTCAGACCTCATCCTCAATCCTCAATTATCAATCCTCAATCCTCAATCTTCAATCCTCAATACTCAATCTTCAATCCTCAATCCTCAGTCCTCAGACTTCAATTCTGAATCCTCAATACTCAATCTTCAATCCTCAATCCTCTGTCCTGAATACTCAACTATCAGTCCTCAATTCTCAATACTCAATCCTCAATCCTCAATCTTCAATCCTCAATCCTCAATCTTCAATCCTCAATACTCAATCTTCAATGCTCAATCCGCAGTCCTCAAACTTCAATCCTGAATCCTCAATACTCAATCTTCAATCCTCAATCCTCAATCCTCAGTCCTCAATCTTCAATCCTCAATGCTCAATCCTCAATCCTCAATCCTCAGTCCTCAATCCTCAATCCTCAATCCTCAACCATCAATCCTCAACCGTCAGTCCTCGTCCTCAAACCTCAACCCTCAATCCTTAACCCTCATTCTTCAATCATCGATACTCAATCTTCAATCCTCAATCCTCAATCCTCAATCCTCAATCCTCAATCCTCAATAATCAACGCACAACCCTCAACCATCAATCCTCAATACTCAACCATCAATCCTCAATTCTCAAAACTCAAAAGAATATCCTGAATTCTCATGGTTCAATACTCAAGCCACAATATTCAATAATCAAATCTCAATCCTCAAACATCAATTCTCAACACGCAATCCTCAACACTCAGTCCTCTCTCTTCAATCCTCCATCCTCAATCCTCAATCCTCATGCGTCAATCCTCAATCCCCAATCCTCAACCGTCAGTCCTCGTCCTCAAACCTCAACCCTCAATACTCAATCCTCAATACCCAATCCTCAATCTTCAATCCTCAATCCTCAATCCTCAATCCTCAATCCACAATCCTCAATCCTCAATGCTCATTCTTCAATCCTCAACACCCAATCCTCAAACTTCAATCCTCAATCCTCAGTCCTCAACCCTCAATCCTCAATCTTCAATCCTCTATACTCAATCCTCAATCCTCAATCCACATTCTTCAATCCTCAACACCCAATCCTCAAACCTCAATCCTCAATTCTCAATCCTCAATCCTCAGTCCTCAGTCCTCAAACCTCAATCCTCAACCCCCAGCCCCCATTCTCAATCCTCAATCCTCAATTCTCAGTCCTCAGCCCTCAAACCTCAATCCTCAATCCTCAGACCTCATCCTCAATCCTCAATTATCAATCCTCAATCCTCAATCTTCAATCCTCAATACTCAATCTTCAATCCTCAATCCTCAGTCCTCAGACTTCAATTCTGAATCCTCAATACTCAATCTTCAATCCTCAATCCTCTGTCCTGAATACTCAACTATCAGTCCTCAATTCTCAATACTCAATCCTCAATCCTCAATCTTCAATCCTCAATCCTCAATCTTCAATCCTCAATACTCAATCTTCAATGCTCAATCCGCAGTCCTCAAACTTCAATCCTGAATCCTCAATACTCAATCTTCAATCCTCAATCCTCTGTCCTCAATACTCAACCTTCAATACTCAATCCTCGATCCTCAATCCTCAATCCTCATTCTTCAATCCTCAACACCCAATCCTCAATCTTCAATCCTCAATCATCAACCCTCAATTCTCAGTCCTCAATCCTCAATCCTCAATCCTCAGACCTCAAGCATCAAAACTCAACTCTCAGTCCTCGTCCTCAATCCACAAACCTCAATCCTCGATCCTCAATCTTCAATCATCAATATTCAATCTTCAATCCTCAATCCTCAATTCTCAATACTCAAACCTCAACACTCAGCCCTCAATCCTCAATCCTCAATCCTCAATCCTCAATCTTCAATCCTCAATACTCAATCTTCTATCCTCCATCCTAAATCCTCAATCCTCAATCCTCAATCCTCAATCGTCTTGCTTCAATCCTCAATACCCAATCCTCGGTCTTCAATCTTCAATCCTCATTCCTCAATTCTCAATCCTCAATCCTCAGTCCTCAGACCTCAAACCTCAATCCCCAATCCACAGCCCTCACCCTCATTCCTCATTCCTCAATCGTCAATCCTCAATCCTCAATCCTCAAACCTAAATCCTCAACGTTCAATCCTCAATACCCAATCCTCAGTCTTCAATCCTCAATCCTCGATCCTCAATCCTCAATCTTCAATCCTCAATCCTCAGTCCTCAAACCTCAATTCTGAATCCCCAATCCTGAACCCTCAATCTTCAGACCTCAGACCTGAACAATCAGATGTCAATCCTCAATCCTCAATAGAACATCATCAATTCACAGCTTTGAATTCTCAATACTCAATCTGCAATCCTCAAATTTCTGTCCACAAATATCAATTCTCGTCACTCAAACCTCAACACTCAGTCCCCAATCCTCAATCTTCAATCCTCAATCCTCAATCCTCAATTCTCAACCCTCAATCTTCAATCCTCAATACTCAATCCTCAATCCTCAATCCTCAATCCTGAATCCTCAATCCTCAATCCTCAAACATCAATCCTCAACCGTCAGTCCTCGTCCTCAAACCTCAACCCTCAATCCTCAATACTCATTCTTCAATCATCAATACTCAATCTTCAATCCTCAATCCTCAATCCTCAATCCTCAATCCTCAATCCTCAATATTCAACGCACAATCCTCAACCATCAATCCTCAATACTCAACCATCAATCCTCAATTCTCAGTACTCAAAAGAATATCCTGAATTCTCATGGTTCAATACTCAATCCACAATATTCAATAATCAAATCTCAATCCTCAAACATCAATTCGCAACACGCAATCCTCAACACTCAGTCCTCTCTCTTCAATCCTCCATCCTCAATCCTCAATCCTCATGCGTCAATCCTCAATCCCCAATCCTCAACCGTCAGTCCTCGTCCTCAAACCTCAAGCCTCAATCCTCAATCCTCAATACCCAATCCTCAATCTTCAATCCTCAATCCTCAATCCTCAATCCTCAATCCTCAATCATCAATTCTCAATCATCAATCCTCAAACTTCAATACTCAATCCTCAACCCACAATCCTCTATCCTCAATACTCAGCCATCAATCCTCAATTCTCAATACTCTATAGAATATCCTGAATTCTCAGGATTCTATACTCAAACTTCAATCCTCAACCCTCTGCCCTCATTCTCAATCCTCAATCCTCAATACTCAATCTTCAATCCTCAATCCTCAATCCCCAATCCTCAATCCTCAATCCTCAATCCTCAATCCTCAATCGTCAATCTTCAATCCTCAATACTCAATCTTCAATCCTCAATCCTCAATCCTCAATCCTCAATCCTCAATCCTCATTCTTCAATCCTCAATACCCAATCCTCAAACATCAATCCTCAACCGTCAGCCCTCGTCCTCAACCCTCAACCCTCAATCCTCAATCCTCCCACCTTCAACCATCAATACTCAATCTTCAATCCTCAACCCTCAATCCTCAGTCCTCAAACCTCAATCCTGAATCCTCAATCCTGAATCCTCAATCTTCAGCCCTGAGTCCTCAACAATCAGTTGTCAATCCTCAATCCTCAATAGAATATCCTCAATTCACAGTTTTCAATACTCAATACTCAATCTGCAATCTTCAGATCTCTATCCGCAAACATCAATCCTCATCACTCAACCATCAATACTCAGTCCCTAATCCTCATTCCTCAATCCTCAATCCTGAATCCTCAATCCTCAAACCTCAATCTTAATCTTCAATCATCAATACTCAATCTTCAATCCTCAATCCTCAGTCCTCAAACCTCAATTCTGAATCCTCAACACTCAATCTTCAATCCTCAATCTTCAGTCCTCAATACTCAACTATCAGTCCTCAATTCTCAATACTCAATCCTCGGTCCTCAATCTTCAATCCTCAATACTCAATCTTCAATCCACAATCCTCAATCCTCAATCCTCAATGCTCAATCCTCAATCCTCAATCCTCAACACTCAATATTCAATCCACAATACTCAATCTGCAATCCTCAATCCTCAATCCTCAATCCTCAATACTCATTCTTCAATCCTCAATTCCCAATGCTCAATCTTCAATCCTCAATCCTCAATCCTCAATCCTCAATCCTCATTCTTCAATCCTCAACACCCAATCCTCAATCTTCAATCCTCAATCCTCAATCCTCAGACCTCAATCCTCAATCTTCAATCCTCAATACTCAATCTTCAATCCTCAATCCTCAATCCTCAATCCTCAATGCTCATTCTTCAATCCTCAACACTCAATCCTCAAACTTCAATCCTCAATCCTCAGTCCTCAATCCTCAATCCTCAACCCTCAATCTTCAATCCTCTATACTCAATCCTCAATCCTCAATCCACATTCTTCAATCCTCAACACCCAATCCTCAATCCTCAATCCTCAATTCTCAATCCTCAATCCTCAGTCCTCAGTCCTCAAACCTCAATCCTCAACCCCCAGCCCCCATTCTCAATCCTCAATCCTCAATTCTCAGTCCTCAGCCCTCAAACATCAATCCTCAATCCTCAGACCTCATCCTCAATCCTCAATTATCAATCCTCAATCCTCAATCTTCAATCCTCAATACTCAATCTTCAATCCTCAATCCTCAGTCCTCAAACTTCAATTCTGAATCCTCAATACTCAATCATCAATCCTCAATCCTCTGTCCTCAATACTCAACTATCAGTCCTCAATTCTCACTACTCAATCCTCAATCCTCAATCTTCAACCCTCAATACTCAATCTTCAATCCTCAATCCTCAATCCTCAATCCTCAATGCTCAATCCTCAATCCTCAAACCACAACCCTCAATCTTCAATCCTCAATACTCAATCTGCAATCCTCAATCCTCAATCCTCAATCCTCAATCCTCATTCTTCAATCCTCAATACCCAATCCTCAATCTTCAATCCTCAATCCACAATCCTCAACTCTCAATCCTCATTCTTCAATCCTCAACACCCAATCCTCAATCTTCAATCCTCAATCCTCAACCCTCAGACCTCAATCCTCAATCTTCAATCCTCAATACTCAACCTTCAATCCTCAATCCTCGATCCTCAATCCTCAATCCTCATTCTTCAATCCTCAACACCCAATCCTCAATCTTCAATCCTCAATCCTCAATCCTCAATTCTCAGTCCTCAATCCTCATTCCTCAATCCTCAGACCTCAAGCATCAAAACTCAACTCTCAGTCCTCGTCCTCAATCCACAACCCTCAATCCTCGATCCTCAATCTTCAATCATCAATATTCAATCTTCAATCCTCAATCCTCAATCCTCAATACTCAATCCTCAATCCTCAATCCTCAATCCTCAATACTCAACCATCAATCCTCAATTCTCAATACTCAATAGAATATCCTGAATTCTCAGGATTCAATACTCAAACCTCAACACTCAGCCCTCAATCCTCAATCCTCAATGCTCAATCCTCAATCTTCAATCCTCAATACTCAATCTTCAATCCTCCATCCTAAATCCTCAATCCTCAATCCTCAATCCTCAATCGTCTTGCTTCAATACTCAATACCCAATCCTCGGTCTTCAATCTTCAATCCTCATTCCTCAATTCTCAATCCTCAATCCTCAATACCCAATCCTCATTCTTCAATCCTCAACACCCAATCCTCAATCTTCAACCCTCAATCCTCAATCCTCAATTCTCAGTCCTCAATCCTCAATCCTCAATCCTCAGACCTCAAGCATCAAAACTCAACTCTCAGTCCTCGTCCTCAATCCACAACCCTCAATCCTCTATCCTCAATCTTCAATCATCAATATTCAATCTTCAATCCTCAATCCCCAATCCTCAATACTCAATCCTCAATCCTCAATCCTCAATCCTCAATACTCAATCCTCAATTCTCAATACTCAATAGAATATCCTGAATTCTCAGGATTCAATACTCAAACCTCAACACTCAGCCCTCAATCCTCAATCCTCAATCCTCAATCCTCAATCTTCAATCCTCAATACTCAATCTTCAATCCTCCATCCTAAATCCTCAATCCTCAATCCTCAATCCTCAATCGTCTTGCTTCAATCCTCAATACCCAATCCTCGGTCTTCAATCTTCAATCATCAATACTCAAACTTCAATCCTCAATCCTCAATCCTCAATCCTCAATCCTCAATCCTCAATATTCAACGCACAACCCTCAACAATCAATCCTCAATACTCAACCATCAATCCTCAATTCTCAATACTCAAAAGAATATCCTGAATTCTCATGGTTCAATACTCAATCCACAATATTCAATAATCAAATCTCAATCCTCAAACATCAATTCTCAACACGCAATCCTCAACACTCAGTCCTCTCTCTTCAATCCTCCATCCTCATTCCTCAATCCTCATGCGTCAATCCTCAATCCCCAATCCTCAACCGTCAGTCCTCGTCCTCAAACCTCAACCCTCAAACCTCAATCCTCAATACCCAATCCTCAATCTTCAATCCTCAATCCTCAATCCTCAATCCTCAATCCTCAATCATCAATTCTCAATCATCAATCCTCAAACTTCAATACTCAATCCTCAACCCACAATCCTCAATCCTCAATACTCAGCCATCAATCCTCAATTCTCAATACTCTATAGAATATCCTGAATTCTCAGGATTCTATACTCAAACTTCAATCCTCAACCCTCTGCCCTCATTCTCAATCCTCAATCCTCAATACTCAATCTTCAATCCTCAATCCTCAATCCCCAATCCTCAATCCTCAATCCTCAATCCTCAATCCTCAATCGTCAATCTTCAATCCTCAATACTCAATCTTCAATCCTCAATCTTCAATCCTCAATCCTCAATCCTCAATTCTCAGTCCTCAATCCTCAATCCTCAATCCTCAGACCTCAAGCATCAAAACTCAACTCTCAGTCCTCGTCCTCAATCCACAACCCTCAATCCTCGATCCTCAATCTTCAATCATCAATATTCAATCTTCAATCCTCAATCCTCAATCCTCAATACTCAATCCTCAATCCTCAATCCTCAATCCTCAATACTCAACCATCAATCCTCAATTCTCAATACGCAAAAGAATATCCTGAATTCTCAGGATTCAATACTCAAACCTCAACACTCAGCCCTCAATCCTCAATCCTCAATCCTCAATCCTCAATCTTCAATCCTCAATACTCAATCTTCAATCCTCCATCCTAAATCCTCAATCCTCAATCCTCAATCCTCAATCGTCTTGCTTCAATCCACAATACCCAATCCTCGGTCTCCAACCTTCAATCCTCATTCCTCAATTCTTAATCCTGAATCCTCAGTCCTCAGACCTCAAACCTCAATCCCCAATCCACAGCCCTCACCCTCATTCCTGATTCCTCAATCGTCAATCCTCAATCCTCAATCCTCAAACCTAAATACTCAACGTTCAATCCTCAATACCCAATCCTCAGTCTTCAATCCTCAATCCTCGATCCTCAATCCTCAATCTTCAATCCTCAATCCTCAGTCCTCAAACCTCAATTCTGAATCCTCAATCCTGAACCCTCAATCTTCAGACCTCAGACCTGAACAATCAGATGTCAATCCTCAATCCTCAATAGAACATCATCAATCCACAGCTTTGAATTCTCAATACTCAATCTGCAATCCTCAAATTTCTGTCCACAAATGTCAATTCTCGTCACTCAAACCTCAACACTCAGTCCCCAATCCTCAATCTTCAATCCTCAATCCTCAATCCTCAATTCTCAATCCTCAATCTTCAATCCTCAATACTCAATCCTCAATCCTCAATCCCCGATCCTGAATCCTCAATCCTCAATCCTCAATTTTCAATCTTCAATCCTCAGTCCTCAGTCCTCAAACCTCAATCCTCAACCCTCAGCCCTCATCCTCAAACCTCAATCCTCAATCCTCAATCCTCAATCTTCAGTCCTCAATACTCAACTATCAGTCCTCAATTCTCAATACTCAATCCTCTGTCCTCAATCTTCAATACTCAATACTCAATCTTCAATCCACAATACTCAATCCTCAATCCTCAATGCTCAATCCTCAATCTTCAATCCTCAATACTCAATCTTCAATCCTCAATCCTCAATCCTCAATCCTCAATGCTCATTCTTCAATCCTCAACACCCAATCCTCAAACTTCAATCCTCAATCCTCAGTCCTCAACACTCAATCCTCAATCTTCAATCCTCTATACTCAATCCTCAATCCTCAATCCACATTCTTCAATCCTCAACACCCAATCCTCAATCCTCAATCCTCAATTCTCAATCCTCAATCCTCAGTCCTCAGTCCTCAAACCTCAATCCTCAACCCCCAGCCCCCATTCTCAATCCTCAATCCTCAATTCTCAGTCCTCAGCCCTCAAACCTCAATCCTCAATCCTCAGACCTCATCCTCAATCCTCAATTATCAATCCTCAATCCTCAATCTTCAATCCTCAATACTCAATCTTCAATCCTCAATCCTCAGTCCTCAGACTTCAATTCTGAATCCTCAATACTCAATCTTCAATCCTCAATCCTCTGTCCTGAATACTCAACTATCAGTCCTCAATTCTCAATACTCAATCCTCAATCCTCAATCTTCAATCCTCAATCCTCAATCTTCAATCCTCAATACTCAATCTTCAATGCTCAATCCGCAGTCCTCAAACTTCAATCCTGAATCCTCAATACTCAATCTTCAATCCTCAATCCTCTGTCCTCAATACTCAACCTTCAATACTCAATCCTCGATCCTCAATCCTCAATCCTCATTCTTCAATCCTCAACACCCAATCCTCAATCTTCAACCCTCAACCCTCAGCCCTCATCCTCAAAACTCAATCCTCAATCCTCAATCCTCAATCTTCAATCCTCAATACTCAATCTTCAATCCTCAATCCTCAGTCCTCAATCTTCAATCCTCAATGCTCAATCCTCAATCCTCAATCCTCAGTCCTCAATCCTCAATCCTCAATCCTCAAACATCAATCCTCAACCGTCAGGCCTCGTCCTCAAACCTCAACCCTCAATCCTTAATCCTCATTCTTCAATCATCGATACTCAATCTTCAATCCTCAATCCTCAATCCTCAATCCTCAATCCTCAATACTCAATAATCAACGCACAACCCTCAACCATCAATCCTCAATACTCAACCATCAATCCTCAATTCTCAAAACTCAAAAGAATATCCTGAATTCTCATGGTTCAATACTCAAGCCACAATATTCAATAATCAAATCTCAATCCTCAAACATCAATTCTCAACACGCAATCCTCAACACTCAGTCCTCTCTCTTCAATCCTCCATCCTCAATCCTCAATCCTCATGCGTCAATCCTCAATCCCCAATCCTCAACCGTCAGTCCTCGTCCTCAAACCTCAACCCTCAATACTCAATCCTCAATACCCAATCCTCAATCTTCAATCCTCAATCCTCAATCCTCAATCCTCAATCCTCAATCCTCAATCCTCAATGCTCATTCTTCAATCCTCAACACCCAATCCTCAAACTTCAATCCTCAATCCTCAGTCCTCAACCCTCAATCCTCAATCTTCAATCCTCTATACTCAATCCTCAATCCTCAATCCACATTCTTCAATCCTCAACACCCAATCCTCAATCCTCAATCCTCAATTCTCAATCCTCAATCCTCAGTCCTCAGTCCTCAAACCTCAATCCTCAACCCCCAGCCCCCATTCTCAATCCTCAATCCTCAATTCTCAGTCCTCAGCCCTCAAACCTCAATCCTCAATCCTCAGACCTCATCCTCAATCCTCAATTATCAATCCTCAATCCTCAATCTTCAATCCTCAATACTCAATCTTCAATCCTCAATCCTCAGTCCTCAGACTTCAATTCTGAATCCTCAATACTCAATCTTCAATCCTCAATCCTCTGTCCTGAATACTCAACTATCAGTCCTCAATTCTCAATACTCAATCCTCAATCCTCAATCTTCAATCCTCAATCCTCAATCTTCAATCCTCAATACTCAATCTTCAATGCTCAATCCGCAGTCCTCAAACTTCAATCCTGAATCCTCAATACTCAATCTTCAATCCTCAATCCTCTGTCCTCAATACTCAACCTTCAATACTCAATCCTCGATCCTCAATCCTCAATCCTCATTCTTCAATCCTCAACACCCAATCCTCAATCTTCAATCCTCAATCATCAAGCATCAAAACTCAACTCTCAGTCCTCGTCCTCAATCCACAAACCTCAATCCTCGATCCTCAATCTTCAATCATCAATATTCAATCTTCAATCCTCAATCCTCAATTCTCAATACTCAAACCTCAACACTCAGCCCTCAATCCTCAATCCTCAATCCTCAATCCTCAATCTTCAATCCTCAATACTCAATCTTCTATCCTCCATCCTAAATCCTCAATCCTCAATCCTCAATCCTCAATCGTCTTGCTTCAATCCTCAATACCCAATCCTCGGTCTTCAATCTTCAATCCTCATTCCTCAATTCTCAATCCTCAATCCTCAGTCCTCAGACCTCAAACCTCAATCCCCAATCCAGAGCCCTCACCCTCATTCCTCATTCCTCAATCGTCAATCCTCAATCCTCAATCCTCAAACCTAAATCCTCAACGTTCAATCCTCAATACCCAATCCTCAGTCTTCAATCCTCAATCCTCGATCCTCAATCCTCAATCTTCAATCCTCAATCCTCAGTCCTCAAACCTCAATTCTGAATCCCCAATCCTGAACCCTCAATCTTCAGACCTCAGACCTGAACAATCAGATGTCAATCCTCAATCCTCAATAGAACATCATCAATTCACAGCTTTGAATTCTCAATACTCAATCTGCAATCCTCAAATTTCTGTCCACAAATATCAATTCTCGTCACTCAAACCTCAACACTCAGTCCCCAATCCTCAATCTTCAATCCTCAATCCTCAATCCTCAATTCTCAACCTTCAATCTTCAATCCTCAATACTCAATCCTCAATCCTCAATCCTCAATCCTGAATCCTCAATCCTCAATCCTCAAACATCAATCCTCAACCGTCAGTCCTCGTCCTCAAACCTCAACCCTCAATCCTCAATCCTCATTCTTCAATCATCAATACTCAATCTTCAATCCTCAATCCTCAATCCTCAATCCTCAATCCTCAATCCTCAATATTCAACGCACAATCCTCAACCATCAATCCTCAATACTCAACCATCAATCCTCAATTCTCAATACTCAAAAGAATATCCTGAATTCTCATGGTTCAATACTCAATCCACAATATTCAATAATCAAATCTCAATCCTCAAACATCAATTCTCAACACGCAATCCTCAACACTCAGTCCTCTCTCTTCAATCCTCCATCCTCAA
Source organism: Calliopsis andreniformis (assembly GCF_051401765.1). Taxonomy (NCBI): domain Eukaryota; kingdom Metazoa; phylum Arthropoda; class Insecta; order Hymenoptera; family Andrenidae; genus Calliopsis; species Calliopsis andreniformis. The sequence continues at coordinate 2,180,123 of NW_027480491.1, read as the reverse complement.
TCGTCAATCCTCATGCGTCAATCCTCAATCCCCAATCCTCAACCGTCAGTCCTCGTCCTCAAACCTCAAGCCTCAATCCTCAATCCTCAATACCCAATCCTCAATCTTCAATCCTCAATCCTCAATCCTCAATCCTCAATCCTCAATCATCAATTCTCAATCATCAATCCTCAAACTTCAATACTCAATCCTCAACCCACAATCCTCTATCCTCAATACTCAGCCATCAATCCTCAATTCTCAATACTCTATAGAATATCCTGAATTCTCAGGATTCTATACTCAAACTTCAATCCTCAACCCTCTGCCCTCATTCTCAATCCTCAATCCTCAATACTCAATCTTCAATCCTCAATCCTCAATCCCCAATCCTCAATCCTCAATCCTCAATCCTCAATCCTCAATCGTCAATCTTCAATCCTCAATACTCAATCTTCAATCCTCAATCCTCAATCCTCAATCCTCAATCCTCAATCCTCATTCTTCAATCCTCAATACCCAATCCTCAAACATCAATCCTCAACCGTCAGCCCTCGTCCTCAACCCTCAACCCTCAATCCTCAATCCTCCCACCTTCAACCATCAATACTCAATCTTCAATCCTCAACCCTCAATCCTCAGTCCTCAAACCTCAATCCTGAATCCTCAATCCTGAATCCTCAATCTTCAGCCCTGAGTCCTCAACAATCAGTTGTCAATCCTCAATCCTCAATAGAATATCCTCAATTCACAGTTTTCAATACTCAATACTCAATCTGCAATCTTCAGATCTCTATCCGCAAACATCAATCCTCATCACTCAACCATCAATACTCAGTCCCTAATCCTCATTCCTCAATCCTCAATCCTGAATCCTCAATCCTCAAACCTCAATCTTAATCTTCAATCATCAATACTCAATCTTCAATCCTCAATCCTCAGTCCTCAAACCTCAATTCTGAATCCTCAATACTCAATCTTCAATCCTCAATCTTCAGTCCTCAATACTCAACTATCAGTCCTCAATTCTCAATACTCAATCCTCGGTCCTCAATCTTCAATCCTCAATACTCAATCTTCAATCCACAATCCTCAATCCTCAATCCTCAATGCTCAATCCTCAATCCTCAATCCTCAACACTCAATATTCAATCCACAATACTCAATCTGCAATCCTCAATCCTCAATCCTCAATCCTCAATACTCATTCTTCAATCCTCAATTCCCAATGCTCAATCTTCAATCCTCAATCCTCAATCCTCAATCCTCAATCCTCATTCTTCAATCCTCAACACCCAATCCTCAATCTTCAATCCTCAATCCTCAATCCTCAGACCTCAATCCTCAATCTTCAATCCTCAATACTCAATCTTCAATCCTCAATCCTCAATCCTCAATCCTCAATGCTCATTCTTCAATCCTCAACACTCAATCCTCAAACTTCAATCCTCAATCCTCAGTCCTCAATCCTCAATCCTCAACCCTCAATCTTCAATCCTCTATACTCAATCCTCAATCCTCAATCCACATTCTTCAATCCTCAACACCCAATCCTCAATCCTCAATCCTCAATTCTCAATCCTCAATCCTCAGTCCTCAGTCCTCAAACCTCAATCCTCAACCCCCAGCCCCCATTCTCAATCCTCAATCCTCAATTCTCAGTCCTCAGCCCTCAAACATCAATCCTCAATCCTCAGACCTCATCCTCAATCCTCAATTATCAATCCTCAATCCTCAATCTTCAATCCTCAATACTCAATCTTCAATCCTCAATCCTCAGTCCTCAAACTTCAATTCTGAATCCTCAATACTCAATCATCAATCCTCAATCCTCTGTCCTCAATACTCAACTATCAGTCCTCAATTCTCACTACTCAATCCTCAATCCTCAATCTTCAACCCTCAATACTCAATCTTCAATCCTCAATCCTCAATCCTCAATCCTCAATGCTCAATCCTCAATCCTCAAACCACAACCCTCAATCTTCAATCCTCAATACTCAATCTGCAATCCTCAATCCTCAATCCTCAATCCTCAATCCTCATTCTTCAATCCTCAATACCCAATCCTCAATCTTCAATCCTCAATCCACAATCCTCAACTCTCAATCCTCATTCTTCAATCCTCAACACCCAATCCTCAATCTTCAATCCACAATCCTCAACCCTCAGACCTCAATCCTCAATCTTCAATCCTCAATACTCAACCTTCAATCCTCAATCCTCGATCCTCAATCCTCAATCCTCATTCTTCAATCCTCAACACCCAATCCTCAATCTTCAATCCTCAATCCTCAATCCTCAATTCTCAGTCCTCAATCCTCATTCCTCAATCCTCAGACCTCAAGCATCAAAACTCAACTCTCAGTCCTCGTCCTCAATCCACAACCCTCAATCCTCGATCCTCAATCTTCAATCATCAATATTCAATCTTCAATCCTCAATCCTCAATCCTCAATACTCAATCCTCAATCCTCAATCCTCAATCCTCAATACTCAACCATCAATCCTCAATTCTCAATACTCAATAGAATATCCTGAATTCTCAGGATTCAATACTCAAACCTCAACACTCAGCCCTCAATCCTCAATCCTCAATGCTCAATCCTCAATCTTCAATCCTCAATACTCAATCTTCAATCCTCCATCCTAAATCCTCAATCCTCAATCCTCAATCCTCAATCGTCTTGCTTCAATACTCAATACCCAATTCTCGGTCTTCAATCTTCAATCCTCATTCCTCAATTCTCAATCCTCAATCCTCAATACCCAATCCTCATTCTTCAATCCTCAACACCCAATCCTCAATCTTCAACCCTCAATCCTCAATCCTCAATTCTCAGTCCTCAATCCTCAATCCTCAATCCTCAGACCTCAAGCATCAAAACTCAACTCTCAGTCCTCGTCCTCAATCCACAACCCTCAATCCTCAATCCTCCCACCTTCAACCATCAATACTCAATCTTCAATCCTCAACCCTCAATCCTCAGTCCTCAAACCTCAATCCTGAGTCCTCAATCCTGAATCCTCAATCTTCAGCCCTGAGTCCTCAACAATCAGTTGTCAATCCTCAATCCTCAATAGAATATCCTCAATTCACAGTTTTCAATACTCAATACTCAATCTGCAATCTTCAGATCTCTATCCGCAAACATCAATCCTCATCACTCAACCATCAATACTCAGTCCCTAATCCTCATTCCTCAATCCTCAATCCTGAATCCTCAATCCTCAAACCTCAATCTTAATCTTCAATCATCAATACTCAATCTTCAATCCTCAATCCTCAGTCCTCAAACCTCAATTCTGAATCCTCAATACTCAATCTTCAATCCTCAATCTTCAGTCCTCAATACTCAACTATCAGTCCTCAATTCTCAATACTCAATCCTCGGTCCTCAATCTTCAATCCTCAATACTCAATCTTCAATCCACAATCCTCAATCCTCAATCCTCAATGCTCAATCCTCAATCCTCAATCCTCAACACTCAATATTCAATCCACAATACTCAATCTGCAATCCTCAATCCTCAATCCTCAATCCTCAATACTCATTCTTCAATCCTCAATTCCCAATGCTCAATCTTCAATCCTCAATCCTCAATCCTCAATCCTCAATCCTCATTCTTCAATCCTCAACACCCAATCCTCAATCTTCAATCCTCAATCCTCAATCCTCAGACCTCAATCCTCAATCTTCAATCCTCAATACTCAATCTTCAATCCTCAATCCTCAATCCTCAATCCTCAATGCTCATTCTTCAATCCTCAACACTCAATCCTCAAACTTCAATCCTCAATCCTCAGTCCTCAATCCTCAATCCTCAACCCTCAATCTTCAATCCTCTATACTCAATCCTCAATCCTCAATCCACATTCTTCAATCCTCAACACCCAATCCTCAATCCTCAATCCTCAATTCTCAATCCTCAATCCTCAGTCCTCAGTCCTCAAACCTCAATCCTCAACCCCCAGCCCCCATTCTCAATCCTCAATCCTCAATTCTCAGTCCTCAGCCCTCAAACATCAATCCTCAATCCTCAGACCTCATCCTCAATCCTCAATTATCAATCCTCAATCCTCAATCTTCAATCCTCAATACTCAATCTTCAATCCTCAATCCTCAGTCCTCAAACTTCAATTCTGAATCCTCAATACTCAATCATCAATCCTCAATCCTCTGTCCTCAATACTCAACTATCAGTCCTCAATTCTCACTACTCAATCCTCAATCCTCAATCTTCAACCCTCAATACTCAATCTTCAATCCTCAATCCTCAATCCTCAATCCTCAATGCTCAATCCTCAATCCTCAAACCACAACCCTCAATCTTCAATCCTCAATACTCAATCTGCAATCCTCAATCCTCAATCCTCAATCCTCAATCCTCATTCTTCAATCCTCAATACCCAATCCTCAATCTTCAATCCTCAATCCACAATCCTCAACTCTCAATCCTCATTCTTCAATCCTCAACACCCAATCCTCAATCTTCAATCCACAATCCTCAACCCTCAGACCTCAATCCTCAATCTTCAATCCTCAATACTCAACCTTCAATCCTCAATCCTCGATCCTCAATCCTCAATCCTCATTCTTCAATCCTCAACACCCAATCCTCAATCTTCAATCCTCAATCCTCAATCCTCAATTCTCAGTCCTCAATCCTCATTCCTCAATCCTCAGACCTCAAGCATCAAAACTCAACTCTCAGTCCTCGTCCTCAATCCACAACCCTCAATCCTCGATCCTCAATCTTCAATCATCAATATTCAATCTTCAATCCTCAATCCTCAATCCTCAATACTCAATCCTCAATCCTCAATCCTCAATCCTCAATACTCAACCATCAATCCTCAATTCTCAATACTCAATAGAATATCCTGAATCCTCAGGATTCAATACTCAAACCTCAACACTCAGCCCTCAATCCTCAATCCTCAATGCTCAATCCTCAATCTTCAATCCTCAATACTCAATCTTCAATCCTCCATCCTAAATCCTCAATCCTCAATCCTCAATCCTCAATCGTCTTGCTTCAATACTCAATACCCAATTCTCGGTCTTCAATCTTCAATCCTCATTCCTCAATTCTCAATCCTCAATCCTCAATACCCAATCCTCATTCTTCAATCCTCAACACCCAATCCTCAATCTTCAACCCTCAATCCTCAATCCTCAATTCTCAGTCCTCAATCCTCAATCCTCAATCCTCAGACCTCAAGCATCAAAACTCAACTCTCAGTCCTCGTCCTCAATCCACAACCCTCAATCCTCAATCCTCCCACCTTCAACCATCAATACTCAATCTTCAATCCTCAACCCTCAATCCTCAGTCCTCAAACCTCAATCCTGAGTCCTCAATCCTGAATCCTCAATCTTCAGCCCTGAGTCCTCAACAATCAGTTGTCAATCCTCAATCCTCAATAGAATATCCTCAATTCACAGTTTTCAATACTCAATACTCAATCTGCAATCTTCAGATCTCTATCCGCAAACATCAATCCTCATCACTCAACCATCAATACTCAGTCCCTAATCCTCATTCCTCAATCCTCAATCCTGAATCCTCAATCCTCAAACCTCAATCTTAATCTTCAATCATCAATACTCAATCTTCAATCCTCAATCCTCAGTCCTCAAACCTCAATTCTGAATCCTCAATACTCAATCTTCAATCCTCAATCTTCAGTCCTCAATACTCAACTGTCAGTCCTCAATTCTCAATACTCAATCCTCGGTCCTCAATCTTCAATCCTCAATACTCAATCTTCAATCCACAATCCTCAATCCTCAATCCTCAATGCTCAATCCTCAATCCTCAATCCTCAACACTCAATATTCAATCCACAATACTCAATCTGCAATCCTCAATCCTCAATCCTCAATCCTCAATACTCATTCTTCAATCCTCAATTCCCAATGCTCAATCTTCAATCCTCAATCCTCAATCCTCAATCCTCAATCCTCATTCTTCAATCCTCAACACCAAATCCTCAATCTTCAATCCTCAATCCTCAATCCTCAGACCTCAATCCTCAATCTTCAATCCTCAATACTCAATCTTCAATCCTCAATCCTCAATCCTCAATCCTCAATGCTCATTCTTCAATCCTCAACACTCAATCCTCAAACTTCAATCCTCAATCCTCAGTCCTCAATCCTCAATCCTCAATCCTCAATCTTCAATCCTCTATACTCAATCCTCAATCCTCAATCCACATTCTTCAATCCTCAACACCCAATCCTCAATCCTCAATCCTCAATTCTCAATCCTCAATCCTCAGTCCTCAGTCCTCAAACCTCAATCCTCAACCCCCAGCCCCCATTCTCAATCCTCAATCCTCAATTCTCAGTCCTCAGCCCTCAAACATCAATCCTCAATCCTCAGACCTCATCCTCAATCCTCAATTATCAATCCTCAATCCTCAATCTTCAATCCTCAATACTCAATCTTCAATCCTCAATCCTCAGTCCTCAAACTTCAATTCTGAATCCTCAATACTCAATCATCAATCCTCAATCCTCTGTCCTCAATACTCAACTATCAGTCCTCAATTCTCACTACTCAATCCTCAATCCTCAATCTTCAATCCTCAATACTCAATCTTCAATCCTCAATCCTCAATCCTCAATCCTCAATGCTCAATCCTCAATCCTCAAACCACAACCCTCAATCTTCAATCCTCAATACTCAATCTGCAATCCTCAATCCTCAATCCTCAATCCTCAATCCTCATTCTTCAATCCTCAATACCCAATCCTCAATCTTCAATCCTCAATCCACAATCCTCAACTCTCCATCCTCATTCTTCAATCCTCAACACCCAATGCTCAATCTTCAATCCTCAATCCTCAACCCTCAGACCTCAATCCTCAATCTTCAATCCTCAATACTCAACCTTCAATCCTCAATCCTCGATCCTCAATCCTCAATCCTCATTCTTCAATCCTCAACACCCAATCCTCAATCTTCAATCCTCAATCCTCAATCCTCAATTCTCAGTCCTCAATCCTCATTCCTCAATCCTCAGACCTCAAGCATCAAAACTCAACTCTCAGTCCTCGTCCTCAATCCACAACCCTCAATCCTCGATCCTCAATCTTCAATCATCAATATTCAATCTTCAATCCTCAATCCTCAATCCTCAATACTCAATCCTCAATCCTCAATCCTCAATCCTCAATACTCAACCATCAATCCTCAATTCTCAATACTCAATAGAATATCCTGAATTCTCAGGATTCAATACTCAAACCTCAACACTCAGCCCTCAATCCTCAATCCTCAATGCTCAATCCTCAATCTTCAATCCTCAATACTCAATCTTCAATCCTCCATCCTAAATCCTCAATCCTCAATCCTCAATCCTCAATCGTCTTGCTTCAATACTCAATACCCAATCCTCGGTCTTCAATCTTCAATCCTCATTCCTCAATTCTCAATCCTCAATCCTCAACACCCAATCCTCATTCTTCAATCCTCAACACCCAATCCTCAATCTTCAACCCTCAATCCTCAATCCTCAATTCTCAGTCCTCAATCCTCAATCCTCAATCCTCAGACCTCAAGCATCAAAACTCAACTCTCAGTCCTCGTCCTCAATCCACAACCCTCAATCCTCTATCCTCAATCTTCAATCATCAATATTCAATCTTCAATCCTCAATCCCCAATCCTCAATACTCAATCCTCAATCCTCAATCCTCAATCCTCAATACTCAATCCTCAATTCTCAATACTCAATAGAATATCCTGAATTCTCAGGATTCAATACTCAAACCTCAACACTCAGCCCTCAATCCTCAATCCTCAATCCTCAATCCTCAATCTTCAATCCTCAATACTCAATCTTCAATCCTCTCTCCTAAATCCTCAATCCTCAATCCTCAATCCTCAATCGTCTTGCTTCAATCCTCAATACCCAATCCTCGGTCTTCAATCTTCAATCATCAATACTCAAACTTCAATCCTCAATCCTCAATCCTCAATCCTCAATCCCCAATCCTCAATATTCAACGCACAACCCTCAACAATCAATCCTCAATACTCAACCATCAATCCTCAATTCTCAATACTCAAAAGAATATCCTGAATTCTCATGGTTCAATACTCAATCCACAATATTCAATAATCAAATCTCAATCCTCAAACATCAATTCTCAACACGCAATCCTCAACACTCAGTCCTCTCTCTTCAATCCTCCATCCTCATTCCTCAATCCTCATGCGTCAATCCTCAATCCCCAATCCTCAACCGTCAGTCCTCGTCCTCAGACCTCATCCTCAATCCTCAATTATCAATCCTCAATCCTCAATCTTCAATCCTCAATACTCAATCTTCAATCCTCAATCCTCAGTCCTCAAACTTCAATTCTGAATCCTCAATACTCAATCATCAATCCTCAATCCTCTGTCCTCAATACTCAACTATCAGTCCTCAATTCTCACTACTCAATCCTCAATCCTCAATCTTCAATCCTCAATACTCAATCTTCAATCCTCAATCCTCAATCCTCAATCCTCAATGCTCAATCCTCAATCCTCAAACCACAACCCTCAATCTTCAATCCTCAATACTCAATCTGCAATCCTCAATCCTCAATCCTCAATCCTCAATCCTCATTCTTCAATCCTCAATACCCAATCCTCAATCTTCAATCCTCAATCCACAATCCTCAACTCTCCATCCTCATTCTTCAATCCTCAACACCCAATGCTCAATCTTCAATCCTCAATCCTCAACCCTCAGACCTCAATCCTCAATCTTCAATCCTCAATACTCAACCTTCATTCCTCAATCCTCGATCCTCAATCCTCAATCCTCATTCTTCAATCCTCAACACCCAATCCTCAATCTTCAATCCTCAATCCTCAATCCTCAATTCTCAGTCCTCAATCCTCATTCCTCAATCCTCAGACCTCAAGCATCAAAACTCAACTCTCAGTCCTCGTCCTCAATCCACAACCCTCAATCCTCGATCCTCAATCTTCAATCATCAATATTCAATCTTCAATCCTCAATCCTCAATCCTCAATACTCAATCCTCAATCCTCAATCCTCAATCCTCAATACTCAACCATCAATCCTCAATTCTCAATACTCAATAGAATATCCTGAATTCTCAGGATTCAATACTCAAACCTCAACACTCAGCCCTCAATCCTCAATCCTCAATGCTCAATCCTCAATCTTCAATCCTCAATACTCAATCTTCAATCCTCCATCCTAAATCCTCAATCCTCAATCCTCAATCCTCAATCGTCTTGCTTCAATACTCAATACCCAATCCTCGGTCTTCAATCTTCAATCCTCATTCCTCAATTCTCAATCCTCAATCCTCAACACCCAATCCTCATTCTTCAATCCTCAACACCCAATCCTCAATCTTCAACCCTCAATCCTCAATCCTCAATTCTCAGTCCTCAATCCTCAATCCTCAATCCTCAGACCTCAAGCATCAAAACTCAACTCTCAGTCCTCGTCCTCAATCCACAACCCTCAATCCTCTATCCTCAATCTTCAATCATCAATATTCAATCTTCAATCCTCAATCCCCAATCCTCAATACTCAATCCTCAATCCTCAATCCTCAATCCTCAATACTCAATCCTCAATTCTCAATACTCAATAGAATATCCTGAATTCTCAGGATTCAATACTCAAACCTCAACACTCAGCCCTCAATCCTCAATCCTCAATCCTCAATCCTCAATCTTCAATCCTCAATACTCAATCTTCAATCCTCTCTCCTAAATCCTCAATCCTCAATCCTCAATCCTCAATCGTCTTGCTTCAATCCTCAATACCCAATCCTCGGTCTTCAATCTTCAATCATCAATACTCAAACTTCAATCCTCAATCCTCAATCCTCAATCCTCAATCCTCAATCCTCAATATTCAACGCACAACCCTCAACAATCAATCCTCAATACTCAACCATCAATCCTCAATTCTCAATACTCAAAAGAATATCCTGAATTCTCATGGTTCAATACTCAATCCACAATATTCAATAATCAAATCTCAATCCTCAAACATCAATTCTCAACACGCAATCCTCAACACTCAGTCCTCTCTCTTCAATCCTCCATCCTCATTCCTCAATCCTCATGCGTCAATCCTCAATCCCCAATCCTCAACCGTCAGTCCTCGTCCTCAAACCTCAACCCTCAATCCTCAATCCTCAATACCCAATCCTCAATCTTCAATCCTCAATCCTCAATCCTCAATCCTCAATCCTCAATCATCAATTCTCAATCATCAATCCTCAAACTTCAATACTCAATCCTCAACCCACAATCCTCAATCCTCAATACTCAGCCATCAATCCTCAATTCTCAATACTCTATAGAATATCCTGAATTCTCAGGATTCTATACTCAAACTTCAATCCTCAACCCTCTGCCCTCATTCTCAATCCTCAATCCTCAATACTCAATCTTCAATCCTCAATCCTCAATCCCCAATCCTCAATCCTCAATCCTCAATCCTCAATCCTCAATCGTCAATCTTCAATCCTCAATACTCAATCTTCAATCCTCAATCCTCAATCCTCAATCCTCAATCCTCAATCCTCATTCTTCAATCCTCAATACCCAATCCTCAAACATCAATCCTCAACCGTCAGCCCTCGTCCTCAACCCTCAACCCTCAATCCTCAATCCTCCCACCTTCAACCATCAATACTCAATCTTCAATCCTCAACCCTCAATCCTCAGTCCTCAAACCTCAATCCTGAATCCTCAATCCTGAATCCTCAATCTTCAGCCCTGAGTCCTCAACAATCAGTTGTCAATCCTCAATCCTCAATAGAATATCCTCAATTCACAGTTTTCAATACTCAATACTCAATCTGCAACCTTCAGATCTCTATCCGCAAACATCAATCCTCATCACTCAACCATCAATACTCAGTCCCTAATCCTCATTCCTCAATCCTCAATCCTGAATCCTCAATCCTCAAACCTCAATCTTAATCTTCAATCATCAATACTCAATCTTCAATCCTCAATCCTCAGTCCTCAAACCTCAATTCTGAATCCTCAATACTCAATCTTCAATCCTCAATCTTCAGTCCTCAATACTCAACTATCAGTCCTCAATTCTCAATACTCAATCCTCGGTACTCAATCTTCAATCCTCAATACTCAATCTTCAATCCACAATCCTCAATCCTCAATCCTCGATGCTCAATCCTCAATCCTCAATCCTCAACACTCAATATTCAATCCACAATACTCAATCTGCAATCCTCAATCCTCAATCCTCAATCCTCAATACTCATTCTTCAATCCTCAATTCCCAATGCTCAATCTTCAATCATCAATCCTCAATCCTCAATCCTCAATCCTCGTTCTTCAATCCTCAACACCCAATCCTCAATCTTCAATCCTCAATCCTCAATCCTCAGACCTCAACCCTCAACCCTCAATCCTCAGTCCTCAAACATCAATCCTGAATCCTCAATCCTGAATCCTCAATCTTCAGCCCTGAGTCCTCAACAATCAGTTGTCAATCCTCAATCCTCTATAGAATATCCTCAATTCACAGTTTTCAATACTCAATACTCAATCTGCAATCTTCAGATCTCTATCCACAAACATAATTTCTCTTCACTCAACCCTCAATACTCAATCCCTAATCCTCAATCTTCAATCCTCAATCCTGAATCCTCAATCCTCAATCCTCTATCTTAATCTTCAATCCTCAATACTCAATCTTCAATCCTCAATCCTCAATCCCCAATCCTCAATCCTCAATCCTCAATCCTCAATCGTCAATCTTCAATCCTCAATACTCAATCTTCAATCCTCAATCCTCAATCCTCAATCCTCAATCCTCAATCCTCATTCTTCAATCCTCAATACTCAATCCTCAATCCTCAATCTTCAATCCTCAATCCTCAATCTTCAATCCTCAATACTCAATCTTCAATGCTCAATCCTCAGTCCTCAAACTTCAATCCTGAATCCTCAATACTCAATCTTCAATCCTCAATCCTCTGTCCTCAATACTCAACCTTCAATACTCAATCCTCGATCCTCAATCCTCAATCCTCATTCTTCAATCCTCAACACCCAATCCTCAATCTTCAATCCTCAATCATCAACCCTCAATTCTCAGTCCTCAATCCTCAATCCTCAATCCTCAGACCTCAAGCATCAAAACTCAACTCTCAGTCCTCGTCCTCAATCCACAAACCTCAATCCTCGATCCTCAATCTTCAATCATCAATATTCAATCCTCAATCCTCAATCCTCAATCGTCTTGCTTCAATCCTCAATACCCAATCCTCGGTCTTCAAACTTCAATCCTCATTCCTCAATTCTCAATCCTCAATCCTCAGTCCTCAGACCTCAAACCTCAATCCCCAATCCACAGCCCTCACCCTCATTCCTCATTCCTCAATCGTCAATCCTCAATCCTCAATCCTCAAACCTAAATCCTCAACGTTCAATCCTCAATACCCAATCCTCAGTCTTCAATCCTCAATCCTCGATCCTCAATCCTCAATCTTCAATCCTCAATCCTCAGTCCTCAAACCTCAATTCTGAATCCCCAATCCTGAACCCTCAATCTTCAGACCTCAGACCTGAACAATCAGATGTCAATTCTCAATCCTCAATAGAACATCATCAATTCACAGCTTTGAATTCTCAATACTCAATCTGCAATCCTCAAATTTCTGTCCACAAATGTCAATTCTCGTCACTCAAACCTCAACACTCAGTCCCCAATCCTCAATCTTCAATCCTCAATCCTCAATCCTCAATTCTCAACCCTCAATCTTCAATCCTCAATACTCAATCCTCAATCCTCAATCCTCAATCCTGAATCCTCAATCCTCAATCCTCAATTTTCAATCTTCAATCCTCAGTCCTCAGTCCTCAAACCTCAATCCTCAACCCTCAGCCCTCATCCTCAAACCTCAATCCTCAATCCTCAATCCTCAATCTTCAATCCTCAATACTCAATCTTCAATCCTCAATCCTCAGTCCTCAATCTTCAATCCTCAATGCTCAATCCTCAATCCTCAATCCTCAGTCCTCAATCCTCAATCCTCAATCCTCAAACATCAATCCTCAACCGTCAGTCCTCGTCCTCAAACCTCAACCCTCAATCCTCAATCCTCATTCTTCAATCATCAATACTCAATCTTCAATCCTCAATCCTCAATCCTGAATCCTCAATCCTCAATCCTCAATATTCAACGCACAATCCTCAACCATCAATCCTCAATACTCAACCATCAATCCTCAATTCTCAATACTCAAAGAATATCCTGAATTCTCATGGTTCAATACTCAATCCACAATATTCAATAATCAAATCTCAATCCTCAAACATCAATTCTCAACACGCAATCCTCAACACTCAGTCCTCTCTCTTCAATCCTCAATCCTCATGCGTCAATCCTCAATCCCCAATCCTCAACCGTCAGTCCTCGTCCTCAAACCTCAAGCCTCAATCCTCAATCCTCAATACCCAATCCTCAATCTTCAATCCTCAATCCTCAATCCTCAATCCTCAATCCTCAATCATCAATTCTCAATCATCAATCCTCAAACTTCAATACTCAATCCTCAACCCACAATCCTCTATCCTCAATACTCAGCCATCAATCCTCAATTCTCAATACTCTATAGAATATCCTGAATTCTCAGGATTCTATACTCAAACTTCAATCCTCAACCCTCTGCCCTCATTCTCAATCCTCAATCCTCAATACTCAATCTTCAATCCTCAATCCTCAATCCCCAATCCTCAATCCTCAATCCTCAATCCTCAATCCTCAATCGTCAACCTTCAATCCTTAATACTCAATCTTCAATCCTCAATCCTCAATCCTCAATCCTCAATCCTCAATCCTCAATCCTCAATCCTCATTCTTCAATCCTCAATACCCAATCCTCAAACATCAATCCTCAACCGTCAGCCCTCGTCCTCAACCCTCAACCCTCAATCCTCAATCCTCCCACCTTCAACCATCAATACTCAATCTTCAATCCTCAACCCTCAATCCTCAGTCCTCAAACCTCAATCCTGAATCCTCAATCCTGAATCCTCAATCTTCAGCCCTGAGTCCTCAACAATCAGTTGTCAATCCTCAATCCTCAATAGAATATCCTCAATTCACAGTTTTCAATACTCAATACTCAATCTGCAACCTTCAGATCTCTATCCGCAAACATCAATCCTCATCACTCAACCATCAATACTCAGTCCCTAATCCTGATTCCTCAATCCTCAATCCTGAATCCTCAATCCTCAAACCTCAATCTTAATCTTCAATCATCAATACTCAATCTTCAATCCTCAATCCTCAGTCCTGAAACCTCAATTATGAATCCTCAATACTCAATCTTCAATCCTCAATCTTCAGTCCTCGATACTCAACTATCAGTCCTCAATTCTCAATACTCAATCCTCGGTCCTCAATCTTCAATCCTCAATACTCAATCTTCAATCCACAATCCTCAATCCTCAATCCTCGATGCTCAATCCTCAATCCTCAATCCTCAACACTCAATATTCAATCCACAATACTCAATCTGCAATCCTCAATCCTCAATCCTCAATCCTCAATACTCATTCTTCAATCCTCAATTCCCAATGCTCAATCTTCAATCATCAATCCTCAATCCTCAATCCTCAATCCTCGTTCTTCAATCCTCAACACCCAATCCTCAATCTTCAATCCTCAATCCTCAATCCTCAGACCTCAATCCTCAACCTTCAATCCTCAATACTCAATCTTCAATCCTCAATCCTCAATCCTCAATCCTCAATGCTCATTCTTCAATCCTCAACACTCAATCCTCAAACTTCAATCCTCAATCCTCAGTCCTCAATCCTCAATCCTCAATCCTCAATCTTCAATCCTCTATACTCAATCCTCAATCCTCAATCCACATTCTTCAATCCTCAACACCCAATCCTCAATCCTCAATCCTCAATTCTCAATCCTCAATCCTCAGTCCTCAGTCCTCAAACCTCAATCCTCAACCCCCAGCCCCCATTCTCAATCCTCAATCCTCAATTCTCAGTCCTCAGCCCTCAAACATCAATCCTCAATCCTCAGACCTCATCCTCAATCCTCAATTATCAATCCTCAATCCTCAATCTTCAATCCTCAATACTCAATCTTCAATCCTCAATCTTCAATCCTCAATCCTCAATCCTCAGACCTCAATCCTCAACCTTCAATCCTCAATACTCAATCTTCAATCCTCAATCCTCAATCCTCAATCCTCAATGCTCATTCTTCAATCCTCAATCCTCAGTCCTCAATCCTCAATCCTCAATCCTCAATCTTCAATCCTCTATACTCAATCCTCAATCCTCAATCCACATTCTTCAATCCTCAACACCCAATCCTCAATCCTCAATCCTCAATTCTCAATCCTCAATCCTCAGTCCTCAGTCCTCAAACCTCAATCCTCAACCCCCAGCCCCCATTCTCAATCCTCAATCCTCAATTCTCAGTCCTCAGCCCTCAAACATCAATCCTCAATCCTCAGACCTCATCCTCAATCCTCAATCCTCAATCCTCAATCTTCAATCCTCAATACTCAATCTTCAATCCTCAATCCTGAATCCTCCGTCCTCAATCATCAATCGTCAGTCTCCAATCCTGAATACTCAATCTTCAATCCTCAATCCTCAATCCTCAATCCTCAATCCTGAATCCTCAATCATCATTCTTCAATCCTCAATACCCAATCCTCAATCTTCAATCCTCAATCCTCAATCCTCAATTCTCAACCCTCAATCCTCAGTCCTCAGTCCTCAATCCTCAATCCTCAAACCTCAGCCCTCACCCTCAATCCTCAATCCTCAATCCTCAATCCTCAGTCTTCCATCCCCAATACTCAATCTTCAATCCTCAATCCTCAGTACTCAAACCTCAATCCTCAATCCTCAATCCCTAGTAATCAATCCTCAATCTTCAATACTGAATCGTCAATACTCAGTCCTCAATCCTCAATCCTCAATCCTCGTTCCTCAAACCTTAATCCTCAACCCTCAGTCCTCACACTCAATTCTCAATTCTCAATCCTCAATCGTCAATCCTCAGTCTTCAATCCCCAATAATCAATCTCCAATCCTAGGTCGTCAATCCCCAATCCTCGATCCTTAATCCTCTATCATCAATCCTCAATCCTCGTTCCTCAATCCTCAATCATCAATCTTCAATCCTCAGACCTCAAACGGCAATACTCAACCCTCAGTCCTCGTCCTCAATCCACAACCATCAATACTCAATCCTCAATCTTCAATCATCAATATTCAATCTTCAGTTCTCAATCCTCAATCCTCAATCCTCAATCCTCAATCCTCAATGTTAAATGCGCAATACCCAATCCTCAATCTTCGATCCTCAATCCTCAATCCTCAATCCTCAATCCTCAATCCTCAATCCTCATTCTTCAATCCTCAATACCCTATCCTCAATCTTCAATCCTCAATCCTCAATCCTCAACTCTCAATCCTCAATCCTCAGTCCTCAGTCCTCAAACCTCAGTCCTCAACCCTCAGCCCTCATCCTCAATACTCAATCTGTAATCTTCGAATCTCTATCCACAAACATCAATTCTCATCATTCAACCCTCAACACTCAGTCCCCAATCCTCAATTTTCAATCCTCAATCCTCAATCCACAATCCTCGATCCTCAGCCTTCAATCCTCAATACTCAATCTTCAATCCTCCATCCTCAATCCTCAATACTCAATCCTCAATGTTCAATGCGCAATACCCAATCCTCAACCTTCGATCCTCAATCCTCAATCCTCAATCCTCAACCGTCAATCCTGAATCTTCAATCCTCAATACTCAATCTTCAACCCTCAATCCTCAGTACTCAAACTTCAATCCTCAAATCTCAATCCTCAATCCTCAATCCTCAGTCCTTAATCCTCACTCCACAATCCTCAAACCTCAATCCTCAATCCTCAGTACTCAATCCTCAATCCTCAATCCTCAAACCTCAATCCTCAACCGTCAGTCCTCGTCCTCAATCCTCAACCCTCAATCCTCAATCCTCAATCTTCAATCCTCAATACTCAATATTCAATCCTCAATCCTCAATCCTCAATCCTCAATCTTCAATCCTCAATCCTCAATCCTCAATCCTCAATCCACATTCTTCAATCCGCAATACCCAATCCTCAACCTACAATACTCAATCCTCATTCCTCAATTCTCAATCCTCAATCCTCAGCCCTCAGTCCTCAAACCTCAATCCTCAACCCTCAGCCCTCATCCTCAATCCTCAAACCTCAATCCTGAATCCTCAACCTTCAATCCTCAATACTCAATCTTCAATAATCAATCATCAATTCTCAATCCTCAATCCTCAATCCTCAATCCTCAATCCTCCATATTCAACGCACAACCCTCAACCATCAATCCTCAATACTCAACCATCAATACTCAATTCTCAATACTCAGTAGAATATCCAGAATTCTCATGGTTCAGTACTCAATCCACAATATTCAATAATCAAATCCCAATCCTCAAACATCAATTCTCAACACTCAATCCTCAACACTCAGTCCTCTCTCTTCAATCCTCCATCATCAATCCTCAATCTTCAAGCGTCAATCCTCAATCCTCAATCCTCAACCCTCAATCCTCAGTCCTCAAACCTCCACCCCGAATCCTCAATCCTGAATCCTCAATCTTCAGCCATAAGTCCTCAACAATCAATTGTCAATCCTCAATCCTCAATAGAATATCCTCAATTCACAGTTTTCAATACTCAATCCCCATTCTTCAATCTTCAAATCTCAATCCACGAACATCAATTCTCATCACGCAACCCTCAACACTCAGTCCTCAATCTTCAACCCTCAATCCTCAATCCTCAATCTTCAATCCTCAATACTCAATCTTCAATCCTCAATCCTCAATTCTCAATCCTCAATGCTCAAAACTCAATCGGCAATCCTCAATCCCCAATCCTCAATCTTCAATCCCCAATCCTCAATCCTCAATCCTCAATCCTCAGTACTCAATCCTCAATCCTCAATCCTCAAACCTCAATCCTCAACCGTCAGTCCTCGTCCTCAATCCTCAACCCTCAATCCTCAACCCTCAATCTTCAATCCTCAATACTCAATATTCAATCCTCAATCCTCAATCCTCAATCCTCAATCTTCAATCCTCAATCCTCAATCCTCAATCCTCAATTCACATTCTTCAATCCGCAATACCCAATCCTCAACCTACAATACTCAATCCTCAATCCTCAATTCTCAATCCTCAATCCTCAGCCCTCAGTCCTCAAACCTCAATCCTCAACCCTCAGCCCTCATCCTCAATCCTCAAACCTCAATCCTGAATCCTCAACCTTCAATCCTCAATACTCAATCTTCAATAATCAATCCTCAATTCTCAATCTTCAATCCTCAATCCTCAATCCTCAATCCTCAATCTTCAATTCTCAATACTCAGTCTTCAATCCTCAATCCTCAATCCTCAACCCTCAGCCCTCATCCTCAATCCTCAAACCTCAATCCTGAATCCTCAACCTTCAATCCTCAATACTCAATCTTCAATAATCAATCATCAATTCTCAATCCTCAATCCTCAATCCTCAATCCTCAATCCTCCATATTCAACGCACAACCCTCAACCATCAATCCTCAATACTCAACCATCAATACTCAATTCTCAATACTCAGTAGAATATCCAGAATTCTCATGGTTCAGTACTCAATCCACAATATTCAATAATCAAATCCCAATCCTCAAACATCAATTCTCAACACTCAATCCTCAACACTCAGTCCTCTCTCTTCAATCCTCCATCATCAATCCTCAATCTTCAAGCGTCAATCCTCAATCCTCAATCCTCAACCCTCAATCCTCAGTCCTCAAACCTCCACCCCGAATCCTCAATCCTGAATCCTCAATCTTCAGCCATAAGTCCTCAACAATCAATTGTCAATCCTCAATCCTCAATAGAATATCCTCAATTCACAGTTTTCAATACTCAATCCCCATTCTTCAATCTTCAAATCTCAATCCACGAACATCAATTCTCATCACGCAACCCTCAACACTCAGTCCTCAATCTTCAACCCTCAATCCTCAATCCTCAATCTTCAATCCTCAATACTCAATCTTCAATCCTCAATCCTCAATTCTCAATCCTCAATGCTCAAAACTCAATCGGCAATCCTCAATCCCCAATCCTCAATCTTCAATCCCCAATCCTCAATCCTCAATCCTCAATCCTCAGTACTCAATCCTCAATCCTCAATCCTCAAACCTCAATCCTCAACCGTCAGTCCTCGTCCTCAATCCTCAACCCTCAATCCTCAACCCTCAATCTTCAATCCTCAATACTCAATATTCAATCCTCAATCCTCAATCCTCAATCCTCAATCTTCAATCCTCAATCCTCAATCCTCAATCCTCAATTCACATTCTTCAATCCGCAATACCCAATCCTCAACCTACAATACTCAATCCTCAATCCTCAATTCTCAATCCTCAATCCTCAGCCCTCAGTCCTCAAACCTCAATCCTCAACCCTCAGCCCTCATCCTCAATCCTCAAACCTCAATCCTGAATCCTCAACCTTCAATCCTCAATACTCAATCTTCAATAATCAATCCTCAATTCTCAATCTTCAATCCTCAATCCTCGATCCTCAATCCTCAATCTTCAATTCTCAATACTCAGTCTTCAATCCTCAATCCTCAATCCTCAACCCTCAGCCCTCATCCTCAATCCTCAAACCTCAATCCTGAATCCTCAACCTTCAATCCTCAATACTCAATCTTCAATAATCAATCATCAATTCTCAATCCTCAATCCTCAATCCTCAATCCTCAATCCTCCATATTCAACGCACAACCCTCAACCATCAATCCTCAATACTCAACCATCAATACTCAATTCTCAATACTCAGTAGAATATCCAGAATTCTCATGGTTCAGTACTCAATCCACAATATTCAATAATCAAATCCCAATCCTCAAACATCAATTCTCAACACTCAATCCTCAACACTCAGTCCTCTCTCTTCAATCCTCCATCATCAATCCTCAATCTTCAAGCGTCAATCCTCAATCCTCAATCCTCAACCCTCAATCCTCAGTCCTCAAACCTCCACCCCGAATCCTCAATCCTGAATCCTCAATCTTCAGCCATAAGTCCTCAACAATCAATTGTCAATCCTCAATCCTCAATAGAATATCCTCAATTCACAGTTTTCAATACTCAATCCCCATTCTTCAATCTTCAAATCTCAATCCACGAACATCAATTCTCATCACGCAACCCTCAACACTCAGTCCTCAATCTTCAACCCTCAATCCTCAATCCTCAATCTTCAATCCTCAATACTCAATCTTCAATCCTCAATCCTCAATTCTCAATCCTCAATGCTCAAAACTCAATCGGCAATCCTCAATCCCCAATCCTCAATCTTCAATCCCCAATCCTCAATCCTCAATCCTCAATCCTCAGTACTCAATCCTCAATTCTCAATCCTCAAACCTCAATCCTCAACCGTCAGTCCTCGTCCTCAATCCACAATCCTCGATCCTCAACCCTCAATCCTCAATCTTCAATCCTCAATACTCAATATTCAATCCTCAATCCTCAATCCTCAATCCTCAATCCTCAATCCTCAATCCTCAATCCTCAATCCTCAATCTTCAATCCTCAATACTCAGTCTTCAATCCTCAATCCTCAATCCTCAATCCTCAATCCTCATTCTTCAATACTCAATACCCTATCCACAATCTTCAATCCTCAATCCTCAATCCTCAATTCTCGATCCTAAATCCTCAATCGTTAGACCTCAAACAGCAATACTCAACCCTCAGTCCTCGTCCTCAATCCACAACCATCAATACTCAATCCTCAATCTTCAATCATCAATATTCAATCTTCAGTCCTCAATCCTCAATCCTCAATCCTCAATCCTCAACCCTCAATCCTAAATGTTCAATCCGCAATACCCAATCCTCAATCTTCAATCCTCAATCCTCTATCCACAATCCTCGATCCTCAGCCTTCAATCCACAATACTCAATCTTCAATCCTCCATCCTCAATCCTCAATTCTCAATCCTCAATCCTCAATAGTCAGGCTTCAACCCTCAATACTCAATCTTCAATCCTCAATCCTCAATACTCATTCCTCAATCCTCATTCTTCAATCCTCAATACCCAATCCTCAATCTTCAATCCTCAATCCTCAGTCCTCAGTCCTCAAACCTCAGTCCTCAACCCTCAGCCCTCATCCTCAATACTCAATCTGTAATCTTCGAATCTCTATCCACAAACATCAATTCTCATCATTCAACCCTCAACACTCAGTCCCCAATCCTCAATCTTCAATCCTCAATCTTCAATCCTCAATCCTCAATCCACAATCCTCGATCCTCAGCCTTCAATCCTCAATACTCAATCTTCAATCCTCCATCCTCAATCCTCAATCCTCAATCCTCAATCCTCAATTGTCAGGCTTCAATCCTCAATACTCAATCTTCAATCCTCAATCCTCAATCCTCAATCCTCAATCCTCAATGTTCAATGCGCAATACCCAATCCTCAACCTTCGATCCTCAATCCTCAATCCTCAATCCTCAACCGTCAATCCTGAATCTTCAATCCTCAATACTCAACCTTCAACCCTCAATCCTCAGTACTCAAACCTCAATCCTCAAATCTCAATCCTCAATCCTCAATCCTCAGTCCTCAATCCTCACTCCACAATCCTCAAACCTCAATCCTCAATCCTCAGTACTAAATCCTCAATCCTCAATCCTCAAACCTCAATCCTCAACCGTCAGTCCTCGTCCTCAATCCTCAACCCTCAATCCTCAATCCTCAATCTTCAATCCTCAATACTCAATAATCAATCCTCAATCCTCAATCCTCAATCCTCAATCTTCAATCCTCAATCCTCAATCCTCAATCCTCAATCCTCAATCCACATTCTTCAATCCGCAATACCCAATCCTCAACCTACAATACTCAATCCTCAATCCTCAATTCTCAATCCTCAATCCTCAGCCCTCAGTCCTCAAACCTCAATCCTCAACCCTCAGCCCTCATCCTGAATCCTCAAACCTCAATCCTGAATCCTCAACCTTCAATCCTCAATACTCAATCTTCAATAATCAATCCTCAATTCTCAATCCTCAATACTCAATCCTCAATCGTCAATACTCAATCCCCAATCCTCAATCTTCAATCCTCAATCCTCAATCCTCAATTCTCAATCCAAAATCCTCAATCCTTAGACCTCAAACAGCAATACTCAACCCTCAGTCCTCGTCCTCAATCCACAACCATCAATACTCAATCCTCAATCTTCAATCATCAATATTCAATCTTCAGTCCTCAATCCTCAATCCTCAATCCTCAATCCTCAATCCTCAATCCTCAATCCTCAATCCTCAATCCTCAATCCTCAATCCTCAATCCTCAATCTTCAATCCTCAATACTCAATATTCAATCCTCAATCCTCAATCCTCAATCCTCAATCCTCAAGCCTCAATCCTCAATCCTCAATCCTCAACCGTCAGTCCTCGTCCTCAATACTCAACCCTCAATCCTCAATCCTCAACCTTCAATCCTCAATACTCAATCTTCAATAATCAATCCTCAATCCTCAATCCTCAATACCCAATGCTCAATCGTCAATACTCAATCCCCAATCCTCAATCTTCAATCCTCAATCCTCAATCATCAATCCTCAATCCTCAACCTTCAGTCCTCAATCCTCAATCCTCAATCCTCAATCCTCAATCCTCAATCATCAATCTTCAATCCTCAATACTCAGTCCTCAATCCTCAATCCTCAATCCTCAATCCTCAATCCTCATTCTTCAATACTCAATACCCAATCCACAATCTTCAATCCTCAATCCTCAATCCTCAATTCTCAATCCTAAATCCTCAATCCTTAGACCTCAAACAGTAATACTCAACCCTCAGTCCTCGTCCTCAATCCACAACCATCAATACTCAATCCTCCATCTTCAATCATCAATATTCAATTTTCTGTCCTCAATCCTCAATCGTCAATACTCAATCCTCAACCCTCAATCCTCAATGTTCAATCCGCAATACCCAATCCTCAATCTTCAATCCTCAATCCTCAATCCTCAATCCTCAATCCTCAATCCTCAATCCTCAATCCTCATTCTTCAATACACAATACCCAATCCACAATCTTAAATCCTCAATCCTCAATCCTCAATCTTCAATCCTCAATTCTCCATCTTCAATCCTCAATCCTCAGTCCTCAATCTTCAATCCTCAATGCTCAGTGCTCAATCTTCAATCCTCAGTCTTCAATCCTCAATCCTCAATCCTCAAACCTCAATCCTCAACCGTCAGTCCTCGTCCTCAAACCTCAACCCTCAATCCTCAATCCTCAACCTTCAATCATCAATACTCAATCTTCAATTCTCAATACTCAATCTTCAATCCACAATCCTCAATCCTCAATCCTCAATGCTCAATCCTCAATCCTCAATCCTCAACACTCAATATTCAATCCACAATACTCAATCTGCAATCCTCAATCCTCAATCCTCAATCCTCAATACTCATTCTTCAATCCTCAATTCCCAATGCTCAATCTTCAATCCTCAATCCTCAATCCTCAATCCTCAATCCTCATTCTTCAATCCTCAACACCAAATCCTCAATCTTCAATCCTCAATCCTCAATCCTCAGACCTCAATCCTCAATCTTCAATCCTCAATACTCAATCTTCAATCCTCAATCCTCAATCCTCAATCCTCAATTCTCATTCTTCAATCCTCAACACTCAATCCTCAAACTTCAATCCTCAATCCTCAGTCCTCAATCCTCAATCCTCAATCCTCAATCTTCAATCCTCTATACTCAATCCTCAATCCTCAATCCACATTCTTCAATCCTCAACACCCAATCCTCAATCCTCAATCCTCAATTCTCAATCCTCAATCCTCAGTCCTCAGTCCTCAAACCTCAATCCTCAACCCCCAGCCCCCATTCTCAATCCTCAATCCTCAATTCTCAGTCCTCAGCCCTCAAACATCAATCCTCAATCCTCAGACCTCATCCTCAATCCTCAATTATCAATCCTCAATCCTCAATCTTCAATCCACAATACTCAATCTTCAATCCTCAATCCTCAGTCCTCAAACTTCAATTCTGAATCCTCAATACTCAATCATCAATCCTCAATCCTCTGTCCTCAATACTCAACTATCAGTCCTCAATTCTCACTACTCAATCCTCAATCCTCAATCTTCAATCCTCAATACTCAATCTTCAATCCTCAATCCTCAATCCTCAATCCTCAATGCTCAATCCTCAATCCTCAAACCACAACCCTCAATCTTCAATCCTCAATACTCAATCTGCAATCCTCAATCCTCAATCCTCAATCCTCAATCCTCATTCTTCAATCCTCAATACCCAATCCTCAATCTTCAATCCTCAATCCACAATCCTCAATTCTCCATCCTCATTCTTCAATCCTCAACACCCAATGCTCAATCTTCAATCCTCAATCCTCAACCCTCAGACCTCAATCCTCAATCTTCAATCCTCAATACTCAACCTTCAATCCTCAATCCTCGATCCTCAATCCTCAATCCTCATTCTTCAATCCTCAACACCCAATCCTCAATCTTCAATCCTCAATCCTCAATCCTCAATTCTCAGTCCTCAATCCTCATTCCTCAATCCTCAGACCGCAAGCATCAAAACTCAACTCTCAGTCCTCGTCCTCAATCCACAACCCTCAATCCTCGATCCTCAATCTTCAATCATCAATATTCAATCTTCAATCCTCAATCCTCAATCCTCAATACTCAATCCTCAATCCTCAATCCTCAATCCTCAATACTCAACCATCAATCCTCAATTCTCAATACTCAATAGAATATCCTGAATTCTCAGGATTCAATACTCAAACCTCAACACTCAGCCCTCAATCCTCAATCCTCAATGCTCAATCCTCAATCTTCAATCCTCAATACTCAATCTTCAATCCTCCATCCTAAATCCTCAATCCTCAATCCTCAATCCTCAATCGTCTTGCTTCAATACTCAATACCCAATCCTCGGTCTTCAATCTTCAATCCTCATTCCTCAATTCTCAATCCTCAATCCTCAACACCCAATCCTCATTCTTCAATCCTCAACACCCAATCCTCAATCTTCAACCCTCAATCCTCAATCCTCAATTCTCAGTCCTCAATCCTCAATCCTCAATCCTCAGACCTCAAGCATCAAAACTCAACTCTCAGTCCTCGTCCTCAATCCACAACCCTCAATCCTCTATCCTCAATCTTCAATCATCAATATTCAATCTTCAATCCTCAATCCCCAATCCTCAATACTCAATCCTCAATCCTCAATCCTCAATCCTCAATACTCAATCCTCAATTCTCAATACTCAATAGAATATCCTGAATTCTCAGGATTCAATACTCAAACCTCAACACTCAGCCCTCAATCCTCAATCCTCAATCCTCAATCCTCAATCTTCAATCCTCAATACTCAATCTTCAATCCTCTCTCCTAAATCCTCAATCCTCAATCCTCAATCCTCAATCGTCTTGCTTCAATCCTCAATACCCAATCCTCGGTCTTCAATCTTCAATCATCAATACTCAAACTTCAATCCTCAATCCTCAATCCTCAATCCTCAATCCTCAATCCTCAATATTCAACGCACAACCCTCAACAATCAATCCTCAATACTCAACCATCAATCCTCAATTCTCAATACTCAAAAGAATATCCTGAATTCTCATGGTTCAATACTCAATCCACAATATTCAATAATCAAATCTCAATCCTCAAACATCAATTCTCAACACGCAATCCTCAACACTCAGTCCTCTCTCTTCAATCCTCCATCCTCATTCCTCAATCCTCATGCGTCAATCCTCAATCCCCAATCCTCAACCGTCAGTCCTCGTCCTCAGACCTCATCCTCAATCCTCAATTATCAATCCTCAATCCTCAATCTTCAATCCTCAATACTCAATCTTCAATCCTCAATCCTCAGTCCTCAAACTTCAATTCTGAATCCTCAATACTCAATCATCAATCCTCAATCCTCTGTCCTCAATACTCAACTATCAGTCCTCAATTCTCACTACTCAATCCTCAATCCTCAATCTTCAATCCTCAATACTCAATCTTCAATCCTCAATCCTCAATCCTCAATCCTCAATGCTCAATCCTCAATCCTCAAACCACAACCCTCAATCTTCAATCCTCAATACTCAATCTGCAATCCTCAATCCTCAATCCTCAATCCTCAATCCTCATTCTTCAATCCTCAATACCCAATCCTCAATCTTCAATCCTCAATCCACAATCCTCAACTCTCCATCCTCATTCTTCAATCCTCAACACCCAATGCTCAATCTTCAATCCTCAATCCTCAACCCTCAGACCTCAATCCTCAATCTTCAATCCTCAATACTCAACCTTCATTCCTCAATCCTCGATCCTCAATCCTCAATCCTCATTCTTCAATCCTCAACACCCAATCCTCAATCTTCAATCCTCAATCCTCAATCCTCAATTCTCAGTCCTCAATCCTCATTCCTCAATCCTCAGACCTCAAGCATCAAAACTCAACTCTCAGTCCTCGTCCTCAATCCACAACCCTCAATCCTCGATCCTCAATCTTCAATCATCAATATTCAATCTTCAATCCTCAATCCTCAATCCTCAATACTCAATCCTCAATCCTCAATCCTCAATCCTCAATACTCAACCATCAATCCTCAATTCTCAATACTCAATAGAATATCCTGAATTCTCAGGATTCAATACTCAAACCTCAACACTCAGCCCTCAATCCTCAATCCTCAATGCTCAATCCTCAATCTTCAATCCTCAATACTCAATCTTCAATCCTCCATCCTAAATCCTCAATCCTCAATCCTCAATCCTCAATCGTCTTGCTTCAATACTCAATACCCAATCCTCGGTCTTCAATCTTCAATCCTCATTCCTCAATTCTCAATCCTCAATCCTCAACACCCAATCCTCATTCTTCAATCCTCAACACCCAATCCTCAATCTTCAACCCTCAATCCTCAATCCTCAATTCTCAGTCCTCAATCCTCAATCCTCAATCCTCAGACCTCAAGCATCAAAACTCAACTCTCAGTCCTCGTCCTCAATCCACAACCCTCAATCCTCTATCCTCAATCTTCAATCATCAATATTCAATCTTCAATCCTCAATCCCCAATCCTCAATACTCAATCCTCAATCCTCAATCCTCAATCCTCAATACTCAATCCTCAATTCTCAATACTCAATAGAATATCCTGAATTCTCAGGATTCAATACTCAAACCTCAACACTCAGCCCTCAATCCTCAATCCTCAATCCTCAATCCTCAATCTTCAATCCTCAATACTCAATCTTCAATCCTCTCTCCTAAATCCTCAATCCTCAATCCTCAATCCTCAATCGTCTTGCTTCAATCCTCAATACCCAATCCTCGGTCTTCAATCTTCAATCATCAATACTCAAACTTCAATCCTCAATCCTCAATCCTCAATCCTCAATCCTCAATCCTCAATATTCAACGCACAACCCTCAACAATCAATCCTCAATACTCAACCATCAATCCTCAATTCTCAATACTCAAAAGAATATCCTGAATTCTCATGGTTCAATACTCAATCCACAATATTCAATAATCAAATCTCAATCCTCAAACATCAATTCTCAACACGCAATCCTCAACACTCAGTCCTCTCTCTTCAATCCTCCATCCTCATTCCTCAATCCTCATGCGTCAATCCTCAATCCCCAATCCTCAACCGTCAGTCCTCGTCCTCCAACCTCAACCCTCAATCCTCAATCCTCAATACCCAATCCTCAATCTTCAATCCTCAATCCTCAATCCTCAATCCTCAATCCTCAATCATCAATTCTCAATCATCAATCCTCAAACTTCAATACTCAATCCTCAACCCACAATCCTCAATCCTCAATACTCAGCCATCAATCCTCAATTCTCAATACTCTACAGAATATCCTGAATTCTCAGGATTCTATACTCAAACTTCAATCCTCAACCCTCTGCCCTCATTCTCAATCCTCAATCCTCAATACTCAATCTTCAATCCTCAATCCTCAATCCCCAATCCTCAATCCTCAATCCTCAATCCTCAATCCTCAATCGTCAATCTTCAATCCTCAATACTCAATCTTCAATCCTCAATCCTCAATCCTCAATCCTCAATCCTCAATCCTCATTCTTCAATCCTCAATACCCAATCCTCAAACATCAATCCTCAACCGTCAGCCCTCGTCCTCAACCCTCAACCCTCAATCCTCAATCCTCCCACCTTCAACCATCAATACTCAATCTTCAATCCTCAACCCTCAATCCTCAGTCCTCAAACCTCAATCCTGAATCCTCAATCCTGAATCCTCAATCTTCAGCCCTGAGTCCTCAACAATCAGTTGTCAATCCTCAATCCTCAATAGAATATCCTCAATTCACAGTTTTCAATACTCAATACTCAATCTGCAACCTTCAGATCTCTATCCGCAAACATCAATCCTCATCACTCAACCATCAATACTCAGTCCCTAATCCTCATTCCTCAATCCTCAATCCTGAATCCTCAATCCTCAAACCTCAATCTTAATCTTCAATCATCAATACTCAATCTTCAATCCTCAATCCTCAGTCCTCAAACCTCAATTCTGAATCCTCAATACTCAATCTTCAATCCTCAATCTTCAGTCCTCAATACTCAACTATCAGTCCTCAATTCTCAATACTCAATCCTCGGTACTCAATCTTCAATCCTCAATACTCAATCTTCAATCCACAATCCTCAATCCTCAATCCTCGATGCTCAATCCTCAATCCTCAATCCTCAACACTCAATATTCAATCCACAATACTCAATCTGCAATCCTCAATCCTCAATCCTCAATCCTCAATACTCATTCTTCAATCCTCAATTCCCAATGCTCAATCTTCAATCATCAATCCTCAATCCTCGATCCTCAATCCTCGTTCTTCAATCCTCAACACCCAATCCTCAATCTTCAATCCTCAATCCTCAATCCTCAGACCTCAACCCTCAACCCTCAATCCTCAGTCCTCAAACATCAATCCTGAATCCTCAATCCTGAATCCTCAATCTTCAGCCCTGAGTCCTCAACAATCAGTTGTCAATCCTCAATCCTCTATAGAATATCCTCAATTCACAGTTTTCAATACTCAATACTCAATCTGCAATCTTCAGATCTCTATCCACAAACATAATTTCTCTTCACTCAACCCTCAATACTCAATCCCTAATCCTCAATCTTCAATCCTCAATCCTGAATCCTCAATCCTCAATCCTCTATCTTAATCTTCAATCCTCAATACTCAATCTTCAATCCTCAATCCTCAATCCCCAATCCTCAATCCTCAATCCTCAATCCTCAATCGTCAATCTTCAATCCTCAATACTCAATCTTCAATCCTCAATCCTCAATCCTCAATCCTCAATCCTCAATCCTCATTCTTCAATCCTCAATACTCAATCCTCAATCCTCAATCTTCAATCCTCAATCCTCAATCTTCAATCCTCAATACTCAATCTTCAATGCTCAATCCTCAGTCCTCAAACTTCAATCCTGAATCCTCAATACTCAATCTTCAATCCTCAATCCTCTGTCCTCAATACTCAACCTTCAATACTCAATCCTCGATCCTCAATCCTCAATCCTCATTCTTCAATCCTCAACACCCAATCCTCAATCTTCAATCCTCAATCATCAACCCTCAATTCTCAGTCCTCAATCCTCAATCCTCAATCCTCAGACCTCAAGCATCAAAACTCAACTCTCAGTCCTCGTCCTCAATCCACAAACCTCAATCCTCGATCCTCAATCTTCAATCATCAATATTCAATCCTCAATCCTCAATCCTCAATCGTCTTGCTTCAATCCTCAATACCCAATCCTCGGTCTTCAAACTTCAATCCTCATTCCTCAATTCTCAATCCTCAATCCTCAGTCCTCAGACCTCAAACCTCAATCCCCAATCCACAGCCCTCACCCTCATTCCTCATTCCTCAATCGTCAATCCTCAATCCTCAATCCTCAAACCTAAATCCTCAACGTTCAATCCTCAATACCCAATCCTCAGTCTTCAATCCTCAATCCTCGATCCTCAATCCTCAATCTTCAATCCTCAATCCTCAGTCCTCAAACCTCAATTCTGAATCCCCAATCCTGAACCCTCAATCTTCAGACCTCAGACCTGAACAATCAGATGTCAATTCTCAATCCTCAATAGAACATCATCAATTCACAGCTTTGAATTCTCAATACTCAATCTGCAATCCTCAAATTTCTGTCCACAAATGTCAATTCTCGTCACTCAAACCTCAACACTCAGTCCCCAATCCTCAATCTTCAATCCTCAATCCTCAATCCTCAATTCTCAACCCTCAATCTTCAATCCTCAATACTCAATCCTCAATCCTCAATCCTCAATCCTGAATCCTCAATCCTCAATCCTCAATTTTCAATCTTCAATCCTCAGTCCTCAGTCCTCAAACCTCAATCCTCAACCCTCAGCCCTCATCCTCAAACCTCAATCCTCAATCCTCAATCCTCAATCTTCAATCCTCAATACTCAATCTTCAATCCTCAATCCTCAGTCCTCAATCTTCAATCCTCAATGCTCAATCCTCAATCCTCAATCCTCAGTCCTCAATCCTCAATCCTCAATCCTCAAACATCAATCCTCAACCGTCAGTCCTCGTCCTCAAACCTCAACCCTCAATCCTCAATCCTCATTCTTCAATCATCAATACTCAATCTTCAATCCTCAATCCTCAATCCTGAATCCTCAATCCTCAATCCTCAATATTCAACGCACAATCCTCAACCATCAATCCTCAATACTCAACCATCAATCCTCAATTCTCAATACTCAAAGAATATCCTGAATTCTCATGGTTCAATACTCAATCCACAATATTCAATAATCAAATCTCAATCCTCAAACATCAATTCTCAACACGCAATCCTCAACACTCAGTCCTCTCTCTTCAATCCTCAATCCTCATGCGTCAATCCTCAATCCCCAATCCTCAACCGTCAGTCCTCGTCCTCAAACCTCAAGCCTCAATCCTCAATCCTCAATACCCAATCCTCAATCTTCAATCCTCAATCCTCAATCCTCAATCCTCAATCCTCAATCATCAATTCTCAATCATCAATCCTCAAACTTCAATACTCAATCCTCAACCCACAATCCTCTATCCTCAATACTCAGCCATCAATCCTCAATTCTCAATACTCTATAGAATATCCTGAATTCTCAGGATTCTATACTCAAACTTCAATCCTCAACCCTCTGCCCTCATTCTCAATCCTCAATCCTCAATACTCAATCTTCAATCCTCAATCCTCAATCCCCAATCCTCAATCCTCAATCCTCAATCCTCAATCCTCAATCGTCAACCTTCAATCCTTAATACTCAATCTTCAATCCTCAATCCTCAATCCTCAATCCTCAATCCTCAATCCTCAATCCTCAATCCTCATTCTTCAATCCTCAATACCCAATCCTCAAACATCAATCCTCAACCGTCAGCCCTCGTCCTCAACCCTCAACCCTCAATCCTCAATCCTCCCACCTTCAACCATCAATACTCAATCTTCAATCCTCAACCCTCAATCCTCAGTCCTCAAACCTCAATCCTGAATCCTCAATCCTGAATCCTCAATCTTCAGCCCTGAGTCCTCAACAATCAGTTGTCAATCCTCAATCCTCAATAGAATATCCTCAATTCACAGTTTTCAATACTCAATACTCAATCTGCAACCTTCAGATCTCTATCCGCAAACATCAATCCTCATCACTCAACCATCAATACTCAGTCCCTAATCCTGATTCCTCAATCCTCAATCCTGAATCCTCAATCCTCAAACCTCAATCTTAATCTTCAATCATCAATACTCAATCTTCAATCCTCAATCCTCAGTCCTGAAACCTCAATTATGAATCCTCAATACTCAATCTTCAATCCTCAATCTTCAGTCCTCGATACTCAACTATCAGTCCTCAATTCTCAATACTCAATCCTCGGTCCTCAATCTTCAATCCTCAATACTCAATCTTCAATCCACAATCCTCAATCCTCAATCCTCGATGCTCAATCCTCAATCCTCAATCCTCAACACTCAATATTCAATCCACAATACTCAATCTGCAATCCTCAATCCTCAATCCTCAATCCTCAATACTCATTCTTCAATCCTCAATTCCCAATGCTCAATCTTCAATCATCAATCCTCAATCCTCAATCCTCAATCCTCGTTCTTCAATCCTCAACACCCAATCCTCAATCTTCAATCCTCAATCCTCAATCCTCAGACCTCAATCCTCAACCTTCAATCCTCAATACTCAATCTTCAATCCTCAATCCTCAATCCTCAATCCTCAATGCTCATTCTTCAATCCTCAACACTCAATCCTCAAACTTCAATCCTCAATCCTCAGTCCTCAATCCTCAATCCTCAATCCTCAATCTTCAATCCTCTATACTCAATCCTCAATCCTCAATCCACATTCTTCAATCCTCAACACCCAATCCTCAATCCTCAATCCTCAATTCTCAATCCTCAATCCTCAGTCCTCAGTCCTCAAACCACAATCCTCAACCCCCAGCCCCCATTCTCAATCCTCAATCCTCAATTCTCAGTCCTCAACCCTCAAACATCAATCCTCAATCCTCAGACCTCATCCTCAATCCTCAATTATCAATCCTCAATCCTCAATCTTCAATCCTCAATACTCAATCTTCAATCCTCAATCTTCAATCCTCAATCCTCAATCCTCAGACCTCAATCCTCAACCTTCAATCCTCAATACTCAATCTTCAATCCTCAATCCTC
Organism: Calliopsis andreniformis; assembly: GCF_051401765.1. NCBI lineage: Eukaryota > Metazoa > Arthropoda > Insecta > Hymenoptera > Andrenidae > Calliopsis > Calliopsis andreniformis. Next base: position 2,147,205 of record NW_027480491.1, on the reverse strand, counting down.
AATCCTCAATCCTCAATGCTCATTCTTCAATCCTCAACACTCAATCCTCAAACTTCAATCCTCAATCCTCAGTCCTCAATCCTCAATCCTCAATCCTCAATCTTCAATCCTCTATACTCAATCCTCAATCCTCAATCCACATTCTTCAATCCTCAACACCCAATCCTCAATCCTCAATCCTCAATTCTCAATCCTCAATCCTCAGTCCTCAGTCCTCAAACCTCAATCCTCAACCCCCAGCCCCCATTCTCAATCCTCAATCCTCAATTCTCAGTCCTCAGCCCTCAAACATCAATCCTCAATCCTCAGACCTCATCCTCAATCCTCAATCCTCAATCCTCAATCTTCAATCCTCAATACTCAATCTTCAATCCTCAATCCTCAATCCTCCGTCCTCAATCATCAATCGTCAGTCTCCAATCCTGAATACTCAATCTTCAATCCTCAATCCTCAATCCTCAATCCTCAATCCTGAATCCTCAATCATCATTCTTCAATCCTCAATACCCAATCCTCAATCTTCAATCCTCAATCCTCAATCCTCAATTCTCAACCCTCAATCCTCAGTCCTCAGTCCTCAATCCTCAATCCTCAAACCTCAGCCCTCACCCTCAATCCTCAATCCTCAATCCTCAATCCTCAGTCTTCCATCCCCAATACTCAATCTTCAATCCTCAATCCTCAGTACTCAAACCTCAATCCTCAATCCTCAATCCCTAGTAATCAATCCTCAATCTTCAATACTGAATCGTCAATACTCAGTCCTCAATCCTCAATCCTCAATCCTCGTTCCTCAAACCTTAATCCTCAACCCTCAGTCCTCACACTCAATTCTCAATTCTCAATCCTCAATCGTCAATCCTCAGTCTTCAATCCCCAATAATCAATCTCCAATCCTAGGTCGTCAATCCCCAATCCTCGATCCTTAATCCTCTATCATCAATCCTCAATCCTCGTTCCTCAATCCTCAATCATCAATCTTCAATCCTCAGACCTCAAACGGCAATACTCAACCCTCAGTCCTCGTCCTCAATCCACAACCATCAATACTCAATCCTCAATCTTCAATCATCAATATTCAATCTTCAGTTCTCAATCCTCAATCCTCAATCCTCAATCCTCAATCCTCAATGTTAAATGCGCAATACCCAATCCTCAATCTTCGATCCTCAATCCTCAATCCTCAATCCTCAATCCTCAATCCTCAATCCTCATTCTTCAATCCTCAATACCCTATCCTCAATCTTCAATCCTCAATCCTCAATCCTCAACTCTCAATCCTCAATCCTCAGTCCTCAGTCCTCAAACCTCAGTCCTCAACCCTCAGCCCTCATCCTCAATACTCAATCTGTAATCTTCGAATCTCTATCCACAAACATCAATTCTCATCATTCAACCCTCAACACTCAGTCCCCAATCCTCAATTTTCAATCCTCAATCCTCAATCCACAATCCTCGATCCTCAGCCTTCAATCCTCAATACTCAATCTTCAATCCTCCATCCTCAATCCTCAATCCTCAATCCTCAATGTTCAATGCGCAATACCCAATCCTCAACCTTCGATCCTCAATCCTCAATCCTCAATCCTCAACCGTCAATCCTGAATCTTCAATCCTCAATACTCAATCTTCAACCCTCAATCCTCAGTACTCAAACTTCAATCCTCAAATCTCAATCCTCAATCCTCAATCCTCAGTCCTTAATCCTCACTCCACAATCCTCAAACCTCAATCCTCAATCCTCAGTACTCAATCCTCAATCCTCAATCCTCAAACCTCAATCCTCAACCGTCAGTCCTCGTCCTCAATCCTCAACCCTCAATCCTCAATCCTCAATCTTCAATCCTCAATACTCAATATTCAATCCTCAATCCTCAATCCTCAATCCTCAATCTTCAATCCTCAATCCTCAATCCTCAATCCTCAATCCACATTCTTCAATCCGCAATACCCAATCCTCAACCTACAATACTCAATCCTCATTCCTCAATTCTCAATCCTCAATCCTCAGCCCTCAGTCCTCAAACCTCAATCCTCAACCCTCAGCCCTCATCCTCAATCCTCAAACCTCAATCCTGAATCCTCAACCTTCAATCCTCAATACTCAATCTTCAATAATCAATCATCAATTCTCAATCCTCAATCCTCAATCCTCAATCCTCAATCCTCCATATTCAACGCACAACCCTCAACCATCAATCCTCAATACTCAACCATCAATACTCAATTCTCAATACTCAGTAGAATATCCAGAATTCTCATGGTTCAGTACTCAATCCACAATATTCAATAATCAAATCCCAATCCTCAAACATCAATTCTCAACACTCAATCCTCAACACTCAGTCCTCTCTCTTCAATCCTCCATCATCAATCCTCAATCTTCAAGCGTCAATCCTCAATCCTCAATCCTCAACCCTCAATCCTCAGTCCTCAAACCTCCACCCCGAATCCTCAATCCTGAATCCTCAATCTTCAGCCATAAGTCCTCAACAATCAATTGTCAATCCTCAATCCTCAATAGAATATCCTCAATTCACAGTTTTCAATACTCAATCCCCATTCTTCAATCTTCAAATCTCAATCCACGAACATCAATTCTCATCACGCAACCCTCAACACTCAGTCCTCAATCTTCAACCCTCAATCCTCAATCCTCAATCTTCAATCCTCAATACTCAATCTTCAATCCTCAATCCTCAATTCTCAATCCTCAATGCTCAAAACTCAATCGGCAATCCTCAATCCCCAATCCTCAATCTTCAATCCCCAATCCTCAATCCTCAATCCTCAATCCTCAGTACTCAATCCTCAATCCTCAATCCTCAAACCTCAATCCTCAACCGTCAGTCCTCGTCCTCAATCCTCAACCCTCAATCCTCAACCCTCAATCTTCAATCCTCAATACTCAATATTCAATCCTCAATCCTCAATCCTCAATCCTCAATCTTCAATCCTCAATCCTCAATCCTCAATCCTCAATTCACATTCTTCAATCCGCAATACCCAATCCTCAACCTACAATACTCAATCCTCAATCCTCAATTCTCAATCCTCAATCCTCAGCCCTCAGTCCTCAAACCTCAATCCTCAACCCTCAGCCCTCATCCTCAATCCTCAAACCTCAATCCTGAATCCTCAACCTTCAATCCTCAATACTCAATCTTCAATAATCAATCCTCAATTCTCAATCTTCAATCCTCAATCCTCAATCCTCAATCCTCAATCTTCAATTCTCAATACTCAGTCTTCAATCCTCAATCCTCAATCCTCAACCCTCAGCCCTCATCCTCAATCCTCAAACCTCAATCCTGAATCCTCAACCTTCAATCCTCAATACTCAATCTTCAATAATCAATCATCAATTCTCAATCCTCAATCCTCAATCCTCAATCCTCAATCCTCCATATTCAACGCACAACCCTCAACCATCAATCCTCAATACTCAACCATCAATACTCAATTCTCAATACTCAGTAGAATATCCAGAATTCTCATGGTTCAGTACTCAATCCACAATATTCAATAATCAAATCCCAATCCTCAAACATCAATTCTCAACACTCAATCCTCAACACTCAGTCCTCTCTCTTCAATCCTCCATCATCAATCCTCAATCTTCAAGCGTCAATCCTCAATCCTCAATCCTCAACCCTCAATCCTCAGTCCTCAAACCTCCACCCCGAATCCTCAATCCTGAATCCTCAATCTTCAGCCATAAGTCCTCAACAATCAATTGTCAATCCTCAATCCTCAATAGAATATCCTCAATTCACAGTTTTCAATACTCAATCCCCATTCTTCAATCTTCAAATCTCAATCCACGAACATCAATTCTCATCACGCAACCCTCAACACTCAGTCCTCAATCTTCAACCCTCAATCCTCAATCCTCAATCTTCAATCCTCAATACTCAATCTTCAATCCTCAATCCTCAATTCTCAATCCTCAATGCTCAAAACTCAATCGGCAATCCTCAATCCCCAATCCTCAATCTTCAATCCCCAATCCTCAATCCTCAATCCTCAATCCTCAGTACTCAATCCTCAATCCTCAATCCTCAAACCTCAATCCTCAACCGTCAGTCCTCGTCCTCAATCCTCAACCCTCAATCCTCAACCCTCAATCTTCAATCCTCAATACTCAATATTCAATCCTCAATCCTCAATCCTCAATCCTCAATCTTCAATCCTCAATCCTCAATCCTCAATCCTCAATTCACATTCTTCAATCCGCAATACCCAATCCTCAACCTACAATACTCAATCCTCAATCCTCAATTCTCAATCCTCAATCCTCAGCCCTCAGTCCTCAAACCTCAATCCTCAACCCTCAGCCCTCATCCTCAATCCTCAAACCTCAATCCTGAATCCTCAACCTTCAATCCTCAATACTCAATCTTCAATAATCAATCCTCAATTCTCAATCTTCAATCCTCAATCCTCAATCCTCAATCCTCAATCTTCAATTCTCAATACTCAGTCTTCAATCCTCAATCCTCAATCCTCAACCCTCAGCCCTCATCCTCAATCCTCAAACCTCAATCCTGAATCCTCAACCTTCAATCCTCAATACTCAATCTTCAATAATCAATCATCAATTCTCAATCCTCAATCCTCAATCCTCAATCCTCAATCCTCCATATTCAACGCACAACCCTCAACCATCAATCCTCAATACTCAACCATCAATACTCAATTCTCAATACTCAGTAGAATATCCAGAATTCTCATGGTTCAGTACTCAATCCACAATATTCAATAATCAAATCCCAATCCTCAAACATCAATTCTCAACACTCAATCCTCAACACTCAGTCCTCTCTCTTCAATCCTCCATCATCAATCCTCAATCTTCAAGCGTCAATCCTCAATCCTCAATCCTCAACCCTCAATCCTCAGTCCTCAAACCTCCACCCCGAATCCTCAATCCTGAATCCTCAATCTTCAGCCATAAGTCCTCAACAATCAATTGTCAATCCTCAATCCTCAATAGAATATCCTCAATTCACAGTTTTCAATACTCAATCCCCATTCTTCAATCTTCAAATCTCAATCCACGAACATCAATTCTCATCACGCAACCCTCAACACTCAGTCCTCAATCTTCAACCCTCAATCCTCAATCCTCAATCTTCAATCCTCAATACTCAATCTTCAATCCTCAATCCTCAATTCTCAATCCTCAATGCTCAAAACTCAATCGGCAATCCTCAATCCCCAATCCTCAATCTTCAATCCCCAATCCTCAATCCTCAATCCTCAATCCTCAGTACTCAATCCTCAATTCTCAATCCTCAAACCTCAATCCTCAACCGTCAGTCCTCGTCCTCAATCCTCAACCCTCAATCCTCAACCCTCAATCTTCAATCCTCAATACTCAATATTCAATCCTCAATCCTCAATCCTCAATCCTCAATCTTCAATCCTCAATCCTCAATCCTCAATCCTCAATTCACATTCTTCAATCCGCAATACCCAATCCTCAACCTACAATACTCAATCCTCAATCCTCAATTCTCAATCCTCAATCCTCAGCCCTCAGTCCTCAAACCTCAATCCTCAACCCTCAGCCCTCATCCTCAATCCTCAAACCTCAATCCTCAATACTCAATCTTCAATAATCAATCCTCAATTCTCAATCTTCAATCCTCAATCCTCAATCCTCAATCCTCAATCTTCAATTCTCAATACTCAGTCTTCAATCCTCAATCCTCAATCCTCAATCCTCAATCCTCATTCTTCAATACTCAATACCCTATCCACAATCTTCAATCCTCAGTCCTCAATCCTCAATTCTCGATCCTAAATCCTCAATCGTTAGACCTCAAACAGCAATACTCAACCCTCAGTCCTCGTCCTCAATCCACAACCATCAATACTCAATCCTCAATCTTCAATCATCAATATTCAATCTTCAGTCCTCAATCCTCAATCCTCAATCCTCAATCCTCAACCCTCAATCCTAAATGTTCAATCCGCAATACCCAATCCTCAATCTTCAATCCTCAATCCTCAATCCACAATCCTCGATCCTCAGCCTTCAATCCTCAATACTCAATCTTCAATCCTCCATCCTCAATCCTCAATTCTCAATCCTCAATCCTCAATAGTCAGGCTTCAATCCTCAATACTCAATCTTCAATCCTCAATCCTCAATACTCATTCCTCAATCCTCATTCTTCAATCCTCAATACCCAATCCTCAATCTTCAATCCTCAATCCTCAGTCCTCAGTCCTCAAACCTCAGTCCTCAACCCTCAGCCCTCATCCTCAATACTCAATCTGTAATCTCCGAATCTCTATCCACAAACATCAATTCTCATCATTCAACCCTCAACACTCAGTCCCCAATCCTCAACCTTCAATCCTCAATCTTCAATCCTCAATCCTCAATCCACAATCCTCGATCCTCAGCCTTCTATCCTCAATACTCAATCTTCAATCCTCCATCCTCAATCCTCAATCCTCAATCCTCAATCCTCAATTGTCAGGCTTCAATCCTCAATACTCAATCTTCAATCCTCAATCCTCAATACTCATTCCTCAATCCTCATTCTTCAATCCTCAATACCCTATCCTCAATCTTCAATCCTCAATCCTCAATCCTCAACTCTCAATCCTCAATCCTCAGTCCTCAGTCCTCAAACCTCAGTCCTCAAACCTCAGCCCTCATCCTCAATACTCAATCTGTAATGTTCGAATCTCTATCCACAAACATCAATTCTCATCAATCAACCCTCAACACTCAGTCCACAATCCTCAATCTTCAATCCTCAATCCTCAATCCACAATCCTCGATCCGCAATCTTCAATCCTCAATACTCAATCTTCAATCCTCCATCCACAATGCTCAATCCTCAATCCTCAATCCACAATCCTCAATCGTCAGGCTTCAACCCTCAATACCCAATCCTCAATCTTCAATCCTCAACCCTCAATCCTCGACTCTCAATCCTCAATCCTCAGTCCTCAGTCCTCAAACCTCAATCCTCAACCCTTAGCCCTCATCCTCAATCCTCAACCCTCAATCCTCTATCCTCAACCTTCAATCCTCAATACTCAATCTTCAATAATCAATCCTCAATCCTCAATCCTCAATACCCAATGCTCAATCGTCAATACTCAATCCCCAATCCTCAATCTTCAATCCTCAATCCTCAATCATCAATCCTCAATCCTCAACCTTCAGTCCTCAATACTCAATCTTCAATCCTCAATCCTCAATCCTCAATCCTCAATCCTCAATCCTCAATCCTCAATCCTCAATCCTCAATCCTCAACCCTCAATCCTCAATCTTCAATCCTCAATACTCAATATTCAATCCTCAATCCTCAATCCTCAATCCTCAATCCTCAATCCTCAATCCTCAATCCTCAATCCTCAATCTTCAATCCTCAATACTCAGTCTTCAGTCCTCAATCCTCAATCCTCAATCCTCAATCCTCAACCCTCAATCCTAAATGTTCAATCCGCAATACCCAATCCTCAATCTTCAATCCTCAATCCTCTATCCACAATCCTCGATCCTCAGCCTTCAATCCACAATACTCAATCTTCAATCCTCCATCCTCAATCCTCAATTCTCAATCCTCAATCCTCAATAGTCAGGCTTCAATCCTCAATACTCAATCTTCAATCCTCAATCCTCAATACTCATTCCTCAATCCTCATTCTTCAATCCTCAATACCCAATCCTCAATCTTCAATCCTCAATCCTCAGTCCTCAGTCCTCAAACCTCAGTCCTCAACCCTCAGCCCTCATCCTCAATACTCAATCTGTAATCTTCGAATCTCTATCCACAAACATCAATTCTCATCATTCAACCCTCAACACTCAGTCCCCAATCCTCAATCTTCAATCCTCAATCTTCAATCCTCAATCCTCAATCCACAATCCTCGATCCTCAGCCTTCAATCCTCAATACTCAATCTTCAATCCTCCATCCTCAATCCTCAATCCTCAATCCTCAATCCTCAATTGTCAGGCTTCAATCCTCAATACTCAATCTTCAATCCTCAATCCTCAATCCTCAATCCTCAATCCTCAATGTTCAATGCGCAATACCCAATCCTCAACCTTCGATCCTCAATCCTCAATCCTCAATCCTCAACCGTCAATCCTGAATCTTCAATCCTCAATACTCAACCTTCAACCCTCAATCCTCAGTACTCAAACCTCAATCCTCAAATCTCAATCCTCAATCCTCAATCCTCAGTCCTCAATCCTCACTCCACAATCCTCAAACCTCAATCCTCAATCCTCAGTACTCAATCCTCAATCCTCAATCCTCAAACCTCAATCCTCAACCGTCAGTCCTCGTCCTCAATCCTCAACCCTCAATCCTCAATCCTCAATCTTCAATCCTCAATACTCAATAATCAATCCTCAATCCTCAATCCTCAATCCTCAATCTTCAATCCTCAATCCTCAATCCTCAATCCTCAATCCTCAATCCACATTCTTCAATCCGCAATACCCAATCCTCAACCTACAATACTCAATCCTCAATCCTCAATTCTCAATCCTCAATCCTCAGCCCTCAGTCCTCAAACCTCAATCCTCAACCCTCAGCCCTCATCCTGAATCCTCAAACCTCAATCCTGAATCCTCAACCTTCAATCCTCAATACTCAATCTTCAATAATCAATCCTCAATTCTCAATCCTCAATACTCAATCCTCAATCGTCAATACTCAATCCCCAATCCTCAATCTTCAATCCTCAATCCTCAATCCTCAATTCTCAATCCAAAATCCTCAATCCTTAGACCTCAAACAGCAATACTCAACCCTCAGTCCTCGTCCTCAATCCACAACCATCAATACTCAATCCTCAATCTTCAATCATCAATATTCAATCTTCAGTCCTCAATCCTCAATCCTCAATCCTCAATCCTCAATCCTCAATCCTCAATCCTCAATCCTCAATCCTCAATCCTCAATCCTCAATCCTCAATCTTCAATCCTCAATACTCAATATTCAATCCTCAATCCTCAATCCTCAATCCTCAATCCTCAAGCCTCAATCCTCAATCCTCAATCCTCAACCGTCAGTCCTCGTCCTCAATACTCAACCCTCAATCCTCAATCCTCAACCTTCAATCCTCAATACTCAATCTTCAATAATCAATCCTCAATCCTCAATCCTCAATACCCAATGCTCAATCGTCAATACTCAATCCCCAATCCTCAATCTTCAATCCTCAATCCTCAATCATCAATCCTCAATCCTCAACCTTCAGTCCTCAATCCTCAATCCTCAATCCTCAATCCTCAATCCTCAATCATCAATCTTCAATCCTCAATACTCAGTCCTCAATCCTCAATCCTCAATCCTCAATCCTCAATCCTCATTCTTCAATACTCAATACCCAATCCACAATCTTCAATCCTCAATCCTCAATCCTCAATTCTCAATCCTAAATCCTCAATCCTTAGACCTCAAACAGTAATACTCAACCCTCAGTCCTCGTCCTCAATCCACAACCATCAATACTCAATCCTCCATCTTCAATCATCAATATTCAATTTTCTGTCCTCAATCCTCAATCGTCAATACTCAATCCTCAACCCTCAATCCTCAATGTTCAATCCGCAATACCCAATCCTCAATCTTCAATCCTCAATCCTCAATCCTCAATCCTCAATCCTCAATCCTCAATCCTCAATCCTCATTCTTCAATACACAATACCCAATCCACAATCTTAAATCCTCAATCCTCAATCCTCAATCTTCAATCCTCAATTCTCCATCTTCAATCCTCAATCCTCAGTCCTCAATCTTCAATCCTCAATGCTCAGTGCTCAATCTTCAATCCTCAGTCTTCAATCCTCAATCCTCAATCCTCAAACCTCAATCCTCAACCGTCAGTCCTCGTCCTCAAACCTCAACCCTCAATCCTCAATCCTCAACCTTCAATCATCAATACTCAATCTTCAATCCTCAATCCCCAATCCTCAATCCTCAATCCTCAATCCTCAATCCTCCATATTCAACGCACAACCCTCAACCATCAATCCCCAATACTCAACCATCAATACTCAATTCTCAATACTCAGTAGAATATCCAGAATTCTCATGGTTCAGTACTCAATCCACAATATTCAATAATCAAATCCCAATCCTCAAACATCAATTCTCAACACTCAATCCTCAACGCTCAGTCCTCTCTCTTCAATCCTCCATCATCAATCCTCAATCCTCAAGCGTCAATCCTCAATCCTCAATCCTCAACCGTCAATCCTCAGTCCTCAAACCTCCACCCCGAATCCTCAATCCTGAATCCTCAATCTTCAGCCATAAGTCCTCAACAATCAATTGTCAATCCTCAATCCTCAAAAGAATATCCTCAATTCACGGTTTTCAATACTCAATCCCCATTCTTCAATCTTCAAATCTCAATCCACGAACATCAATTCTCATCACGCAACCCTCAACACTCAGTCCTCAATCTTCAACCCTCAATCCTCAATCCTCAATCTTCAATCCTCAATACTCAATCTTCAATCCTCAATCCTCAATTCTCAATCCTCAATGCTCAAAACTCAATCGGAAATCCTCAATCCCCAATCCTCAATCTTCAATCCCCAATCCTCAATCCTCAATCCTCAATCCTCAATCCTCAATGTTCAATGCGCAAAACCCAATCCTCAACCTTCGATCCTCAATCCTCAATCCTCAATCCCCAATCTTCAATTCTCAATACTCAATAATCAATCCTCAATCCTCAATCCTCAATCCTCAATCTTCAATCCTCAATCCTCAATCCTCAATCCACATTCTTCAATCCGCAATACCCAATACTCAACCTACAATACTCAATCCTCAATCCTCAATTCTCAATCCTCAATCCTCAGCCCTCAGTCCTCAAACCTCAATCCTCAACCCTCAGCCCTCATCATCAATCCTCAAACCTCAATCCTGAATCCTCAACCTTCAATCCTCAATACTCAATCTTCAATAATCAATCCTCAATTCTCAATCCTCAATACTCAATCCTCAATCGTCAATACTCAATCCCCAATCCTCAATCTTCAATCCTCAATCCTCAATCCTCAATCCTCCATCCTCAACCTTCAGTCCTCAATACTCAATCTTCAATCCTCAATCCTCAATCCTCAATCCTCAATCCTCAATCCTCAATCCTCAATCCTCAATCCTCAATCCTCAATCCTCAATCCTCAATCTTCAATCCTCAATACTCAATATTCAATCCTCAATCCTCAATTCTCAATCCTCAATCCTCAATCCTCAATCCTCAATCTTCAATTCTCAATACTCAGTCTTCAATCCTCAATCCTCAATCCTCAATCCTCAATCCTCATTCTTCAATACTCAATACCCTATCCACAATCTTCAATCCTCAATCCTCAATCCTCAATTCTCGATCCTAAATCCTCAATCGTTAGACCTCAAACAGCAATACTCAACCCTCAGTCCTCGTCCTCAATCCACAACCATCAATACTCAATCCTCAATCTTCAATCATCAATATTCAATCTTCAGTCCTCAATCCTCAATCCTCAATCCTCAATCCTCAACCCTCAATCCTCAATGTTCAATCCGCAATACCCAATCCTCAATCTTCAATCCTCAATCCTCAATCCTCAATCCTCAATCCTCAATCCTCAATCCTCAATGGTCATTCTTCAATACTCAGTACCCAATCCACAATCTTCAATCCTCAATCCTCAATCCTCAATTCTCAATCCTAAATCCTCAATCCTTAGACCTCAAACAGCAATACTCAACCCTCAGTCCTCGTCCTCAATCCGCAACCATCAATACTCAATCCTCAATCTTCAATCATCAATATTCAATCTTCAGTCCTCAATCCTCAATCCTCAATCCTCAATCCTCAATCCTCAATCCTCAATCCTCAATCCTCAATCCTCAATCCTCAATCCTCAATCCTCAATCCTCAATCCTCAATCCTCAATCCTCAATCCTCAATCCTCAATCCTCAATCCTCAATCCTCAATCCACAATCTTCAATCCTCAATACTCAATATTCAATCCTCAATCCTCAATCCTCAATGTTCAATCCGCAATACCCAATCCTCAATCTTCAATCCTCAATCCTCAATCCTCATTCTTCAATACTCAATATCCAATCCACAATCTTCAATCCTCAATCCTCAATCCTCAATTCTCAATCCTAAATCCTCAATCCTTAGACCTCAAACAGCAATACTCAACCCTCAGTCCTCGTCCTCAATCCACAACCATCAATACTCAATCTTCAATCCTCCATCCTCAATCGTCAATCCTCAATCCTCAATCCTCAATCGCCAGGCTTCAATCCTCAATACTCAATCTTCAATCCTCAATCCTCAATCCTCATTCCTCAATCCTCATTCTTCAATGCTCATCACCCAATCCTCAATCTTCAATCCTCAATCCGCAATCCTCAACTCTCAATCCTCAATCCTCGGTACTCTGTCCACAGACCTCAATCCTCAACCCTCAGCCCTCATCCTCAATCCTCAATCCTCAAACTTCAATCCTCAATCCTCAATCCTCAATTCTCAATCCTCAATCCTCAGTCCTCAGTCCTCAAACCTCTACCCTCAACCCTCAGCCCTCATCCTCAATCCTCAATCCTCAATCCTCAATCCTCAATCTTCAATCCTCAATACTCAATCTTCAATAAACGATCCTCAACTCTCAATCCTCAATACTCAATCCTCAATCCTCAATCCTCATTCTTCAATACACAATACCCAATCCACAATCTTAAATCCTGAATCCTCAATCCTCAATCCTCAATCTTCAATCCTCAATTCTCCATCTTCAATCCTCAATCCTCAGTCCTCAATCTTCAATCCTCAATGCTCAATGCTCAATCTTCAATCCTCAGTCTTCAATCCTCAATCCTCAATCCTCAAACCTCAATCCTCAACCGTCAGTCCTCGTCCTCAAACCTCAACCCTCAATCCTCAATCCTCAATCCTCAATCTTCAATCCCCAATCCTCAATCTTCAACCCTCAATCCTCAATCCTCAATCCTCAATCCTCAACCTTCAGTCCTCAATACTCAATCTTCAATCCTCAATCCTCGATCCTCAATCCTCAATCCTCAATCCTCAATCCTCAATCCTCAATCCTCAATCCTCAATCCTCAATCTTCAATCCTCAATACTCAATATTCAATCCTCAATCCTCAATCCTCAATCCTCAATCCTCAATCCTCAACCTTCAATTCTCAATACTCAGTCTTCAATCCTCAATCCTCAATCCTCAATCCTCAATCCTCATTCTTCAATACTCAATACCCTATCCACAATCTTCAATCCTCAATCCTGAATCCTCAATTCTCGATCCTAAATCCTCAATCGTTAGACCTCTAACAGCAATAATCAACCCTCAGTCCTCGTCCTCAATCCACAACCATCAATACTCAATCCTCAATCTTCAATCATCAATATTCAATCTTCAGTCCTCAATCCTCAATCCTCAATCCTCAACCCTCAACCCTCAATCCTCAATGTTCAATCCGCAATACCCAATCCTCAATCTTCAATCCTCAATCCTCAATCCTCAATCCTCAATCCTCAATCCTCAATCCTCAATCCTCATTCTTCAATACTCAATACCCAATCCACAATCTTCAATCCTCAATCCTCAATCCCCAATTCTCAATCCTAAATCCTCAATCCTTAGACCTCAAACAGCAATACTCAACCCTCAGTCCTCGTCCTCAATCCACAACCATCAATACTCAATCCTCAATCTTCAATCATCAATATTCAATCTTCAGTCCTCAATCCTCAATCCTCAATCCTCAATCTTCAATCCTCAATACTCAATATTCAATCCTCAATCCTCAATCCTCAATGTTCAATCCGCAATACCCAATCCTCAATCTTCAATCCTCAATCCTCAACCCTCATTCTTCAATACTCAATACTCAATCCACAATCTTCAATCCTCAATCCTCAATCCTCAATTCTCAATCCTAAATCCTCAATCCTTAGACCTCAAACAGCAATACTCAACCCTCAGTCCTCGTCCTCAATCCACAACCATCAATACTCAATCTTCAATCCTCCATCCTCAATCGTCAATCCTCAATACTCAATCCTCAATCGCCAGGCTTCAATGCTCAATACTCAATCTTCAATCCTCAATGCTCAATCCTCAATCCTCAATCCTCAGTCCTCAATCCTCAATCCTCAACCCTCAAACTTCAATCCTCAACCGTCGGTCCTCGTCTTCAATCGTCAACACTCAATCCTCAATCCTCAATCTTCAATCCTCAACACTCAATACTCAATATTCGATACTCAATCCTCAATAATCAATCCTCAATCTTCAATCCTCAATCCTCAATGCTCAATCCACAATCCTCAATCCTCAATCCTCAATCCTCATTCCTCAATCCTCAGTAACCAATCCTCAATCCTCAATAATCAGTCCTCAATCCTCAACCCTCAATCCTCGTACCTCAAACCTCAATCCTCAACCCTCAGCCCTCATCCTCAATTATCAATTCTCAATACTCAATCCTCAATCCTCAATCTTCAATCCTCAATAATCAATCTCCAATCCTACATCCTCAATCCCCAATCCTCAATCCTTAATCCTCAATCTTCAATACTCAATCCCCAATCCTCAATCCTCAATCCTCAATCCTCAATCCTCAGTAATCAATCCTCAATCCTCAATACTCAATCGTCAGTCCTCAGTCCTCAATCCTCAACCCTCAATCCTCGTTCCTCAAACCTCAATCCTAAACCCTCAGCCCTCATCCTCAATTCTCAATTCTCAATACTCAATCCTCAATCCTCAATCCTCAATCCTCAATCTTCAATCCTCAATCCTCAATCCTCAATCCTCAATCCTCATTCTTCAATCCTCAATACCCAATCCTCAATCTTCATTCCTCAATCCTCAATCATCAATTCTCAATCCTCAATCCTCAATCTTCAATCCTCAGTGCTCAATCCTCAATCCTCAATCCTCAGTCCTCAATCCTCAATCCTCAACCCTCAAACCTCAACCCTCAACCGTCAGTACTCGTCCTCAATCGTCAACACTCAATCCTCAATCCTCAGTCTTCAATCCTCATTCTTCAATCCTCAATACCCAATCCTCAATCTTCAATACTCAATCCTCAATCCTCGTTCATCAAACCTCAATCCTCAACCCTAAGTCCTCATCCTCAATTCTCAATCCTCAGTAATCAATCCTCAATCTTCAATACTCAATCGTCATTCCTTAGTCCTCAATCCTCAATCCTCAATCCTCGTTCCTCAAACCTCAATTCTCAACCCTAAGTCCTCATCCTCAATTCTCAATTCTCAATCCTCAATCCTCAATCCTCAACCTTCAATCCTCAATAATCAATCTCCAATCCTAGATCCTCAATCCCCAATGTTCAATCCTTAATACTCAATCTTCAATCCTCAATCCCCAGTCCTCAATCTTCAATCCTCAATGCTCAATACTCAATCCTCAATCCTCAGTCCTCAATCCTCAATCCTCAACCCTCAATCCTCAATCCTCAATCCTCATTCTTCAATCCTCAATACTCAATCTTCAAACCTCAATCCTCAGTCCTCAAACCTCAGTTCTGAATCCTCAATCCTGCATCCTCAATCTTCAGCCCTCAGTCCTCAACAATCAGTTGTCAATACTCAATCCGCAATAGAATATCCTCAATTCACAGTTTTCAATACTCAATACTCAATCTGCAATCTTCAAATCTCTATCCACAAACATCGATTCTCATCACTCAACACTGAACGCTCAGTCCTCAATGTTCAATCCTCAATCATCAATTCTCAATCTTCAATCCTCAATACTGAATCTTCAATACTCAATCCCCAATCCTTAATCCTCAATCCTCAATCCTCAATCCTCAGTAATCAATACTCAATCCTCAATACTCAATCGCCAGTCCTCATTCCTCAATCCTCAACCCTCAATCCTCGTTCCTCAAACCTCAATCCTCAACCCTCAGCCCTCATCCTCAATTCTCAATTCTCAATACTCAATCCTCAATCCTCAATCTTCAATCCTCAATAATCAATCTCCAATCCTAGATCCTCAATCCCCAATCCTCAATCCTTAGTCCTCAATCTTCAATCCTCAATCCCCAGTCCTCAATCTTCAATCCTCAATCCTCAATCCACAATTCTCAATCCTCAGTCCTCAGTCCCCAGTCCTCAAACCTCAATCCTCAACCCTCAGCCCTAGTCCTCAATCCTCAATCCTCAATCCTCATTCCTCAATCCTCAATCTTCAATCCTCAATACTCAATCCTCAATCCTCAATCCTCAATCCTCAACCCTCAATCCTCAATCCTCAATCCTCAATTTTCAATCCTCAATCTTTAATCCTCAATACTCAATATTCAATCCTCCATCCTCAATCCTCAATCGTCAGTCTTCAATCCTTAATACTCATTCTTCAATCCTCGATCCTCAATCCTCAATCCTCAATCCTCAATCTTCAATCCTCAATACGCAATCTGCAATCTTCAATCCTCGATCCTCAATCCTCAATCCTCATTCTTCAATCCTCAATCCTCAATCCTGAATCCTCAATCCTCAATTTTCAATCCTCAATACTCAATCTTCAATCCTCAATCCTCAATCCTCAATGCTCAACCCTCAATCGTCAGTGTTCAATCCTCAATACTCAATCTTCAATCCTCAATCCTCAATCCTCAATCCTCAATCCGCAATCTTCAATCCTCAATACTCAATCTGCAATCTTCAATCCTCAATCCTCAATCCTCAATCCTCATTCTCCAATCCTCAATCCTCAGTCCTCAAACCTCAATTCTGAATCCTCAATCCTGCATCCTCAATTTTCAGCCCTCAGTCCTCAACAATCAGTTGTCAATCCTCAATCCCCAATAGAATATCCTCAATTCACAGCTTTCAATACTCAATAATCAATCTGCAATCTTCAAATCTCTATCCACAAACATCAATTCTCATCACTCAACCCTGAGCGCTCAGACCTCAATGTTCAATCCTCAATCCTCAATTCTCAATCTTCAATCCTCAATACTGAACATTCAATCCTCAATCCTTAATCCTCAATCCTCAATCCTCAATTCTCAGTAATCAATCCTCAATCTTCAATACTCAATCGTCATTCCTCAGTCCTCAATCCTCAATCCTCAATCCTCGTTCCTCAAACCTCAATCCTCAACCCTCAGTCCTCATCCTCAATTCTCAATTCTCAATTCTCAATCCTCAATCCTCAATCCTCAATCTTCAATCCTCAATAATCAATCTCCAATCGTAGATCCTCAATCCCCAATCTTCAATCCTTAATCCTCAATCTTCAATCCTCAATCCCCAGTCCTCAATCTTCAATCCTCAATGCTCAATCCTCAATCCTCAATCCTCAATCCTCAGTCCTCAATCCTCAATCCTCAACCCTCAAACTTCAATCCTCAACCGTCAGTCCTCGTCTTCAATCGTCAACACTCAATCCTCAATCCTCAATCTTCAATCCTCAATACTCAATACTCGATATTCGATATTCAATCCTCAATAATCAATCCTCAATCTTCAATCCTCAATCCTCAATGCTCAATCCACAATCCTCAATCCTCAATCCTCAATCCTCATTCCTCAATCCTCAGTAACCAATCCTCAATCCTCAATAATCAGTCCTCAATCCTCAACCCTCAATCCTCGTTCCTCAAACCTCAACCCTCAACCCTCAGCCCTCATCCTCAATTATCAATTCTCAATACTCAATCCTCAATCCTCAATCTTCAATCCTCAATAATCAATCTCCAATCCTACATCCTCAATCCCCAATCCTCAATCCTTAATCCTCAATCTTCAATACTCAATCCCCAATCCTCAATCATCAATCCTCAATCCTCAATCCTCAGTAATCAATCCTCAATCCTCAATACTCAATCGTCAGTCCTCAGTCGTCAATCCTCAACCCTCAATCCTCGTTCCTCAAACCTCAATCCTCAACCCTCAGCCCTCATCCTCAATTCTCAATTCTCAATACTCAATCCTCAATCCTCAATCCTCAATCCTCAATCTTCAATCCTCAATCCTCAATCCTCAATCCTCAATCCTCATTCTTCAATCCTCAATACCCAATCCTCAATCTTCATTCCTCAATCCTCAATCATCAATTCTCAATCCTCAATCCTCAATCTTCAATCCTCAGTGCTCAATCCTCAATCCTCAATCCTCAGTCCTCAATCCTCAATCCTTAACCCTCAAACCTCAACCCTCAACCGTCAGTACTCGTCCTCAATCGTCAACACTCAATCCTCAATCCTCAGTCTTCAATCCTCATTCTTCAATCCTCAATACCCAATCCTCAATCTTCAATACTCAATCCTCAATCCTCAATTCTCAATCCTCAATCCTCAGTCCCCAGTCCTCAAACCTCAATCCTCAACCCTCAGCCCTCATCCTCAATCCTCAATCCTCAATCCTCAATCCTCAATCCTCAATATTCAATCCTCAATACTCAATCTTCAATCCTCAATCCTCAATCCTCAATCCTCAATCCTCAATCCTCAATCCTCAATCCTCAATTTTCATTCCTCAATCTTCAATCCTCAATACTCAATATTCAATCCTCCATCCTCAATCGTCAATCGTCAGTCTTCAGTCCTCAATACTCAATCTTCAATCCTCAAACCTCAATCCTAAATCCTCAATCCTCAATCTTCAATCCTCAATACTCAATCTGCAATCTTCAATCCTCAATCCTCAATCCTCAATCCTCATTCTTCAATCCTCAATCCTCAATCCGCAATCCTCCATCCTCAATCCTCAATCCTCAATCCTCAATCCTCAATCCTCAATCCTCAATTTTCAATCCTCAATCTTCAATCCTCAATACTCAATATCCAATGCTCCACCCTCAATCCTCAGTCGTCAGTCTTCAATCCTCAATACTCAATCTTCAATCCTCAATCCTCAATCCTCAATCCTCAATCCTCAATCTTCAATCCTCAATACTCAATCTGCAATCTTCAATCCTCAATCCTCAATCCTCAATCCTCATTCTTCAATCCTCAATCCTCAATCCTCAATCCTTAATCCTCAATTTTTAATCCTCAATACTCAATCTTAAATCCTCAATCCTCAATCCTCTATCCTCAACCCTCAATCGTCAGTCTTCAATCCTCAATACTCAATCTTCAATCCTCAATCCTCAATCCTCAATCCTCGTTCCTCAAACCTCAATCCTCAAACCTCAGTCCTCATTCTCAATTCTCAATTCTCAATCCTCAATCCTCAATCCTCAATATTCAATCCTCAATAATCAATCTCCAATCCTAGATCCTCAATCCCCAATCTTCAATCCTCAATCCCCAGTCCTCAATCTTCAATACTCAATGCTCAATCCTCAATCCTCAATCCTCAGTCCTCAATCCTCAATCCTCAACCCTCAAACCTCAATCCTCAACCGTCAGTCCTCGTCCTCAATCGTCAACACTCAATCCTCAATCCTCAATCTTCAATCCTCAATACTCAATATTCAATACTCAATCCTCAATCGTCAATCCTCATTCTCCAATCCTCAATCCTCAGTCCTCAAACCTCAATTCTGAATCCTCAATCCTACATCCTCAATCTTCAGACCTCAGTCCTCAACAATCAGTTGTCAATCCTCAATCCCCAATAGAATATCCTCAATTCACAGTTTTCAATACTCAATACTCAATCTGCATTCTTCAAATCTCTATCCACAAACATCAATTCTCATCACTCAACCCTGAACGCTCAGACCTCAATGTTCAATCCTCAATCATCAATTCTCAATCTTCAGTCCTCAATACTGAATCTTCAATACTCAATCCCCAATCCTTAATCCTCAATCCTCAATCCTCAATCCTCAGTAATCAATACTCAATCCTCAATACTCAATCGCCAGTCCTCATTCCTCAATCCTCAACCCTCAATCCTCGTTCCTCAAACCTCAATCCTCAACCCTCAGCCCTCATCCTCAATTCTCAATTCTCAATACTCAATCCTCAATCCTCAATCTTCAATCCTCAATAATCAATCTCCAATCCTAGATCCTCAATCCCCAATCCTCAATCCTTAGTCCTCAATCTTCAATCCTCAATCCCCAGTCCTCAATCTTCAATCCTCAATCCTCAATCCACAATTCTCAATCCTCAGTCCTCAGTCCCCAGTCCTCAAACCTCAATCCTCAACCCTCAGCCCTAGTCCTCAATCCTCAATCCTCAATCCTCATTCCTCAATCCTCAATCTTCAATCCTCAATACTCAATCCTCAATCCTCAATCCTCAATCCTCAACCCTCAATCCTCAATCCTCAATCCTCAATCCTCAATTTTCAATCCTCAATCTTTAATCCTCAATACTCAATATTCAATCCTCCATCCTCAATCCTCAATCGTCAGTCTTCAATCCTTAATACTCAATCTTCAATCCTCAATCCTCAATCCTCAATCCTCAATCCTCAATCTTCAATCCTCAATACGCAATCTGCAATCTTCAATCCTCGATCCTCAATCCTCAATCCTCATTCTTCAATCCTCAATCCTCAATCCTGAATCCTCAATCCTCAATTTTCAATCCTCAATACTCAATCTTCAATCCTCAATCCTCAATCCTCAATGCTCAACCCTCAATCGTCAGTGTTCAATCCTCAATACTCAATCTTCAATCCTCAATCCTCAATCCTCAATCCTCAATCCGCAATCTTCAATCCTCAATACTCAATCTGCAATCTTCAATCCTCAATCCTCAATCCTCAATCCTCATTCTCCAATCCTCAATCCTCAGTCCTCAAACCTCAATTCTGAATCCTCAATCCTGCATCCTCAATTTTCAGCCCTCAGTCCTCAACAATCAGTTGTCAATCCTCAATCCCCAATAGAATATCCTCAATTCACAGCTTTCAATACTCAATAATCAATCTGCAATCTTCAAATCTCTATCCACAAACATCAATTCTCATCACTCAACCCTGAGCGCTCAGACCTCAATGTTCAATCCTCAATCCTCAATTCTCAATCTTCAATCCTCAATACTGAACATTCAATCCTCAATCCTTAATCCTCAATCCTCAATCCTCAATTCTCAGTAATCAATCCTCAATCTTCAATACTCAATCGTCATTCCTCAGTCCTCAATCCTCAATCCTCAATCCTCGTTCCTCAAACCTCAATCCTCAACCCTCAGTCCTCATCCTCAATTCTCAATTCTCAATTCTCAATCCTCAATCCTCAATCCTCAATCTTCAATCCTCAATAATCAATCTCCAATCGTAGATCCTCAATCCCCAATCTTCAATCCTTAATCCTCAATCTTCAATCCTCAATCCCCAGTCCTCAATCTTCAATCCTCAATGCTCAATCCTCAATCCTCAATCCTCAATCCTCAGTCCTCAATCCTCAATCCTCAACCCTCAAACTTCAATCCTCAACCGTCAGTCCTCGTCTTCAATCGTCAACACTCAATCCTCAATCCTCAATCTTCAATCCTCAATACTCAATACTCAATATTCGATACTCAATCCTCAATAATCAATCCTCAATCTTCAATCCTCAATCCTCAATGCTCAATCCACAATCCTCAATCCTCAATCCTCAATCCTCATTCCTCAATCCTCAGTAACCAATCCTCAATCCTCAATAATCAGTCCTCAATCCTCAACCCTCAATCCTCGTTCCTCAAACCTCAACCCTCAACCCTCAGCCCTCATCCTCAATTATCAATTCTCAATACTCAATCCTCAATCCTCAATCTTCAATCCTCAATAATCAATCTCCAATCCTACATCCTCAATCCCCAATCCTCAATCCTTAATCCTCAATCTTCAATACTCAATCCCCAATCCTCAATCATCAATCCTCAATCCTCAATCCTCAGTAATCAATCCTCAATCCTCAATACTCAATCGTCAGTCCTCAGTCGTCAATCCTCAACCCTCAATCCTCGTTCCTCAAACCTCAATCCTCAACCCTCAGCCCTCATCCTCAATTCTCAATTCTCAATACTCAATCCTCAATCCTCAATCCTCAATCCTCAATCTTCAATCCTCAATCCTCAATCCTCAATCCTCAATCCTCATTCTTCAATCCTCAATACCCAATCCTCAATCTTCATTCCTCAATCCTCAATCATCAATTCTCAATCCTCAATCCTCAATCTTCAATCCTCAGTGCTCAATCCTCAATCCTCAATCCTCAGTCCTCAATCCTCAATCCTTAACCCTCAAACCTCAACCCTCAACCGTCAGTACTCGTCCTCAATCGTCAACACTCAATCCTCAATCCTCAGTCTTCAATCCTCATTCTTCAATCCTCAATACCCAATCCTCAATCTTCAATACTCAATCCTCAATCCTCAATTCTCAATCCTCAATCCTCAGTCCCCAGTCCTCAAACCTCAATCCTCAACCCTCAGCCCTCATCCTCAATCCTCAATCCTCAATCCTCAATCCTCAATCCTCAATATTCAATCCTCAATACTCAATCTTCAATCCTCAATCCTCAATCCTCAATCCTCAATCCTCAATCCTCAATCCTCAATCCTCAATTTTCATTCCTCAATCTTCAATCCTCAATACTCAATATTCAATCCTCCATCCTCAATCGTCAATCGTCAGTCTTCAGTCCTCAATACTCAATCTTCAATCCTCAAACCTCAATCCTAAATCCTCAATCCTCAATCTTCAATCCTCAATACTCAATCTGCAATCTTCAATCCTCAATCCTCAATCCTCAATCCTCATTCTTCAATCCTCAATCCTCAATCCGCAATCCTCCATCCTCAATCCTCAATCCTCAATCCTCAATCCTCAATCCTCAATCCTCAATTTTCAATCCTCAATCTTCAATCCTCAATACTCAATATCCAATGCTCCACCCTCAATCCTCAGTCGTCAGTCTTCAATCCTCAATACTCAATCTTCAATCCTCAATCCTCAATCCTCAATCCTCAATCCTCAATCTTCAATCCTCAATACTCAATCTGCAATCTTCAATCCTCAATCCTCAATCCTCAATCCTCATTCTTCAATCCTCAATCCTCAATCCTCAATCCTTAATCCTCAATTTTTAATCCTCAATACTCAATCTTAAATCCTCAATCCTCAATCCTCTATCCTCAACCCTCAATCGTCAGTCTTCAATCCTCAATACTCAATCTTCAATCCTCAATCCTCAATCCTCAATCCTCGTTCCTCAAACCTCAATCCTCAAACCTCAGTCCTCATTCTCAATTCTCAATTCTCAATCCTCAATCCTCAATCCTCAATATTCAATCCTCAATAATCAATCTCCAATCCTAGATCCTCAATCCCCAGTCTTCAATCCTCAATCCCCAGTCCTCAATCTTCAATACTCAATGCTCAATCCTCAATCCTCAATCCTCAGTCCTCAATCCTCAATCCTCAACCCTCAAACCTCAATCCTCAACCGTCAGTCCTCGTCCTCAATCGTCAACACTCAATCCTCAATCCTCAATCTTCAATCCTCAATACTCAATATTCAATACTCAATCCTCAATCGTCAATCCTCATTCTCCAATCCTCAATCCTCAGTCCTCAAACCTCAATTCTGAATCCTCAATCCTACATCCTCAATCTTCAGACCTCAGTCCTCAACAATCAGTTGTCAATCCTCAATCCCCAATAGAATATCCTCAATTCACAGTTTTCAATACTCAATACTCAATCTGCATTCTTCAAATCTCTATCCACAAACATCAATTCTCATCACTCAACCCTGAACGCTCAGACCTCAATGTTCAATCCTCAATCATCAATTCTCAATCTTCAGTCCTCAATACTGAATCTTCAATACTCAATCCCCAATCCTTAATCCTCAATCCTCAATCCTCAATCCTCAGTAATCAATACTCAATCCTCAATACTCAATCGCCAGTCCTCATTCCTCAATCCTCAACCCTCAATCCTCGTTCCTCAAACCTCAATCCTCAACCCTCAGCCCTCATCCTCAATTCTCAATTCTCAATTCTCAGTACTCAATCCTCAATCCTCAATCTTCAATCCTCAATAATCAATCTCCAATCCTAGATACTCAATCCCCAATCCTCAATCCTTAGTCCTCAATCTTCAATCCTCAATCCCCAGTCCTCAATCTTCAATCCTCAATCCTCAATCCACAATTCTCAATCCTCAGTCCTCAGTCCCCAGTCCTCAAACCTCAATCCTCTACCCTCAGCCCTAGTCCTCAATCCTCAATCCTCAATCCTCATTCCTCAATCCTCAATCTTCAATCCTCAATACTCAATCCTCAATCCTCAATCCTCAATCCTCAACCCTCAATCCTCAATCCTCAATCCTCAATCCTCAATTTTCAATCCTCAATCTTTAATCCTCAATACTCAATATTCAATCCTCCATCCTCAATCCTCAATCGTCAGTCTTCAATCCTTAATACTCAATCTTCAATCCTCAATCCTCAATCCTCAATCCTCAATCCTCAATCTTCAATCCTCAATACGCAATCTGCAATCTTCAATCCTCAATCCTCAATCCTCAATCCTCATTCTTCAATCCTCAATCCTCAATCCTGAATCCTCAATCCTCAATTTTCAATCCTCAATACTCAATCTTCAATCCTCAATCCTCAATCCTCAATGCTCAACCCTCAATCGTCAGTGTTCAATCCTCAATACTCAATCTTCAATCCTCAATCCTCAATCCTCAATCCTCAATCCGCAATCTTCAATCCTCAATACTCAATCTGCAATCTTCAATCCTCAATCCTCAATCCTCAATCCTCATTCTCCAATCCTCAATCCTCAGTCCTCAAACCTCAATTCTGAATCCTCAATCCTGCATCCTCAATTTTCAGCCCTCAGTCCTCAATAATCAGTTGTCAATCCTCAATCCCCAATAGAATATCCTCAATTCACAGCTTTCAATACTCAATAATCAATCTGCAATCTTCAAATCTCTATCCACAAGCATCAATTCTCATCACTCAACCCTGAGCGCTCAGACCTCAATGTTCAATCCTCAATCCTCAATTCTCAATCTTCAATCCTCAATACTGAACATTCAATCCTCAATCCTTAATCCTCAATCCTCAATCCTCAATTCTCAGTAATCAATCCTCAATCTTCAATACTCAATCGTCATTCCTCAGTCCTCAATCCTCAATCCTCAATCCTCGTTCCTCAAACCTCAATCCTCAACCCTCAGTCCTCATCCTCAATTCTCAATTCTCAATTCTCAATCCTCAATCCTCAATCCTCAATCTTCAATCCTCAATAATCAATCTCCAATCGTAGATCCTCAATCCCCAATCTTCAATCCTTAATCCTCAATCTTCAATCCTCAATCCCCAGTCCTCAATCTTCAATCCTCAATGCTCAATCCTCAATCCTCAATCCTCAGTCCTCAATCCTCAATCCTCAACCCTCAAACTTCAATCCTCAACCGTCAGTCCTCGTCTTCAATCGTCAACACTCAATCCTCAATCCTCAATCTTCAATCCTCAATACTCAATACTCAATATTCGATACTCAATCCTCAATAATCAATCCTCAATCTTCAATCCTCAATCCTCAATGCTCAATCCACAATCCTCAATCCTCAATCCTCAATCCTCATTCCTCAATCCTCAGTAACCAATCCTCAATCCTCAATAATCAGTCCTCAATCCTCAATCCTCAATCCTCGTTCCTCAAACCTCAATCCTCAACCCTCAGCCCTCATCCTCAATTATCAATTCTCAATACTCAATCCTCAATCCTCAATCTTCAATCCTCAATAGTCAATCTCCAATCCTACATCCTCAATCCCCAATCCTCAATCCTTAATCCTCAATCTTCAATACTCAATCCCCAATCCTCAATCCTCAATCCTCAATCCTCAATCCTCAGTAATCAATCCTCAATCCTCAATACTCAATCGTCAGTCCTCAGTCCTCAATCCTCAACCCTCAATCCTCGTTCCTCAAACCTCAATCCTAAACCCTCAGCCCTCATCCTCAATTCTCAATTCTCAATACTCAATCCTCAATCCTCAATCCTCAATCCTCAATCTTCAATCCTCAATCCTCAATCCTCAATCCTCAATCCTCATTCTTCAATCCTCAATACCCAATCCTCAATCTTCATTCCTCAATCCTCAATCATCAATTCTCAATCCTCAATCCTCAATCTTCAATCCTCAGTGCTCAATCCTCAATCCTCAATCCTCAGTCCTCAATCCTCAATCCTCAACCCTCAAACCTCAACCCTCAACCGTCAGTACTCGTCCTCAATCGTCAACACTCAATCCTCAATCCTCAGTCTTCAATCCTCATTCTTCAATCCTCAATACCCAATCCTCAATCTTCAATACTCAATCCTCAATCCTCGTTCCTCAAACCTCAATCCTCAACCCTAAGTCCTCATCCTCAATTCTCAATCCTCAGTAATCAATCCTCAATCTTCAATACTCAATCGTCATTCCTTAGTCCTCAATCCTCAATCCTCAATCCTCGTTCCTCAAACCTCAATCCTCAACCCTAAGTCCTCATCCTCAATTCTCAATTCTCAATCCTCAATCCTCAATCCTCAACCTTCAATCCTCATTAATCAATCTCCAATCCTAGATCCTCAATCCCCAATGTTCAATCCTTAATCCTCAATCTTCAATCCTCAATCCCCAGTCCTCAATCTTCAATCCTCAATGCTCAATACTCAATCCTCAATCCTCAGTCCTCAATCCTCAATCCTCAACCCTCAATCCTCAATCCTCAATCCTCATTCTTCAATCCTCAATACTCAATCTTCAAACCTCAATCCTCAGTCCTCAAACCTCAATTCTGAATCCTCAATCCTGCATCCTCAATCTTCAGCCCTCAGTCCTCAACAATCAGTTGTCAATACTCAATCCGCAATAGAATATCCTCAATTCACAGTTTTCAATACTCAATACTCAATCTGCAATCTTCAAATCTCTATCCACAAACATCGATTCTCATCACTCAACACTGAACGCTCAGTCCTCAATGTTCAATCCTCAATCATCAATTCTCAATCTTCAATCCTCAATACTGAATCTTCAATACTCAATCCCCAATCCTTAATCCTCAATCCTCAATCCTCAATCCTCAGTAATCAATACTCAATCCTCAATACTCAATCGCCAGTCCTCATTCCTCAATCCTCAACCCTCAATCCTCGTTCCTCAAACCTCAATCCTCAACCCTCAGCCCTCATCCTCAATTCTCAATTCTCAATACTCAATCCTCAATCCTCAATCTTCAATCCTCAATAATCAATCTCCAATCCTAGATCCTCAATCCCCAATCCTCAATCCTTAGTCCTCAATCTTCAATCCTCAATCCCCAGTCCTCAATCTTCAATCCTCAATCCTCAATCCACAATTCTCAATCCTCAGTCCTCAGTCCCCAGTCCTCAAACCTCAATCCTCAACCCTCAGCCCTAGTCCTCAATCCTCAATCCTCAATCCTCATTCCTCAATCCTCAATCTTCAATCCTCAATACTCAATCCTCAATCCTCAATCCTCAATCCTCAATCCTCAATCTTCAATCCTCAATACGCAATCTGCAATCTTCAATCCTCAATCCTCAATCCTCAATCCTCATTCTTCAATCCTCAATCCTCAATCCTGAATCCTCAATCCTCAATTTTCAATCCTCAATACTCAATCTTCAATCCTCAATCCTCAATCCTCAATGCTCAACCCTCAATCGTCAGTGTTCAATCCTCAATACTCAATCTTCAATCCTCAATCCTCAATCCTCAATCCTCAATCCGCAATCTTCAATCCTCAATACTCAATCTGCAATCTTCAATCCTCAATCCTCAATCCTCAATCCTCATTCTCCAATCCTCAATCCTCAGTCCTCAAACCTCAATTCTGAATCCTCAATCCTGCATCCTCAATTTTCAGCCCTCAGTCCTCAATAATCAGTTGTCAATCCTCAATCCCCAATAGAATATCCTCAATTCACAGCTTTCAATACTCAATAATCAATCTGCAATCTTCAAATCTCTATCCACAAGCATCAATTCTCATCACTCAACCCTGAGCGCTCAGACCTCAATGTTCAATCCTCAATCCTCAATTCTCAATCTTCAATCCTCAATACTGAACATTCAATCCTCAATCCTTAATCCTCAATCCTCAATCCTCAATTCTCAGTAATCAATCCTCAATCTTCAATACTCAATCGTCATTCCTCAGTCCTCAATCCTCAATCCTCAATCCTCGTTCCTCAAACCTCAATCCTCAACCCTCAGTCCTCATCCTCAATTCTCAATTCTCAATTCTCAATCCTCAATCCTCAATCCTCAATCTTCAATCCTCAATAATCAATCTCCAATCGTAGATCCTCAATCCCCAATCTTCAATCCTTAATCCTCAATCTTCAATCCTCAATCCCCAGTCCTCAATCTTCAATCCTCAATGCTCAATCCTCAATCCTCAATCCTCAGTCCTCAATCCTCAATCCTCAACCCTCAAACTTCAATCCTCAACCGTCAGTCCTCGTCTTCAATCGTCAACACTCAATCCTCAATCCTCAATCTTCAATCCTCAATACTCAATACTCAATATTCGATACTCAATCCTCAATAATCAATCCTCAATCTTCAATCCTCAATCCTCAATGCTCAATCCACAATCCTCAATCCTCAATCCTCAATCCTCATTCCTCAATCCTCAGTAACCAATCCTCAATCCTCAATAATCAGTCCTCAATCCTCAATCCTCAATCCTCGTTCCTCAAACCTCAATCCTCAACCCTCAGCCCTCATCCTCAATTATCAATTCTCAATACTCAATCCTCAATCCTCAATCTTCAATCCTCAATAGTCAATCTCCAATCCTACATCCTCAATCCCCAATCCTCAATCCTTAATCCTCAATCTTCAATACTCAATCCCCAATCCTCAATCCTCAATCCTCAATCCTCAATCCTCAGTAATCAATCCTCAATCCTCAATACTCAATCGTCAGTCCTCAGTCCTCAATCCTCAACCCTCAATCCTCGTTCCTCAAACCTCAATCCTAAACCCTCAGCCCTCATCCTCAATTCTCAATTCTCAATACTCAATCCTCAATCCTCAATCCTCAATCCTCAATCTTCAATCCTCAATCCTCAATCCTCAATCCTCAATCCTCATTCTTCAATCCTCAATACCCAATCCTCAATCTTCATTCCTCAATCCTCAATCATCAATTCTCAATCCTCAATCCTCAATCTTCAATCCTCAGTGCTCAATCCTCAATCCTCAATCCTCAGTCCTCAATCCTCAATCCTCAACCCTCAAACCTCAACCCTCAACCGTCAGTACTCGTCCTCAATCGTCAACACTCAATCCTCAATCCTCAGTTTTCAATCCTCATTCTTCAATCCTCAATACCCAATCCTCAATCTTCAATACTCAATCCTCAATCCTCGTTCCTCAAACCTCAATCCTCAACCCTAAGTCCTCATCCTCAATTCTCAATCCTCAGTAATCAATCCTCAATCTTCAATACTCAATCGTCATTCCTTAGTCCTCAATCCTCAATCCTCAATCCTCGTTCCTCAAACCTCAATCCTCAACCCTAAGTCCTCATCCTCAATTCTCAATTCTCAATCCTCAATCCTCAATCCTCAACCTTCAATCCTCATTAATCAATCTCCAATCCTAGATCCTCAATCCCCAATGTTCAATCCTTAATCCTCAATCTTCAATCCTCAATCCCCAGTCCTCAATCTTCAATCCTCAATGCTCAATACTCAATCCTCAATCCTCAGTCCTCAATCCTCAATCCTCAACCCTCAATCCTCAATCCTCAATCCTCATTCTTCAATCCTCAATACTCAATCTTCAAACCTCAATCCTCAGTCCTCAAACCTCAATTCTGAATCCTCAATCCTGCATCCTCAATCTTCAGCCCTCAGTCCTCAACAATCAGTTGTCAATACTCAATCCGCAATAGAATATCCTCAATTCACAGTTTTCAATACTCAATACTCAATCTGCAATCTTCAAATCTCTATCCACAAACATCGATTCTCATCACTCAACACTGAACGCTCAGTCCTCAATGTTCAATCCTCAATCATCAATTCTCAATCTTCAATCCTCAATACTGAATCTTCAATACTCAATCCCCAATCCTTAATCCTCAATCCTCAATCCTCAATCCTCAGTAATCAATACTCAATCCTCAATACTCAATCGCCAGTCCTCATTCCTCAATCCTCAACCCTCAATCCTCGTTCCTCAAACCTCAATCCTCAACCCTCAGCCCTCATCCTCAATTCTCAATTCTCAATACTCAATCCTCAATCCTCAATCTTCAATCCTCAATAATCAATCTCCAATCCTAGATCCTCAATCCCCAATCCTCAATCCTTAGTCCTCAATCTTCAATCCTCAATCCCCAGTCCTCAATCTTCAATCCTCAATCCTCAATCCACAATTCTCAATCCTCAGTCCTCAGTCCCCAGTCCTCAAACCTCAATCCTCAACCCTCAGCCCTAGTCCTCAATCCTCAATCCTCAATCCTCATTCCTCAATCCTCAATCTTCAATCCTCAATACTCAATCCTCAATCCTCAATCCTCAATCCTCAATCCTCAATCTTCAATCCTCAATACGCAATCTGCAATCTTCAATCCTCAATCCTCAATCCTCAATCCTCATTCTTCAATCCTCAATCCTCAATCCTGAATCCTCAATCCTCAATTTTCAATCCTCAATACTCAATCTTCAATCCTCAATCCTCAATCCTCAATGCTCAACCCTCAATCGTCAGTGTTCAATCCTCAATACTCAATCTTCAATCCTCAATCCTCAATCCTCAATCCTCAATCCGCAATCTTCAATCCTCAATACTCAATCTGCAATCTTCAATCCTCAATCCTCAATCCTCAATCCTCATTCTCCAATCCTCAATCCTCAGTCCTCAAACCTCAATTCTGAATCCTCAATCCTGCATCCTCAATTTTCAGCCCTCAGTCCTCAACAATCAGTTGTCAATCCTCAATCCCCAATAGAATATCCTCAATTCACAGCTTTCAATACTCAATAATCAATCTGCAATCTTCAAATCTCTATCCACAAACATCAATTCTCATCACTCAACCCTGAGCGCTCAGACCTCAATGTTCAATCCTCAATCCTCAATTCTCAATCTTCAATCCTCAATACTGAACATTCAATCCTCAATCCTTAATCCTCAATCCTCAATCCTCAATTCTCAGTAATCAATCCTCAATCTTCAATACGCAATCGTCATTCCTCAGTCCTCAATCCTCAATCCTCAATCCTCGTTCCTCAAACCTCAATCCTCAACCCTCAGTCCTCATCCTCAATTCTCAATTCTCAATTCTCAATCCTCAATCCTCAATCCTCAATCTTCAATCCTCAATAATCAATCTCCAATCGTAGATCCTCAATCCCCAATCTTCAATCCTTAATCCTCAATCTTCAATCCTCAATCCCCAGTCCTCAATCTTCAATCCTCAATGCTCAATCCTCAATCCTCAATCCTCAATCCTCAGTCCTCAATCCTCAATCCTCAACCCTCAAACTTCAATCCTCAACCGTCAGTCCTCGTCTTCAATCGTCAACACTCAATCCTCAATCCTCAATCTTCAATCCTCAATACTCAATACTCAATATTCGATACTCAATCCTCAATAATCAATCCTCAATCTTCAATCCTCAATCCTCAATGCTCAATCCACAATCCTCAATCCTCAATCCTCAATCCTCATTCCTCAATCCTCAATCCTCAATCTTGAATCCTCAATCCTCAATCCTCAATCCTCAATCCTCATTCTTCAATCCTCAATACCCAATCCTCAATCTTCATTCCTCAATCCTCAATCATCAATTCTCAATCCTCAATCCTCAATCTTCAATCCTCAGTGCTCAATCCTCAATCCTCAATCCTCAGTCCTCAATCCTCAATCCTCAACCCTCAAACCTCAACCCTCAACCGTCAGTACTCGTCCTCAATCGTCAACACTCAATCCTCAATCCTCAGTCTTCAATCCTCATTCTTCAATCCTCAATACCCAATCCTCAATCTTCAATACTCAATCCTCAATCCTCAATTCTCAATCCTCAATCCTCAGTCCCCAGTCCTCAAACCTCAATCCTCAACCCTCAGCCCTCATCCTCAATCCTCAATCCTCAATCCTCAATCCTCAATCCTCAATATTCAATCCTCAATACTCAATCTTCAATCCTCAATCCTCAATCCTCAATCCTCAATCCTCAATCCTCAATCCTCAATCCTCAATTTTCATTCCTCAATCTTCAATCCTCAATACTCAATATTCAATCCTCCATCCTCAATCGTCAATCGTCAGTCTTCAGTCCTCAATACTCAATCTTCAATCCTCAAACCTCAATCCTAAATCCTCAATCCTCAATCTTCAATCCTCAATACTCAATCTGCAATCTTCAATCCTCAATCCTCAATCCTCAATCCTCAATCCTCAATTTTCAATCCTCAATCTTCAATCCTCAATACTCAATATCCAATCCTCCACCCTCAATCCTCAGTCGTCAGTCTTCAATCCTCAATACTCAATCTTCAATCCTCAATCCTCAATCCTCAATCCTCAATCCTCAATCTTCAATCCTCAATACTCAATCTGCAATCTTCAATCCTCAATCCTCAATCCTCAATCCTCATTCTTCAATCCTCAATCCTCAATCCTCAATCCTTAATCCTCAATTTTTAATCCTCAATACTCAATCTTAAATCCTCAATCCTCAATCCTCTATCCTCAACCCTCAATCGTCAGTCTTCAATCCTCAATACTCAATCTTCAATCCTCAATCCTCAATCCTCAATCCTCGTTCCTCAAACCTCAATCCTCAAACCTCAGTCCTCATTCTCAATTCTCAATTCTCAATCCTCAATCCTGAATCCTCAATATTCAATCCTCAATAATCAATCTCCAATCCTAGATCCTCAATCCCCAATCTTCAATCCTCAATCCTCAATCTTCAATCCTCAATCCCCAGTCCTCAATCTTCAATACTCAATGCTCAATCCTCAATCCTCAATCCTCAGTCCTCAATCCTCAATCCTCAACCCTCAAACCTCAATCCTCAACCGTCAGTCCTCGTCCTCAATCGTCAACACTCAATCCTCAATCCTCAATCTTCAATCCTCAATACTCAATATTCAATACTCAATCCTCAATCGTCAATCCTCATTCTCCAATCCTCAATCCTCAGTCCTCAAACCTCAATTCTGAATCCTCAATCCTGCATCCTCAATTTTCAGCCCTCAGTCCTCAACAATCAGTTGTCAATCCTCAATCCCCAATAGAATATCCTCAATTCACAGCTTTCAATACTCAATAATCAATCTGCATTCTTCAAATCTCTATCCACAAACATCAATTCTCATCACTCAACCCTGAACGCTCAGACCTCAATGTTCAATCCTCAATTATCAATTCTCAATCTTCAGTCCTCAATACTGAATCTTCAATACTCAATCCCCAATCCTTAATCCTCAATCCTCAATCCTCAATCCTCAGTAATCAATACTCAATCCTCAATACTCAATCGCCAGTCCTCATTCCTCAATCCTCAACCCTCAATCCTCGTTCCTCAAACCTCAATCCTCAACCCTCAGCCCTCATCCTCAATTCTCAATTCTCAATACTCAATCCTCAATCCTCAATCTTCAATCCTCAATAATCAATCTCCAATCCTAGATCCTCAATCCCCAATCCTCAATCCTTAGTCCTCAATCTTCAATCCTCAATCCCCAGTCCTCAATCTTCAATCCTCAATCCTCAATCCACAATTCTCAATCCTCAGTCCTTAGTCCCCAGTCCTCAAACCTCAATCCTCAACCCTCAGCCCTAGTCCTCAGTCCTCAATCCTCAATCCTCATTCCTCAATCCTCAATCTTCAATCCTCAATACTCAATCCTCAATCCTCAATCCTCAATCCTCAACCCTCAATCCTCAATCCTCAATCCTCAATCCTCAATTTTCAATCCTCAATCTTTAATCCTCAATACTCAATATTCAATCCTCCATCCTCAATCCTCAATCGTCAGTCTTCAATCCTTAATACTCAATCTTCAATCCTCAATCCTCAATCCTCAATCCTCAATCCTCAATCTTCAATCCTCAATACGCAATCTGCAATCTTCAATCCTCAATCCTCAATCCTCAATCCTCATTCTTCAATCCTCAATCCTCAATCCTGAATCCTCAATCCTCAATTTTCAATCCTCAATACTCAATCTTCAATCCTCAATCCTCAATCCTCAATGCTCAACCCTCAATCGTCAGTGTTCAATCCTCAATACTCAATCTTCAATCCTCAATCCTCAATCCTCAATCCTCAATCCGCAATCTTCAATCCTCAATACTCAATCTGCAATCTTCAATCCTCAATCCTCAATCCTCAATCCTCATTCTCCAATCCTCAATCCTCAGTCCTCAAACCTCAATTCTGAATCCTCAATCCTGCATCCTCAATTTTCAGCCCTCAGTCCTCAACAATCAGTTGTCAATCCTCAATCCCCAATAGAATATCCTCAATTCACAGCTTTCAATACTCAATAATCAATCTGCAATCTTCAAATCTCTATCCACAAACATCAATTCTCATCACTCAACCCTGAGCGCTCAGACCTCAATGTTCAATCCTCAATCCTCAATTCTCAATCTTCAATCCTCAATACTGAACATTCAATCCTCAATCCTTAATCCTCAATCCTCAATCCTCAATTCTCAGTAATCAATCCTCAATCTTCAATACTCAATCGTCATTCCTCAGTCCTCAATCCTCAATCCTCAATCCTCGTTCCTCAAACCTCAATCCTCAACCCTCAGTCCTCATCCTCAATTGTCAATTCTCAATTCTCAATCCTCAATCCTCAATCCTCAATCTTCAATCCTCAATAATCAATCTCCAATCGTAGATCCTCAATCCCCAATCTTCAATCCTTAATCCTCAATCTTCAATCCTCAATCCCCAGTCCTCAATCTTCAATCCTCAATGCTCAATCCTCAATCCTCAATCCTCAGTCCTCAATCCTCAATCCTCAACCCTCAAACTTCAATCCTCAACCGTCAGTCCTCGTCTTCAATCGTCAACACTCAATCCTCAATCCTCAATCTTCAATCCTCAATACTCAATACTCAATATTCGATACTCAATCCTCAATAATCAATCCTCAATCTTCAATCCTCAATCCTCAATGCTCAATCCACAATCCTCAATCCTCAATCCTCAATCCTCATTCCTCAATCCTCAGTAACCAATCCTCAATCCTCAATAATCAGTCCTCAATCCTCAACCCTCAATCCTCGTTCCTCAAACCTCAATCCTCAACCCTCAGCCCTCATCCTCAATTATCAATTCTCAATACTCAATCCTCAATCCTCAATCTTCAATCCTCAGTAATCAATCTCCAATCCTACATCCTCAATCCCCAATCCTCAATCCTTAATCCTCAATCTTCAATACTCAATCCCCAATCCTCAATCATCAATCCTCAATCCTCAATCCTCAGTAATCAATCCTCAATCCTCAATACTCAATCGTCAGTCCTCAGTCGTCAATCCTCAACCCTCAATCCTCGTTCCTCAAACCTCAATCCTCAACCCTCAGCCCTCATCCTCAATTCTCAATACTCAATCCTCAATCCTCAATCCTCAATCCTCAATCTTCAATCCTCAATCCTCTATCCTCAATCCTCAATCCTCATTCTTCAATCCTCAATACCCAATCCTCAATCTTCATTCCTCAATCCTCAATCATCAATTCTCAATCCTCAATCCTCAATCTTCAATCCTCAGTGCTCAATCCTCAATCCTCAATCCTCAGTCCTCAATCCTCAATCCTCAACCCTCGAACCTCAACCCTCAACCGTCAGTACTCGTCCTCAATCGTCAACACTCAATCCTCAATCCTCAGTCTTCAATCCTCATTCTTCAATCCCCAATACCCAATCCTCAATCTTCAATACTCAATCCTCAATCCTCAATTCTCAATCCTCAATCCTCAGTCCCCAGTCCTCAAACCTCAATCCTCAACCCTCAGCCCTCATCCTCAATCCTCAATCCTCAATCCTCAATCCTCAATCCTCAATATTCAATCCTCAATCCTCAATCTTCAATCCTCAATAATCAATCTCCAATCGTAGATCCTCAATCCCCAATCTTCAATCCTTAATCCTCAATCTTCAATCCTCAATCCCCAGTCCTCAATCTTCAATCCCCAATGCTCAATCCTCAATCCTCAATCCTCAATCCTCAGTCCTCAATCCTCAATCCTCAACCCTCAAACTTCAATCCTCAACCGTCAGTCCTCGTCTTCAATCGTCAACACTCAATCCTCAATCCTCAATCTTCAATCCTCAATACTCAATACTCAATATTCGATACTCAATCCTCAATAATCAATCCTCAATCTTCAATCCTCAATCCTCAATGCTCAATCCACAATCCTCAATCCTCAATCCTCAATCCTCATTCCTCAATCCTCAATCCTCAATCTTCAATCCTCAATCCTCAATCCTCAATCCTCAATCCTCATTCTTCAATCCTCAATACCCAATCCTCAATCTTCATTCCTCAATCCTCAATCATCAATTCTCAATCCTCAATCCTCAATCTTCAATCCTCAGTGCTCAATCCTCAATCCTCAATCCTCAGTCCTCAATCCTCAATCCTCAACCCTCAAACCTCAACCCTCAACCGTCAGTACTCGTCCTCAATCGTCAACACTCAATCCTCAATCCTCAGTCTTCAATCCTCATTCTTCAATCCTCAATACCCAATCCTCAATCTTCAATACTCAATCCTCAATCCTCAATTCTCAATCCTCAATCCTCAGTCCCCAGTCCTCAAACCTCAATCCTCAACCCTCAGCCCTCATCCTCAATCCTCAATCCTCAATCCTCAATCCTCAATCCTCAATATTCAATCCTCAATACTCAATCTTCAATCCTCAATCCTCAATCCTCAATCCTCAATCCTCAATCCTCAATCCTCAATCCTCAATTTTCATTCCTCAATCTTCAATCCTCAATACTCAATATTCAATCCTCCATCCTCAATCGTCAATCCTCAATCCTCAATTTTCAATCCTCAATCTTCAATCCTCAATACTCAATATCCAATCCTCCACCCTCAATCCTCAGTCGTCAGTCTTCAATCCTCAATACTCAATCTTCAATCCTCAATCCTCAATCCTCAATCCTCAATCCTCAATCTTCAATCCTCAATACTCAATCTGCAATCTTCAATCCTCAATCCTCAATCCTCAATCCTCATTCTTCAATCCTCAATCCTCAATCCTCAATCCTTAATCCTCAATTTTTAATCCTCAATACTCAATCTTAAATCCTCAATCCTCAATCCTCTATCCTCAACCCTCAATCGTCAGTCTTCAATCCTCAATACTCAATCTTCAATCCTCAATCCTCAATCCTCAATCCTCGTTCCTCAAACCTCAATCCTCAAACCTCAGTCCTCATTCTCAATTCTCAATTCTCAATCCTCAATCCTGAATCCTCAATATTCAATCCTCAATAATCAATCTCCAATCCTAGATCCTCAATCCCCAATCTTCAATCCTCAATCCTCAATCTTAAATCCTCAATCCCCAGTCCTCAATCTTCAATACTCAATGCTCAATCCTCAATCCTCAATCCTCAGTCCTCAATCCTCAATCCTCAACCCTCAAACCTCAATCCTCAACCGTCAGTCCTCGTCCTCAATCGTCAACACTCAATCCTCAATCCTCAATCTTCAATCCTCAATACTCAATATTCAATACTCAATCCTCAATCGTCAATCCTCATTCTCCAATCCTCAATCCTCAGTCCTCAAACCTCAATTCTGAATCCTCAATCCTACATCCTCAATCTTCAGACCTCAGTCCTCAACAATCAGTTGTCAATCCTCTATCCCCAATAGAATATCCTCAATTCACAGTTTTCAATACTCAATACTCAATCTGCATTCTTCAAATCTCTATCCACAAACATCAATTCTCATCACTCAACCCTGAACGCTCAGACCTCAATGTTCAATCCTCAATTATCAATTCTCAATCTTCAGTCCTCAATACTGAATCTTCAATACTCAATCCCCAATCCTTAATCCTCAATCCTCAATCCTCAATCCTCAGTAATCAATACTCAATCCTCAATACTCAATCGCCAGTCCTCATTCCTCAATCCTCAACCCTCAATCCTCGTTCCTCAAACCTCAATCCTCAACCCTCAGCCCTCATCCTCAATTCTCAATTCTCAATACTCAATCCTCAATCCTCAATCTTCAATCCTCAATAATCAATCTCCAATCCTAGATCCTCAATCCCCAATCCTCAATCCTTAGTCCTCAATCTTCAATCCTCAATCCCCAGTCCTCAATCTTCAATCCTCAATCCTCAATCCACAATTCTCAATCCTCAGTCCTTAGTCCCCAGTCCTCAAACCTCAATCCTCAACCCTCAGCCCTAGTCCTCAGTCCTCAATCCTCAATCCTCATTCCTCAATCCTCAATCTTCAATCCTCAATACTCAATCCTCAATCCTCAATCCTCAATCCTCAACCCTCAATCCTCAATCCTCAATCCTCAATCCTCAATTTTCAATCCTCAATCTTTAATCCTCAATACTCAATATTCAATCCTCCATCCTCAATCCTCAATCGTCAGTCTTCAATCCTTAATACTCAATCTTCAATCCTCAATCCTCAATCATCAATCCTCAATCCTCAATCTTCAATCCTCAATACGCAATCTGCAATCTTCAATCCTCAATCCTCAATCCTCAATCCTCATTCTTCAATCCTCAATCCTCAATCCTGAATCCTCAATCCTCAATTTTCAATCCTCAATACTCAATCTTCAATCCTCAATCCTCAATCCTCAATGCTCAACCCTCAATCGTCAGTGTTCAATCCTCAATACTCAATCTTCAATCCTCAATCCTCAATCCTCAATCCTCAATCCGCAATCTTCAATCCTCAATACTCAATCTGCAATCTTCAATCCTCAATCCTCAATCCTCAATCCTCATTCTCCAATCCTCAATCCTCAGTCCTCAAACCTCAATTCTGAATCCTCAATCCTGCATCCTCAATTTTCAGCCCTCAGTCCTCAACAATCAGTTGTCAATCCTCAATCCCCAATAGAATATCCTCAATTCACAGCTTTCAATACTCAATAATCAATCTGCAATCTTCAAATCTCTATCCACAAACATCAATTCTCATCACTCAACCCTGAGCGCTCAGACCTCAATGTTCAATCCTCAATCCTCAATTCTCAATCTTCAATCCTCAATACTGAACATTCAATCCTCAATCCTTAATCCTCAATCCTCAATCCTCAATTCTCAGTAATCAATCCTCAATCTTCAATACTCAATCGTCATTCCTCAGTCCTCAATCCTCAATCCTCAATCCTCGTTCCTCAAACCTCAATCCTCAACCCTCAGTCCTCATCCTCAATTCTCAATTCTCAATTCTCAATCCTCAATCCTCAATCCTCAATCTTCAATCCTCAATAATCAATCTCCAATCGTAGATCCTCAATCCCCAATCTTCAATCCTTAATCCTCAATCTTCAATCCTCAATCCCCAGTCCTCAATCTTCAATCCTCAATGCTCAATCCTCAATCCTCAATCCTCAGTCCTCAATCCTCAATCCTCAACCCTCAAACTTCAATCCTCAATCGTCAGTCCTCGTCTTCAATCGTCAACACTCAATCCTCAATCCTCAATCTTCAATCCTCAATACTCAATACTCAATATTCGATACTCAATCCTCAATAATCAATCCTCAATCTTCAATCCTCAATCCTCAATGCTCAATCCACAATCCTCAATCCTCAATCCTCAATCCTCATTCCTCAATCCTCAGTAACCAATCCTCAATCCTCAATAATCAGTCCTCAATCCTCAACCCTCAATCCTCGTTCCTCAAACCTCAATCCTCAACCCTCAGCCCTCATCCTCAATTATCAATTCTCAATACTCAATCCTCAATCCTCAATCTTCAATCCTCAGTAATCAATCTCCAATCCTACATCCTCAATCCCCAATCCTCAATCCTTAATCCTCAATCTTCAATACTCAATCCCCAATCCTCAATCATCAATCCTCAATCCTCAATCCTCAGTAATCAATCCTCAATCCTCAATACTCAATCGTCAGTCCTCAGTCGTCAATCCTCAACCCTCAATCCTCGTTCCTCAAACCTCAATCCTCAACCCTCAGCCCTCATCCTCAATTCTCAATACTCAATCCTCAATCCTCAATCCTCAATCCTCAATCTTCAATCCTCAATCCTCTATCCTCAATCCTCAATCCTCATTCTTCAATCCTCAATACCCAATCCTCAATCTTCATTCCTCAATCCTCAATCATCAATTCTCAATCCTCAATCCTCAATCTTCAATCCTCAGTGCTCAATCCTCAATCCTCAATCCTCAGTCCTCAATCCTCAATCCTCAACCCTCGAACCTCAAACCTCAACCGTCAGTACTCGTCCTCAATCGTCAACACTCAATCCTCAATCCTCAGTCTTCAATCCTCATTCTTCAATCCCCAATACCCAATCCTCAATCTTCAATACTCAATCCTCAATCCTCAATTCTCAATCCTCAATCCTCAGTCCCCAGTCCTCAAACCTCAATCCTCAACCCTCAGCCCTCATCCTCAATCCTCAATCCTCAATCCTCAATCCTCAATCCTCAATATTCAATCCTCAATACTCAATCTTCAATCCTCAATCCTCAATCCTCAATCCTCAATCCTCAATCCTCAATCCTCAATCCTCAATTTTCATTCCTCAATCTTCAATCCTCAATACTCAATATTCAATCCTCCATCCTCAATCGTCAATCGTCAGTCTTCAGTCCTCAATACTCAATCTTCAATCCTCAAACCTCAATCCTAAATCCTCAATCCTCAATCTTCAATCCTCAATACTCAATCTGCAATCTTCAATCCTCAATCCTCAATCCTCAATCCTCATTCTTCAATCCTCAATCCTCAATCCGCAATCCTCCATCCTCAATCCTCAATCCTCAATCCTCAATCCTCAATCCTCAATCCTCAATTTTCAATCCTCAATCTTCAATCCTCAATACTCAATATCCAATCCTCCACCCTCAATCCTCAGTCGTCAGTCTTCAATCCTCAATACTCAATCTTCAATCCTCAATCCTCAATCCTCAATCCTCAATCCTCAATCTTCAATCCTCAATACTCAATCTGCAATCTTCAATCCTCAATCCTCAATCCTCAATCCTCATTCTTCAATCCTCAATCCTCAATCCTCAATCCTCAATCCTCAATTTTTAATCCTCAATACTCAATCTTAAATCCTCAATCCTCAATCCTCTATCGTCAACCCTCAATCGTCAGTCTTCAATCCTCAATACTCAATCTTCAATCCTCAATCCTCAATCCTCAATCCTCGTTCCTCAAACCTCAATCCTCAAACCTCAGTCCTCATTCTCAATTCTCAATTCTCAATCCTCAATCCTCAATCCTCAATATTCAATACTCAATAATCAATCTCCAATCCTAGATCCTCAATCCCCAATCTTCAATCCTCAATCCTCAATCTTCAATCCTCAATCCCCAGTCCTCAATCTTCAATACTCAATGCTCAATCCTCAATCCTCAATCCTCAGTCCTCAATCCTCAATCCTCAACCCTCAAACCTCAATCCTCAACCGTCAGTCCTCGTCCTCAATCGTCAACACTCAATCCTCAATCCTCAATCTTCAATCCTCAATACTCAATATTCAATACTCAATCCTCAATCGTCAATCCTCATTCTCCAATCCTCAATCCTCAGTCCTCAAACCTCAATTCTGAATCCTCAATCCTACATCCTCAATCTTCAGACCTCAGTCCTCAACAATCAGTTGTCAATCCTCAATCCCCAATAGAATATCCTCAATTCACAGTTTTCAATACTCAATACTCAATCTGCATTCTTCAAATCTCTATCCACAAACATCAATTCTCATCACTCAACCCTGAACGCTCAGACCTCAATGTTCAATCCTCAATCCTCAATTCTCAATCTTCAATCCTCAATACTGAACCTTCAATCCTCAATCCTCAATCCTCAATCCTCAATCCTCAATCCTCAATCCTCAGTAATCAATCCTCAATCTTCAATACTCAATCGTCATTCCTCAGTCCTCAATCCTCAATCCTCAATCCTCGTTCCTCAAACCTCAATCCTCAACCCTCAGTCCTCATCCTCAATTCTCAATTCTCAATCCTCAATCCTCAATCCTCAATCTTCAATCCTCAATAATCAGTCTCCAATCCTAGATCCTCAATCCCCAATGTTCAATCCTTAATCCTCACTCTTCAATCCTCAATCCCCAGTCCTCAATCTTCAATCCTCAATGCTCAATCCTCAATCCTCAATCCTCAGTCCTCAATCCTCAATCCTCAACCCACAATCCTCAATCCTCAACCGTCAGTCCTCGTCCTCAATCGTCAACACTCAATCCTCAATCCACAATCTTCAATCAACAATACTCAATATTCAATACTCAATCCTCAAACTTCAATCCTCAATCTTCAATCCTCAATCCTCAATCCTCAATCATCAATCCTCAATCCTCAATCCTCAATCCTCAATCCTCATTCTTCAATCCTCAATACCCAGTCCTCAATCTTCAATCCTCAATCCTCAATCCTCAATCCTCAATCCTCAATCCTCAATCCTCAATCTTCAATCCTCAGTCCCAAATCCTCAATCTTCAATACTCAATCCTCAATCCTCAATCTTCAACCCTCGACACTCAGTC
This sequence comes from Calliopsis andreniformis, assembly GCF_051401765.1. Lineage (NCBI taxonomy): Eukaryota > Metazoa > Arthropoda > Insecta > Hymenoptera > Andrenidae > Calliopsis > Calliopsis andreniformis. The sequence continues at coordinate 2,104,447 of NW_027480491.1, read as the reverse complement.
TTCAATCCTCAATCCTCAATCCTCAATCATCAATCCTCAATCCACATTCTTCAATCCTCAATACCCAATCCTGAATCTTCAATCCTCAATCCTCAATCCTCAATTCTAAATCCTCAATCCTCAATCCTCAATCCTCAATCCTCAATCCTCAATCCTCAATCTTAATCTTCAATCCTCAGTACTCAATCTTCAATCCTCTAATCCTCAATCCTCAATCCTCAATCCTCAATCTTCAACCCTCAATCCTCAATCCTCAATCTTCAATCCTCAATACGCAATCTGCAATCTTCAAGCCTCAATCCTCAATCCTCAATCCTCATTCTTCAATCCACAATCCTCAATCCTCAATCCTCAATCCTCAATCCTCAGTCCCAAATCCTCAATCTTCAATACTCAATCCTCAATCCTCAACCTTCAATCCTCAATACTCAGTCTTCAATCCTCAATCCTCAATCCTCAATCCTCAATCCTCATTCTTCAATACTCAATCCTCAATCCTCAATCCTCAATCATCAATTTTCAATCCTCAATTCTCAATCTTCAATCCTCAATCCTCAATCCTCAATGCTCAACCCTCAATCCTCAATCCTCAATCCTCAATCTTCATTCCTCAATCCTCAATCCTCAATCTTCAATCCTCATTCTTCAATCCTCAATACCCAATCCTCAATCTTCAATCCTCAATCCTCAATCCTCAATCCTCAATCCTCAATCCTCAATCTTCAATCCTCAGTCCCAAATCCTCAATATTCAATACTCAATCTTCAATCCTCAATCCTCAATACTCAATATTCAAACCTCATTCTTCAATCCTCAATACCCAATCCTCAATCTTCAATCCTCAATCCTCAATCCTCAATCCTCAATCCTCAATCTTCAATCCTCAATTCTCAATCCTCAATCCTCAATCCTCAGACCTCAAACGTCAATACTCAACCCTGAGTCCTCGTCCTCAATCCACAACCCTCAATACTCAATCCTCAATCCTCAATCCTCATTCTTCAATCCTCAATACCCAATCCTCAATCTTCAATCCTCAATCCTCAATCCTCAATTCTCAACCCTCAATCCTCAGTCCTCAGTCCTCAAACCTCAATCCTCAAACCTCAGCACTCATCCTCAATCCTCAATCCGCAATCCTCAATCCTCAATCCTCAATCTTCAATCCTTAGTACTCAATCTTCAAACCTCAATCCTCAGTCCTCAAACCTCAATTGTGAGTCCTCGATCCTGCATCCTCAATCTTCAGCCCTCAGTCCTCAACAATCAGTTGTCAATCCTCAATCCGCAATAGAATATCCTCAATTCCCAGTTTTCAATACTCAATACTCAATCTGCAATCTTCAAATCTCTATCCACAAACATCAATGCTCATCACTCAACACTGAACGCTCAGTCCTCAATGTTCAATCCTCAATCTTCAATTCTCAACCTTCAATCCTCAATACTGAATCTTCAATACTCAATCCCCAATCCTCAATCCTCAATCCTCAGTCCTCAATCCTCAATCCTCAACCCTCGAACCTCAACCCTCAACCGTCAGTACTCGTCCTCAATCGTCAACACTCAATCCTCAATCCTCAGTCTTCAATCCTCATTCTTCAATCCCCAATACCCAATCCTCAATCTTCAATACTCAATCCTCAATCCTCAATTCTCAATCCTCAATCCTCAGTCCCCAGTCCTCAAACCTCAATCCTCAACCCTCAGCCCTCATCCTCAATCCTCAATCCTCAATCCTCAATCCTCAATCCTCAATATTCAATCCTCAATACTCAATCTTCAATCCTCAATCCTCAATCCTCAATCCTCAATCCTCAATCCTCAATCCTCAATCCTCAATTTTCATTCCTCAATCTTCAATCCTCAATACTCAATATTCAATCCTCCATCCTCAATCGTCAATCGTCAGTCTTCAGTCCTCAATACTCAATCTTCAATCCTCAAACCTCAATCCTAAATCCTCAATCCTCAATCTTCAATCCTCAATACTCAATCTGCAATCTTCAATCCTCAATCCTCAATCCTCAATCCTCATTCTTCAATCCTCAATCCTCAATCCGCAATCCTCCATCCTCAATCCTCAATCCTCAATCCTCAATCCTCAATCCTCAATCCTCAATTTTCAATCCTCAATCTTCAATCCTCAATACTCAATATCCAATCCTCCACCCTCAATCCTCAGTCGTCAGTCTTCAATCCTCAATACTCAATCTTCAATCCTCAATCCTCAATCCTCAATCCTCAATCCTCAATCTTCAATCCTCAATACTCAATCTGCAATCTTCAATCCTCAATCCTCAATCCTCAATCCTCATTCTTCAATCCTCAATCCTCAATCCTCAATCCTCAATCCTCAATTTTTAATCCTCAATACTCAATCTTAAATCCTCAATCCTCAATCCTCTATCGTCAACCCTCAATCGTCAGTCTTCAATCCTCAATACTCAATCTTCAATCCTCAATCCTCAATCCTCAATCCTCGTTCCTCAAACCTCAATCCTCAAACCTCAGTCCTCATTCTCAATTCTCAATTCTCAATCCTCAATCCTCAATCCTCAATATTCAATACTCAATAATCAATCTCCAATCCTAGATCCTCAATCCCCAATCTTCAATCCTCAATCCTCAATCTTCAATCCTCAATCCCCAGTCCTCAATCTTCAATACTCAATGCTCAATCCTCAATCCTCAATCCTCAGTCCTCAATCCTCAATCCTCAACCCTCAAACCTCAATCCTCAACCGTCAGTCCTCGTCCTCAATCGTCAACACTCAATCCTCAATCCTCAATCTTCAATCCTCAATACTCAATATTCAATACTCAATCCTCAATCGTCAATCCTCATTCTCCAATCCTCAATCCTCAGTCCTCAAACCTCAATTCTGAATCCTCAATCCTACATCCTCAATCTTCAGACCTCAGTCCTCAACAATCAGTTGTCAATCCTCAATCCCCAATAGAATATCCTCAATTCACAGTTTTCAATACTCAATACTCAATCTGCATTCTTCAAATCTCTATCCACAAACATCAATTCTCATCACTCAACCCTGAACGCTCAGACCTCAATGTTCAATCCTCAATCCTCAATTCTCAATCTTCAATCCTCAATACTGAACCTTCAATCCTCAATCCTCAATCCTCAATCCTCAATCCTCAATCCTCAATCCTCAGTAATCAATCCTCAATCTTCAATACTCAATCGTCATTCCTCAGTCCTCAATCCTCAATCCTCAATCCTCGTTCCTCAAACCTCAATCCTCAACCCTCAGTCCTCATCCTCAATTCTCAATTCTCAATTCTCAATCCTCAATCCTCAATCCTCAATCTTCAATCCTCAATAATCAGTCTCCAATCCTAGATCCTCAATCCCCAATGTTCAATCCTTAATCCTCACTCTTCAATCCTCAATCCCCAGTCCTCAATCTTCAATCCTCAATGCTCAATCCTCAATCCTCAATCCTCAGTCCTCAATCCTCAATCCTCCACCCACAATCCTCAATCCTCAACCGTCAGTCCTCGTCCTCAATCGTCAACACTCAATCCTCAATCCACAATCTTCAATCAACAATACTCAATATTCAATACTCAATCCTCAAACTTCAATCCTCAATCTTCAATCCTCAATCCTCAATCCTCAATCATCAATCCTCAATCCTCAATCCTCAATCCTCAATCCTCATTCTTCAATCCTCAATACCCAGTCCTCAATCTTCAATCCTCAATCCTCAATCCTCAATCCTCAATCCTCAATCCTCAATCCTCAATCTTCAATCCTCAGTCCCAAATCATCAATCTTCAATACTCAATCCTCAATCCTCAATCTTCAACCCTCGACACTCAGTCTTCAATCCTCAATCCTCAATCCTCAATCATCAATCCTCAATCCACATTCTTCAATCCTCAATACCCAATCCTGAATCTTCAATCCTCAATCCTCAATCCTCAATTCTAAATCCTCAATCCTCAATCCTCAATCCTCAATCCTCAATCCTCAATCCTCAATCTTAATCTTCAATCCTCAGTACTCAATCTTCAATCCTCTAATCCTCAATCCTCAATCCTCAATCCTCAATCTTCAACCCTCAATCCTCAATCCTCAATCTTCAATCCTCAATACGCAATCTGCAATCTTCAAGCCTCAATCCTCAATCCTCAATCCTCATTCTTCAATCCGCAATCCTCAATCCTCAATCCTCAATCCTCAATCCTCAGTCCCAAATCCTCAATCTTCAATACTCAATCCTCAATCCTCAACCTTCAATCCTCAATACTCAGTCTTCAATCCTCAATCCTCAATCCTCAATCCTCAATCCTCATTCTTCAATACTCAATCCTCAATCCTCAATCCTCAATCCTCAATCATCAATTTTCAATCCTCAATTCTCAATCTTCAATCCTCAATCCTCAATCCTCAATGCTCAACCCTCAATCCTCAATCCTCAATCCTCAATCTTCATTCCTCAATCCTCAATCCTCAATCTTCAATCCTCATTCTTCAATCCTCAATACCCAATCCTCAATCTTCAATCCTCAATCCTCAATCCTCAATCCTCAATCCTCAATCCTCAATCTTCAATCCTCAGTCCCAAATCCTCAATATTCAATACTCAATCTTCAATCCTCAATCCTCAATACTCAATATTCAAACCTCATTCTTCAATCCTCAATACCCAATCCTCAATCTTCAATCCTCAATCCTCAATCCTCAATCCTCAATCCTCAATCTTCAATCCTCAATTCTCAATCCTCAATCCTCAATCCTCAGACCTCAAACGTCAGTACTCAACCCTGAGTCCTCGTCCTCAATCCACAACCCTCAATACTCAATCCTCAATCCTCAATCCTCATTCTTCAATCCTCAATACCCAATCCTCAATCTTCAATCCTCAATCCACAATCCTCAATTCTCAACCCTCAATCCTCAGTCCTCAGTCCTCAAACCTCAATCCTCAAACCTCAGCACTCATCCTCAATCCTCAATCCGCAATCCTCAATCCTCAATCCTCAATCTTCAATCCTTAGTACTCAATCTTCAAACCTCAATCCTCAGTCCTCAAACCTCAATTGTGAGTCCTCGATCCTGCATCCTCAATCTTCAGCCCTCAGTCCTCAACAATCAGTTGTCAATCCTCAATCCGCAATAGAATATCCTCAATTCCCAGTTTTCAATACTCAATACTCAATCTGCAATCTTCAAATCTCTATCCACAAACATCAATGCTCATCACTCAACACTGAACGCTCAGTCCTCAATGTTCAATCCTCAATCTTCAATTCTCAACCTTCAATCCTCAATACTGAATCTTCAATACTCAATCCCCAATCCTCAATCCTCAATCCTCAATCCTCAATCCTCAGTAATCAATACTCAATCCTCAATACTCAGTCGTCAGTCCTCAGTCGTCAATCCTCAACCCTCAATCCTCGTTCCTCAAACCTCAATCCTCAACCCTCAGCCCTCATCCTCAATTCTCAATACTCAATCCTCAATCCTCAATCCTCAATCCTCAATCTTCAATCCTCAATCCTCTATCCTCAATCCTCAATCCTCATTCTTCAATCCTCAATACCCAATCCTCAATCTTCATTCCTCAATCCTCAATCATCAATTCTCAATCCTCAATCCTCAATCTTCAATCCTCAGTGCTCAATCCTCAATCCTCAATCCTCAGTCCTCAATCCTCAATCCTCAACCCTCGAACCTCAACCCTCAACCGTCAGTACTCGTCCTCAATCGTCAACACTCAATCCTCAATCCTCAGTCTTCAATCCTCATTCTTCAATCCCCAATACCCAATCCTCAATCTTCAATACTCAATCCTCAATCCTCAATTCTCAATCCTCAATCCTCAGTCCCCAGTCCTCAAACCTCAATCCTCAACCCTCAGCCCTCATCCTCAATCCTCAATCCTCAATCCTCAATCCTCAATCCTCAATATTCAATCCTCAATACTCAATCTTCAATCCTCAATCCTCAATCCTCATTCTTCAATCCTCAATCCTCAATCCGCAATCCTCCATCCTCAATCCTCAATCCTCAATCCTCAATCCTCAATCCTCAATCCTCAATTTTCAATCCTCAATCTTCAATCCTCAATACTCAATATCCAATCCTCCACCCTCAATCCTCAGTCGTCAGTCTTCAATCCTCAATACTCAATCTTCAATCCTCAATCCTCAATCCTCAATCCTCAATCCTCAATCTTCAATCCTCAATACTCAATCTGCAATCTTCAATCCTCAATCCTCAATCCTCAATCCTCATTCTTCAATCCTCAATCCTCAATCCTCAATCCTCAATCCTCAATTTTTAATCCTCAATACTCAATCTTAAATCCTCAATCCTCAATCCTCTATCGTCAACCCTCAATCGTCAGTCTTCAATCCTCAATACTCAATCTTCAATCCTCAATCCTCAATCCTCAATCCTCGTTCCTCAAACCTCAATCCTCAAACCTCAGTCCTCATTCTCAATTCTCAATTCTCAATCCTCAATCCTCAATCCTCAATATTCAATCCTCAATAATCAATCTCCAATCCTAGATCCTCAATCCCCAATCTTCAATCCTCAATCCTCAATCTTCAATCCTCAATCCCCAGTCCTCAATCTTCAATACTCAATGCTCAATCCTCAATCCTCAATCCTCAGTCCTCAATCCTCAATCCTCAACCCTCAAACCTCAATCCTCAACCGTCAGTCCTCGTCCTCAATCGTCAACACTCAATCCTCAATCCTCAATCTTCAATCCTCAATACTCAATATTCAATACTCAATCCTCAATCGTCAATCCCCATTCTCCAATCCTCAATCCTCAGTCCTCAAACCTCAATTCTGAATCCTCAATCCTACATCCTCAATCTTCAGACCTCAGTCCTCAACAATCAGTTGTCAATCCTCAATCCCCAATAGAATATCCTCAATTCACAGTTTTCAATACTCAATACTCAATCTGCATTCTTCAAATCTCTATCCACAAACATCAATTCTCATCACTCAACCCTGAACGCTCAGACCTCAATGTTCAATCCTCAATCCTCAATTCTCAATCTTCAATCCTCAATACTGAACCTTCAATCCTCAATCCTCAATCCTCAATCCTCAATCCTCAATCCTCAGTAATCAATCCTCAATCTTCAATACTCAATCGTCATTCCTCAGTCCTCAATCCTCAATCCTCAATCCTCGTTCCTCAAACCTCAATCCTCAACCCTCAGTCCTCATCCTCAATTCTCAATTCTCAATCCTCAATCCTCAATCCTCAATCTTCAATCCTCAATCTTCAATCCTCAATAATCAGTCTCCAATCCTAGATCCTCAATCCCCAATGTTCAATCCTTAATCCTCACTCTTCAATCCTCAATCCCCAGTCCTCAATCTTCAATCCTCAATGCTCAATCCTCAATCCTCAATCCTCAGTCCTCAATCCTCAATCCTCAACCCACAATCCTCAATCCTCAACCGTCAGTCCTCGTCCTCAATCGTCAACACTCAATCCTCAATCCACAATCTTCAATCAACAATACTCAATATTCAATACTCAATCCTCAAACTTCAATCCTCAATCTTCAATCCTCAATCCTCAATCCTCAATCATCAATCCTCAATCCTCAATCCTCAATCCTCAATCCTCATTCTTCAATCCTCAATACCCAGTCCTCAATCTTCAATCCTCAATCCTCAATCCTCAATCCTCAATCCTCAATCCTCAATCCTCAATCTTCAATCCTCAGTCCCAAATCCTCAATCTTCAATACTCAATCCTCAATCCTCAATCTTCAACCCTCGACACTCAGTCTTCAATCCTCAATCCTCAATCCTCAATCATCAATCCTCAATCCACATTCTTCAATCCTCAATACCCAATCCTGAATCTTCAATCCTCAATCCTCAATCCTCAATTCTAAATCCTCAATCCTCAATCCTCAATCCTCAATCCTCAATCCTCAATCCTCAATCTTAATCTTCAATCCTCAGTACTCAATCTTCAATCCTCTAATCCTCAATCCTCAATCCTCAATCCTCAATCTTCAACCCTCAATCCTCAATCCTCAATCTTCAATCCTCAATACGCAATCTGCAATCTTCAAGCCTCAATCCTCAATCCTCAATCCTCATTCTTCAATCCTCAATCCTCAATCCTCAATCCTCAATCCTCAATCCTCAGTCCCAAATCCTCAATCTTCAATACTCAATCCTCAATCCTCAACCTTCAATCCTCAATACTCAGTCTTCAATCCTCAATCCTCAATCCTCAATCCTCAATCCTCATTCTTCAATACTCAATCCTCAATCCTCAATCCTCAATCCTCAATCATCAATTTTCAATCCTCAATTCTCAATCTTCAATCCTCAATCCTCAATCCTCAATGCTCAACCCTCAATCCTCAATCCTCAATCCTCAATCTTCATTCCTCAATCCTCAATCCTCAATCTTCAATCCTCATTCTTCAATCCTCAATACCCAATCCTCAATCTTCAATCCTCAATCCTCAATCCTCAATCCTCAATCCTCAATCCTCAATCTTCAATCCTCAGTCCCAAATCCTCAATATTCAATACTCAATCTTCAATCCTCAATCCTCAATACTCAATATTCAAACCTCATTCTTCAATCCTCAATACCCAATCCTCAATCTTCAATCCTCAATCCTCAATCCTCAATCCTCAATCCTCAATTTTCAATCCTCAATTCTCAATCCTCAATCCTCAATCCTCAGACCTCAAACGTCAATACTCAACCCTGAGTCCTCGTCCTCAATCCACAACCCTCAATACTCAATCCTCAATCCTCAATCCTCATTCTTCAATCCTCAATACCCAATCCTCAATCTTCAATCCTCAATCCTCAATCCTCAATTCTCAACCCTCAATCCTCAGTCCTCAGTCCTCAAACCTCAATCCTCAAACCTCAGCACTCATCCTCAATCCTCAATCCGCAATCCTCAATCCTCAATCCTCAATCTTCAATCCTTAGTACTCAATCTTCAAACCTCAATCCTCAGTCCTCAAACCTCAATTGTGAGTCCTCGATCCTGCATCCTCAATCTTCAGCCCTCAGTCCTCAACAATCAGTTGTCAATCCTCAATCCGCAATAGAATATCCTCAATTCCCAGTTTTCAATACTCAATACTCAATCTGCAATCTTCAAATCTCTATCCACAAACATCAATGCTCATCACTCAACACTGAACGCTCAGTCCTCAATGTTCAATCCTCAATCTTCAATTCTCAACCTTCAATCCTCAATACTGAATCTTCAATACTCAATCCCCAATCCTCAATCCTCAATCCTCAATCCTCAATCCTCAGTAATCAATACTCAATCCTCAATACTCAGTCGTCAGTCCTCAGTCCTCAATCCTCAACCCTCAATCCTCGTTCCTCAAACCTCAATCCTCAACCATCAGCCCTCATCCTCAATTCTCAATTCTCAATACTCAATCCTCAATCCTCAATCTTCTATCCTCAATAATCAATCTCCAATCCTAGATCCTCAATCCCCAATCCTCAATTCTTAATCCTCAATCTTCAATCCTCAATCCCCAGTCCTCAATCTTCAATCCTCAGTGCTCAATCCTCAATCTTCAATCCTCAGTCCTCAATCCTCAATCCTCAATCCTCAAACATCAATCCTCAACCGTCAGTCCTCGTCCTCAATCCTCAACCCTCAACCCTCAATCCACAATCTTCAATCCTCAATACCCAGTCCTCAATCTTCAATCCTCAATCCTCAATCCTCAATCCTCAATCCTCAATCCTCAATCCTCAATCTTCAATCCTCAGTCCCAAATCCTCAATCTTCAATACTCAATCCTCAATCCTCAATCTTCAATCCTCAATACTCAGTCTTCAATCCTCAATCCTCAATCCTCAGTCCTCAATCCTCAATCCTCATCCTTCAATCCTCAATACCCAATCCTGAATCTTCAATCCTCAATCCTCAATCCTCAATTCTAAATCCTCAATCCTCAATCCTCAATCCTCAATCCTCAATCCTCAATCCTCAATCCTCAATCTTAATCTTCAATCCTCAGTACTCAATCTTCAATCCTCAATCCTCAATCCTCAATCCTCAATCCTCAATCTTCAACCCTCAGTCCTCAATCCTCAATCTTCAATCCTCAATACGCAATCTGCAATCTTCAATCCTCAATCCTCAATCCTCAATCCTCAATCCTCATTCTTCAATCCTCAATCCTCAATCCTCAATCCTCAATCCTCAATTTTCAATCCTCAATACTCTATCTTCAATCCCCAATCCTCAATCCTCAATGCTCAACCCTCAATCCTCAATCCTCAATCCTCAATCCTCGATTCTAAATCCTCAATCCTCAATCCTCAATCTTCAATCCTCAATCCTCAATCCTCAATCCTCAATGCTCAACCCTCAATCCTCAATCCTCAATCCTCAATCTTCAATCCTCAATCCTCAATCCTCAATCTTCAATCCTCATTCTTCAATCCTCAATACCCAATCCTCATTCTTCAATCCTCAATACCGAATCCTCAATCTTCAATCCGCAATCCTCAATCCTCAATCCTCAATCCTCAATCCTCAATCTTCAATCCTCAGTCCCAAATCCTCAATCTTCAATACTCAATCTTCAATCCTCAATCCTCAATACTCAATATTCAAACCTCATTCTCCAATCCTCAATACCCAATCCTCAATCTTCAATCCTCAATCCTCAATACTCAATCCTCAATCCTCAATCTTCAATCCTCAATTCTCAATCCTCAATCCTCAATCCTCAGACCTCAAACATCAATACTCAACCCTGAGTCCTCGTCCTCAATCCACAACACTCAATCCTCAATCCTCAATCCTCAATCCTCATTCTTCAATCCTCAATACCCAATCCTCAATCTTCAATCCTCAATCCTCAATCCTCAATTCTCAACCCTCAATCCTCAGTCCTCAGTCCTCAAACCTCAATCCTCGAACCTCAGCACTCATCCTCAATCCTCAATCCGCAATCCTCAATCCTCAATCCTCAACCTTCAATCCTTAATACTCAATCTTCAAACCTCAATCCTCAGTCCTCAAACCTCAATTCTGAATCCTCAATCCTGCATCCTCAATCTTCAGCCCTCAGTCCTCATCAATCAGTTGTCAATCCTCAATCCGCAATAGAATATCCTCAATTCCCAGTTTTCAAGACTCAATACTCAATCTGCAATCTTCAAATCTCTATCCACAAACATCAATTCTCATCACTCAACACTGAACGCTCAGTCCTCAATGTTCAATCCTCAATCTTCAATTCTCAATCTTCAATCCTCAATACTGAATCTTCAATACTCAATCCCCAATCCTCAATCCTCAATCCTCAATCCTCAATCCTCAGTAATCAATACTCAATCCTCAATACTCAGTCGTCAGTCCTCAGTCCTCAATCCTCAACCCTCAATCCTCGTTCCTCAAACCTCAATCCTCAACCCTCAGCCCTCATCCTCAATTCTCAATTCTCAATACTCAATCCTCAATCCTCAATCTTCAATCCTCAATAATCAATCTCCAATCCTAGATCCTCAATCCCCAATCCTCAATTCTTAATCCTCAATCTTCAATCCTCAATCCCCAGTCCTCAATCTTCAATCCTCAGTGCTCAATCCTCAATCTTCAATCCTCAGTCCTCAATCCTCAATCCTCAATCCTCAAACATCAATCCTCAACCGTCAGTCCTCGTCCTCAATCCTCAACCCTCAACCCTCAATCCACAATCTTCAATCCTCAATACCCAGTCCTCAATCTTCAACCCTCAATCCTCAATCCTCAATCCTCAATCCTCAATCCTCAATCCTCAATCTTCAATCCTCAGTCCCAAATCCTCAATCTTCAATACTCATTCCTCAATCCTCAATCTTCAATCCTCAATACTCAGTCTTCAATCCTCAATCCTCAATCCTCAATCCTCAATCCTCAATCCTCAGTAATCAATCCTCAATCTTCAATACTCAATCGTCATTCCTCAGTCCTCAATCCTCAATCCTCAATCCTCGTTCCTCAAACCTCAATCCTCAACCCTCAGTCCTCATCCTCAATTCTCAATTCTCAATCCTCAATCCTCAATCCTCAATCCTCAATCTTCAATCCTCAATAATCAATCTCCAATCCTAGATACTCAATCCCCAATGTTCAATCCTTAATCCTCAATCTTCAATCCTCAATCCCCAGTCCTCAATCTTCAATCCTCAATGCTCAATCCTCAATCCTCAATCCTCAGTCCTCAATCCTCAATCCTCAACCCTCAATCCTCAATCCTCAACCGTCAGTCCTCGTCCTCAATCGTCAACACTCAATCCTCAATCCACAATCTTCAATCAACAACACTCAATATTCAATACTCAATCCTCAAACTTCAATTCTCAATCTTCAATCCTCAATCCTCAATCCTCAATCATCAATCCTCAATCCTCAATCCTCAATCCTCAATCCTCATTCTTCAATCCTCAATCCTCAATCCTCAATCCTCAATCCTCAATCCTCAATCCTCAATCCTCATTCTTCAATCCTCAATACCCAATCCTCAATCTTCAGTCCTCAATCCTCAATCCACAATTCTCAATCCTCAATCCTCAGTCCCCAGTCCTCAAACCTCAATCCTCAACCCTCAGCCCTCATCCTCAATCCTCAATCCTCAATCCTCAACCCTCAAACCTCAATCCTCAATCCTCAACCCTCAAACCTCAATCCTCAATCCTCAACCCTCAAACCTCAATCCTCAACCGTCAGTCCTCGTCCTCAATCGTCAACACTCAATCCTCAACCCTCAATCCTCAATCCTCAACCGTCAGTCCTCGTCCTCAATCGTCAACACTCAATCCTCAATCCACAATCTTCAATCAACAATACTCAATATTCAATACTCAATCCTCAAACTTCAATTCTCAATCTTCAATCCTCAATCCTCAATCCTCAATCATCAATCCTCAATCCTCAATCCTCAATCCTCAATCCTCATTCTTCAATCCTCAATCCTCAATCCTCAATCCTCAATCCTCAATCCTCAATCCTCAATCCTCATTCTTCAATCCTCAATACCCAATCCTCAATCTTCAGTCCTCAATCCTCAATCCACAATTCTCAATCCTCAATCCTCAGTCCCCAGTCCTCAAACCTCAATCCTCAACCCTCAGCCCTCATCCTCAATCCTCAATCCTCAATCCTCAACCCTCAAACCTCAATCCTCAATCCTCAACCCTCAAACCTCAATCCTCAATCCTCAACCCTCAAACCTCAATCCTCAACCGTCAGTCCTCGTCCTCAATCGTCAACACTCAATCCTCAATCCTCAATCTTCAATCCTCAATACTCAATACCCAATCCTCACACTTCAATCCTCAATCCTCAATCCTCAATCCTCATTCTCCAATCCTCAATCCTCAGTCCTCAAACCTCAATTCTGAATCCTCAATCCTACATCCTCAATCTTCAGACCTCAGTCCTCAACAATCAGTTGTCAATCCTCAATCCCCAATAGAATATCCTCAATTCACAGTTTTCAATAATCAATACTCAATCTGCATTCTTCAAATCTCTATCCACAAACATCAATTCTCATCACTCAACCCTGAACGCTCAGACCTCAATGTTCAATCCTCAATCCTCAATTCTCAATCTTCAATCCTCAATACTGAACCTTCAATCCTCAATCCTCAATCCTCAATCCTCAATCCTCAATCCTCAGTAATCAATCCTCAATCTTCAATACTCAATCGACATTCCTCAGTCCTCAATCCTCAATCCTCAATCCTCGTTCCTCAAACCTCAATCCTCAACTCTCTGTCCTCATCCTCAATTCTCAATTCTGAATTCCCAATCCTAAATCCTCAATCCTCAATATTCAGTCCTCAATCCCCAGTCCTCAATCTTCAATCCTCAATGCTCAATCCTCAATCCTCAATACCCAATCCTCAATCTTCAATCCTCAATCCTCAATCCTCAATCCTCAATTCTCAACCCTCAATCATCAGTCCTTAGTCCTCAAACCTCAATCCTCAAACCTCAGCACTCATCCTCAATCCTCAATCCGCAATCCTCAATCCTCAATCCTCAATCTTCAATCCTCAATACTCAATCTTCAATCCTCAATCCTCAATCCTCAATCGTCATTCTCCAATCCTCAATCCTCAGTCCTCAAACCTCAATTCTGAATCCTCATTCCTGCATCCTCAATCTTCAGCCCTCAGTCCTCAACAATCAGTTGTCAATCCTCAATCCCCAATAGAATATCCTCAATTCACAGCTTTAAATACTCAATACTCAATCTGCAATCTTCAAATCTCTATCCACAAACAACAATTCTCATCATTCAACCCTGAACGCTCAGACCTCAATGTTCAATCCTCAATCCTCAATTCTCAATCTTCAATCCTCAATACTGAACCGTCAATCGTCAATCCTCAATCCTCAATCCTCAATCCTCAATCCTCAGTAATCAATTCTCAATCTTCAATACTCAATCGTCATTCCTCAGTCCTCAATCCTCAATCCTCAATCCACGTTCCTCAAACCTCAATCCTCAACCCTCAGTCCTCATCCTCAATTCTCAATTCTCAATCCTCAATCCTCAATCCTCAATCTTCAATCCTCAATAATCAATCTCCAATCCTAGATCCTCAATCCCCAATGTTCAATCCTTAATCCTCAATCTTCAATCCTCAATCCCCCGTCCTCAATCTTCAATCCTCATTGCTCAATCCTCAATCCTCAATCCTCAGTCCTCAATCCTCAATCCTCAACCCTCAAACCTCAATCCTCAATCCTCATTCTTCAATCCTCAATACCCAATCCTCAATCTTCAATCCTCAATACTCAATCCTCAATCCTCAATCCTCAATCCTCATTCTTCAATCCTCAATACCCAATCCTCAATCTTCAATCCTCAATCCTCAATCCTCAATTCTCAACCCTCAATCCTCAGTCCTCAGTCCTCAAACATCAATCCTCAAACCTCGGCTCTCATCCTCAATCCTCAATCCTCAATCCTCAATGATCAATCCTCAATCTTCAATCCTCAATGCTCAATCTTCAAACCTCAATCCTCAGTCCTCAAACCTCAATTCTGAATCCTCAATCCTGCATCCTCAATCTTCAGCCCTCAGTCCTCAACAATCAGTTGTCAATCCTCAATCCGCAATAGAATATCCTCAATTCACAGATTTCAATACTCAATACTCAATCTGCAATCTTCAAATCTCTATCCACAAACATCAATTCTCATCACTCAACACTGAACGCTCAGTCCTCAATGTTCAATCCTCAATCTTCAATTCTCAATCTTCAATCCTCAATACTGAATCTTCAATACTCAATCCCCAATCCTTAATCCTCAATCCTCAATCCTCAATCCTCAGTAATCAATACTCAAACCTCAATACTCAATCGTCAGTCCTCATTCCTCAACCCTCAACCCTCAATCCTCGTTCCTCAAACCTCAATCCTCAACCCTCAGCCCTCATCCTCAATTCTCAATTCTCAATACTCAATCCTCAATCCTCAATCTTAAATCCTCAATAATCAATCTCCAATCCTAGATCCTCAATCCCCAATCCTCAATCCTTAGTCCTCAATCTTCAATCCTCAATCCCCAGTCGTCAATCTTCAATCCTCAATCCTCAATCCTCAATCCTCAATCCTCAATCCTCAATCCTCAATCTTCAATCCTCAGTCCCAAATCCTCAATCTTCAATACTCAGTCCTCAATCCTCAATCTTCAATCCTCAATCCTCAATCCTCAATCCTCAATCCTCAATCCTCAGTAATCAATCCTCAATCTTCAATACTCAATCGTCATTCCTCAATCCTCAAACCTCAATCCTCAACCGTCAGTCCTCGTCCTCAATACTCAACCCTCAATCCTCAATCCACAACCTTCAATCCTCAATACTCAATACCCAATCCTCAATCTTCAATCCTCAATCCTCAATCCACAATCCTCAATCCTCAATCCTCAGTCCCCAGTCCTCAAACCTCAAACCTCAACCCTCAGCCCTCATCCTCAATCCTCAATCCTCAATCCTCATTCCCCAATCCTCAATCTTCAATCCTCAATACTCATTCCTCAATCCTCAATCCTCAATCCTCAATCCTCAATCCTCAATCCTCAATCCTCAATCCTCAATCCTCAATCCTCAATCCTCAAACATCAATCCTCAACCGTCAGACCTCGTCCTCAATCCTCAACCCTCAACCCTCAATCCACAATCTTCAATCCTCAATACCCAGTCCTCAATCTTCAATCCTCAATCCTCAATCCTCAATCCTCAATCTTCAATACTCAATCGTCATTCCTCAGTCCTCAATCCTCAATCCTCAATCCTCGTTCCTCAAACCTCAATCCTCAACCCTCAGTCCTCATCCTCAATTCTCAATTCTCAATCCTCAATCCTCAATCCTCAATCCTCAATCTTCAATCCTCAATAATCAATCTCCAATCCTAGATACTCAATCCCCAATGTTCAATCCTTAATCCTCAATCTTCAATCCTCAATCCCCAGTCCTCAATCTTCAATCCTCAATGCTCAATCCTCAATCCTCAATCCTCAGTCCTCAATCCTCAATCCTCAACCCTCAATCCTCAATCCTCAACCGTCAGTCCTCGTCCTCAATCGTCAACACTCAACCCTCAATCCGCAATCTTCAATCCTCAATACCCAGTCCTCAATCTTCAATCCTCAATCCTCAATCCTCAATCCTCAATCCTCAATCCTCAATCCTCAATCTTCAATCCTCAGTCACAAACGCTCAATCTTCAATACTCAATCCTCAATCCTCAATCTTCAATCCTCAATACTCAGTCTTCAATCCTCAATCCTCAATCCTCAATCCTCAATCCTCAGTAATCAATCCTCAATACCCAATCCTGAATGTTCAATCCTCAATCCTCAACCCTCAATCCTCAATCCTCAATCCTCAATCCTCAATCTTCAATCCTCAGTCCCAAATCCTCAATCTTCAATACTCAATCCTCAATCCTCAATCTTCAATCCTCAATACTCAGTCTTCAATCCTCAATCCTCAATCCTCAATCCTCAATACTCAATCCTCAGTAATCAATCCTCAATACCCAATCCTGAATCTTCAATCCTCAATCCTCAATCCTCAATTCTAAATCCTCAATCCTCAATTCTCAATCCTCAATCCTCAATCCTCAATCCTCAATCTTAATCTTCAATCCTCAGTCCCAAATCCTCAATCTTCAATACACAATCTTCAATCCTCAATCCTCAATACTCAATATTCAAACCTCATTCTTCAATCCTCAATACCCAATCCTCAATCTTCAATCCTCAATCCTCAATCCTCAATCCTCAATCCTCAATCTTCAATCCTCAATTCTCAATCCTCAATCCTCAATCCTCAGACCTCAAACATCAATTCTCAACCCTGAGTCCTCGTCCTCAATCCACAACCCTCAATCCTCAATCCTCAATCCTCAATCCTCATTCTTCAATCCTCAATACCCAATCCTCAATCTTCAATCCTCAGTCCCAAATCCTCAATTCTCAATTCTCAATCCTCAATCCTCAATCCTCAATCTTCAATCCTCAATAATCAATCTCCAATCCTAGATCCTCAATCCCCAATGTTCAATCCTTAATCCTCAATCTTCAATCCTCAATCCCCAGTCCTCAATCTTCAATCCTCATTGCTCAATCCTCAATCCTCAATCCTCAGTCCTCAATCCTCAATCCTCAACCCTCAAACCTCAATCCTCAATCCTCATTCTTCAATCCTCAATACCCAATCCTCAATCTTCAATCCTCAATACTCAATCCTCAATCCTCAATCCTCAATCCTCATTCTTCAATCCTCAATACCCAATCCTCAATCTTCAATCCTCAATCCTCAATCCTCAATTCTCAACCCTCAATCCTCAGTCCTCAGTCCTCAAACATCAATCCTCAAACCTCGGCTCTCATCCTCAATCCTCAATCCTCAATCCTCAATGATCAATCCTCAATCTTCAATCCTCAATGCTCAATCTTCAAACCTCAATCCTCAGTCCTCAAACCTCAATTCTGAATCCTCAATCCTGCATCCTCAATCTTCAGCCCTCAGTCCTCAACAATCAGTTGTCAATCCTCAATCCGCAATAGAATATCCTCAATTCACAGTTTTCAATACTCAATACTCAATCTGCAATCTTCAAATCTCTATCCACAAACATCAATTATCATCACTCAACACTGAACGCTCAGTCCTCAATGTTCAATCCTCAATCTTCAATTCTCAATCTTCAATCCTCAATACTGAATCTTCAATACTCAATCCCCAATCCTTAATCCTCAATCCTCAATCCTCAATCCTCAGTAATCAATACTCAAACCTCAATACTCAATCGTCAGTCCTCATTCCTCAACCCTCAACCCTCAATCCTCGTTCCTCAAACCTCAATCCTCAACCCTCAGCCCTCATCCTCAATTCTCAATTCTCAATACTCAATCCTCAATCCTCAATCTTAAATCCTCAATAATCAATCTCCAATCCTAGATCCTCAATCCCCAATCCTCAATCCTTAGTCCTCAATCTTCAATCCTCAATCCCCAGTCGTCAATCTTCAATCCTCAATCCTCAATCCTCAATCCTCAATCCTCAATCCTCAATCCTCAATCTTCAATCCTCAGTCCCAAATCCTCAATCTTCAATACTCAGTCCTCAATCCTCAATCTTCAATCCTCAATACTCACTCTTCAATCCTCAATCCTCAATCCTCAATCCTCAATCCTCAATCCTCAGTAATCAATCCTCAATCTTCAATACTCAATCGTCATTCCTCAATCCTCAAACCTCAATCCTCAACCGTCAGTCCTCGTCCTCAATACTCAACCCTCAATCCTCAATCCACACTGTTCAATCCTCAATACTCAATACCCAATCCTCAATCTTCAATCCTCAATCCTCAATCCACAATCCTCAATCCTCAATCCTCAGTCCCCAGTCCTCAAACCTCAAACCTCAACCCTCAGCCCTCATCCTCAATCCTCAATCCTCAATCCTCATTCCCCAATCCTCAATCTTCAATCCTCAATACTCATTCCTCAATCCTCAATCCTCAATCCTCAATCCTCAATCCTCAATCCTCAATCCTCAATTCTCAATCCTCAATCCTCAATCCTCAAACATCAATCCTCAACCGTCAGACCTCGTCCTCAATCCTTAACCCTCAACCCTCAATCCACAATCTTCAATCCTCAATACCCAGTCCTCAATCTTCAATCCTCAATCCTCAATCCTCAATCCTCAATCTTCAATACTCAATCGTCATTCCTCAGTCCTCAATCCTCAATCCTCAATCCTCGTTCCTCAAAGCTCAATCCTCAACCCTCAGTCCTCATCCTCAATTCTCAATTCTCAATCCTCAATCCTCAATCCTCAATCCTCAATCTTCAATCCTCAATAATCAATCTCCAATCCTAGATACTCAATCCCCAATGTTCAATCCTTAATCCTCAATCTTCAATCCTCAATCCCCAGTCCTCAATCTTCAATCCTCAATGCTCAATCCTCAATCCTCAATCCTCAGTCCTCAATCCTCAATCCTCAACCCTCAATCCTCAATCCTCAACCGTCAGTCCTCGTCCTCAATCGTCAACACTCAACCCTCAATCCGCAATCTTCAATCCTCAATACCCAGTCCTCAATCTTCAATCCTCAATCCTCAATCCTCAATCCTCAATCCTCAATCCTCAATCCTCAATCTTCAATCCTCAGTCACAAACGCTCAATCTTCAATACTCAATCCTCAATCCTCAATCTTCAATCCTCAATACTCAGTCTTCAATCCTCAATCCTCAATCCTCAATCCTCAATCCTCAATCCTCAGTAATCAATCCTCAACACCCAATCCTGAATCTTCAATCCTCAATCCTCAACCCTCAATCCTCAATCCTCAATCCTCAATCCTCAATCTTCAATCCTCAGTCCCAAATCCTCAATCTTCAATACTCAATCCTCAATCCTCAATCTTCAATCCTCAATCCTCAGTCCTCAATCCTCAATCCTCAACCCTCGTTCCTCAAACCTCAATCCTCAACACTCAGTCCTCATCCTCAATTCTCAATTCTCAATCCTCAATCCTCAATCCTCAATCTTCAATCCTCAATAATCAATCTCCAATCCTAGATCCTCAATCCCCTATGTTCAATCCTTAATCCTCAATCTTCAATCCTCAATCCCCAGTCCTCAATCTTCAATCCTCAATGCTCAATCCTCAATCCTCAATCCTCAGTCCTCAATCCTCAATCCTCAACCCTCAAACCTCAATCCTCAAACGTCAGTCCTCGTCCTCAATCGTCAACACTCAATCCTCAATCCTCAATCCTCAATCCTCAATCCTCATTCTTCAATCCTCAATACCCAGTCCTCAATCTTCGATCCTCAATCCTCAATCCTCAATCCTCAATCCTCAATCCTCAATCCTCAATCTTCAATCCTCAGTCCCAAATCTTCAATCTTCAGTACTCAATCCTCAATCCTCAATCTTCAATCCTCAATACTCAGTCTTCAATCCTCAATCCTCAATCCTCAATCCTCAATCCTCAATCCTCATTCTTCAATCCTCAATACCCTATCCTGAATCTTCAATCCTCAATCCTCAATCCTCAATTCTCAACCCTCAATCCTCAGTCCTCAGTCCTCAAACCTCAATCCTCAAACCTCAGCACTCATCCTCAATCCTCAATCCTCAATCCTCAATCCTCAATCCTCAATCTTCAATCCTCAATACTCAATCTTCAAACCTCAATCCTCAGTCCTCAAACCTCAATTCTGAATCCTCAATCCTGCATCCTCAATCTTCAACCCTCAGTCGTCAACAATCAGTTGTCAATCCTCAATCCGCAATAGAATATCCTCAATTCCCAGTTTTCAATACTCAATACTCAATCTGCAATCTTCAAATCTCTATACACAAACATCAATTCTCATCACTCAACACTGAACGCTCAGTCCTCAATGTTCAATCCTCAATCTTCAACTCTCAATCTTCAATCCTCAATACTGAATCTTCAATACTCAATCCCCAATCCTCAATCCTCAATCCTCAATCCTCAATCCTCAGTAATCAATACTCAATCCTCAATACTCAGTCGTCAGTCCTCAGTCCTCAGTCCTCAATCCTCAACCCTCAATCCTCGTTCCTCAAACCTCAATCCTCAACCCTCAGCCCTCACCCTCAATTCTCAATACTCAATCCTCAATCCTCAATCTTCAAACCTCAATAATCAATCTCCAATCCTAGATTCGCAATCCCCAATCCTCAATTCTTAATCCTCAATCTTCAATCCTCAATCCCCAGTCCTCAATCTTCAATCCTCAGTGCTCAATCCTCAATCTTCAATCCTCAGTCCTCAATCCTCAATCCTCAATCCTCAAACATCAATCCTCAATCGTCAGTCCTCGTCCTCAATCCTCAATTCTAAATCCTCAATCCACAATCCTCAATCCTCAACCTTCAATCCTCAATCCTCAATCCTCAATCCTCAATCCTCAATCCTCAATCCTCAATCCTCAATCCTCAATCCTCAATCCTCAATCCTCAATCATCAATCCTCAATCCTCATTCTTCAATCCTCAATACCCAATCCTCATTCTTCAGTCCTCAATCCTCAATCCATAATTCCCAATCCTCAATCCTCAGTCCCCAGTCCTCAAACCTCAATCCTCAACCCTCAGCCCTCATTCTCAATCCTCAATCCTCAATCCTCATTCCTCAATCGTCAATCTTCAATCCTCAATACTCAATCCTCAATCCTCAATCCTCAATCCTCAATCCTCAATCCTCAATCCTCAATCCTCAATTCTCAATTTTCAATCCTCAATCTTCAATCCTCAATCCTCAATCCTCAATCCTCAATCCTCAATCCTCAATCCTCAATCGTCAATCTTCAATCCTCAATACTCAATCTTCAATCCTCAATCCTCAATACTCAATACTCAACACTCATTCTTCAATCCTCAATACCCAATCCTCAATCTTCAATCCTCAATCCTCAATCCCCAATACTCAATCCTCAATCTTCAATCCTCAATCCTCAATCCTCAATCTTCAATCCTCATTCTTCAATCCTCAATACCCAATCCTCAATCTTCAATCCTCAATCCTCAATCCTCAATCCTCAATCCTCAATCCTCAATCTTCAATCCTCAGTCCCAAATCCACAATCTTCAATACTCAATCTTCAATCCTCAATCCTCAATACTCAATATTCAACCCTCATTCTTCAATCCTCAATACCCAATCCTCAATCTTCAATCCTCAATCCTCAATCCTCAATCATCAATCCTCAATCTTCAATCCTCAATTCTCAATTCTCAATCCTCAATCCTCAATCCTCAGACCTCAAACATCAATACTCAACCCTGAGTCCTCGTCCTCAATCCACAACCCTCAGTACTCAATCCTCAATCCTCAATCCTCATTCTTCAATCCTCAATACCCAATCCTCAATCTTCAATCCTCAATCCTCAATCCTCAATTCTCAATCCTCAATCCTCAGTCCTCAGTCCTCAAACCTCAATCCTCAAACCTCAGCACTCATCCTCAATCCTCAATCCTCAATCCTCAATCCTCAATCCTCAATCTTCAATCCTCAATACTCAATCTTCAAACCTCAATCCTCAGTCCTCAAACCTCAATTCTGAATCCTCAACCCTGCATCCTCAATCTTCAGCCCTCAGTCCTCAACAATCAGTTGTCAATCCTCAATCCGCAATAGAATATCCTCAATTCCCAGTTTTCAATACTCAATACTCAATCTGCAATCTTCAAATCTCTATCCACAAACATCAATTCTCATCACTCAACACTGAACGCTCAGTCCTCAATGTTCAATACTCAATCTTCAATTCTCAATCTTCAATCCTCAATACTGAATTTTCAGTACTCAATCCCCAATCCTCAATCCTCAATCCTCAATCCTCAATCCTCTGTAATCAATACTCAATCCTCAATCCTCAATCTTCAATCCTCAATAATCAATCTCCAACCCTAGATCCTCAATCCCCAATCCTCAATTCTTAATCCTCAATCTTCAATCCTCAATACCCAGTCCTCAATCTTCAATCCTCAGTGCTCAATCCTCAATCTTCAATCCTCAGTCCTCAATCCTCAATCCTCAATCCTCAAACATCAATCCTCAACCGTCAGTCCTCGTCCTCAATCCTCAACCCTCAAGCCTCAATCCACAATCCTTAATCCTCAATACTCAATATTCAATCCTCAATCCTCAATCTTCAATCCTCAATACTCAATCCTCAATCCTCAATCCTCAATCCTCAATCCTCAATCCTCAATCCTCAATCCTCTATCCTCAATCCTCAATCATCAATCCTCAACCCTCATTCTTCAATCCTCAATACCCAATCCTCAATCTTCAGTCCTCAATCCTCAATCCACAATTCTCAATCCTCAATCCTCAGTCCCCAGTCCTCAAACCTCAATCCTTAACCCTCCGCCCTCATCCTCAATCCTCAATCCTCAATCCTCATTCCTCAATCCCCAATCTTCAATCCTCAATACTCAATGTTCAATCCTCAATCCTCAATCCTCAATCCTCAATCATCAATCCTCAATCCTCAATTCTCAATTTTCAATCCTCAATCTTCAGTCCTCAATCCTCAATCCACAATCCTCTATCCTCAACCTTCAATCCTCAATACGCAATCTGCAATCTTCAATCCTCAATCCTCAATCCTCCATACTCATTCTTCAATCCTCAATCCTCAATCCTCAATCCTCAATTCTCAACCCTCAATCCTCAGTCCTCAGTCCTCAAACCTCAATCCTCAAACCTCAGCACTCATCCTCAATCCTCAATCCTCAATCCTCAATCCTCAATCCTCAATCTTCAATCCTCAATACTCAATCTTCAAACCTCAATCCTCAGTCCTCAAACCTCAGTTCTGAATCCTCAATCCTGCATCCTCAATCTTCAGCCCTCAGTCCTCAACAATCAGTTGTCAATCCTCAATCCGCAATAGAATATCCTCAATTCCCAGTTTTCAATACTCAATACTCAATCTGCAATCTTCAAATCTCTATCCACAAACATCAATTCTCATCACTCAACACTGAACGCTCAGTCCTCAATGTTCAATCCTCAATCTTCAACTCTCAATCTTCAATCCTCAATACTGAATCTTCAATACTCAATCCCCAATCCTCAATCCTCAATCCTCAATCCTCAATCCTCAGTAATCAATACTCAATCCTCAATACTCAGTCGTCAGTCCTCAGTCCTCAGTCCTCAATCCTCAACCCTCAATCCTCGTTCCTCAAACCTCAATCCTCAACCCTCAGCCCTCACCCTCAATTCTCAATACTCAATCCTCAATCCTCAATCTTCAAACCTCAATAATCAATCTCCAATCCTAGATTCGCAATCCCCAATCCTCAATTCTTAATCCTCAATCTTCAATCCTCAATCCCCAGTCCTCAATCTTCAATCCTCAGTGCTCAATCCTCAATCTTCAATCCTCAGTCCTCAATCCTCAATCCTCAATCCTCAAACATCAATCCTCAATCGTCAGTCCTCGTCCTCAATCCTCAATTCTAAATCCTCAATCCACAATCCTCAATCCTCAACCTTCAATCCTCAATCCTCAATCCTCAATCCTCAATCCTCAATCCTCAATCCTCAATCCTCAATCCTCAATCCTCAATCCTCAATCCTCAATCATCAATCCTCAATCCTCATTCTTCAATCCTCAATACCCAATCCTCATTCTTCAGTCCTCAATCCTCAATCCATAATTCCCAATCCTCAATCCTCAGTCCCCAGTCCTCAAACCTCAATCCTCAACCCTCAGCCCTCATTCTCAATCCTCAATCCTCAATCCTCATTCCTCAATCGTCAATCTTCAATCCTCAATACTCAATCCTCAATCCTCAATCCTCAATCCTCAATCCTCAATCCTCAATCCTCAATCCTCAATTCTCAATTTTCAATCCTCAATCTTCAATCCTCAATCCTCAATCCTCAATCCTCAATCCTCAATCCTCAATCCTCAATCGTCAATCTTCAATCCTCAATACTCAATCTTCAATCCTCAATCCTCAATACTCAATACTCAACACTCATTCTTCAATCCTCAATACCCAATCCTCAATCTTCAATCCTCAATCCTCAATCCCCAATACTCAATCCTCAATCTTCAATCCTCAATCCTCAATCCTCAATCTTCAATCCTCATTCTTCAATCCTCAATACCCAATCCTCAATCTTCAATCCTCAATCCTCAATCCTCAATCCTCAATCCTCAATCCTCAATCTTCAATCCTCAGTCCCAAATCCACAATCTTCAATACTCAATCTTCAATCCTCAATCCTCAATACTCAATATTCAACCCTCATTCTTCAATCCTCAATACCCAATCCTCAATCTTCAATCCTCAATCCTCAATCCTCAATCATCAATCCTCAATCTTCAATCCTCAATTCTCAATTCTCAATCCTCAATCCTCAATCCTCAGACCTCAAACATCAATACTCAACCCTGAGTCCTCGTCCTCAATCCACAACCCTCAGTACTCAATCCTCAATCCTCAATCCTCATTCTTCAATCCTCAATACCCAATCCTCAATCTTCAATCCTCAATCCTCAATCCTCAATTCTCAATCCTCAATCCTCAGTCCTCAGTCCTCAAACCTCAATCCTCAAACCTCAGCACTCATCCTCAATCCTCAATCCTCAATCCTCAATCCTCAATCCTCAATCTTCAATCCTCAATACTCAATCTTCAAACCTCAATCCTCAGTCCTCAAACCTCAATTCTGAATCCTCAACCCTGCATCCTCAATCTTCAGCCCTCAGTCCTCAACAATCAGTTGTCAATCCTCAATCCGCAATAGAATATCCTCAATTCCCAGTTTTCAATACTCAATACTCAATCTGCAATCTTCAAATCTCTATCCACAAACATCAATTCTCATCACTCAACACTGAACGCTCAGTCTTCAATGTTCAATACTCAATCTTCAATTCTCAATCTTCAATCCTCAATACTGAATTTTCAGTACTCAATCCCCAATCCTCAATCCTCAATCCTCAATCCTCAATCCTCTGTAATCAATACTCAATCCTCAATCCTCAATCTTCAATCCTCAATAATCAATCTCCAACCCTAGATCCTCAATCCCCAATCCTCAATTCTTAATCCTCAATCTTCAATCCTCAATACCCAGTCCTCAATCTTCAATCCTCAGTGCTCAATCCTCAATCTTCAATCCTCAGTCCTCAATCCGCAATCCTCAATCCTCAAACATCAATCCTCAACCGTCAGTCCTCGTCCTCAATCCTCAACCCTCAATCCTCAATCCACAATCGTCAATCCTCAATACTCAATATTCAATCCTCAATCCTCAATCTTCAATCCTCAATACTCAATCCTCAATCCTCAATCCTCAATCCTCAATCCTCAATCCTCAATCCTCAATCCTCTATCCTCAATCCTCAATCATCAATCCTCAACCCTCATTCTTCAATCCTCAATACCCAATCCTCAATCTTCAGTCCTCAATCCTCAATCCACAATTCTCAATCCTCAATCCTCAGTCCCCAGTCCTCAAACCTCAATCCTCAACCCTCCGCCCTCATCCTCAATCCTCAATCCTCAATCCTCATTCCTCAATCCCCAATCTTCAATCCTCAATACTCAATGTTCAATCCTCAATCCTCAATCCTCAATCCTCAATCATCAATCCTCAATCCTCAATTCTCAATTTTCAATCCTCAATCTTCAGTCCTCAATCCTCAATCCACAATCCTCTATCCTCAACCTTCAATCCTCAATACGCAATCTGCAATCTTCAATCCTCAATCCTCAATCCTCCATACTCATTCTTCAATCCTCAATCCTCAATCCTCAATCCTCAATTCTCAACCCTCAATCCTCAGTCCTCAGTCCTCAAACCTCAATCCTCAAACCTCAGCACTCATCCTCAATCCTCAATCCTCAATCCTCAATCTTCAATTCTCAATCTTCAATCCTCAATACTGAATTTTCAGTACTCAATCCCCAATCCTCAATCCTCAATCCTCAATCCTCAATCCTCTGTAATCAATACTCAATCCTCAATCCTCAATCTTCAATCCTCAATAATCAATCTCCAATCCTAGATCCTCAATCCCCAATCCTCAATTCTTAATCCTCAATCTTCAATCCTCAATCCCCAGTCCTCAATCTTCAATCCTCAGTGCTCAATCCTCAATCTTCAATCCTCAGTCCTCAATCCTCAATCCTCAATCCTCAAACATCAATCCTCAACCGTCAGTCCTCGTCCTCAATCCTCAATCCTCAATCCTCAATCTTCAATCCTCAGTCCCAAATCCACAATCTTCAATACTCAATCTTCAATCCTCAATCCTCAATACTCAATATTCAACCCTCATTCTTCAATCCTCAATACCCAATCCTCAATCTTCAATCCTCAATCCTCAATCCTCAATCATCAATCCTCAATCTTCAATCCTCAATTCTCAATTCTCAATCCTCAATCCTCAATCCTCAGACCTCAAACATCAATACTCAACCCTGAGTCCTCGTCCTCAATCCACAACCCTCAGTACTCAATCCTCAATCCTCAATCCTCATTCTTCAATCCTCAATACCCAATCCTCAATCTTCAATCCTCAATCCTCAATCCTCAATTCTCAATCCTCAATCCTCAGTCCTCAGTCCTCAAACCTCAATCCTCAAACCTCAGCACTCATCCTCAATCCTCAATCCTCAATCCTCAATCCTCAATCCTCAATCTTCAATCCTCAATACTCAATCTTCAAACCTCAATCCTCAGTCCTCAAACCTCAATTCTGAATCCTCAACCCTGCATCCTCAATCTTCAGCCCTCAGTCCTCAACAATCAGTTGTCAATCCTCAATCCGCAATAGAATATCCTCAATTCCCAGTTTTCAATACTCAATACTCAATCTGCAATCTTCAAATCTCTATCCACAAACATCAATTCTCATCACTCAACACTGATCGCTCAGTCCTCAATGTTCAATACTCAATCTTCAATTCTCAATCTTCAATCCTCAATACTGAATTTTCAGTACTCAATCCCCAATCCTCAATCCTCAATCCTCAATCCTCAATCCTCTGTAATCAATACTCAATCCTCAATCCTCAATCTTCAATCCTCAATAATCAATCTCCAACCCTAGATCCTCAATCCCCAATCCTCAATTCTTAATCCTCAATCTTCAATCCTCAATACCCAGTCCTCAATCTTCAATCCTCAGTGCTCAATCCTCAATCTTCAATCCTCAGTCCTCAATCCGCAATCCTCAATCCTCAAACATCAATCCTCAACCGTCAGTCCTCGTCCTCAATCCTCAACCCTCAATCCTCAATCCACAATCGTCAATCCTCAATACTCAATATTCAATCCTCAATCCTCAATCTTCAATCCTCAATACTCAATCCTCAATCCTCAATCCTCAATCCTCAATCCTCAATCCTCAATCCTCAATCCTCTATCCTCAATCCTCAATCATCAATCCTCAACCCTCATTCTTCAATCCTCAATACCCAATCCTCAATCTTCAGTCCTCAATCCTCAATCCACAATTCTCAATCCTCAATCCTCAGTCCCCAGTCCTCAAACCTCAATCCTCAACCCTCCGCCCTCATCCTCAATCCTCAATCCTCAATCCTCATTCCTCAATCCCCAATCTTCAATCCTCAATACTCAATGTTCAATCCTCAATCCTCAATCCTCAATCCTCAATCATCAATCCTCAATCCTCAATTCTCAATTTTCAATCCTCAATCTTCAGTCCTCAATCCTCAATCCACAATCCTCTATCCTCAACCTTCAATCCTCAATACGCAATCTGCAATCTTCAATCCTCAATCCTCAATCCTCCATACTCATTCTTCAATCCTCAATCCTCAATCCTCAATCCTCAATTCTCAACCCTCAATCCTCAGTCCTCAGTCCTCAAACCTCAATCCTCAAACCTCAGCACTCATCCTCAATCCTCAATCCTCAATCCTCAATCCTCAATCCTCAATCTTCAATCCTCAATACTCAATCTTCAAACCTCAATCCTCAGTCCTCAAACCTCAATTCTGAATCCTCAATCCTGCATCCTCAATCTTCAGCCCTCAGTCCTCAACAATCAGTTGTCAATCCTCAATCCGCAATAGAATATCCTCAATTCCCAGTTTTCAATACTCAATACTCAATCTGCAATCTTCAAATCTCTATCCACAAACATCAATTCTCATCACTCAACACTGAACGCTCAGTCCTCAATGTTCAATCCTCAATCTTCAATTCTCAATCTTCAATCCTCAATACTGAATTTTCAGTACTCAATCCCCAATCCTCAATCCTCAATCCTCAATCCTCAATCCTCTGTAATCAATACTCAATCCTCAATCCTCAATCTTCAATCCTCAATAATCAATCTCCAATCCTAGATCCTCAATCCCCAATCCTCAATTCTTAATCCTCAATCTTCAATCCTCAATCCCCAGTCCTCAATCTTCAATCCTCAGTGCTCAATCCTCAATCTTCAATCCTCAGTCCTCAATCCTCAATCCTCAATCCTCAAACATCAATCCTCAACCGTCAGTCCTCGTCCTCAATCCTCAACCCTCAATCCTCAATCCACAATCTTCAATCCTCAATACTCAATATTCAATCCTCAATCCTCAATCCTCAATCCTCAATCTTCAATCCTCAATACTCAATCCTCAATACTCAATCCTCAATCCTCAATCCTCATTCCTCAATCCTCAATCCTCTATCCTCAATCCTCAATCATCAATCCTCAATCCTCATTCTTCAATCCTCAATACCCAATCCTCAATCTTCAGTCCTCAATCCTCAATCCACAATTCTCAATCCTCAATCCTCAGTCCCCAGTCCTCAAACCTCAATCCTCAACCCTCAGCCCTCATCCTCAATCCTCAATCCTCAATCCTCATTCCTCAATGCTCAATCTTCAATCCTCAATACTCAATGTTCAATCCTCAATCCTCAATCCTCAATCCTCAATCCTCAATCATCAATCCTCAATCCACAATTCTCAATTTTCAATCCTCAATCTTCAATCCTCAATCTTCAATCCACAATCCTCTATCCTCAATCTTCAATCCTCAATACGCAATCTGCAACCTTCAATCCTCAATCCTCAATCCTCAATACTCATTCTTCAATCCTCAATCCTCAATCCTCAATCCTCAATCCTCAATTTTCAATCCTCAATACTCAATCTTCAATCCTCAATCCTCAATCCTCAATCCTCAATGCTCAACACTCAATCGTCAGTCTTCAATCCTCAATACTCAATCTTCAATCCTCAATCCTCAATCCTCAATCCTCAATCCGCAATCTTCAATCCTCAGTACTCAATCTGCAATCTTCAATCCTCAATCCTCAATCCTCAATCCTAATTCTCCAATCCTCAATCCTCAGTCCTCAAACCTCAATTCTGAATCCTCAATCCTTCATCCTCAATCTTCAGCCCTCAGTCCTCAACAATCAGTTGTCAATCCTCAATCCCCAATAGAATATCCTCAATTCACAGTTTTCAATACTCAATACTCAATCTGCAATCTTCAAATCTCTATCCACAAACATCAATTCTCATCACTCAACCCTGAACGCTCAGACCTCAATGTTCAATCCTCAATCCTCAATTCTCAATCTTCAATCCTCAATACTGAACCGTCAATCCTCAATCCTTAATCCTCAATATTCAATCCTCAATCCCCAGTCCTCAATCTTCAATCCTCAATGCTCAATCCTCAATCCTCAATCCTCAGTCCTCAATCCTCAATCCTCAACCCTCAAACCTCAATCCTCAACCGTCAGTCCTCGTCCTCAATCGTCAACACTCAATCCTCAATCCACAATCTTCAATCATCAATAATCAATATTCAGTACTCAATCCTCAATCTTCAATCCTCAATCTTCAATCCTCAATCCTCAATCCTCAATCCCCAATCCTCAATCCTCAATCCTCAAACCTCAATCCTCAATCCTCATTCTTCAATCCTCAATACCCAGTCCTCAATCTTCAATCCTCAATCCTCAATCCTCAATCCTCAATCCTCAATCCTCAATCCTCAACCTTCAATCCTCAGTCCCAAATCCTCAATCTTCAATACTCAATCCTCAATCCTCAATCTTCAATCCTCAATACTCAGTCTTCAATCCTCAATCCTCAATCCTCAATCCTCAATCCTCAATCCTCATTCTTCAATCCTCAATCCTCAATCCTCAACCTTAATCTTCAATCCTCAGTACTCAATCTTCAATCCTCAATCATCAATCCTCAATCCTCAATCCTCAATCTTCAACCCTCAATACTCAATCTTCAATCCTCAATCCTCAATCCTCAATCCTCAATCCTCAATCCTCAATCCTCAATCGTCAGTCTTCAATCCTCAATACTCAATCTTCAATCCTCAATCCTCAATACTCAATACTCAACCCTCATTCTTCAATCCTCAATCCTCAATCCTCAATACTCAATCCTCAATCTTCAATCCTCAATCCTCAATCCTCAATCTTCAATCATCATTCTTCAATCCTCAATACCCAATCCTCAATCTTCAATCCTCAATCCAC
Organism: Calliopsis andreniformis; assembly: GCF_051401765.1. Lineage (NCBI taxonomy): Eukaryota > Metazoa > Arthropoda > Insecta > Hymenoptera > Andrenidae > Calliopsis > Calliopsis andreniformis. The sequence continues at coordinate 2,072,843 of NW_027480491.1, read as the reverse complement.
AATCCTCAATCCTCAGTTCACAATCCTCAATCTTCAATCCTCAGACCCAAATCCTCAATCTTCAATACTCAATCCTCAATCCTCAATCTTCAATCCTCAATACTCAGTCTTCAATCCTCAATCCTCAATCCTCAATTCTCAATTTTCAATCCTCAATCTTCAATCCTCAATCCTCAATCCTCAATCCTCTATCCTCAATCTTCAATCCTCAATACGCAATCTGCAATCTTCAATCCTCAATCCTCAATCCTCAATCCTCATTCTTCAATCCTCAATCCTCAATCCTCAATCCTCAATCCTCAATTTTCAATCCTCAATACTCAATCTTCAATCCTCAATCCTCAATCCTCAATGCTCAACCATCAATCGTCAGTCTTCAATCCTCAATACGCAATCTGCAATCTTCAATCCTCAATCCTCAATCCTCAATCCTCATTCTTCAATCCTCAATCCTCAATCCTCAATCCTCAATCCTCAATTTTCAATCCTCAATACTCAATCTTCAATCCTCAATCCTCAATCCTCAATGCTCAACCCTCAATCGTCAGTCTTCAGTCCTCAATACTCAATCTTCAATCCTCAATCCTCAATCCTCAATCCTCAATCCGCAATCTTCAATCCTCAGTACTCAATCTGCAATCTTCAATCCTCAATCCTCAATCCTCAATCCTCATTCTACAATCCTCAATCCTCAGTCCTCAAACCTCAATTCTGAATCCTCAATCCTTCATCCTCAATCTTCAGCCCTCAGTCCTCAACAATCAGTTGTCAATCCTCAATCCCCAATAGAATATCCTCAATTCACAGTTTTCAATACTCAATACTCAATCTGCATTCTTCAAATCTCTATCCACAAACATCAATTCTCATCACTCAACCCTGAACGCTCAGACCTCAATGTTCAATCCTCAATCCTCAATTCTCAATCTTCAATCCTCAATACTGAACCTTCAATCCTCAATCCTCAATCCTCAATCCTCAATCCTTAATCCTCAGTAATCAATCCTCAATCTTCAATACTCAATCGTCATTCCTCAGTCCTCAATCCTCAATCCTCAATCCTCGTTCCTCAAACCTCAATCCTCAACCCTCAGTCCTCATCCTCAATTCTCAATTCTCAATCCTCAATCCTCAATCCTCAATCTTCAATCCTCAATAATCAATCTCCAATCCTAGATCCTCAATCCCCAATGTTCAATCCTTAATCCTCAATCTTCAATCCTCAATCCTCAATCCTCAATCCTCAATCCGCAATCTTCAATCCTCAGTACTCAATCTGCAATCTTCAATCCTCAATGCTCAATCCTCAATCCTCAATCCTCAGTCCTCAATCCTCAATCCTCAACCCTCAAACCTCAATCCTCAACCGTCAGTCCTCGTCCTCAATCGTCAACACTCAATCCTCAATCCACAATCTTCAATCATCAATACTCAATATTCAATACTCAATACTCAATCTTCAATCCTCAATCTTCAATCCTCAATCCTCAATCCTCAATCCTCAATCCTCAATCCTCAATCCTCAAACCTCAATCCTCAATCCTCATTCTTCAATCCTCAATACCCAGTCCTCAATCTTCAATCCTCAATCCTCAATCCTCAATCCTCAATCCTCAATCCTCAATCCTCAATCTTCAATCCTCAGTCCCAAATCCACAATCTTCAATACTCAATCCTCAATCCTCAATCTTCAATCCTCAAAACTCAGTCTTCAATCCTCAATCCTCAATCCTCAATCCTCAATCCTCAATCCTCATTCTTCAATCCTCAATACACAATCCTGAATCTTCAATCCTCAATCCTCAATCCTCAAATCTAAATCCTCAATCCTCAATCCTCAATCCTCAATCCTCAATCCTCAATCCTCAATCTTAATCTTCAATCCTCAGTACTCAATCTTCAATCCTCAATCCTCAATCCTCAATCCTCAATCCTCAATCTTCAACCCTCAATCCTCAATCCTCAATCCTCATTCTTCAATCCTCAATCCTCAATCCTCAATCCTCAATCCTCAATCCTCAATCCTCAATCCTCAATCCTCAATCCTCAATCCTCAATTTTCAACCCTCAATCTTCAATCCTCAATACTCAATATTCAATCCTCCATCCTCAATCCTCAGTCGTCAGTCTTCAATCCTCAATACTCAATCTTCAATCCTCAATCCTCAATCCTCAATCCTCAATCCTCAATCTTCAATCCTCAATACTCAATCTGCAGTCTTCAATCCTCAATCCTCAATCCTCAATCCTCATTCTCCAATCCTCAATCCTCTATCCTCAATCCTCAATCCTCAATTTTCAATCCTCAATACTCAATCTTAAATCTTCAATCCTCAATCCTCTATCCTCAACCCTCAATCGTCAGTCTTCAATCCCCAATACTCAATCTTCAATCCTCAATCCTCAATCCTCAACCCTCGTTCCTCAAACCTCAATCCTCAGCCCTCATTCCTCATCCTCAATTCTCAATTCTCAATCCTCAATCCTCAATCCTCAATATTCAATCCTCAATAATCAATCTCCAATCCTAGATCCCCAATCCCCAATCTTCAATCCTCAATCCTCAATCTTCAATCCTCAATCCTCAATCCTCAATCCTCAATTTTCAATCCTCAATCTTCAATCCTCAATACTCAATATTCAATCCTCCATCCTCAATCCTCAGTCGTCAGTCTTCAATCCTCAATACTCAATCTTCAATCCTCAATCCTCAATCCTCAATCCTCAATCCTCAATCTTCAATCCTCAATACTCAATCTGCAGTCTTCAATCCTCAATCCTCAATCCTCAATCCTCATTCTCCAACCCTCAATCCTCAATCCTCAATCCTCAATCCTCAATTTTCAATCCTCAATACTCAATCTTAAATCTTCAATCCTCAATCCTCTATCCTCAACCCTCAATCGTCAGTCTTCAATCCCCAATACTCAATCTTCAATCCTCAATCCTCAATCCTCAATCCTCGTTCCTCAAACCTCAATCCTCAACCCTCATTCCTCATCCTCAATTCTCAATTCTCAATCCTCAATCCTCAATCCTCAATATTCAATCCTCAATAATCAATCTCCAATCCTAGATCCTCAATCCCCAATCTTCAATCCTCAATCCTCAATCTTCAATCCTCAATCCCCAGTCCTCAATCTTCAATCCTCAATGCTCAATCCTCAATCCTCAATCCTCAGTCCTCAATCCTCAATCCTCAACCCTCAAACCTCGATCCTCAACCGTCAGTCCTCGTCCTCAAACGTCAACACTCAATCCTCAATCCTCAATCTTCAATCCTCAATATTCAATATTCAATACTCAATCCTCAATCGTCAATCATCAATCTTCAATCCTCAATCCTCAATCCTCAATCCTCAATCGTCAATCCTCAATCCTCAATCCTCAATCCTCAATCCTCATTCTTCAATCCTCAATACCCAATCCTCAACCTTCAATCCTCAATACTCAATCCTCAATCCTCAATCCTCAATCCTCAATCCTCAATCCTCAATATTCAATCCTCAATCCTCAATCCTCAATCCTCAATACTCAGTCTTCAATCCTCAATCCTCAATCCTCAATCCTCAATCCTCAATCCTCGTTCTTCAATACTCAATACCCAATCCTGAATCTTCAATCCTCAATACTCAGTCTTCAATCCTCAATCCTCAATCCTCAGTCCTCAAACCTCAATCCTGAATCCTCAATCCTGAATCCTCAATCTTCAGCCCCGTGTCCTCAACAATCAGTTGATAATCCTCAATCCTCAATATAATATCCTCAATTCACAGTTTTCAATACTCAATACTCAATCTGCAATCTTCAGATCTCTATCCACAAACATCAATTCTTATCACACAACCCTGAATACTCAGTCCCTAATCCTCAATCCTCAATCCTCAATCCTCAATCCTCAATCCTCATTCCTCAATCTTAATCTTCAATCCTCAATACTCAATCTTCAGTCCTCAATCCTCAATCCTCAATCCTCAATCCTCAATCTTCAATCCTCAATACTCAATCTTCAATACTCAATCCTCAATCCTCAATCCTCAATCCTCAATCATCAATCCTCAATCGTCAATCTTCAATCCTCAATACTCAATCTTCAATCCTCAATCATCAATCCTCAATGCTCAATCCTCAAACCTCATTCTTCAATCCTCAATCTTCAATGCTCAATCTTCAATCCTCAATCCTCAATCCTCAATCCTCAATCCTCTATCCACAATCCTCAATCCTCAGTCCTCAAACCTCAATTCTGAATCCTCAATCCTTCATCCTCAATCTTCAGCCCTCAGTCCTCAACAATCAGTTGTCAATCCTCAATCCCCAATAGAATATCCTCAATTCACAGTTTTCAATACTCAATACTCAATCTGCATTCTTCAAATCTCTATCCACAAACATCAATTCTCATCACTCAACCCTGAACGCTCAGACCTCAATGTTCAATCCTCAATCCTCAATTCTTAATCTTCAATCCTCAATACTGAACCTTCAATCCTCAATCCTCAATCCTCAATCCTCAATCCTCAATCCTCAGTAATCAATCCTCAATCTTCAATACTCAATCGTCATTCCTCAGTCCTCAATCCTCAATCCTCAATCCTCGTTCCTCAAACCTCATTCCTCAACACACAGTCCTCATCCTCAATTCTCAATTCTCAATCCTCAATCCTCAATCCTCAATCTTCAATCCTCAATAATCAATCTCCAATCCTAGATCCTCAATCCCCAATGTTCAATCCTTAATCCTCAATCTTCAATCCTCAATCCCCAGTCCTCAACCCTCAATCCTCAATGCTCAATCCTCAATCCTCAATCCTCAGTCCTCAATCCTCAATCCTCAGCCCTCAAACCTCAATCCTCAAATGTCAGTCCTCGTCCTCAATCGCCAACACTCAATCCTCAATCCACAATCTTCAATCATCAATACTCAATATTCAATACTCAATCCTCAATCTTCAATCCTCAATCTTCAATCCTCAATCCTCAATCCTCAATCCTCAATCCTCAATCCTCAATCCTCAATCCTCAATCCTCAATCCTCAATTTTCAATCCTCAATACTCAATCTTCAATCCTCAATCCTCAATCCTCAATCCTCAATGCTCAACCCTCAATCGTCAGTCTTCAATCCTCAATACTCAATCTTCAATCCTCAATCCTCAATCCTCAATCCTCAATCCGCAATCTTCAATCCTCAGTACTCAATCTGCAATCTTCAATCCTCAATCCTCAATCCTCAATCCTAATTCTCCAATCCTCAATCCTCAGTCCTCAAACCTCAATTCTGAATCCTCAATCCTTCATCCTCAATCTTCAGCCCTCAGACCTCAACAATCAGTTGTCAATCCTCAATCCCAAATAGAATATCCTCAATTCACAGTTTTCAATACTCAATACTCAATCTGCAATCTTCAAATCTCTATCCACAAACAACAATTCTCATCACTCAACCCTGAACGCTCAGACCTCAATGTTCAATCCTCAATCCTCAATTCTCAATCTTCAATCCTCAATACTGAACCGTCAATCCTCAATCCTTAATCCTCAATCTTCAATCCTCAATCCCCAGTCCTCAATCTTCAATCCTCAATGCTCAATCCTCAATCCTCAATCCTCAGTCCTCAATCATCAATCCTCAACCCTCAAACCTCAATCCTCAACCGTCAGTCCTCGTCCTCAATCGTCAACACTCAATCCTCAATCCACAATCTTCAATCATCAATAATCAATATTCAATACTCAATCCTCAATCTTCAATCCTCAATCTTCAATCCTCAATCCTCAATCCTCAATCCCCAATCCTCAATCCTCAATGCTCAAACCTCAATCCTCAATCCTCATTCTTCAATCCTCAATACCCAGTCCTCAATCTTCAATCCTCAATCCTCAATCCTCAATCCTTAATCTTCAACCCTCAATACTCAATCTTCAATCCTCAATCCTCAATCCTCAATCCTCAATCCTCAATCCTCAATCCTCAATCGTCAGTCTTCAATCCTCAATACTCAATCTTCAATCCTCAATCCTCAATACTCAATACTCAACCCTCATTCTTCAATCCTCAATACCCAATCCTCAATCTTCAATCCTCAATCCTCAATCCTCAATACTCAATCCTCAATCTTCAATCCTCAATCCTCAATCCTCAATCTTCAATCATCATTCTTCAATCCTCAATACCCAATCCTCAATCTTCAATCCTCAATCTTCAATCCTCATTCTTCAATCCTCAATACCCAATCCTCATTCTTCAATCCTCAATACCGAATCCTCAATCTTCAATCCTCAATCCTCAATCCTCAATCCTCAATCCTCAATCCCCAATCTTCAACCCTCAATCCTCAATCCTCAATCTTTAATCCTCAATACGCAATCTGCAATCTTCAATCCTCAATCCTCAATCCTCAATCCTCATTCTTCAATCCTCAATCCTCAATCCTCAAACCTCAATCCTCAATTTTCAATCCTCAATACTCAATCTTCAATCCCCAATCCTCAATCCTCAATGCTCAACCCTCAATCCTCAATCCTCAATCCTCAATCCTCAATTCTAAATCCTCAATCCTCAATCCTCAATCTTCAATCCTCAATCCTCAATCCTCAATCCTCAATGCTCAACCCTCAATCCTCAATCCTCAATCCTCAATCTTCAATCCTCAATCCTCAATCCTCAATCTTCAATCCTCATTCTTCAATCCTCAATACCCAATCCTCATTCTTCAATCCTCAATACCGAATCCTCAATCTTCAATCCTCAATCCTCAATCCTCAATCCTCAATCCTCAATCCTCAATCTTCAATCCTCAGTCCCAAATCCTCAATCTTCAATACTCAATCTTCAATCCTCAATCCTCAATACTCAATATTCAAACCTCATTCTTCTATCCTCAATACCCAATCCTCAATCTTCAATCCTCAATCCTCAATCCTCAATCCTCAATCCTCAATCTTCAATCCTCAATTCTCAATCCTCAATCCTCAATCCTCAGACCTCAAACATCAATACTCAACCCTGAGTCCTCGTCCTCAATCCACAACACTCAATCCTCAATCCTCAATGCTCAATCCTCAATCCTCAATACCCAATCCTCAATCTTCAATCCTCAATCCTCAATCCTCAATCCTCAATTCTCAACCCTCAATCATCAGTCCTTAGTCCTCAAACCTCAATCCTCAAACCTCAGCACTCATCCTCAATCCTCAATCCGCAATCCTCAATCCTCAATCCTCAATCTTCAATCCTCAATACTCAATCTTCAATCCTCAATCCTCAATCCTCAATCGTCATTCTCCAATCCTCAATCCTCAGTCCTCAAACCTCAATTCTGAATCCTCATTCCTGCATCCTCAATCTTCAGCCCTCAGTCCTCAACAATCAGTTGTCAATCCTCAATCCCCAATAGAATATCCTCAATTCACAGCTTTAAATACTCAATACTCAATCTGCAATCTTCAAATCTCTATCCACAAACAACAATTCTCATCATTCAACCCTGAACGCTCAGACCTCAATGTTCAATCCTCAATCCTCAATTCTCAATCTTCAATCCTCAATACTGAACCGTCAATCGTCAATCCTCAATCCTCAATCCTCAATCCTCAATCCTCAGTAATCAATTCTCAATCTTCAATACTCAATCGTCATTCCTCAGTCCTCAATCCTCAATCCTCAATCCACGTTCCTCAAACCTCAATCCTCAACCCTCAGTCCTCATCCTCAATTCTCAATTCTCAATCCTCAATCCTCAATCCTCAATCTTCAATCCTCAATAATCAATCTCCAATCCTAGATCCTCAATCCCCAATGTTCAATCCTTAATCCTCAATCTTCAATCCTCAATCCCCCGTCCTCAATCTTCAATCCTCATTGCTCAATCCTCAATCCTCAATCCTCAGTCCTCAATCCTCAATCCTCAACCCTCAAACCTCAATCCTGAATCCTCATTCTTCAATCCTCAATACCCAATCCTCAATCTTCAATCCTCAATACTCAATCCTCAATCCTCAATCCTCAATCCTCATTCTTCAATCCTCAATACCCAATCCTCAATCTTCAATCCTCAATCCTCAATCCTCAATTCTCAACCCTCAATCCTCAGTCCTCAGTCCTCAAACATCAATCCTCAAACCTCGGCTCTCATCCTCAATCCTCAATCCTCAATCCTCAATGATCAATCCTCAATCTTCAATCCTCAATGCTCAATCTTCAAACCTCAATCCTCAGTCCTCAAACCTCAATTCTGAATCCTCAATCCTGCATCCTCAATCTTCAGCCCTCAGTCCTCAACAATCAGTTGTCAATCCTCAATCCGCAATAGAATATCCTCAATTCACAGATTTCAATACTCAATACTCAATCTGCAATCTTCAAATCTCTATCCACAAACATCAATTCTCATCACTCAACACTGAACGCTCAGTCCTCAATGTTCAATCCTCAATCTTCAATTCTCAATCTTCAATCCTCAATACTGAATCTTCAATACTCAATCCCCAATCCTTAATCCTCAATCCTCAATCCTCAATCCTCAGTAATCAATACTCAAACCTCAATACTCAATCGTCAGTCCTCATTCCTCAACCCTCAACCCTCAATCCTCGTTCCTCAAACCTCAATCCTCAACCCTCAGCCCTCATCCTCAATTCTCAATTCTCAATACTCAATCCTCAATCCTCAATCTTAAATCCTCAATAATCAATCTCCAATCCTAGATCCTCAATCCCCAATCCTCAATCCTTAGTCCTCAATCTTCAATCCTCAATCCCCAGTCGTCAATCTTCAATCCTCAATCCTCAATCCTCAATCCTCAATCCTCAATCCTCAATCCTCAATCTTCAATCCTCAGTCCCAAATCCTCAATCTTCAATACTCAGTCCTCAATCCTCAATCTTCAATCCTCAATACTCAGTCTTCAATCCTCAATCCTCAATCCTCAATCCTCAATCCTCAATCCTCAGTAATCAATCCTCAATCTTCAATACTCAATCGTCATTCCTCAATCCTCAAACCTCAATCCTCAACCGTCAGTCCTCGTCCTCAATACTCAACCCTCAATCCTCAATCCTCAATCCTCATTCTTCAATCCTCAATACCCAATCCTCAATCTTCAGTCCTCAATCCTCAATCCACAATTCTCAATCCTCAATCCTCAGTCCCCAGTCCTCAAACCTCAATCCTCAACCCTCAGCCCTCATCCTCAATCCTCAATCCTCAATCCTCAACCCTCAAACATCAATCCTCAATCCTCAACCCTCAAACCTCAATCCTCAATCCTCAACCCTCAAACCTCAATCCTCAACCGTCAGTCCTCGTCCTCAATCGTCAACACTCAATCCTCAATCCTCAATCTTCAATCCTCAATACTCAATACCCAATCCTCACACTTCAATCCTCAATCCTCAATCCTCAATCCTCATTCTCCAATCCTCAATCCTCAGTCCTCAAACCTCAATTCTGAATCCTCAATCCTACATCCTCAATCTTCAGACCTCAGTCCTCAACAATCAGTTGTCAATCCTCAATCCCCAATAGAATATCCTCAATTCACAGTTTTCAATACTCAATACTCAATCTGCATTCTTCAAATCTCTATCCACAAACATCAATTCTCATCACTCAACCCTGAACGCTCAGACCTCAATGTTCAATCCTCAATCCTCAATTCTCAATCTTCAATCCTCAATACTGAACCTTCAATCCTCAATCCTCAATCCTCAATCCTCAATCCTCAATCCTCAGTAATCAATCCTCAATCTTCAATACTCAATCGACATTCCTCAGTCCTCAATCCTCAATCCTCAATCCTCGTTCCTCAAACCTCAACCCTCAACCCTCTGTCCTCATCCTCAATTCTCAATTCTCAATTCCCAATCCTAAATCCTCAATCCTCAATCTTCAGTCCTCAATTCCCAGTCCTCAATCTTCAATCCTCAATGCTCAATCCTCAATCCTCAATACCCAATCCTCAATCCTCAATCTTCAATCCTCAATCCTCAATCCTCAGTCCTCAATCCTCAATCCTCAACCCTCAAACCTCAATCCTCAATCCTCATTCTTCAATCCTCAATACCCAATCCTCAATCTTCAATCCTCAATACTCAATCCTCAATCCTCAATCCTCAATCCTCATTCTTCAATCCTCAATACCCAATCCTCAATCTTCAATCCTCAATCCTCAATCCTCAATTCTCAACCCTCAATCCTCAGTCCTCAGTCCTCAAACATCAATCCTCAAACCTCGGCTCTCATCCTCAATCCTCAATCCTCAATCCTCAATGATCAATCCTCAATCTTCAATCCTCAATGCTCAATCTTCAAACCTCAATCCTCAGTCCTCAAACCTCAATTCTGAATCCTCAATCCTGCATCCTCAATCTTCAGCCCTCAGTCCTCAACAATCAGTTGTCAATCCTCAATCCGCAATAGAATATCCTCAATTCACAGTTTTCAATACTCAATACTCAATCTGCAATCTTCAAATCTCTATCCACAAACATCAATTCTCATCACTCAACACTGAACGCTCAGTCCTCAATGTTCAATCCTCAATCTTCAATTCTCAATCTTCAATCCTCAATACTGAATCTTCAATACTCAATCCCCAATCCTTAATCCTCAATCCTCAATCCTCAATCCTCAGTAATCAATACTCAAACCTCAATACTCAATCGTCAGTCCTCATTCCTCAACCCTCAACCCTCAATCCTCGTTCCTCAAACCTCAATCCTCAACCCTCAGCCCTCATCCTCAATTCTCAATTCTCAATACTCAATCCTCAATCCTCAATCTTAAATCCTCAATAATCAATCTCCAATCCTAGATCCTCAATCCCCAATCCTCAATCCTTAGTCCTCAATCTTCAATCCTCAATCCCCAGTCGTCAATCTTCAATCCTCAATCCTCAATCCTCAATCCTCAATCCTCAATCCTCAATCCTCAATCTTCAATCCTCAGTCCCAAATCCTCAATCTTCAATACTCAGTCCTCAATCCTCAATCTTCAATCCTCAATACTCACTCTTCAATCCTCAATCCTCAATCCTCAATCCTCAATCCTCAATCCTCAGTAATCAATCCTCAATCTTCAATACTCAATCGTCATTCCTCAATCCTCAAACCTCAATCCTCAACCGTCAGTCCTCGTCCTCAATACTCAACCCTCAATCCTCAATCCACACTGTTCAATCCTCAATACTCAATACCCAATCCTCAATCTTCAATCCTCAATCCTCAATCCACAATCCTCAATCCTCAATCCTCAGTCCCCAGTCCTCAAACCTCAAACCTCAACCCTCAGCCCTCATCCTCAATCCTCAATCCTCAATCCTCATTCCCCAATCCTCAATCTTCAATCCTCAATACTCATTCCTCAATCCTCAATCCTCAATCCTCAATCCTCAATCCTCAATCCTCAATCCTCAATTCTCAATCCTCAATCCTCAATCCTCAAACATCAATCCTCAACCGTCAGACCTCGTCCTCAATCCTTAACCCTCAACCCTCAATCCACAATCTTCAATCCTCAATACCCAGTCCTCAATCTTCAATCCTCAATCCTCAATCCTCAATCCTCAATCTTCAATACTCAATCGTCATTCCTCAGTCCTCAATCCTCAATCCTCAATCCTCGTTCCTCAAAGCTCAATCCTCAACCCTCAGTCCTCATCCTCAATTCTCAATTCTCAATCCTCAGTCCTCAATCCTCAATCCTCAACCCTCAATCCTCAATCCTCAACCGTCAGTCCTCGTCCTCAATCGTCAACACTCAACCCTCAATCCGCAATCTTCAATCCTCAATACCCAGTCCTCAATCTTCAATCCTCAATCCTCAATCCTCAATCCTCAATCCTCAATCCTCAATCCTCAATCTTCAATCCTCAGTCACAAACGCTCAATCTTCAATACTCAATCCTCAATCCTCAATCTTCAATCCTCAATACTCAGTCTTCAATCCTCAATCCTCAATCCTCAATCCTCAATCCTCAATCCTCAGTAATCAATCCTCAACACCCAATCCTGAATCTTCAATCCTCAATCCTCAACCCTCAATCCTCAATCCTCAATCCTCAATCCTCAATCTTCAATCCTCAGTCCCAAATCCTCAATCTTCAATACTCAATCCTCAATCCTCAATCTTCAATCCTCAATCCTCAGTCCTCAATCCTCAATCCTCAACCCTCGTTCCTCAAACCTCAATCCTCAACACTCAGTCCTCATCCTCAATTCTCAATTCTCAATCCTCAATCCTCAATCCTCAATCTTCAATCCTCAATAATCAATCTCCAATCCTAGATCCTCAATCCCCTATGTTCAATCCTTAATCCTCAATCTTCAATCCTCAATCCCCAGTCCTCAATCTTCAATCCTCAATGCTCAATCCTCAATCCTCAATCCTCAGTCCTCAATCCTCAATCCTCAACCCTCAAACCTCAATCCTCAAACGTCAGTCCTCGTCCTCAATCGTCAACACTCAATCCTCAATCCTCAATCCTCAATCCTCAATCCTCATTCTTCAATCCTCAATACCCAGTCCTCAATCTTCAATCCTCAATCCTCAATCCTCAATACTGAATCTTCAATACTCAATCCCCAATCCTCAATCCTCAATCCTCAATCCTCAATCCTCAGTAATCAATACTCAATCCTCAATACTCAGTCGTCAGTCCTCAGTCCTCAGTCCTCAATCCTCAACCCTCAATCCTCGTTCCTCAAACCTCAATCCTCAACCCTCAGCCCTCACCCTCAATTCTCAATACTCAATCCTCAATCCTCAATCTTCAAACCTCAATAATCAATCTCCAATCCTAGATTCGCAATCCCCAATCCTCAATTCTTAATCCTCAATCTTCAATCCTCAATCCCCAGTCCTCAATCTTCAATCCTCAGTGCTCAATCCTCAATCTTCAATCCTCAGTCCTCAATCCTCAATCCTCAATCCTCAAACATCAATCCTCAATCGTCAGTCCTCGTCCTCAATCCTCAATTCTAAATCCTCAATCCACAATCCTCAATCCTCAACCTTCAATCCTCAATCCTCAATCCTCAATCCTCAATCCTCAATCCTCAATCCTCAATCCTCAATCCTCAATCCTCAATCCTCAATCCTCAATCATCAATCCTCAATCCTCATTCTTCAATCCTCAATACCCAATCCTCATTCTTCAGTCCTCAATCCTCAATCCATAATTCCCAATCCTCAATCCTCAGTCCCCAGTCCTCAAACCTCAATCCTCAACCCTCAGCCCTCATTCTCAATCCTCAATCCTCAATCCTCATTCCTCAATCGTCAATCTTCAATCCTCAATACTCAATCCTCAATCCTCAATCCTCAATCCTCAATCCTCAATCCTCAATCCTCAATCCTCAATTCTCAATTTTCAATCCTCAATCTTCAATCCTCAATCCTCAATCCTCAATCCTCAATCCTCAATCCTCAATCCTCAATCGTCAATCTTCAATCCTCAATACTCAATCTTCAATCCTCAATCCTCAATACTCAATACTCAACACTCATTCTTCAATCCTCAATACCCAATCCTCAATCTTCAATCCTCAATCCTCAATCCCCAATACTCAATCCTCAATCTTCAATCCTCAATCCTCAATCCTCAATCTTCAATCCTCATTCTTCAATCCTCAATACCCAATCCTCAATCTTCAATCCTCAATCCTCAATCCTCAATCCTCAATCCTCAATCCTCAATCTTCAATCCTCAGTCCCAAATCCACAATCTTCAATACTCAATCTTCAATCCTCAATCCTCAATACTCAATATTCAACCCTCATTCTTCAATCCTCAATACCCAATCCTCAATCTTCAATCCTCAATCCTCAATCCTCAATCATCAATCCTCAATCTTCAATCCTCAATTCTCAATTCTCAATCCTCAATCCTCAATCCTCAGACCTCAAACATCAATACTCAACCCTGAGTCCTCGTCCTCAATCCACAACCCTCAGTACTCAATCCTCAATCCTCAATCCTCATTCTTCAATCCTCAATACCCAATCCTCAATCTTCAATCCTCAATCCTCAATCCTCAATTCTCAATCCTCAATCCTCAGTCCTCAGTCCTCAAACCTCAATCCTCAAACCTCAGCACTCATCCTCAATCCTCAATCCTCAATCCTCAATCCTCAATCCTCAATCTTCAATCCTCAATACTCAATCTTCAAACCTCAATCCTCAGTCCTCAAACCTCAATTCTGAATCCTCAACCCTGCATCCTCAATCTTCAGCCCTCAGTCCTCAACAATCAGTTGTCAATCCTCAATCCGCAATAGAATATCCTCAATTCCCAGTTTTCAATACTCAATACTCAATCTGCAATCTTCAAATCTCTATCCACAAACATCAATTCTCATCACTCAACACTGAACGCTCAGTCCTCAATGTTCAATACTCAATCTTCAATTCTCAATCTTCAATCCTCAATACTGAATTTTCAGTACTCAATCCCCAATCCTCAATCCTCAATCCTCAAACATCAATCCTCAACCGTCAGTCCTCGTCCTCAATCCTCAACCCTCAAGCCTCAATCCACAATCGTCAATCCTCAATACTCAATATTCAATCCTCAATCCTCAATCTTCAATCCTCAATACTCAATCCTCAATCCTCAATCCTCAATCCTCAATCCTCAATCCTCAATCCTCAATCCTCTATCCTCAATCCTCAATCATCAATCCTCAACCCTCATTCTTCAATCCTCAATACACAATCCTCAATCTTCAGTCCTCAATCCTCAATCCACAATTCTCAATCCTCAATACTCAATCTGCAGTCTTCAATCCTCAATCCTCAATCCTCAATCCTCATTCTCCAACCCTCAATCCTCAATCCTCAATCCTCAATCCTCAATTTTCAATCCTCAATACTCAATCTTAAATCTTCAATCCTCAATCCTCTATCCTCAACCCTCAATCGTCAGTCTTCAATCCCCAATACTCAATCTTCAATCCTCAATCCTCAATCCTCAATCCTCGTTCCTCAAACCTCAATCCTCAACCCTCATTCCTCATCCTCAATTCTCAATTCTCAATCCTCAATCCTCAATCCTCAATATTCAATCCTCAATAATCAATCTCCAATCCTAGATCCTCAATCCCCAATCTTCAATCCTCAATCCTCAATCTTCAATCCTCAATCCCCAGTCCTCAATCTTCAATCCTCAATGCTCAATCCTCAATCCTCAATCCTCAGTCCTCAATCCTCAATCCTCAACCCTCAAACCTCGATCCTCAACCGTCAGTCCTCGTCCTCAAACGTCAACACTCAATCCTCAATCCTCAATCTTCAATCCTCAATACTCAATATTCAATACTCAATCCTCAATCGTCAATCATCAATCTTCAATCCTCAATCCTCAATCCTCAATCCTCAATCGTCAATCCTCAATCCTCAATCCTCAATCCTCAATCCTCATTCTTCAATCCTCAATACCCAATCCTCAACCTTCAATCCTCAATACTCAATCCTCAATCCTCAATCCTCAATCCTCAATCCTCAATCCTCAATATTCAATCCTCAATCCTCAATCCTCAATCCTCAATACTCAGTCTTCAATCCTCAATCCTCAATCCTCAATCCTCAATCCTCAATCCTCGTTCTTCAATACTCAATACCCAATCCTGAATCTTCAATCCTCAATACTCAGTCTTCAATCCTCAATCCTCAATCCTCAGTCCTCAAACCTCAATCCTGAATCCTCAATCCTGAATCCTCAATCTTCAGCCCCGTGTCCTCAACAATCAGTTGATAATCCTCAATCCTCAATATAATATCCTCAATTCACAGTTTTCAATACTCAATACTCAATCTGCAATCTTCAGATCTCTATCCACAAACATCAATTCTTATCACACAACCCTGAATACTCAGTCCCTAATCCTCAATCCTCAATCCTCAATCCTCAATCCTCAATCCTCATTCCTCAATCTTAATCTTCAATCCTCAATACTCAATCTTCAGTCCTCAATCCTCAATCCTCAATCCTCAATCCTCAATCTTCAATCCTCAATACTCAATCTTCAATACTCAATCCTCAATCCTCAATCCTCAATCCTCAATCATCAATCCTCAATCGTCAATCTTCAATCCTCAATACTCAATCTTCAATCCTCAATCATCAATCCTCAATGCTCAATCCTCAAACCTCATTCTTCAATCCTCAATCTTCAATGCTCAATCTTCAATCCTCAATCCTCAATCCTCAATCCTCAATCCTCTATCCACAATCCTCAATCCTCAGTCCTCAAACCTCAATTCTGAATCCTCAATCCTTCATCCTCAATCTTCAGCCCTCAGTCCTCAACAATCAGTTGTCAATCCTCAATCCCCAATAGAATATCCTCAATTCACAGTTTTCAATACTCAATACTCAATCTGCATTCTTCAAATCTCTATCCACAAACATCAATTCTCATCACTCAACCCTGAACGCTCAGACCTCAATGTTCAATCCTCAATCCTCAATTCTTAATCTTCAATCCTCAATACTGAACCTTCAATCCTCAATCCTCAATCCTCAATCCTCAATCCTCAATCCTCAGTAATCAATCCTCAATCTTCAATACTCAATCGTCATTCCTCAGTCCTCAATCCTCAATCCTCAATCCTCGTTCCTCAAACCTCATTCCTCAACACTCAGTCCTCATCCTCAATTCTCAATTCTCAATCCTCAATCCTCAATCCTCAATCTTCAATCCTCAATAATCAATCTCCAATCCTAGATCCTCAATCCCCAATGTTCAATCCTTAATCCTCAATCTTCAATCCTCAATCCCCAGTCCTCAACCCTCAATCCTCAATGCTCAATCCTCAATCCTCAATCCTCAGTCCTCAATCCTCAATCCTCAGCCCTCAAACCTCAATCCTCAAATGTCAGTCCTCGTCCTCAATCGCCAACACTCAATCCTCAATCCACAATCTTCAATCATCAATACTCAATATTCAATACTCAATCCTCAATCTTCAATCCTCAATCTTCAATCCTCAATCCTCAATCCTCAATCCTCAATCCTCAATCCTCAATCCTCAATCCTCAATCCTCAATCCTCAATTTTCAATCCTCAATACTCAATCTTCAATCCTCAATCCTCAATCCTCAATCCTCAATGCTCAACCCTCAATCGTCAGTCTTCAATCCTCAATACTCAATCTTCAATCCTCAATCCTCAATCCTCAATCCTCAATCCGCAATCTTCAATCCTCAGTACTCAATCTGCAATCTTCAATCCTCAATCCTCAATCCTCAATCCTAATTCTCCAATCCTCAATCCTCAGTCCTCAAACCTCAATTCTGAATCCTCAATCCTTCATCCTCAATCTTCAGCCCTCAGACCTCAACAATCAGTTGTCAATCCTCAATCCCAAATAGAATATCCTCAATTCACAGTTTTCAATACTCAATACTCAATCTGCAATCTTCAAATCTCTATCCACAAACAACAATTCTCATCACTCAACCCTGAACGCTCAGACCTCAATGTTCAATCCTCAATCCTCAATTCTCAATCTTCAATCCTCAATACTGAACCGTCAATCCTCAATCCTTAATCCTCAATCTTCAATCCTCAATCCCCAGTCCTCAATCTTCAATCCTCAATGCTCAATCCTCAATCCTCAATCCTCAGTCCTCAATCATCAATCCTCAACCCTCAAACCTCAATCCTCAACCGTCAGTCCTCGTCCTCAATCGTCAACACTCAATCCTCAATCCACAATCTTCAATCATCAATAATCAATATTCAATACTCAATCCTCAATCTTCAATCCTCAATCTTCAATCCTCAATCCTCAATCCTCAATCCCCAATCCTCAATCCTCAATGCTCAAACCTCAATCCTCAATCCTCATTCTTCAATCCTCAATACCCAGTCCTCAATCTTCAATCCTCAATCCTCAATCCTCAATCCTTAATCTTCAACCCTCAATACTCAATCTTCAATCCTCAATCCTCAATCCTCAATCCTCAATCCTCAATCCTCAATCCTCAATCGTCAGTCTTCAATCCTCAATACTCAATCTTCAATCCTCAATCCTCAATACTCAATACTCAACCCTCATTCTTCAATCCTCAATACCCAATCCTCAATCTTCAATCCTCAATCCTCAATCCTCAATACTCAATCCTCAATCTTCAATCCTCAATCCTCAATCCTCAATCTTCAATCATCATTCTTCAATCCTCAATACCCAATCCTCAATCTTCAATCCTCAATCTTCAATCCTCATTCTTCAATCCTCAATACCCAATCCTCATTCTTCAATCCTCAATACCGAATCCTCAATCTTCAATCCTCAATCCTCAATCCTCAATCCTCAATCCTCAATCCCCAATCTTCAACCCTCAATCCTCAATCCTCAATCTTTAATCCTCAATACGCAATCTGCAATCTTCAATCCTCAATCCTCAATCCTCAATCCTCATTCTTCAATCCTCAATCCTCAATCCTCAATCCTCAATCCTCAATTTTCAATCCTCAATACTCAATCTTCAATCCCCAATCCTCAATCCTCAATGCTCAACCCTCAATCCTCAATCCTCAATCCTCAATCCTCAATTCTAAATCCTCAATCCTCAATCCTCAATCTTCAATCCTCAATCCTCAATCCTCAATCCTCAATGCTCAACCCTCAATCCTCAATCCTCAATCCTCAATCTTCAATCCTCAATCCTCAATCCTCAATCTTCAATCCTCATTCTTCAATCCTCAATACCCAATCCTCATTCTTCAATCCTCAATACCGAATCCTCAATCTTCAATCCTCAATCCTCAATCCTCAATCCTCAATCCTCAATCCTCAATCTTCAATCCTCAGTCCCAAATCCTCAATCTTCAATACTCAATCTTCAATCCTCAATCCTCAATACTCAATATTCAAACCTCATTCTTCAATCCTCAATACCCAATCCTCAATCTTCAATCCTCAATCCTCAATCCTCAATCCTCAATCCTCAATCTTCAATCCTCAATTCTCAATCCTCAATCCTCAATCCTCAGACCTCAAACATCAATACTCAACCCTGAGTCCTCGTCCTC
Source organism: Calliopsis andreniformis (assembly GCF_051401765.1). NCBI lineage: Eukaryota > Metazoa > Arthropoda > Insecta > Hymenoptera > Andrenidae > Calliopsis > Calliopsis andreniformis. Next base: position 2,053,802 of record NW_027480491.1, on the reverse strand, counting down.
AATCCACAACACTCAATCCTCAATCCTCAATCCTCAATCCTCATTCTTCAATCCTCAATACCCAATCCTCAATCTTCAATCCTCAATCCTCAATCCTCAATTCTCAACCCTCAATCCTCAGTCCTCAGTCCTCAAACCTCAATCCTCTAACCTCAGCACTCATCCTCAATCCTCAATCCGCAATCCTCAATCCTCAATCCTCAACCTTCAATCCTTAATACTCAATCTTCAAACCTCAATCCTCAGTCCTCAAACCTCAATTCTGAATCCTCAATCCTGCATCCTCAATCTTCAGCCCTCAGTCCTCATCAATCAGTTGTCAATCCTCAATCCGCAATAGAATATCCTCAACTCCCAGTTTTCAAGACTCAATACTCAATCTGCAATCTTCAAATCTCTATCCACAAACATCAATTCTCATCACTCAACACTGAACGCTCAGTCATCAATGTTCAATCCTCAATCTTCAATTCTCAATCTTCAATCCTCAATACTGAATCTTCAATACTCAATCCCCAATCCTCAATCCTCAATCCTCAATCCTCAATCCTCAGTAATCAATACTCAATCCTCAATACTCAGTCGTCAGTCCTCAGTCCTCAATCCTCAACCCTCAATCCTCGTTCCTCAAACCTCAATCCTCAACCCTCAGCCCTCATCCTCAATTCTCAATTCTCAATACTCAATCCTCAATCCTCAATCTTCAATCCTCAATAATCAATCTCCAATCCTAGATCCTCAATCCCTAATCCTCAATTCTTAATCCTCAATCTTCAATCCTCAGTCCTCAATCCTCAATCCTCAATCCTCAAACATCAATCCTCAACCGTCAGTCCTCGTCCTCAATCCTCAACCCTCAACCCTCAATCCACAATCTTCAATCCTCAATACCCAGTCCTCAATCTTCAACCCTCAATCCTCAATCCTCAATCCTCAATCCTCAATCCTCAATCCTCAATCTTCAATCCTCAGTCCCAAATCCTCAATCTTCAATACTCATTCCTCAATCCTCAATCTTCAATCCTCAATACTCAGTCTTCAATCCTCAATCCTCAATCCTCAATCCTCAATCCTCAATCCTCAGTAATCAATCCTCAATCTTCAATACTCAATCGTCATTCCTCAGTCCTCAATCCTCAATCCTCAATCCTCGTTCCTCAAACCTCAATCCTCAACCCTCAGTCCTCATCCTCAATTCTCAATTCTCAATCCTCAATCCTCAATCCTCAATCCTCAATCTTCAATCCTCAATAATCAATCTCCAATCCTAGATACTCAATCCCCAATGTTCAATCCTTAATCCTCAATCTTCAATCCTCAATCCCCAGTCCTCAATCTTCAATCCTCAATGCTCAATCCTCAATCCTCAATCCTCAGTCCTCAATCCTCAATCCTCAACCCTCAATCCTCAATCCTCAACCGTCAGTCCTCGTCCTCAATCGTCAACACTCAATCCTCAATCCACAATCTTCAATCAACAATACTCAATATTCAATACTCAATCCTCAAACTTCAATTCTCAATCTTCAATCCTCAATCCTCAATCCTCAATCATCAATCCTCAATCCTCAATCCTCAATCCTAAATCCTCATTCTTCAATCCTCAATCCTCAATCCTCAATCCTCTAACCTCAGCACTCATCCTCAATCCTCAATCCGCAATCCTCAATCCTCAATCCTCAACCTTCAATCCTTAATACTCAATCTTCAAACCTCAATCCTCAGTCCTCAAACCTCAATTCTGAATCCTCAATCCTGCATCCTCAATCTTCAGCCCTCAGTCCTCATCAATCAGTTGTCAATCCTCAATCCGCAATAGAATATCCTCAACTCCCAGTTTTCAAGACTCAATACTCAATCTGCAATCTTCAAATCTCTATCCACAAACATCAATTCTCATCACTCAACACTGAACGCTCAGTCATCAATGTTCAATCCTCAATCTTCAATTCTCAATCTTCAATCCTCAATACTGAATCTTCAATACTCAATCCCCAATCCTCAATCCTCAATCCTCAATCCTCAATCCTCAGTAATCAATACTCAATCCTCAATACTCAGTCGTCAGTCCTCAGTCCTCAATCCTCAACCCTCAATCCTCGTTCCTCAAACCTCAATCCTCAACCCTCAGCCCTCATCCTCAATTCTCAATTCTCAATACTCAATCCTCAATCCTCAATCTTCAATCCTCAATAATCAATCTCCAATCCTAGATCCTCAATCCCTAATCCTCAATTCTTAATCCTCAATCTTCAATCCTCAGTCCTCAATCCTCAATCCTCAATCCTCAAACATCAATCCTCAACCGTCAGTCCTCGTCCTCAATCCTCAACCCTCAACCCTCAATCCACAATCTTCAATCCTCAATACCCAGTCCTCAATCTTCAACCCTCAATCCTCAATCCTCAATCCTCAATCCTCAATCCTCAATCCTCAATCTTCAATCCTCAGTCCCAAATCCTCAATCTTCAATACTCATTCCTCAATCCTCAATCTTCAATCCTCAATACTCAGTCTTCAATCCTCAATCCTCAATCCTCAATCCTCAATCCTCAATCCTCAGTAATCAATCCTCAATCTTCAATACTCAATCGTCATTCCTCAGTCCTCAATCCTCAATCCTCAATCCTCGTTCCTCAAACCTCAATCCTCAACCCTCAGTCCTCATCCTCAATTCTCAATTCTCAATCCTCAATCCTCAATCCTCAATCCTCAATCTTCAATCCTCAATAATCAATCTCCAATCCTAGATACTCAATCCCCAATGTTCAATCCTTAATCCTCAATCTTCAATCCTCAATCCCCAGTCCTCAATCTTCAATCCTCAATGCTCAATCCTCAATCCTCAATCCTCAGTCCTCAATCCTCAATCCTCAACCCTCAATCCTCAATCCTCAACCGTCAGTCCTCGTCCTCAATCGTCAACACTCAATCCTCAACCCTCAATCCTCAATCCTCAACCGTCAGTCCTCGTCCTCAATCGTCAACACTCAATCCTCAATCCACAATCTTCAATCAACAATACTCAATATTCAATACTCAATCCTCAAACTTCAATTCTCAATCTTCAATCCTCAATCCTCAATCCTCAATCATCAATCCTCAATCCTCAATCCTCAATCCTCAATCCTCATTCTTCAATCCTCAATCCTCAATCCTCAATCCTCAATCCTCAATCCTCAATCCTCAATCCTCATTCTTCAATCCTCAATACTCAATACCCAATCCTCACACTTCAATCCTCAATCCTCAATCCTCAATCCTCATTCTCCAATCCTCAATCCTCAGTCCTCAAACCTCAATTCTGAATCCTCAGACCTCAAACATCAATACTCAACCCTGAGTCCTCGTCCTCAATCCACAACACTCAATCCTCAATCCTCAATCCTCAATCCTCATTCTTCAATCCTCAATACCCAATCCTCAATCTTCAATCCTCAATCCTCAATCCTCAATTCTCAACCCTCAATCCTCAGTCCTCAGTCCTCAAACCTCAATCCTCTAACCTCAGCACTCATCCTCAATCCTCAATCCGCAATCCTCAATCCTCAATCCTCAACCTTCAATCCTTAATACTCAATCTTCAAACCTCAATCCTCAGTCCTCAAACCTCAATTCTGAATCCTCAATCCTGCATCCTCAATCTTCAGCCCTCAGTCCTCATCAATCAGTTGTCAATCCTCAATCCGCAATAGAATATCCTCAACTCCCAGTTTTCAAGACTCAATACTCAATCTGCAATCTTCAAATCTCTATCCACAAACATCAATTCTCATCACTCAACACTGAACGCTCAGTCATCAATGTTCAATCCTCAATCTTCAATTCTCAATCTTCAATCCTCAATACTGAATCTTCAATACTCAATCCCCAATCCTCAATCCTCAATCCTCAATCCTCAATCCTCAGTAATCAATACTCAATCCTCAATACTCAGTCGTCAGTCCTCAGTCCTCAATCCTCAACCCTCAATCCTCGTTCCTCAAACCTCAATCCTCAACCCTCAGCCCTCATCCTCAATTCTCAATTCTCAATACTCAATCCTCAATCCTCAATCTTCAATCCTCAATAATCAATCTCCAATCCTAGATCCTCAATCCCTAATCCTCAATTCTTAATCCTCAATCTTCAATCCTCAGTCCTCAATCCTCAATCCTCAATCCTCAAACATCAATCCTCAACCGTCAGTCCTCGTCCTCAATCCTCAACCCTCAACCCTCAATCCACAATCTTCAATCCTCAATACCCAGTCCTCAATCTTCAACCCTCAATCCTCAATCCTCAATCCTCAATCCTCAATCCTCAATCCTCAATCTTCAATCCTCAGTCCCAAATCCTCAATCTTCAATACTCATTCCTCAATCCTCAATCTTCAATCCTCAATACTCAGTCTTCAATCCTCAATCCTCAATCCTCAATCCTCAATCCTCAATCCTCAGTAATCAATCCTCAATCTTCAATACTCAATCGTCATTCCTCAGTCCTCAATCCTCAATCCTCAATCCTCGTTCCTCAAACCTCAATCCTCAACCCTCAGTCCTCATCCTCAATTCTCAATTCTCAATCCTCAATCCTCAATCCTCAATCCTCAATCATCAACCGTCAGTCCTCGTCCTCAATCGTCAACACTCAATCCTCAACCCTCAATCCTCAATCCTCAACCGTCAGTCCTCGTCCTCAATCGTCAACACTCAATCCTCAATCCACAATCTTCAATCAACAATACTCAATATTCAATACTCAATCCTCAAACTTCAATTCTCAATCTTCAATCCTCAATCCTCAATCCTCAATCATCAATCCTCAATCCTCAATCCTCAATCCTCAATCCTCATTCTTCAATCCTCAATCCTCAATCCTCAATCCTCAATCCTCAATCCTCAATCCTCAATCCTCATTCTTCAATCCTCAATACTCAATACCCAATCCTCACACTTCAATCCTCAATCCTCAATCCTCAATCCTCATTCTCCAATCCTCAATCCTCAGTCCTCAAACCTCAATTCTGAATCCTCAATCCTACATCCTCAATCTTCAGACCTCAGTCCTCAACAATCAGTTGTCAATCCTCAATCCCCAATAGAATATCCTCAATTCACAGTTTTCAATACTCAATACTCAATCTGCATTCTTCAAATCTCTATCCACAAACATCAATTCTCATCACTCAACCCTGAACGCTCAGACCTCAATGTTCAATCCTCAATCCTCAATTCTCAATCTTCAATCCTCAATACTGAACATTCAATCCTCAATCCTCAATCCTCAATCCTCAATCCTCAATCCTCAGTAATCAATCCTCAATCTTCAATACTCAATCGACATTCCTCAGTCCTCAATCCTCAATCCTCAATCCTCGTTCCTCAAACCTCAATCCTCAACCCTCTGTCCTCATCCTCAATTCTCAATTCTCAATTCCCAATCCTAAATCCTCAATCCTCAATCTTCAGTCCTCAATCCCCAGTCCTCAATCTTCAATCCTCAATGCTCAATCCTCAATCCTCAATACCCAATCCTCAATCTTCAATCCTCAATCCTCAATCCTCAATCCTCAATTCTCAACCCTCAATCATCAGTCCTTAGTCCTCAAACCTCAATCCTCAAACCACGTTCCTCAATCCTCAATCCTCAATCCTCATTCTCCAATCCTCAACCCTCAGTCCTCAAACCTCAATTCTGAATCCTCAATCCTGCATCCTCAATCTTCAGCCCTCAGTCCTCAACAATCAGTTGTCAATCCTCAATCCCCAATAGAATATCCTCAATTCACAGCTTTAAATACTCAATACTCAATCTGCAATCTTCAAATCTCTATCCACAAACAACAATTCTCATCACTCAACCCTGAACGCTCAGACCTCAATGTTCAATCCTCAATCCTCAATTCTCAATCTTCAATCCTCAATACTGAACCGTCAATCGTCAATCCTCAATCCTCAATCCTCCATCCTCAATCCTCAGTAATCAATTCTCAATCTTCAATACTCAATCGTCATTCATCAGTCCTCAATCCTCAATCCTCAATCCACGTTCCTCAAACCTCAATCCTCAACCCTCAGTCCTCATCCTCAATTCTCAATTTTCAATCCTCAATCCTCAATCCTCAATCTTCAATCCTCAATAATCAATCTCCAATCCTAGATCCTCAATCCCCAATGTTCAATCCTTAATCCCCAATCTTCAATCCTCAATCCCCAGTCCTCAATCTTCAATCCTCATTGCTCAATCCTCAATCCTCAATCCTCAGTCCTCAATCCTCAATCCTCAACCCTCAAACCTCAATCCTCAATCCTCATTCTTCAATCCGCAATACCCAATCCTCAATCTTCAATCCTCAATACACAATCCTCAATCCTCAATCCTCAATCCTCATTCTTCAATCCTCAATACCCAATCCTCAATCTTCAATCCTCAACCCTCAATCCTCAATTCTCAACCCTCAATCCTCAGTCCTCAGTCCTCAAACATCAATCCTCAAACCTCGGCTCTCATCCTCAATCCTCAATCCTCAATCCTCAATGATCAATCCTCAATCTTCAATCCTCAATGCTCAATCTTCAAACCTCAATCCTCAGTCCTCAAACCTTAATTCTGAATCCTCAATCCTGCATCCTCAATCTTCAGCCCTCAGTCCTCAACAATCAGTTGTCAATCCTCAATCCGCAATAGAATATCCTCAACTCACAGTTTTCAATACTCAATACTCAATCTGCAATCTTCAAATCTCTATCCACAAACATCAATTCTCATCACTCAACACTGAACGCTCAGTCCTCAATGTTCAATCCTCAATCTTCAATTCTCAATCTTCAATCCTCAATACTGAATCTTCAATACTCAATCCCCAATCCTTAATCCTCAATCCTCAATCCTCAATCCTCAGTAATCAATACTCAAACCTCAATACTCAATCGTCAGTCCTCATTCCTCAACCCTCAACCCTCAATCCTCGTTCCTCAAACCTCAATCCTCAACCCTCAGCCCTCATCCTCAATTCTCAATTCTCAATACTCAATCCTCAATCCTCAATCTTAAATCCTCAATAATCAATCTCCAATCCTAGATCCTCAATACCCAATCCTCAATCCTTAGTCCTCAATCTTCAATCCTCAATCCCCAGTCGTCAATCTTCAATCCTCAATCCTCAATCCTCAATCCTCAATCCTCAATCCTCAATCCTCAATCTTCAATCCTCAGTCCCAAATCCTCAATCTTCAATACTCAGTCCTCAATCCTCAATCTTCAATCCTCAATACTCAGTCTTCAATCCTCAATCCTCAATCCTCAATCCTCAATCCTCAATCCTCAGTAATCAATCCTCAATCTTCAATACTCAATCGTCATTCCTCAATCCTCAAACCTCAATCCTCAACCGTCAGTCCTCGTCCTCAATACTCAACCCTCAATCCTCAATCCACAATCTTCAATCCTCAATACTCAATACCCAATCCTCAATCTTCAATCCTCAATCCTCAATCCACAATTCTCAATCCTCAATCCTCAGTCCCCAGTCCTCAAACCTCAAACCTCAACCCTCAGCCCTCATCCTCAATCCTCAATCCTCAATCCTCATTCCCCAATCCTCAATCTTCAATCCTCAATACTCATTCCTCAATCCTCAATCCTCAATCCTCAATCCTCAATCCTCAATCCTCAATCCTCAATCCTCAATCCTCAATCCTCAATCCTCAAACATCAATCCTCAACCGCCAGACCTCGTCCTCAATCCTCAACCCTCAACCCTCAATCCACAATCTTCAATCCTCAATACCCAGTCCTCAATCTTCAATCCTCAATCCTCAATCCTCAATCCTCAATCTTCAATACTCAATCGTCATTCCTCAGTCCTCAATCCTCAATCCTCAATCCTCGTTCCTCAAACCTCAATCCTCAACCCTCAGTCCTCATCCTCAATTCTCAATTCTCAATCCTCAATCCTCAATCCTCAATCCTCAATCTTCAATCCTCAATAATCAATCTCCAATCCTAGATACTCAATCCCCAATGTTCAATCCTTAATCCTCAATCTTCAATCCTCAATCCCCAGTCCTCAATCTTCAATCCTCAATGCTCAATCCTCAATCCTCAATCCACAGTCCTCAATCCTCAATCCTCAACCCTCAATCCTCAATCCTCAACCGTCAGTCCTCGTCCTCAATCGTCAACACTCAACCCTCAATCCGCAATCTTCAATCCTCAATACCCAGTCCTCAATCTTCAATCCTCAATCCTCAATCCTCAATCCTCAATCCTCAATCCTCAATCCTCAATCTTCAATCCTCAGTCACAAACGCTCAATCTTCAATACTCAATCCTCAATCCTCAATCTTCAATCCTCAATACTCAGTCTTCAATCCTCAATCCTCAATCCTCAATCCTCAATCCTCAATCCTCAGTAATCAATCCTCAATACCCAATCCTGAATCTTCAATCCTCAATCCTCAACCCTCAATCCTCAATCCTCAATCCTCAATCCTCAATCTTCAATCCTCAGTCCCAAATCCTCAATCTTCAATACTCAATCCTCAATCCTCAATCTTCAATCCTCAATACACAGTCTTCAATCCTCAATCCTCAATCCTCAATCCTCAATACTCAATCCTCAGTAATCAATCCTCAATACCCAATCCTGAATCTTCAATCCTCAATCCTCAATCCTCAATTCTAAATCCTCAATCCTCAATTCTTAATCCTCAATCCTCAATCCTCAATCCTCAATCTTAATCTTCAATCCTCAGTACTCAATCTTCAATCCTCAATCCTCAATCCTCAATCCTCAATCCTCAATCTTCAACCCTCAATCCTCAATCCTTAATCTTCAATCCTCAATACGCAATCTGCAATCTTCAATCCTCAATCCTCAATCCTCAATCCTCATTCTTCAATCCTCAATCCTCAATCCTCAATCGTCAATCCTCAATTTTCAATCCTCAATACTCAATCTTCAATCCTCAATCCTCAATCCTCAATGCTCAACCCTCAATCCTCAATCCTCAATCCTCAATCTTCAATCCTCAATCCTCAATCCTCAATCTTCAATCCTCATTCTTCAATCCTCAATACCCAATCCTCAATCTTCAGTCCTCAATCCTCAATCCTCAATCCTCAATCCTCAACCCTCAATCCTCAATGTTCAATCCTCAGTCCCAAATCCTCAATCTTCAATACACAATCTTCAATCCTCAATCCTCAATACTCAATATTCAAACCTCATTCTTCAATCCTCAATACCCAATCCTCAATCTTCAATCCTCAATCCTCAATCCTCAATCCTCAATCCTCAATCTTCAATCCTCAATTCTCAATCCTCAATCCTCAATCCTCAGACCTCAAACATCAATTCTCAACCCTGAGTCCTCGTCCTCAATCCACAACCCTCAATCCTCAATCCTCAATCCTCAATCCTCATTCTTCAATCCTCAATACCCAATCCTCAATCTTCAATCCTCAGTCCCAAATCCTCAATCTTCAATACCCAATCCTCAATCCTGAATCTTCAATCCTCAATACTCAGTCTTCAATCCTCAATCCTCAATCCTCAATCCTCAATCCTCAGTAATCAATCCTCAATCTTCAATACTCAATCGTCATTCCTCAGTCCTCAATCCTCAATCCTCAATCCTCGTTCCTCAAACCTCAATCCTCAACCCTCAGTCCTCATCCTCAATTCTCAATTCTCAATCCTCAGTCCTCAATCCTCAATCTTCAATCCTCAATAATCAATCTCCAATCCTAGATCCTCAATCCCCAATGTTCAATCCTTAATCCTCAATCTTCAATCCTCAATCCCCAGTCCTCAATCTTCAATCCTCAAAGCTCAATCCTCAATCCTCAATCCTCAGTCCTCAATCCTCAATCCTCAACCCTCAATCCTCAATCCTCAACCGTCAGTCCTCGTCCTCAATCGTCAACACTCAATCCTCAATCCACAATCTTCAATCAACAATACTCAATATTCAATACTCAATCCTCAAACTTCAATCCTCAATCTTCAATCCTCAATCATCAATCCTCAATCATCAATCCTCAATCCTCAATCCTCAATCCTCAATCCTCAATCTTCAATCCTCAATACCCAGTCCTCAATCTTCAATCCTCAATCCTCAATCCTCAATCCTCAATCCTCAATCCTCAATCCTCAATCTTCAATCCTCAGTCCCAAATCCTCAATCTTCAATACTCAATCCTCAATCCTCAATCTTCAATCCCCAATACTCAGTCTTCAATCCTCAATCCTCAATCCTCAATCCTCAATCCTCAATTTTCAATCCCAATACTCAATCTTCAATCCTCAATCCTCAATCCTCAATGCTCAAACCTCAATCCTCAATCCTCAATCCTCAATCTTCAATCCTCAATCCTCAATCCTCAATCTTCAATCCTCATTCTTCAATCCTCAATACCCAATCCTCAATCTTCAATCCTCAATCCTCAATCCTCAATCCTCAATCCTCAATCCTCAATCTTCAATCCTCAGTCCCAAATCCTCAATCTTCAATACTCCATCTTCAATCCTCAATCCTCAATACTCAATATTCAAACCTCATTCTTCAATCCTCAATACCCAATCCTCAATCTTCAATCCTCAATCCTCAATCCTCAATCCTCAATCCTCAATCTTCAATCCTCAATTCTCAATCCTCAATCCTCAATCCTCAGACCTCAAACATCAATACTCAACCCTGAGTCCTCGTCCTCAATCCACAACCCTCAATCCTCAATCCTCAATCCTCAATATTCAATCCTCAATCCTCAATCCTCAATCCTCAATACTCAGTCTTCAATCCTCAATCCTCAATCCTCAATCCTCAATCCTCAATCCTCATTCTTCAATCCTCAATACCCACTCCTGAATCTTCAATCCTCAATCCTCAATCCCCAATTCTAAATCCTCAATCCTCAATCCTGAATCTTCAATCCTCAATACTCAGTCTTCAATCCTCAATCCTCAATCCTCAATCTTCAGTCCTCAATCCTCATTCTTCAATCCTCATTACCCAATCCTCAATCTTTAATCCTCAATCCTCAATCCTCAATTCTAAATCCTCGATCCTCAATCCTCAATAATCAATCCTCAATCCTCAATCCTCAATCTTAATCTTCAATCCTCAGTACTCAATCTTCAATCCTCAATCCTCAACCCTCAACCGTCAGTACTCGTCCTCAATCGTCAACACTCAATCCTCAATCCTCAATCTTCAATCCTCATTCTTCAATCCTCAATACCCAATCCTCAATCTTCAATCTTCATTCCTCAGTACTCAATCTTCATTCTTCAATCGTCAGTCTTCAATCCTCAATACTCAATCTTCAATCCTCAATCCTCAATCCTCAATCCTCAATAAGCAATTATCAATCCTCAAAACTCAATCTGCAATCTTCAATCCTCAGTCCTCAAACCTCAATCCTCAATCCTCAATCTTCGTTCCTCACACCTCAATCCTCAACCCTCAGTCCTCATCCTCAGTTCTCAATTCTCAATCCTCAATCCTCAATCTTCAATCCTCAATACTCAATACCCAATCCTCAGACTTCAATCCTCAATCCTCAATCCTCAATCCTCATTCTCCAATCCTCAATCCTCAGTCCTCAAACCTCAACTCTGAATCCTCAATCCTACATCCTCAATCTTCAGACCTCAGTCCTCAACAATCAGTTGTCAATCCTCAATCCCCAATAGAATATCCTCAATTCACAGTTTTCAATACTCAATACTCAATCTGCATTCTTCAAATCTCTATCCACAAACATCAATAATCATCACTCAGTCCTGAACGCTCAGACCTCAATGTTCAATCCTCAATCCTCAATTCTCAATCTTCAATCCTCAATACTGAACCTTCAATCCTCAATCCTCAATCCTCAATCCTCAATCCTCAGTAATCAATCCTCAATCTTCAATACTCAATCGTCATTCCTCAGTCCTCAATCCTCAATCCTCAACCCTCGTTCCTCAAACCTCAATCCTCAACACTCAGTCCTCATCCTCAATTCTCAATTCTCAATCCTCAATCCTCAATCCTCAATCTTCAATCCTCAATAATCAATCTCCAATCCTAGATCCTCAATCCCCTATGTTCAATCCTTAATCCTCAATCTTCAATCCTCAATCCCCAGTCCTCAATCTTCAATCCTCAATGCTCAATCCTCAATCCTCAATCCTCAGTCCTCAATCCTCAATCCTCAACCCTCAAACCTCAATCCTCAAACGTCAGTCCTCGTCCTCAATCGTCAACACTCAATCCTCAATCCTCAATCCTCAATCCTCAATCCTCATTCTTCAATCCTCAATACCCAGTCCTCAATCTTCAATCCTCAATCCTCAATCCTCAATCCTCAATCCTCAATCCTCAATCCTCAATCTTCAATCCTCAGTCCCAAATCTTCAATCTTCAATACTCAATCCTCAATCCTCAATCTTCAATCCTCAATACTCAGTCTTCAATCCTCAATCCTCAATCCTCAATCCTCAATCCTCAATCCTCATTCTTCAATCCTCAATACCCTATCCTGAATCTTCAATCCTCAATCCTCAATCCTCAATTCTCAACCCTCAATCCTCAGTCCTCAGTCCTCAAACCTCAATCCTCAAACCTCAGCACTCATCCTCAATCCTCAATCCTCAATCCTCAATCCTCAATCCTCAATCTTCAATCCTCAATACTCAATCTTCAAACCTCAATCCTCAGTCCTCAAACCTCAATTCTGAATCCTCAATCCTGCATCCTCAATCTTCAACCCTCAGTCGTCAACAATCAGTTGTCAATCCTCAATCCGCAATAGAATATCCTCAATTCCCAGTTTTCAATACTCAATACTCAATCTGCAATCTTCAAATCTCTATACACAAACATCAATTCTCATCACTCAACACTGAACGCTCAGTCCTCAATGTTCAATCCTCAATCTTCAACTCTCAATCTTCAATCCTCAATACTGAATCTTCAATACTCAATCCCCAATCCTCAATCCTCAATCCTCAATCCTCAATCCTCAGTAATCAATACTCAATCCTCAATACTCAGTCGTCAGTCCTCAGTCCTCAGTCCTCAATCCTCAACCCTCAATCCTCGTTCCTCAAACCTCAATCCTCAACCCTCAGCCCTCACCCTCAATTCTCAATACTCAATCCTCAATCCTCAATCTTCAAACCTCAATAATCAATCTCCAATCCTAGATTCTCAATCCCCAATCCTCAATTCTTAATCCTCAATCTTCAATCCTCAATCCCCAGTCCTCAATCTTCAATCCTCAGTGCTCAATCCTCAATCTTCAATCCTCAGTCCTCAATCCTCAATCCTCAATCCTCAAACATCAATCCTCAATCCTCAATCCTCTATCCTCAATCCTCAACCATCAATCCTCAGTCCTCAAACCTCAATTCTGAATCCTCAACCCTGCATCCTCAATCTTCAGCCCTCAGTCCTCAACAATCAGTTGTCAATCCTCAATCCGCAATAGAATATCCTCAATTCCCAGTTTTCAATACTCAATACTCAATCTGCAATCTTCAAATCTCTATCCACAAACATCAATTCTCATCACTCAACACTGAACGCTCAGTCCTCAATGTTCAATCCTCAATCTTCAACTCTCAATCTTCAATCCTCAATACTGAATCTTCAATACTCAATCCCCAATCCTCAATCCTCAATCCTCAATCCTCAATCCTCAGTAATCAATACTCAATCCTCAATACTCAGTCGTCAGTCCTCAGTCCTCAGTCCTCAATCCTCAACCCTCAATCCTCGTTCCTCAAACCTCAATCCTCAACCCTCAGCCCTCACCCTCAATTCTCAATACTCAATCCTCAATCCTCAATCTTCAAACCTCAATAATCAATCTCCAATCCTAGATTCTCAATCCCCAATCCTCAATTCTTAATCCTCAATCTTCAATCCTCAATCCCCAGTCCTCAATATTCAATCCTCAGTGCTCAATCCTCAATCTTCAATCCTCAGTCCTCAATCCTCAATCCTCAATCCTCAAACATCAATCCTCAATCCTCAATCCTCTATCCTCAATCCTCAATCATCAATCCTCAGTCCTCAAACCTCAATTCTGAATCCTCAACCCTGCATCCTCAATCTTCAGCCCTCAGTCCTCAACAATCAGTTGTCAATCCTCAATCCGCAATAGAATATCCTCAATTCCCAGTTTTCAATACTCAATACTCAATCTGCAATCTTCAAATCTCTATCCACAAACATCAATTCTCATCACTCAATACTGAACGCTCAGTCCTCAATGTTCAATCCTCAATCTTCAATTCTCAATCTTCAATCCTCAATACTGAATTTTCAGTACTCAATCCCCAATCCTCAATCCTCAATCCTCAATCCTCAATCCTCTGTAATCAATACTCAATCCTCAATCCTCAATCTTCAATCCTCAATAATCAATCTCCAACCCTAGATCCTCAATCCCCAATCCTCAATTCTTAATCCTCAATCTTCAATCCTCAATACCCAGTCCTCAATCTTCAATCCTCAGTGCTCAATCCTCAATCTTCAATCCTCAGTCCTCAATCCTCAATCCTCAATCCTCAAACATCAATCCTCAACCGTCAGTCCTCGTCCTCAATCCTCAACCCTCAATCCTCAATCCACAATCGTCAATCCTCAATACTCAATATTCAATCCTCAATCCTCAATCTTCAATCCTCAATACTCAATCCTCAATCCTCAATCCTCAATCCTCAATCCTCAATCCTCAATCCTCAATCCTCTATCCTCAATCCTCAATCATCAATCCTCAACCCTCATTCTTCAATCCTCAATACCCAATCCTCAATCTTCAGTCCTCAATCCTCAATCCACAATTCTCAATCCTCAATCCTCAGTCCCCAGTCCTCAAACCTCAATCCTCAACCCTCCGCCCTCACCCTCAATCCTCAATCCTCAATCCTCATTCCTCAATCCTCAATCTTCAATCCTCAATACTCAATGTTCAATCCTCAATCCTCAATCCTCAATCCTCAATCATCAATCCTCAATCCTCAATTCTCAATTTTCAATCCTCAATCTTCAGTCCTCAATCCTCAATCCACAATCCTCTATCCTCAACCTTCAATCCTCAATACGCAATCGGCAATCTTCAATCCTCAATCCTCAATCCTCCATACTCATTCTTCAATCCTCAATCCTCAATCCTCAATCCTCAATTCTCAACCCTCAATCCTCAGTCCTCAGTCCTCAAACCTCAATCCTCAAACCTCAGCACTCATCCTCAATCCTCAATCCTCAATCCTCAATCCTCAATCCTCAATCTTCAATCCTCAATACTCAATCTTCAAACCTCAATCCACAGTCCTCAAACCTCAATTCTGAATCCTCAATCCTGCATCCTCAATCTTCAGCCCTCAGTCCTCAACAATCAGTTGTCAATCCTCAATCCGCAATAGAATATCCTCAATTCCCAGTTTTCAATACTCAATACTCAATCTGCAATCTTCAAATCTCTATCCACAAACATCAATTCTCATCACTCAACACTGAACGCTCAGTCCTCAATGTTCAATCCTCAATCTTCAATTCTCAATCTTCAATCCTCAATACTGAATTTTCAGTACTCAATCCCCAATCCTCAATCCTCAATCCTCAATCCTCAATCCTCTGTAATCAATACTCAATCCTCAATCCTCAATCTTCAATCCTCAATAATCAATCTCCAACCCTAGATCCTCAATCCCCAATCCTCAATTCTTAATCCTCAATCTTCAATCCTCAATACCCAGTCCTCAATCTTCAATCCTCAGTGCTCAATCCTCAATCTTCAATCCTCAGTCCTCAATCCTCAATCCTCAATCCTCAAACATCAATCCTCAACCGTCAGTCCTCGTCCTCAATCCTCAACCCTCAATCCTCAATCCACAATCGTCAATCCTCAATACTCAATATTCAATCCTCAATCCTCAATCTTCAATCCTCAATACTCAATCCTCAATCCTCAATCCTCAATCCTCAATCCTCAATCCTCAATCCTCTATCCTCAATCCTCAATCATCAATCCTCAACCCTCATTCTTCAATCCTCAATACCCAATCCTCAATCTTCAGTCCTCAATCCTCAATCCACAATTCTCAATCCTCAATCCTCAGTCCCCAGTCCTCAAACCTCAATCCTCAACCCTCCGTCCTCATCCTCAATCCTCAATCCTCAATCCTCATTCCTCAATCCTCAATCTTCAATCCTCAATACTCAATGTTCAATCCTCAATCCTCAATCCTCAATCCTCAATCATCAATCCTCAATCCTCAATTCTCAATTTTCAATCCTCAATCTTCAGTCCTCAATCCTCAATCCACAATCCTCTATCCTCAACCTTCAATCCTCAATACGCAATCGGCAATCTTCAATCCTCAATCCTCAATCCTCCATACTCATTCTTCAATCCTCAATCCTCAATCCTCAATCCTCGATTCTCAACCCTCAATCCTCAGTCCTCAGTCCTCAAACCTCAATCCTCAAACCTCAGCACTCATCCTCAATCCTCAATCCTCAATCCTCAATCCTCAATCCTCAATCTTCAATCCTCAATACTCAATCTTCAAACCTCAATCCACAGTCCTCAAACCTCAATTCTGAATCCTCAATCCTGCATCCTCAATCTTCAGCCCTCAGTCCTCAACAATCAGTTGTCAATCCTCAATCCGCAATAGAATATCCTCAATTCCCAGTTTTCAATACTCAATACTCAATCTGCAATCTTCAAATCTCTATCCACAAACATCAATTCTCATCACTCAACACTGAACGCTCAGTCCTCAATGTTCAATCCTCAATCTTCAATTCTCAATCTTCAATCCTCAATACTGAACTTTCAGTACTCAATCCCCAATCCTCAATCCTCAATCCTCAATCCTCAATCCTCTGTAATCAATACTCAATCCTCAATCCTCAATCTTCAATCCTCAATAATCAATCTCCAACCCTAGATCCTCAATCCCCAATCCTCAATTCTTAATCCTCAATCTTCAATCCTCAATACCCAGTCCTCAATCTTCAATCCTCAGTGCTCAATCCTCAATCTTCAATCCTCAGTCCTCAATCCTCAATCCTCAATCCTCAAACATCAATCCTCAACCGTCAGTCCTCGTCCTCAATCCTCAACCCTCAATCCTCAATCCACAATCGTCAATCCTCAATACTCAATATTCAATCCTCAATCCTCAATCTTCAATCCTCAATACTCAATCCTCAATCCTCAATCCTCAATCCTCAATCCTCAATCCTCTATCCTCAATCCTCAATCATCAATCCTCAACCCTCATTCTTCAATCCTCAATACCCAATCCTCAATCTTCAGTCCTCAATCCTCAATCCACAATTCTCAATCCTCAATCCTCAGTCCCCAGTCCTCAAACCTCAATCCTCAACCCTCCGCCCTCATCCTCAATCCTCAATCCTCAATCCTCATTCCTCAATCCTCAATCTTCAATCCTCAATACTCAATGTTCAATCCTCAATCCTCAATCCTCAATCCTCAATCATCAATCCTCAATCCTCAATTCTCAATTTTCAATCCTCAATCTTCAGTCCTCAATCCTCAATCCACAATCCTCTATCCTCAACCTTCAATCCTCAATACGCAATCGGCAATCTTCAATCCCCAATCCTCAATCCTCCATACTCATTCTTCAATCCTCAATCCTCAATCCTCAATCCTCGATTCTCAACCCTCAATCCTCAGTCCTCAGTCCTCAAACCTCAATCCTCAAACCTCAGCACTCATCCTCAATCCTCAATCCTCAATCCTCAATCCTCAATCCTCAATCTTCAATCCTCAATACTCAATCTTCAAACCTCAATCCACAGTCCTCAAACCTCAATTCTGAATCCTCAATCCTGCATCCTCAATCTTCAGCCCTCAGTCCTCAACAATCAGTTGTCAATCCTCAATCCGCAATAGAATATCCTCAATTCCCAGTTTTCAATACTCAATACTCAATCTGCAATCTTCAAATCTCTATCCACAAACATCAATTCTCATCACTCAACACTGAACGCTCAGTCCTCAATGTTCAATCCTCAATCTTCAATTCTCAATCTTCAATCCTCAATACTGAATTTTCAGTACTCAATCCCCAATCCTCAATCCTCAATCCTCAATCCTCAATCCTCTGTAATCAATACTCAATCCTCAATCCTCAATCTTCAATCCTCAATAATCAATCTCCAACCCTAGATCCTCAATCCCCAATCCTCAATTCTTAATCCTCAATCTTCAATCCTCAATACCCAGTCCTCAATCTTCAATCCTCAGTGCTCAATCCTCAATCTTCAATCCTCAGTCCTCAATCCTCAATCCTCAATCCTCAAACATCAATCCTCAACCGTCAGTCCTCGTCCTCAATCCTCAACCCTCAATCCTCAATCCACAATCGTCAATCCTCAATACTCAATATTCAATCCTCAATCCTCAATCTTCAATCCTCAATACTCAATCCTCAATCCTCAATCCTCAATCCTCAATCCTCAATCCTCAATCCTCAATCCTCTATCCTCAATCCTCAATCATCAATCCTCAACCCTCATTCTTCAATCCTCAATACCCAATCCTCAATCTTCAGTCCTCAATCCTCAATCCACAATTCTCAATCCTCAATCCTCAGTCCCCAGTCCTCAAACCTCAATCCTCAACCCTCCGCCCTCATCCTCAATCCTCAATCCTCAATCCTCATTCCTCAATCCTCAATCTTCAATCCTCAATACTCAATGTTCAATCCTCAATCCTCAATCCTCAATCCTCAATCATCAATCCTCAATCCTCAATTCTCAATTTTCAATCCTCAATCTTCAGTCCTCAATCCTCAATCCACAATCCTCTATCCTCAACCTTCAATCCTCAATACGCAATCTGCAATCTTCAATCCTCAATCCTCAATCCTCCATACTCATTCTTCAATCCTCAATCCTCAATCCTCAATCCTCAATTCTCAACCCTCAATCCTCAGTCCTCAGTCCTCAAACCTCAATCCTCAAACCTCAGCACTCATCCTCAATCCTCAATCCTCAATCCTCAATCCTCAATCCTCAATCTTCAATCCTCAATACTCAATCTTCAAACCTCAATCCACAGTCCTCAAACCTCAATTCTGAATCCTCAATCCTGCATCCTCAATCTTCAGCCCTCAGTCCTCAACAATCAGTTGTCAATCCTCAATCCCCAATAGAATATCCTCAATTCACAGTTTTCAATACTCAATACTCAATCTGCATTCTTCAAATCTCTATCCACAAACATCAATTCTCATCACTCAACCCTGAACGCTCAGACCTCAATGTTCAATCCTCAATCCTCAATACTCAATCTTCAATCCTCAATACTGAACCTTCAATCCTCAATCCTCAATCCTCAATCCTCAATCCTTAATCCTCAGTAATCAATCCTCAATCTTCAATACTCAATCGTCATTCCTCAGTCCTCAATCCTCAATCCTCAATCCTCGTTCCTCAAACCTCAATCCTCAACCCTCAGTCCTCATCCTCAATTCTCAATTCTCAATCCTCAATCCTCAATCCTCAATCTTCAATCCTCAATAATCAATCTCCAATCCTAGATCCTCAATCCCCAATGTTCAATCCTTAATCCTCAATCTTCAATCCTCAATCCTCAATCCTCAATCCTCAATCCGCAATCTTCAATCCTCAGTACTCAATCTGCAATCTTCAATCCTGAATGCTCAATCCTCAATCCTCAATCCTCAGACCTCAATCCTCAATCCTCAACCCTCAAACCTCAATCCTCAACCGTCAGTCCTCGTCCTCAATCGTCAACACTCAATCCTCAATCCACAATCTTCAATCATCAATACTCAATATTCATTACTCAATACTCAATCTTCAATCCTCAATCTTCAATCCTCAATCCTCAATCCTCAATCCTCAATCCTCAATCCTCAATCCTCAATCCTCAAACCTCAATCCTCAATCCTCATTCTTCAATCCTCAATACCCAGTCCTCAATCTTCAATCCTCAATCCTCAATCCTCAATCCTCAATCCTCAATCCTCAATCCTCAATCTTCAATCCTCAGTCCCAAATCCTCAATCTTCAATACTCAATCCTCAATCCTCAATCTTCAATCCTCAAAACTCAGTCTTCAATCCTCAATCCTCAATCCTCAATCCTCAATCCTCAATCCTCATTCTTCAATCCTCAATACACAATCCTGAATCTTCAATCCTCAATCCTCAATCCTCAAATCTAAATCCTCAATCCTCAATCCTCAATCCTCAATCCTCAATCCTCAATCCTCAATCTTAATCTTCAATCCTCAGTACTCAATCTTCAATCCTCAATCCTCAATCCTCAATCCTCAATCCTCAATCTTCAACCCTCAATCCTCAATCCTCAATCCTCATTCTTCAATCCTCAATCCTCAATCCTCAATCCTCAATCCTCAATCCTCAATCCTCAATCCTCAATCCTCAATCCTCAATCCTCAATTTTCAATCCTCAATCTTCAATCCTCAATACTCAATATTCAATCCTCCATCCTCAATCCTCAGTCGTCAGTCTTCAATCCTCAATACTCAATCTTCAATCCTCAATCCTCAATCCTCAATCCTCAATCCTCAATCTTCAATCCTCAATACTCAATCTGCAGTCTTCAATCCTCAATCCTCAATCCTCAATCCTCATTCTCCAATCCTCAATCCTCAATCCTCAATCCTCAATCCTCAATTTTCAATCCTCAATACTCAATCTTAAATCTTCAATCCTCAATCCTCTATCCTCAACCCTCAATCGTCAGTCTTCAATCCCCAATACTCAATCTTCAATCCTCAATCCTCAATCCTCAACCCTCGTTCCTCAAACCTCAATCCTCAACCCTCATTCCTCATCCTCAATTCTCAATTCTCAATCCTCAATCCTCAATCCTCAATATTCAATCCTCAATAATCAATCTCCAATCCTAGATCCCCAATCCCCAATCTTCAATCCTCAATCCTCAATCTTCAATCCTCAATCCTCAATCCTCAATCCTCAATTTTCAATCCTCAATCTTCAATCCTCAATACTCAATATTCAATCCTCCATCCTCAATCCTCAGTCGTCAGTCTTCAATCCTCAATACTCAATCTTCAATCCTCAATCCTCAATCCTCAATCCTCAATCCTCAATCTTCAATCCTCAATACTCAATCTGCAGTCTTCAATCCTCAATCCTCAATCCTCAATCCTCATTCTCCAACCCACAATCCTCAATCCTCAATCCTCAATCCTCAATTTTCAATCCTCAATACTCAATCTTAAATCTTCAATCCTCAATCCTCTATCCTCAACCCTCAATCGTCAGTCTTCAATCCCCAATACTCAATCTTCAATCCTCAATCCTCAATCCTCAATCCTCGTTCCTCAAACCTCAATCCTCAACCCTCATTCCTCATCCTCAATTCTCAATTCTCAATCCTCAATCCTCAATCCTCAATATTCAATCCTCAATAATCAATCTCCAATCCTAGATCCACAATCCCCAATCTTCAATCCTCAATCCTCAATCTTCAATCCTCAATCCCCAGTCCTCAATCTTCAATCCTCAATGCTCAATCCTCAATCCTCAATCCTCAGTCCTCAATCCTCAATCCTCAACCCTCAAACCTCGATCCTCAACCGTCAGTCCTCGTCCTCAAACGTCAACACTCAATCCTCAATCCTCAATCTTCAATCCTCAATACTCAATATTCAATACTCAATCCTCAATCGTCAATCATCAATCTTCAATCCTCAATCCTCAATCCTCAATCCTCAATCCTCAATCCTCAATCCTCAATCCTCAATCCTCAATCCTCATTCTTCAATCCTCAATCCTCAATCCTCAATCCTCAATCCTCAATCCTCATTCTTCAATCCTCAATACCCAATCCTCAACCTTCAATCCTCAATACTCAATCCTCAATCCTCAATCCTCAATCCTCAATCCTCAATCCTCAATATTCAATCCTGAATCGTCAATCTTCAATCCTCAATACTCAATCTTCAATCCTCAATCATCAATCCTCAATGCTCAATCCTCAAACCTCATTCTTCAATCCTCAATCTTCAATGCTCAATCTTCAATCCTCAATCCTCAATCCTCAATCCTCAATCCTCTATCCACAATCCTCAATCCTCAGTCCTCAAACCTCAATTCTGAATCCTCAATCCTTCATCCTCAATCTTCAGCCCTCAGTCCTCAACAATCAGTTGTCAATCCTCAATCCCCAATAGAATATCCTCAATTCACAGTTTTCAATACTCAATACTCAATCTGCATTCTTCAAATCTCTATCCACAAACATCAATTCTCATCACTCAACCCTGAACGCTCAGACCTCAATGTTCAATCCTCAATCCTCAATTCTCAATCTTCAATCCTCAATACTGAACCTTCAATCCTCAATCCTCAATCCTCAATCCTCAATCCTTAATCCTCAGTAATCAATCCTCAATCTTCAATACTCAATCGTCATTCCTCAGTCCTCAATCCTCAATCCTCAATCCTCGTTCCTCAAACCTCAATCCTCAACCCTCAGTCCTCACCCTCAATTCTCAATTCTCAATCCTCAATCCTCAATCCTCAATCTTCAATCCTCAATAATCAATCTCCAATCCTAGATCCTCAATCCCCAATGTTCAATCCTTAATCCTCAATCTTCAATCCTCAATCCTCAATCCTCAATCCTCAATCCGCAATCTTCAATCCTCAGTACTCAATCTGCAATCTTCAATCCTGAATGCTCAATCCTCAATCCTCAATCCTCAGACCTCAATCCTCAATCCTCAACCCTCAAACCTCAATCCTCAACCGTCAGTCCTCGTCCTCAATCGTCAACACTCAATCCTCAATCCACAATCTTCAATCATCAATACTCAATATTCATTACTCAATACTCAATCTTCAATCCTCAATCTTCAATCCTCAATCCTCAATCCTCAATCCTCAATCCTCAATCCTCAATCCTCAATCCTCAAACCTCAATCCTCAATCCTCATTCTTCAATCCTCAATACCCAGTCCTCAATCTTCAATCCTCAATCCTCAATCCTCAATCCTCAATCCTCAATCCTCAATCCTCAATCTTCAATCCTCAGTCCCAAATCCTCAATCTTCAATACTCAATCCTCAATCCTCAATCTTCAATCCTCAAAACTCAGTCTTCAATCCTCAATCCTCAATCCTCAATCCTCAATCCTCAATCCTCATTCTTCAATCCTCAATACACAATCCTGAATCTTCAATCCTCAATCCTCAATCCTCAAATCTAAATCCTCAATCCTCAATCCTCAATCCTCAATCCTCAATCTTAATCTTCAATCCTCAGTACTCAATCTTCAATCCTCAATCCTCAATCCTCAATCCTCAATCCTCAATCTTCAACCCTCAATCCTCAATCCTCAATCCTCATTCTTCAATCCTCAATCCTCAATCCTCAATCCTCAATCCTCAATCCTCAATCCTCAATCCTCAATCCTCAATCCTCAATCCTCAATTTTCAATCCTCAATCTTCAATCCTCAATACTCAATATTCAATCCTCCATCCTCAATCCTCAGTCGTCAGTCTTCAATCCTCAATACTCAATCTTCAATCCTCAATCCTCAATCCTCAATCCTCAATCCTCAATCTTCAATCCTCAATACTCAATCTGCAGTCTTCAATCCTCAATCCTCAATCCTCAATCCTCATTCTCCAACCCACAATCCTCAATCCTCAATCCTCAATCCTCAATTTTCAATCCTCAATACTCAATCTTAAATCTTCAATCCTCAATCCTCTATCCTCAACCCTCAATCGTCAGTCTTCAATCCCCAATACTCAATCTTCAATCCTCAATCCTCAATCCTCAATCCTCGTTCCTCAAACCTCAATCCTCAACCCTCATTCCTCATCCTCAATTCTCAATTCTCAATCCTCAATCCTCAATCCTCAATATTCAATCCTCAATAATCAATCTCCAATCCTAGATCCACAATCCCCAATCTTCAATCCTCAATCCTCAATCTTCAATCCTCAATCCCCAGTCCTCAATCTTCAATCCTCAATGCTCAATCCTCAATCCTCAATCCTCAGTCCTCAATCCTCAATCCTCAACCCTCAAACCTCGATCCTCAACCGTCAGTCCTCGTCCTCAAACGTCAACACTCAATCCTCAATCCTCAATCTTCAATCCTCAATACTCAATATTCAATACTCAATCCTCAATCGTCAATCATCAATCTTCAATCCTCAATCCTCAATCCTCAATCCTCAATCCTCAATCCTCAATCCTCAATCCTCAATCCTCAATCCTCATTCTTCAATCCTCAATCCTCAATCCTCAATCCTCAATCCTCAATCCTCATTCTTCAATCCTCAATACCCAATCCTCAACCTTCAATCCTCAATACTCAATCCTCAATCCTCAATCCTCAATCCTCAATCCTCAATCCTCAATATTCAATCCTGAATCGTCAATCTTCAATCCTCAATACTCAATCTTCAATCCTCAATCATCAATCCTCAATGCTCAATCCTCAAACCTCATTCTTCAATCCTCAATCTTCAATGCTCAATCTTCAATCCTCAATCCTCAATCCTCAATCCTCAATCCTCTATCCACAATCCTCAATCCTCAGTCCTCAAACCTCAATTCTGAATCCTCAATCCTTCATCCTCAATCTTCAGCCCTCAGTCCTCAACAATCAGTTGTCAATCCTCAATCCCCAATAGAATATCCTCAATTCACAGTTTTCAATACTCAATACTCAATCTGCATTCTTCAAATCTCTATCCACAAACATCAATTCTCATCGCTCAACCCTGAACGCTCAGAACTCAATGTTCAATCCTCAATCCTCAATTCTTAATCTTCACTCCTCAATACTGAACCTTCAATCCTCAATCCTCAATCCTCAATCCTCAATCCTCAATCCTCAGCAATCAATCCTCAATCTTCAATACTCAATCGTCATTCCTCAGTCCTCAATCCTCAATCCTCAATCCTCGTTCCTCAAACCTCATTCCTCAACACTCAGTCCTCATCCTCAATTCTCAATTCTCAATCCTCAATCCTCAATCCTCAATCTTCAATCCTCAATAATCAATCTCCAATCCTAGATCCTCAATCCCCAATGTTCAATCCTTAATCCTCAATCTTCAATCCTCAATCCCCAGTCCTCAACCCTCAATCCTCAATGCTCAATCCTCAATCCTCAATCCTCAGTCCTCAATCCTCAATCCTCAGCCCTCAAACCTCAATCCTCAAATGTCAGTCCTCGTCCTCAATCGCCAACACTCAATCCTCAATCCACAATCTTCAATCATCAATACTCAATATTCAATACTCAACCCTCAATCTTCAATCCTCAATCTTCAATCCTCAATCCTCAATCCTCAATCCTCAATCCTCAATCCTCAATCCTCAATCCTCAATTTTCAATCCTCAATACTCAATCTTCAATCCTCAATCCTCAATCCTCAATCCTCAATGCTCAACCCTCAATCGTCAGTCTTCAATCCTCAATACTCAATCTTCAATCCTCAATCCTCAATCCTCAATCCTCAATCCGCAATCTTCAATCCTCAGTACTCAATCTGCAATCTTCAATCCTCAATCCTCAATCCTCAATCCTAATTCTCCAACCCTCAATCCTCAGTCCTCAAACCTCAATTCTGAATCCTCAATCCTTCATCCTCAATCTTCAGCCCTCAGACCTCAACAATCAGTTGTCAATCCTCAATCCCAAATAGAATATCCTCAATTCACAGTTTTCAATACTCAATACTCAATCTGCAATCTTCAAATCTCTATCCACAAACATCAATTCTCATCACTCAACCCTGAACGCTCAGACCTCAATGTTCAATCCTCAATCCTCAATTCTCAATCTTCAATCCTCAATACTGAACCGTCAATCCTCAATCCTTAATCCTCAATCTTCAATCCTCAATCCCCAGTCCTCAATCTTCAATCCTCAATGCTCAATCCTCACTCCTCAATCCACAGTCCTCAATCATCAATCCTCAACCCTCAAACCTCAATCCTCAACCGTCAGTCCTCGTCCTCAATCGTCAACACTCAATCCTCAATCCACAATCTTCAATCATCAATAATCAATATTCAATACTCAATCCTCAATCTTCAATCCTCAATCTTCAATCCTCAATCCTCAATCCTCAATCCCCAATCCTCAATCCTCAATCCTCAAACCTCAATCCTCAATCCTCATTCTTCAATCCTCAATACCCAGTCCTCAATCTTCAATCCTCAATCCTCAATCCTCAATCCTCAATCCTCAATCCTCAATCCTCAATCTTCAATCCTCAGTCCCAATTCCTCAATCTTCAATACTCAATCCTCAATCCTCAATCTTCAATCCTCAATACTCAGTCTTCAATCCTCAATCCTCAATCCTCAATCCTCAATCGTCAATCCTCATTCTTCAATCCTCAATACCCAATCCTGAATCTTCAATCCTCAATCCTCAATCCTCAATTCTAAATCCTCAATCCTCAATCCTCAATCCTCAATCCTCAATCCTCAACCTTAATCTTCAACCCTCAATACTCAATCTTCAATCCTCAATCCTCAATCCTCAATCCTCAATCCTCAATCCTCAATCCTCAATCGTCAGTCTTCAATCCTCAATACTCAATCTTCAATCCTCAATCCTCAATACTCAATACTCAACCCTCATTCTTCAATCCTCAATACCCAATCCTCAATCTTCAATCCTCAATCCTCAATCCTCAATACTCAATCCTCAATCTTCTATCCTCAATCCTCAATCCTCAATCTTCAATCATCATTCTTCAATCCTCAATACCCAATCCTCAATCTTCAATCCTCAATCCACAATCCTCAATCCTCAATACTCAATCCTCAATCTTCAATCCTCAGTCCCAAATCCTCAATCTTCAATACTCAATCCTCAATCCTCAGTCTTCAATCCTCAATACTCAGTCTTCAATCCTCAATCCTCAATCCTCAATTCTCAATTTTCAATCCTCAATCTTCAATCCTCAATCCTCAATCCTCAATCCTCTATCCTCAATCTTCAATCCTCAATACGCAATCTGCAATCTTCAATCCTCAATCCTCAATCCTAAATCCTCATTCTTCAATCCTCAATCCTCAATCCTCAATCCTCAATCCTCAATTTTCAATCCTCAATACTCAATCTTCAATCCTCAATCCTCAATCCTCAATGCTCAACCATCAATCGTCAGTCTTCAATCCTCAATACGCAATCTGCAATCTTCAATCCTCAATCCTCAATCCTCAATCCTCATTCTTCAATCCTCAATCCTCAATCCTCAATCCTCAATCCTCAATTTTCAATCCTCAATACTCAATCTTCAATCCTCAATCCTCAATCCTCAATGCTCAACCCTCAATCGTCAGTCTTCAATCCTCAATACTCAATCTTCAATCCTCAATCCTCAATCCTCAATCCTCAATCCTCAATCCTCAATCTTCAACCCTCAATACTCAATCTTCAATCCTCAATCCTCAATCCTCAATCCTCAATCCTCAATCCTCAATCCTCAATCGTCAATCTTCAATCCTCAATACTCAATCTTCAATCCTCAATCCTCAATCCTCAATCTTCAATCCTCATTCTTCAATCCTCAATACCCAATCCTCAATCTTCAATCCTCAATCCTCAATCCTCAATCCTCAGTCCTCAAACCTCAATTCTGAATCCTCAATCCTGCATCCTCAATCTTCAGCCCTCAGTCCTCAACAATCAGTTGTCAATCCTCAATCCGCAATAGAATATCCTCAATTCCCAGTTTTCAATACTCAATACTCAATCTGCAATCTTCAAATCTCTATCCACAAACATCAATTCTCATCACTCAACACTGAACGCTCAGTCCTCAATGTTCAATCCTCAATCTTCAATTCTCAATCTTCAATCCTCAATACTGAATTTTCAGTACTCAATCCCCAATCCTCAATCCTCAATCCTCAATCCTCAATCCTCTGTAATCAATACTCAATCCTCAATCCTCAATCTTCAATCCTCAATAATCAATCTCCAACCCTAGATCCTCAATCCCCAATCCTCAATTCTTAATCCTCAATCTTCAATCCTCAATCCCCAGTCCTCAATCTTCAATCCTCAGTGCTCAATCCTCAATCTTCAATCCTCAGTCCTCAATCCTCAATCCTCAATCCTCAAACATCAATCCTCAACCGTCAGTCCTCGTCCTCAATCCTCAACCCTCAATCCTCAATCCACAATCTTCAATACTCAATACTCAATATTCAATCCTCAATCCTCAATCTTCAATCCTCAATACTCAATCCTCAATCCTCAATCCTCAATCCTCAATCCTCAATCCTCAATCCTCAATCCTCTATCCTCAATCCTCAATCATCAATCCTCAATCCTCATTCTTCAATCCTCAATACCCAATCCTCAATCTTCAGTCCTCAATCCTCAATCCACAATTCTCAATCCTCAATCCTCAGTCCCCAGTCCTCAAACCTCAATCCTCAACCCTCCGCCCTCATCCTCAATCCTCAATCCTCAATCCTCATTCCTCAATCCTCAATCTTCAATCCTCAATACTCAATGTTCAATCCTCAATCCTCAATCCTCAATCCTCAATCATCAATCCTCAATCCTCAATTCTCAATTTTCAATCCTCAATCTTCAGTCCTCAATCCTCAATCCACAATCCTCTATCCTCAACCTTCAATCCTCAATACGCAATCTGCAATCTTCAATCCTCAATCCTCAATCCTCCATACTCATTCTTCAATCCTCAATCCTCAATCCTCAATCCTCAAACCTCAATTTTCAATCCTCAATACTCAATCTTCAATCCTCAATCCTCAATCCTCAATCCTCAATGCTCAACCCTCAATCGTCAGTCTTCAATCCTCAATACTCAATCTTCAATCCTCAATACTCAATCTTCAATCCTCAATCCTCAATCCTCAATCCTCAATCCGCAATCTTCAATCCTCAGTACTCAATCTGCTATCTTCAATACTCAATCCTCAATCCTCAATCTTCAATCCTCAATACTCAGTCTTCAATCCTCAATCCTCAATCCTCAATCCTCAATCCTCAATCCTCATTCTTCAATCCTCAATACCCAATCCTGAATCTTCAATCCTCAATCCTCAATCCTCAATTCTAAATCCTCAATCCTCAATCCTCAATTCTCAGTCCTCAATCCTCAATCTTAATCTTCAATCCTCAGTACTCAATCTTCAATCCTCAATCCTCAATCCTCAATCCTCAATCCTCAATCTTCAACCCTCAATACTCAATCATCAATCCTCAATCCTCAATCCTCAATCCTCAATCCTCAATCCTCAATCCTCAATCGTCAATCTTCAATCCTCAATACTCAATCTTCAATCCTCAATACTCAATACTCAATACTCAACCCTCATTCTTCAATCCTCAATACCCAATCCTCAATCTTCAATCCTCAATCCTCAATCCTCAATACTCAATCCTCAATCTTCAATCCTCAATCCTCAATCCTCAATCTTCAATCCTCATTCTTCAATCCTCAATACCCAATCCTCAATCTTCAATCCTCAATCCTCAATCTTCAATCCTCAATCCTCAATCCTCAATCTTCAATCCTCAGTCCCAAATCCTCAATCTTCAATACTCAATCTTCAATCCTCAATCCTCAATACTCAATATTCAACCCTCATTCTTCAATCCTCAATACCCAATCCTCAATCTTCAATCCTCAATCCTCAATCCTCAATCCTCAATCCTCAATCTTCAATCCTCAATTCTCAATCCTCAATCCTCAATCCTCAGACCTCAAACATCAATACTCAACCCTGAGTCCTCGTCCTCAATCCACAACCCTCAATACTCAATCCTCAATCCTCAATCCTCATTCTTCAATCCTCAATACCCAATCCTCAATCTTCAATCCTCAATCCTCAATCCTCAATTCTCAACCCTCAAACCTCAGTCCTCAGTCCTCAAACCTCAATCCTCAAACCTCAGCACTCATCCTCAATCCTCAATCCTCAATCCTCAATCCTCAATCCTCAATCTTCAATCCTCAATACTCAATCTTCAAACCTCAATCCTCAGTCCTCAAACCTCAATTCTGAATCCTCAATCCTGCATCCTCAATCTTCAGCCCTCAGTCCTCAACAATCAGTTGTCAATCCTCAATCCGCAATAGAATATCCTCAATTCCCAGTTTTCAATACTCAATACTCAATCTGCAATCTTCAAATCTATATCCACAAACATCAATTCTCATCACTCAACACTGAACGCTCAGTCCTCAATGTTCAATCCTCAATCTTCAATTCTCAATCTTCAATCCTCAATACTGAATTTTCAGTACCCAATCCCCAATCCTCAATGCTCAATCCACAATCCTCAATCCTCTGTAATCAATACTCAATCCTCAATCCTCAATCTTCAATCCTCAATAATCAATCTCCAATCCTAGATCCTCAATCCCCAATCCTCAATTCTTAATCCTCAATCTTCAATCCTCAATCCCCAGTCCTCAATCTTCAATCCTCAGTGCTCAATCCTCAATCTTCAATCCTCAGTCCTCAATCCTCAATCCTCAATCCTCAAACATCAATCCTCAACCGTCAGTCCTCGTCCTCAATCCTCAACCCTCAATCCTCAATCCACAATCTTCAATCCTCAATACTCAATATTCAATCCTCAATCCTCAATCCTCAATCCTCAATCTTCAATCCTCAATACTCAATCCTCAATCCTCAATCCTCAGTCCTCAATCCTCAATCCTCAATCCTCAATCCTCTATCCTCAATCCTCAATCATCAATCCTCAATCCTCATTCTTCAATCCTCAATACCCAATCCTCAATCTTCAGTCCTCAATCCTCAATCCACAATTCTCAATCCTCAATCCTCAGTCCCCAGTCCTCAAACCTCAATCCTCAACCCTCAGCCCTCATCCTCAATCCTCAATCCTCAATCCTCATTCCTCAATGCTCAATCTTCAATCCTCAATACTCAATGTTCAATCCTCAATCCTCAATCCTCAATCCTCAATCATCAATCCTCAATCCACAATTCTCAATTTTCAATCCTCAATCTTCAATCCTCAATCCTCAATCCACAATCCTCTATCCTCAATCTTCAATCCTCAATACGCAATCTGCAATCTTCAATCCTCAATCACTCAATCCTCAATACTCATTCTTCAATCCTCAATCCTCAATCCTCAATCCTCAATCCTCAATTTTCAATCCTCAATACTCAATCTTCAATCCTCAATCCTCAATCCTCAATCCTCAATGCTCAACACTCAATCGTCAGTCTTCAATCCTCAATACTCAATCTTCAATCCTCAATCCTCAATCCTCAATCCTCAATCCGCAATCTTCAATCCTCAGTACTCAATCTGCAATCTTCAATCCTCAATCC
Organism: Calliopsis andreniformis; assembly: GCF_051401765.1. Taxonomy (NCBI): domain Eukaryota; kingdom Metazoa; phylum Arthropoda; class Insecta; order Hymenoptera; family Andrenidae; genus Calliopsis; species Calliopsis andreniformis. Next base: position 2,022,427 of record NW_027480491.1, on the reverse strand, counting down.
TCAATCCTCAATCCTAATTCTCCAATCCTCAATCCTCAGTCCTCAAACCTCAATTCTGAATCCTCAATCCTTCATCCTCAATCTTCAGCCCGCAGTCCTCAACAATCAGTTGTCAATCCTCAATCCCCAATAGAATATCCTCAATTCACAGTTTTCAATACTCAATACTCAATCTGCAATCTTCAAATCTCTATCCACAAACATCAATTCTCATCACTCAACCCTGAACGCTCAGACCTCAATGTTCAATCCTCAATCCTCAATTCTCAATCTTCAATCCTCAATACTGAACCTTCAATCCTCAATCCTCAATCCTCAATCCTCAATCCTTAATCCTCAGTAATCAATCCTCAATCTTCAATACTCAATCGTCATTCCTCAGTCCTCAATCCTCAATCCTCAATCCTCAATCTTCAATCCTCAGTCCCAAATCCTCAATCTTCAATACTCAATCCTCAATCCTCAATCTTCAATCCTCAAAACTCAGTCTTCAATCCTCAATCCTCAATCCTCAATCCTCAATCCTCAATCCTCATTCTTCAATCCTCAATACACAATCCTGAATCTTCAATCCTCAATCCTCAATCCTCAATTCTAAATCCTCAATCCTCAATCCTCAATCCTCAATCCTCAATCCTCAATCTTAATCTTCAATCCTCAGTACTCAATCTTCAATCCTCAATCCTCAATCCTCAATCCTCAATCCTGAATCTTCAACCCTCAATCCTCAATCCTCAATCCTCATTCTTCAATCCTCAATCCTCAATCCTCAATCCTCAATCCTCAATCCTCAATCCTCAATCCTCAATCCTCAACCCTCAATCTTCAATCCTCAATACTCAATCTGCAGTCTTCAATCCTCAATCCTCAATCCTCAATCCTCATTCTCCAATCCTCAATCCTCAATCCTCAATCCTCAATCCTCAATTTTCAATCCTCAATACTCAATCTTAAATCTTCAATCCTCAATCCTCTATCCTCAACCCTCAATCGTCAGTCTTCAATCCCCAATACTCAATCTTCAATCCTCAATCCTCAATCCTCAATCCTCGTTCCTCAAACCTCAATCCTCAACCCTCATTCCTCATCCTCAATTCTCAATTCTCAATCCTCAATCCTCAATCCTCAATATTCAATCCTCAATAATCAATCTCCAATCCTAGATCCCCAATCCCCAATCTTCAATCCTCAATCCTCAATCTTCAATCCTCAATCCTCAATCCTCAATCCTCAATTTTCAATCCTCAATCTTCAATCCTCAATACTCAATATTCAATCCTCCATCCTCAATCCTCAGTCGTCAGTCTTCAATCCTCAATACTCAATCTTCAATCCTCAATCCTCAATCCTCAATCCTCAATCCTCAATCTTCAATCCTCAATACTCAATCTGCAGTCTTCAATCCTCAATCCTCAATCCTCAATCCTCATTCTCCAATCCTCAATCCTCAATCCTCAATCCTCAATCCTCAATTTTCAATCCTCGATACTCAATCTTAAATCTTCAATCCTCAATCCTCTATCCTCAACCCTCAATCGTCAGTCTTCAATCCCCAATACTCAATCTTCAATCCTCAATCCTCAATCCTCAATCCTCGTTCCTCAAACCTCAATCCTCAACCCTCATTCCTCATCCTCAATTCTCAATTCTCAATCCTCAATCCTCAATCCTCAATATTCAATCCTCAATAATCAATCTCCAATCCTAGATCCTCAATCCCCAATCTTCAATCCTCAATCCTCAATCTTCAATCCTCAATCCCCAGTCCTCAATCTTCAATCCTCAATGCTCAATCCTCAATCCTCAATCCTCAGTCCTCAATCCTCAATCCTCAACCCTCAAACCTCAATCCTCAACCGCCAGTCCTCGTCCTCAAACGTCAACACTCAATCCTCAATCCTCAATCTTCAATCCTCAATGCTCAATCCTCAATCCTCAATCCTCAAACCTCAATCCTCAATCCTCAATCCTCAATATTCAATCCTCAATCCTCAATCCTCAATCCTCAATACTCAGTCTTCAATCCTCAATCCTCAATCCTCAATCCTCAATCCTCCATCCTTGTTCTTCAATACTCAATACCCAATCCTGCATCTTCAATCCTCAATACTCAGTCTTCAATCCTCAATCCTCAATCCTCAGTCCTCAAACCTCAATCCTGAATCCTCAATCCTGAATCCTCAATCTTCAGCCCCGTGTCCTCAACAATCAGCTGATAATCCTCAATCCTCAATATAATATCCTCAATTCACAGTTTTCAATACTCAATACTCAATCTGCAATCTTCAGATCTCTATCCACAAACATCAATTCTTATCACACAACCCTGAATACTCAGTCCCTAATCCTCAATCCTCAATCCTCAATCCTCAATCCTCAATCCTCATTCCTCAATCTTAATCTTCAATCCTCAATACTCAACCTTCAGTCCTCAATCCTCAATCCTCAATACTCAACCTTCAGTCCTCAATCCTCAATCCTCAATCCTCAATCCTCAATCTTCAATCCTCAATGCTCAAACCTCAATTCTGAATCCTCAATCCTGCATCCTCAATCTTCAGCCCTCAGTCCTCAACAATCAGTTGTCAATCCTCAATCCGCAATAGAATATCCTCAATTCCCAGTTTTCAATACTCAATACTCAATCTGCAATCTTCAAATCTCTATCCACAAACATCAATTCTCATCACTCAACACTGAACGCTCAGTCCTCAATGTTCAATCCTCAATCTTCAATTCTCAATCTTCAATCCTCAATACTGAATTTTCAGTACTCAATCCCCAATCCTCAATCCTCAATCCTCAATCCTCAATCCTCTGTAATCAATACTCAATCCTCAATCCTCAATCTTCAATCCTCAATAATCAATCTCCAACCCTAGATCCTCAATCCCCAATCCTCAATTCTTAATCCTCAATCTTCAATCCTCAATCCCCAGTCCTCAATCTTCAATCCTCAGTGCTCAATCCTCAATCTTCAATCCTCAGTCCTCAATCCTCAATCCTCAATCCTCAAACATCAATCCTCAACCGTCAGTCCTCGTCCTCAATCCTCAACCCTCAATCCTCAATCCACAATCTTCAATACTCAATACTCAATATTCAATCCTCAATCCTCAATCTTCAATCCTCAATACTCAATCCTCAATCCTCAATCCTCAATCCTCAATCCTCAATCCTCAATCCTCAATCCTCTATCCTCAATCCTCAATCATCAATCCTCAATCCTCATTCTTCAATCCTCAATACCCAATCCTCAATCTTCAGTCCTCAATCCTCAATCCACAATTCTCAATCCTCAATCCTCAGTCCCCAGTCCTCAAACCTCAATCCTCAACCCTCCGCCCTCATCCTCAATCCTCAATCCTCAATCCTCATTCCTCAATCCTCAATCTTCAATCCTCAATACTCAATGTTCAATCCTCAATCCTCAATCCTCAATCCTCAATCATCAATCCTCAATCCTCAATTCTCAATTTTCAATCCTCAATCTTCAGTCCTCAATCCTCAATCCACAATCCTCTATCCTCAACCTTCAATCCTCAATACGCAATCTGCAATCTTCAATCCTCAATCCTCAATCCTCCATACTCATTCTTCAATCCTCAATCCTCAATCCTCAATCCTCAAACCTCAATTTTCAATCCTCAATACTCAATCTTCAATCCTCAATCCTCAATCCTCAATCCTCAATGCTCAACCCTCAATCGTCAGTCTTCAATCCTCAATACTCAATCTTCAATCCTCAATACTCAATCTTCAATCCTCAATCCTCAATCCTCAATCCTCAATCCGCAATCTTCAATCCTCAGTACTCAATCTGCTATCTTCAATACTCAATCCTCAATCCTCAATCTTCAATCCTCAATACTCAGTCTTCAATCCTCAATCCTCAATCCTCAATCCTCAATCCTCAATCCTCATTCTTCAATCCTCAATACCCAATCCTGAATCTTCAATCCTCAATCCTCAATCCTCAATTCTAAATCCTCAATCCTCAATCCTCAATTCTCAGTCCTCAATCCTCAATCTTAATCTTCAATCCTCAGTACTCAATCTTCAATCCTCAATCCTCAATCCTCAATCCTCAATCCTCAATCTTCAACCCTCAATACTCAATCATCAATCCTCAATCCTCAATCCTCAATCCTCAATCCTCAATCCTCAATCCTCAATCGTCAATCTTCAATCCTCAATACTCAATCTTCAATCCTCAATACTCAATACTCAATACTCAACCCTCATTCTTCAATCCTCAATACCCAATCCTCAATCTTCAATCCTCAATCCTCAATCCTCAATACTCAATCCTCAATCTTCAATCCTCAATCCTCAATCCTCAATCTTCAATCCTCATTCTTCAATCCTCAATACCCAATCCTCAATCTTCAATCCTCAATCCTCAATCTTCAATCCTCAATCCTCAATCCTCAATCTTCAATCCTCAGTCCCAAATCCTCAATCTTCAATACTCAATCTTCAATCCTCAATCCTCAATACTCAATATTCAACCCTCATTCTTCAATCCTCAATACCCAATCCTCAATCTTCAATCCTCAATCCTCAATCCTCAATCCTCAATCCTCAATCTTCAATCCTCAATTCTCAATCCTCAATCCTCAATCCTCAGACCTCAAACATCAATACTCAACCCTGAGTCCTCGTCCTCAATCCACAACCCTCAATACTCAATCCTCAATCCTCAATCCTCATTCTTCAATCCTCAATACCCAATCCTCAATCTTCAATCCTCAATCCTCAATCCTCAATTCTCAACCCTCAAACCTCAGTCCTCAGTCCTCAAACCTCAATCCTCAAACCTCAGCACTCATCCTCAATCCTCAATCCTCAATCCTCAATCCTCAATCCTCAATCTTCAATCCTCAATACTCAATCTTCAAACCTCAATCCTCAGTCCTCAAACCTCAATTCTGAATCCTCAATCCTGCATCCTCAATCTTCAGCCCTCAGTCCTCAACAATCAGTTGTCAATCCTCAATCCGCAATAGAATATCCTCAATTCCCAGTTTTCAATACTCAATACTCAATCTGCAATCTTCAAATCTATATCCACAAACATCAATTCTCATCACTCAACACTGAACGCTCAGTCCTCAATGTTCAATCCTCAATCTTCAATTCTCAATCTTCAATCCTCAATACTGAATTTTCAGTACCCAATCCCCAATCCTCAATGCTCAATCCACAATCCTCAATCCTCTGTAATCAATACTCAATCCTCAATCCTCAATCTTCAATCCTCAATAATCAATCTCCAATCCTAGATCCTCAATCCCCAATCCTCAATTCTTAATCCTCAATCTTCAATCCTCAATCCCCAGTCCTCAATCTTCAATCCTCAGTGCTCAATCCTCAATCTTCAATCCTCAGTCCTCAATCCTCAATCCTCAATCCTCAAACATCAATCCTCAACCGTCAGTCCTCGTCCTCAATCCTCAACCCTCAATCCTCAATCCACAATCTTCAATCCTCAATACTCAATATTCAATCCTCAATCCTCAATCCTCAATCCTCAATCTTCAATCCTCAATACTCAATCCTCAATCCTCAATCCTCAGTCCTCAATCCTCAATCCTCAATCCTCAATCCTCTATCCTCAATCCTCAATCATCAATCCTCAATCCTCATTCTTCAATCCTCAATACCCAATCCTCAATCTTCAGTCCTCAATCCTCAATCCACAATTCTCAATCCTCAATCCTCAGTCCCCAGTCCTCAAACCTCAATCCTCAACCCTCAGCCCTCATCCTCAATCCTCAATCCTCAATCCTCATTCCTCAATGCTCAATCTTCAATCCTCAATACTCAATGTTCAATCCTCAATCCTCAATCCTCAATCCTCAATCATCAATCCTCAATCCACAATTCTCAATTTTCAATCCTCAATCTTCAATCCTCAATCCTCAATCCACAATCCTCTATCCTCAATCTTCAATCCTCAATACGCAATCTGCAATCTTCAATCCTCAATCACTCAATCCTCAATACTCATTCTTCAATCCTCAATCCTCAATCCTCAATCCTCAATCCTCAATTTTCAATCCTCAATACTCAATCTTCAATCCTCAATCCTCAATCCTCAATCCTCAATGCTCAACACTCAATCGTCAGTCTTCAATCCTCAATACTCAATCTTCAATCCTCAATCCTCAATCCTCAATCCTCAATCCGCAATCTTCAATCCTCAGTACTCAATCTGCAATCTTCAATCCTCAATCCTCAATCCTCAATCCTAATTCTCCAATCCTCAATCCTCAGTCCTCAAACCTCAATTCTGAATCCTCAATCCTTCATCCTCAATCTTCAGCCCGCAGTCCTCAACAATCAGTTGTCAATCCTCAATCCCCAATAGAATATCCTCAATTCACAGTTTTCAATACTCAATACTCAATCTGCAATCTTCAAATCTCTATCCACAAACATCAATTCTCATCACTCAACCCTGAACGCTCAGACCTCAATGTTCAATCCTCAATCCTCAATTCTCAATCTTCAATCCTCAATACTGAACCTTCAATCCTCAATCCTCAATCCTCAATCCTCAATCCTTAATCCTCAGTAATCAATCCTCAATCTTCAATACTCAATCGTCATTCCTCAGTCCTCAATCCTCAATCCTCAATCCTCAATCTTCAATCCTCAGTCCCAAATCCTCAATCTTCAATACTCAATCCTCAATCCTCAATCTTCAATCCTCAAAACTCAGTCTTCAATCCTCAATCCTCAATCCTCAATCCTCAATCCTCAATCCTCATTCTTCAATCCTCAATACACAATCCTGAATCTTCAATCCTCAATCCTCAATCCTCAATTCTAAATCCTCAATCCTCAATCCTCAATCCTCAATCCTCAATCCTCAATCTTAATCTTCAATCCTCAGTACTCAATCTTCAATCCTCAATCCTCAATCCTCAATCCTCAATCCTGAATCTTCAACCCTCAATCCTCAATCCTCAATCCTCATTCTTCAATCCTCAATCCTCAATCCTCAATCCTCAATCCTCAATCCTCAATCCTCAATCCTCAATCCTCAACCCTCAATCTTCAATCCTCAATACTCAATCTGCAGTCTTCAATCCTCAATCCTCAATCCTCAATCCTCATTCTCCAATCCTCAATCCTCAATCCTCAATCCTCAATCCTCAATTTTCAATCCTCAATACTCAATCTTAAATCTTCAATCCTCAATCCTCTATCCTCAACCCTCAATCGTCAGTCTTCAATCCCCAATACTCAATCTTCAATCCTCAATCCTCAATCCTCAATCCTCGTTCCTCAAACCTCAATCCTCAACCCTCATTCCTCATCCTCAATTCTCAATTCTCAATCCTCAATCCTCAATCCTCAATATTCAATCCTCAATAATCAATCTCCAATCCTAGATCCCCAATCCCCAATCTTCAATCCTCAATCCTCAATCTTCAATCCTCAATCCTCAATCCTCAATCCTCAATTTTCAATCCTCAATCTTCAATCCTCAATACTCAATATTCAATCCTCCATCCTCAATCCTCAGTCGTCAGTCTTCAATCCTCAATACTCAATCTTCAATCCTCAATCCTCAATCCTCAATCCTCAATCCTCAATCTTCAATCCTCAATACTCAATCTGCAGTCTTCAATCCTCAATCCTCAATCCTCAATCCTCATTCTCCAATCCTCAATCCTCAATCCTCAATCCTCAATCCTCAATTTTCAATCCTCGATACTCAATCTTAAATCTTCAATCCTCAATCCTCTATCCTCAACCCTCAATCGTCAGTCTTCAATCCCCAATACTCAATCTTCAATCCTCAATCCTCAATCCTCAATCCTCGTTCCTCAAACCTCAATCCTCAACCCTCATTCCTCATCCTCAATTCTCAATTCTCAATCCTCAATCCTCAATCCTCAATATTCAATCCTCAATAATCAATCTCCAATCCTAGATCCTCAATCCCCAATCTTCAATCCTCAATCCTCAATCTTCAATCCTCAATCCCCAGTCCTCAATCTTCAATCCTCAATGCTCAATCCTCAATCCTCAATCCTCAGTCCTCAATCCTCAATCCTCAACCCTCAAACCTCAATCCTCAACCGCCAGTCCTCGTCCTCAAACGTCAACACTCAATCCTCAATCCTCAATCTTCAATCCTCAATGCTCAATCCTCAATCCTCAATCCTCAAACCTCAATCCTCAATCCTCAATCCTCAATATTCAATCCTCAATCCTCAATCCTCAATCCTCAATACTCAGTCTTCAATCCTCAATCCTCAATCCTCAATCCTCAATCCTCCATCCTTGTTCTTCAATACTCAATACCCAATCCTGCATCTTCAATCCTCAATACTCAGTCTTCAATCCTCAATCCTCAATCCTCAGTCCTCAAACCTCAATCCTGAATCCTCAATCCTGAATCCTCAATCTTCAGCCCCGTGTCCTCAACAATCAGCTGATAATCCTCAATCCTCAATATAATATCCTCAATTCACAGTTTTCAATACTCAATACTCAATCTGCAATCTTCAGATCTCTATCCACAAACATCAATTCTTATCACACAACCCTGAATACTCAGTCCCTAATCCTCAATCCTCAATCCTCAATCCTCAATCCTCAATCCTCATTCCTCAATCTTAATCTTCAATCCTCAATACTCAACCTTCAGTCCTCAATCCTCAATCCTCAATACTCAACCTTCAGTCCTCAATCCTCAATCCTCAATCCTCAATCCTCAATCTTCAATCCTCAATGCTCAATCCTCAATCCTCAATCCTCAGTCCTCAATCCTCAATCCTCAACCCTCAAACCTCAATCCTCAAACCTCAGCACTCATCCTCAATCCTCAATCCTCAATCCTCAATCCTCAATCCTCAATCTTCAATCCTCAATACTCAATCTTCAAACCTCAATCCTCAGTCCTCAAACCTCAATTCTGAATCCTCAATCCTGCATCCTCAATCTTCAGCCCTCAGTCCTCAACAATCAGTTGTCAATCCTCAATCCGCAATAGAATATCCTCAATTCCCAGTTTTCAATACTCAATACTCAATCTGCAATCTTCAAATCTATATCCACAAACATCAATTCTCATCACTCAACACTGAACGCTCAGTCCTCAATGTTCAATCCTCAATCTTCAATTCTCAATCTTCAATCCTCAATACTGAATTTTCAGTACTCAATCCCCAATCCTCAATGCTCAATCCACAATCCTCAATCCTCTGTAATCAATACTCAATCCTCAATCCTCAATCTTCAATCCTCAATAATCAATCTCCAATCCTAGATCCTCAATCCCCAATCCTCAATTCTTAATCCTCAATCTTCAATCCTCAATCCCCAGTCCTCAATCTTCAATCCTCAGTGCTCAATCCTCAATCTTCAATCCTCAGTCCTCAATCCTCAATCCTCAATCCTCAAACATCAATCCTCAACCGTCAGTCCTCGTCCTCAATCCTCAACCCTCAATCCTCAATCCACAATCTTCAATCCTCAATACTCAATATTCAATCCTCAATCCTCAATCCTCAATCCTCAATCTTCAATCCTCAATACTCAATCCTCAATCCTCAATCCTCAGTCCTCAATCCTCAATCCTCAATCCTCAATCCTCTATCCTCAATCCTCAATCATCAATCCTCAATCCTCATTCTTCAATCCTCAATACCCAATCCTCAATCTTCAGTCCTCAATCCTCAATCCACAATTCTCAATCCTCAATCCTCAGTCCCCAGTCCTCAAACCTCAATCCTCAACCCTCAGCCCTCATCCTCAATCCTCAATCCTCAATCCTCATTCCTCAATGCTCAATCTTCAATCCTCAATACTCAATGTTCAATCCTCAATCCTCAATCCTCAATCCTCAATCATCAATCCTCAATCCACAATTCTCAATTTTCAATCCTCAATCTTCAATCCTCAATCCTCAATCCACAATCCTCTATCCTCAATCTTCAATCCTCAATACGCAATCTGCAATCTTCAATCCTCAATCACTCAATCCTCAATACTCATTCTTCAATCCTCAATCCTCAATCCTCAATCCTCAATCCTCAATTTTCAATCCTCAATACTCAATCTTCAATCCTCAATCCTCAATCCTCAATCCTCAATGCTCAACACTCAATCGTCAGTCTTCAATCCTCAATACTCAATCTTCAATCCTCAATCCTCAATCCTCAATCCTCAATCCGCAATCTTCAATCCTCAGTACTCAATCTGCAATCTTCAATCCTCAATCCTCAATCCTCAATCCTAATTCTCCAATCCTCAATCCTCAGTCCTCAAACCTCAATTCTGAATCCTCAATCCTTCATCCTCAATCTTCAGCCCGCAGTCCTCAACAATCAGTTGTCAATCCTCAATCCCCAATAGAATATCCTCAATTCACAGTTTTCAATACTCAATACTCAATCTGCAATCTTCAAATCTCTATCCACAAACATCAATTCTCATCACTCAACCCTGAACGCTCAGACCTCAATGTTCAATCCTCAATCCTCAATTCTCAATCTTCAATCCTCAATACTGAACCTTCAATCCTCAATCCTCAATCCTCAATCCTCAATCCTTAATCCTCAGTAATCAATCCTCAATCTTCAATACTCAATCGTCATTCCTCAGTCCTCAATCCTCAATCCTCAATCCTCAATCTTCAATCCTCAGTCCCAAATCCTCAATCTTCAATACTCAATCCTCAATCCTCAATCTTCAATCCTCAAAACTCAGTCTTCAATCCTCAATCCTCAATCCTCAATCCTCAATCCTCAATCCTCATTCTTCAATCCTCAATACACAATCCTGAATCTTCAATCCTCAATCCTCAATCCTCAATTCTAAATCCTCAATCCTCAATCCTCAATCCTCAATCCTCAATCCTCAATCTTAATATTCAATCCTCAGTACTCAATCTTCAATCCTCAATCCTCAATCCTCAATCCTCAATCCTGAATCTTCAACCCTCAATCCTCAATCCTCAATCCTCATTCTTCAATCCTCAATCCTCAATCCTCAATCCTCAATCCTCAATCCTCAATCCTCAATCCTCAATCCTCAATCCTCAATCCTCAATTTTCAATCCTCAATCTTCAATCCTCAATACTCAATATTCAATCCTCCATCCTCAATCCTCAGTCGTCAGTCTTCAATCCTCAATACTCAATCTTCAATCCTCAATCCTCAATCCTCAATCCTCAATCCTCAATCTTCAATCCTCAATACTCAATCTGCAGTCTTCAATCCTCAATCCTCAATCCTCAATCCTCATTCTCCAATCCTCAATCCTCAATCCTCAATCCTCAATCCTCAATTTTCAATCCTCAATACTCAATCTTAAATCTTCAATCCTCAATCCTCTATCCTCAACCCTCAATCGTCAGTCTTCAATCCCCAATACTCAATCTTCAATCCTCAATCCTCAATCCTCAATCCTCGTTCCTCAAACCTCAATCCTCAACCCTCATTCCTCATCCTCAATTCTCAATTCTCAATCCTCAATCCTCAATCCTCAATATTCAATCCTCAATAATCAATCTCCAATCCTAGATCCCCAATCCCCAATCTTCAATCCTCAATCCTCAATCTTCAATCCTCAATCCTCAATCCTCAATCCTCAATTTTCAATCCTCAATCTTCAATCCTCAATACTCAATATTCAATCCTCCATCCTCAATCCTCAGTCGTCAGTCTTCAATCCTCAATACTCAATCTTCAATCCTCAATCCTCAATCCTCAATCCTCAATCCTCAATCTTCAATCCTCAATACTCAATCTGCAGTCTTCAATCCTCAATCCTCAATCCTCAATCCTCATTCTCCAATCCTCAATCCTCAATCCTCAATCCTCAATCCTCAATTTTCAATCCTCGATACTCAATCTTAAATCTTCAATCCTCAATCCTCTATCCTCAACCCTCAATCGTCAGTCTTCAATCCCCAATACTCAACCTTCAATCCTCAATCCTCAATCCTCAATCCTCGTTCCTCAAACCTCAATCCTCAACCCTCATTCCTCATCCTCAATTCTCAATTCTCAATCCTCAATCCTCAATCCTCAATATTCAATCCTCAATAATCAATCTCCAATCCTAGATCCTCAATCCCCAATCTTCAATCCTCAATCCTCAATCTTCAATCCTCAATCCCCAGTCCTCAATCTTCAATCCTCAATGCTCAATCCTCAATCCTCAATCCTCAGTCCTCAATCCTCAATCCTCAACCCTCAAACCTCAATCCTCAACCGCCAGTCCTCGTCCTCAAACGTCAACACTCAATCCTCAATCCTCAATCTTCAATCCTCAATGCTCAATCCTCAATCCTCAATCCTCAAACCTCAATCCTCAATCCTCAATCCTCAATATTCAATCCTCAATCCTCAATCCTCAATCCTCAATACTCAGTCTTCAATCCTCAATCCTCAATCCTCAATCCTCAATCCTCCATCCTTGTTCTTCAATACTCAATACCCAATCCTGCATCTTCAATCCTCAATACTCAGTCTTCAATCCTCAATCCTCAATCCTCAGTCCTCAAACCTCAATCCTGAATCCTCAATCCTGAATCCTCAATCTTCAGCCCCGTGTCCTCAACAATCAGCTGATAATCCTCAATCCTCAATATAATATCCTCAATTCACAGTTTTCAATACTCAATACTCAATCTGCAATCTTCAGATCTCTATCCACAAACATCAATTCTTATCACACAACCCTGAATACTCAGTCCCTAATCCTCAATCCTCAATCCTCAATCCTCAATCCTCAATCCTCATTCCTCAATCTTAATCTTCAATCCTCAATACTCAACCTTCAGTCCTCAATCCTCAATCCTCAATACTCAACCTTCAGTCCTCAATCCTCAATCCTCAATCCTCAATCCTCAATCTTCAATCCTCAATGCTCAATCCTCAATCCTCAATCCTCAGTCCTCAATCCTCAATCCTCAACCCTCAAACCTCAATCCTCAAATGTCAGTCCTCGTCCTCAATCGCCAACACTCAATCCTCAATCCACAATCTTCAATCATCAATACTCAATATCCAATACTCAATCCTCAATCTTCAATCCTCAATCTTCAATCCTCAATCCTCAATCCTCAATCCTCAATCCTCAATCCTCAATCCTCAAACCTCAATCCTCAATCCTCATTCTTCAATCCTCAATACCCAGTCCTCAATCTTCAATCCTCAATCCTCAATCCTCAATCCTCAATCCTCAATCCTCAATCCTCAATCTTCAATCCTCAGTCCCAAATCCTCAATCTTCAATACTCAATCCTCAATCCTCAATCTTCAATCCTCAATACTCAGTCTTCAATCCTCAATCCTCAATCCTCAATCCTCAATCCTCAATCCTCATTCTTCAATCCTCAATACCCAATCCTGAATCTTCAATCCTCAATCCTCAATCCTCAATTCTAAATCCTCAATCCTCAATCCTCAATCCTCAATCCTCAACCCTCAATCTTAATCTTCAATCCTCAGTACTCAACCCTCAATACTCAATCTTCAATCCTCAATCCTCAATCCTCAATCCTCAATCCTCAATCCTCAATCCTCAATCCTCAATCCTCAATCGTCAATCTTCAATCCTCAATACTCAATCTTCAATCCTCAATCCTCAATACTCAATACTCAACCCTCATTCTTCAATCCTCAATACCCAATCCTCAATCTTCAATCCTCAATCCTCAATCCTCAATACTCAATCCTCAATCTTCAATCCTCAATCCTCAATCCTCAATCTTCAATCCTCATTCTTCAATCCTCAATACCCAATCCTCAATCTTCAATCCTCAATCCTCAATCCTCAATCCTCAATCCCCAATCCTCAATCTTCAATCCTCAGTTCCATATCCTCAATCTTCAATACTCAATCTTCAATCCTCAATCCTCAATACTCAACATTCAACACTCATTCTTCAATCCTCAATACCCAATCCTCAATCCTCAATCCTCAATCCTCAATCCTCAATCCTCAATCCTCAATCCTCAGTCCCCAGTCCTCAAACCTCAATCCTCAACCCTCAGCCCTCATCCTCAATCCTCAATCCTCAATCCTCAATCCTCAATCCTCAATATTCAATTCTCAATAGTCAATCTTCAATCCTCAATCCTCAATCCTCAATCCTCAATCCTCAATCCTCAATCCTCAATCCTCAATCCTCAATCCTCATTCTTCAATCCTCAATACCCAATCCTCAACCTTCAATCCTCAATACTCAATCCTCAATCCTCAATCCTCAATCCTCAATCCTCAATCCTCAATATTCAATCCTCAATCCTCAATCCTCAATCCTCAATACTCAGTCTTCAATCCTCAATCCTCAATCCTCAATCCTCAATCCTCAATCCTCGTTCTTCAATACTCAATACCCAATCCTGAATCTTCAATCCTCAATACTCAGTCTTCAATCCTCAATCCTCAATCCTCAGTCCTCAAACCTCAATCCTGAATCCTCAATCCTGAATCCTCAATCTTCAGCCCCGTGTCCTCAACAATCAGTTGATAATCCTCAATCCTCAATATAATATCCTCAATTCACAGTTTTCAGTACTCAATACTCAATCTGCAATCTTCAGATCTCTATCCACAAACATCAATTCTTATCACACAACCCTGAATACTCAGTCCCTAATCCTCAATCCTCAATCCTCAATCCTCAATACTCAACCTTCAGTCCTCAATCCTCAATCCTCAATCCTCAATCCTCAATCTTCAATCCTCAATACTCAATCTTCAATACTCAATCCTCAATCCTCAATCCTCAATGCTCAATCCTCAATCCTCAATCCTCAGTCCTCAATCCTCAATCCTCAACCCTCAAACCTCAATCCTCAAATGTCAGTCCTCTTCCTCAATCGCCAACACTCAATCCTCAATCCACAATCTTCAATCATCAATACTCAATATCCAATACTCAATCCTCAATCTTCAATCCTCAATCTTCAATCCTCAATCCTCAATCCTCAATCCTCAATCCTCAATCCTCAATCCTCAAACCTCAATCCTCAATCCTCATTCTTCAATCCTCAATACCCAGTCCTCAATCTTCAATCCTCAATCCTCAATCCTCAATCCTCAATCCTCAATCCTCAATCCTCAATCTTCAATCCTCAGTCCCAAATCCTCAATCTTCAATACTCAATCCTCAATCCTCAATCTTCAATCCTCAATACTCAGTCTTCAATCCTCAATCCTCAATCCTCAATCCTCAATCCTCAATCCTCATTCTTCAATCCTCAATACCCAATCCTGAATCTTCAATCCTCAATCCTCAATCCTCAATTCTAAATCCTCAATCCTCAATCCTCAATCCTCAATCCTCAACCCTCAATCTTAATCTTCAATCCTCAGTACTCAACCCTCAATACTCAATCTTCAATCCTCAATCCTCAATCCTCAATCCTCAATCCTCAATCCTCAATCCTCAATCCTCAATCCTCAATCGTCAATCTTCAATCCTCAATACTCAATCTTCAATCCTCAATCCTCAATACTCAATACTCAACCCTCATTCTTCAATCCTCAATACCCAATCCTCAATCTTCAATACTCAATCCTCAATCCTCAATACTCAATCCTCAATCTTCAATCCTCAATCCTCAATCCTCAATCTTCAATCCTCATTCTTCAATCCTCAATACCCAATCCTCAATCTTCAATCCTCAATCCTCAATCCTCAATCCTCAATCCCCAATCCTCAATCTTCAATCCTCAGTTCCATATCCTCAATCTTCAATACTCAATCTTCAATCCTCAATCCTCAATACTCAACATTCAACCCTCATTCTTCAATCCTCAATACCCAATCCTCAATCCTCAATCCTCAATCCTCAATCCTCAATCCTCAGTCCCCAGTCCTCAAACCTCAATCCTCAACCCTCAGCCCTCATCCTCAATCCTCAATCCTCAATCCTCAATCCTCAATCCTCAATATTCAATTCTCAATACTCAATCTTCAATCCTCAATCCTCAATCCTCAATCCTCAATCCTCAATACTCAATCCTCAATCATCAATTTTCAATCCTCAATCTTCAATCCTCAATACTCAATATTCAATCCTCCATCCTCAACCGTCAATCGTCAGTCTTCAATCCTCAATACTCAATCTTCAATCCTCAATCCTCAATCCTCAATCCCCAATCCTCAATCTTCAATCCTCAATACTCAATCTGGAATCTTCAATCCTCTAAACCTCAATCCTCAATCCTCATTCTTCAATCCTCAATCCTCAATCCTCAATCCTCAATCCTCAATGCTCAATCCTCAATCCTCAATCCTCAAACCTCAATCCTCAATCCTCAATCCTCAATATTCAATCCTCAATCCTCAATCCTCAATCCTCAATACTCAGTCTTCAATCCTCAATCCTCAATCCTCAATCCTCAATCCTCCATCCTCGTTCTTCAATACTCAATACCCAATCCTGCATCTTCAATCCTCAATACTCAGTCTTCAATCCTCAATCCTCAATCCTCAGTCCTCAAACCTCAATCCTGAATCCTCAATCCTGAATCCTCAATCTTCAGCCCCGTGTCCTCAACAATCAGCTGATAATCCTCAATCCTCAATATAATATCCTCAATTCACAGTTTTCAATACTCAATACTCAATCTGCAATCTTCAGATCTCTATCCACAAACATCAATTCTTATCACACAACCCTGAATACTCAGTCCCTAATCCTCAATCCTCAATCCACAATCCTCAATCTTCAATCCTCATTCCTCAATCTTAATCTTCAATCCTCAATACTCAACCTTCAGTCCTCAATCCTCAATCCTCAATACTCAACCTTCAGTCCTCAATCCTCAATCCTCAATCCTCAATCCTCAATCTTCAATCCTCAATACTCAATCTTCAATACTCAATCCTCAATCCTCAATCCTCAATGCTCAATCCTCAATCCTCAATCCTCAGTCCTCAATCCTCAATCCTCAACCCTCAAACCTCAATCCTCAAATGTCAGTCGTCGTCCTCAATCGCCAACACTCAATCCTCAATCCACAATCTTCAATCATCAATACTCAATATCCAATACTCAATCCTCAATCTTCAATCCTCAATCTTCAATCCTCAATCCTCAATCCTCAATCCTCAATCCTCAATCCTCAATCCTCAATCGCCAACACTCAATCCTCAATCCACAATCTTCAATCATCAATACTCAATATCCAATACTCAATCTTCAATCCTCAATCCTCAATACTCAATACTCAACCCTCATTCTTCAATCCTCAATACCCAATCCTCAATCTTCAATCCTCAATCCTCAATCCTCAATACTCAATCCTCAATCTTCAATACTCAATCCTCAATCCTCAGTCTTCAATCCTCATTCTTCAATCCTCAATACCCAATCCTCAATCTTCAATCCTCAATCCTCAATCCTCAATCCTCAATCCCCAATCCTCAATCTTCAATCCTCAGTTCCATATCCTCAATCTTCAATACTCAGTCTTCAATCCTCAATCCTCAATACTCAACATTCAACCCTCATTCTTCAATCCTCAATACCCAATCCTCAATCCTCAATCCTCAATCCTCAATCCTCAATCCTCAATCCTCAATCCTCAGTCCCCAGTCCTCAAACCTCAATCCTCAACCCTCAGCCCTCATCCTCAATCCTCAATCCTCAATCCTCAATCCTCAATCCTCAATATTCAATTCTCAATACTCAATCTTCAATCCTCAATCCTCAATCCTCAATCCTCAATCCTCAATACTCAATCCTCAATCATCAATTTTCAATCCTCAATCTTCAATCCTCAATACTCAATATTCAATCCTCCATCCTCAATCGTCAATCGTCAGTCTTCAATCCTCAATACTCAATCTTCAATCCTCAATCCTCAATCCTCAATCCCCAATCCTCAATCTTCAATCCTCAATACTCAATCTGGAATCTTCAATCCTCTAAACCTCAATCCTCAATCCTCATTCTTCAATCCTCAATCCTCAATCCTCAATCCTCAATCCTCAATGCTCAATCCTCAATCCTCAATCCTCAATCCTCAATCCTCAATTTTCAATGCTCAATCTTCAATCCTCAATACTCAATATTCAATCCTCCATCCTCAATCCTCAGTCGTCAGTCTTCAATCCTCAATACTCAATCTTCAATCCTCAATCCTCAATCCTGAATCCTCAATCCTTAACCTTCAATCCTCAATACTCAATCTGCAATCTTCAATCCTCAATCCTCAATACTCAATCCTCAATCGTCAATCTTCAATCATCAATACTCAGTCTTCAATCCTCAATCCTCAATCCTCAATCCTCAATCCTCGTTCTTCAATCCTAAATACACAATCCTCAATCTTCAATCCTCAATCCTCAATCCTCAATTCTCAATCCTCAATCCTCAATGCACAGACCTCAAACATCAATACTCAACCCTCAGTCCTCGTCCTCAATCCACAACAGTCAATCCTCAATCCAAAATCTTCAATCATCAATATTCAATCTTCAGTCCTCAATCCTCAATCCTCAATCCTCAATCCTAAATGTTCAATCCGCAATACCCAATCCTCAATCTTCAGTCCTCAATCCTCAATCCTCAATCCTCAATCCTCAATACTCAATCCTCAATCCTCAGTCCTCAAACCTCAAACCTCAACCTTCAATCCTCAATACTCAATCTTCAAACCTCCGGCCTCAACTCTCAATCCTCAATCCTCAATCCTCAATCGTCAGGCTTCATTCCTCAATACTCAATCTTCAATCATCTATCCTCAATCCTCATTCCTCAATCCTCATTCTTCAATCCTCAATACACAATCCTCAATCTTCAATCCTCAATCCTCAATCCTCAATTCTCAATCCTCAATCCTCAATCCTCAATCCTCAGACCTCAAACATCAATACCCAACCCACAGTCCTCGTCCTCAATCCACAACCCTCAATCCTCGATCCTCAATCTTCAATCATCAATATTCAATCTTCAATCCTCAATCCTCAATCCTCAATACTCAATCCTCAATCCTCAATCCTCAATCCTCAATCCTCAATACTCAATACTCAATCCTCAATCCTCAACCTTCAATCCTCAATACTCAATCTTCATTCCTCAATCCTCAATCCTCAATCCTCAACCGTCAGTCCTCGTCCTCAATCCTCAACCCACAATTCTCAATCCTCAATCTTCAATCCTCAATACTCAATATTCAATCCTCAATCCTCAACCCTCAATCCTCAATCTTCAATCCTCAATCCTCAATCCTCAATCCTCAATCCTCATTCTTCAATCCTCAATACACAATCCTCAATCTTCAATCCTCAATCCTCAATCCTCAATTCTCAATCCTCAATCCTCAGTCCTCAGTCCTCAAACCTCAATCCTCAACACTCAGCCCTCATCCTCAATCCTCAATACTCAATACTCAATCCTCAATCTTCAATCCTCAATACTCAATCTTGAATAATCAATCCTCAATCCTCAATTCTCAATCCTCAATCCTCAGTCCTCAGTCCTCAAACCTCAATCCTCAACACTCAGCCCTCATCCTCAATCCTCAATACTCAATACTCAATCCTCAATCTTCAATCCTCAATACTCAATCTTCAATAATCAATCCTCAATTCTCAATCCTCAATACTCAATCCTCAATCGTCAATCCTCAATCCCCAATCCTCAATCTTCAATCCTCAATCCTCAATCCTCAATCTTCAATCCTCAATCTTCAATCCTCAATACTCAAACTTCAATCCTGAATCCTCAATCCTCAGTCCTCAATCCTCAATCCTCATTCCTCAATCTTCAATCCTCAATACTCAATCTTCAATCTTCCATCCTCAATCCTCAATCCTCAATCCTCAATCCTCAATCGTCAGGCATCAATCCTCAATACTCCATCTTCAATCCTCAATCCTCAATCCTCATTCCTCAATCCCCATTTTTCAATCCTCAATACCTAATCCTCAATCTTCAATCCTCAGCCCTCAATCCTCAATTCTCAATCGTCAATCCTCAGTCCTCAGTCCTCAAACCTCAATCCTCAACCCTTAGGCCTCATCCCCAATCCTCAATCCTCAATCTTCAACCCTCGATCCTCAATCCTCAATACTCAATCCTCAATCCTCAATCCTCAATCCTCAATCGTCAGTCTTCAATCCTCAATACTTAATATTTAATCCTCAATACTCAATCCTCAATCCTCAATACTCATCCTTCAATCGTCAATACTCGATCCTTAATCTTCAATCCTCAACCCTCAATCATCAATTCTCAATCCTCAATCCCCAGTCCTCAGTCCTCAAACTTCAATCCACAACCCTCAGCCCTCATCCTCAATCCTCAATCGACAATCCTCAATCCTCAATCTTCAATCCTCAATCCCCAGTCCTCAAACCTCAATTCTGAATCCTCAATCCTGAATCCTCAATCTTCAATCCTCAATACTCAATCTTCAATAATCAATCCTCAATTCTCAATCCTCAATACTCAGACCTCAATCGTCAATCCTCAATACCCAATTCTCAATCTTCAATCCTCAATCCTCAATCCTCAACCTTCAATCCTCAATCTACAATCCTCAATACTCAATCTTCAATCCTCAATCCTCCATCCTCAATCCTCAATCGTCAGTCTTTAATCCTCAATACTTAATCTTTAATCCTCAATACTCAATCCTCAATCCTCAATACTCATCCTTCAATCCTCAATACTCAATCCTCAATCTTCAATCCTCAACCCTCAATCATCAATTCTCAATCCTCAATCCCCAGTCCTCAGTCCTCAAACTTCAATCCACAACCCTCAGCCCTCATCCTCAATCCTCAATCGACAATCCTCAATCCTCAATCTTCAATCCTCAATCCCCAGTCCTCAAACCTCAATTCTGAATCCTCAATCCTGAATCCTCAATCTTTAGACATCAGACCTCAACAATCAGATGTCAATCCTCAATCCTCAATAGAATATCATCAATTCACAGTTTTCAATACCCAATACTCAATCTGCAATCTGCAAATCTCTATCCACAAACACCAATTCTCATCACTCAACCCTCAACACTCAGTCCCCAATCCTCAATCTTCAATCCTAAATTCTCAATCCTCAAACCTCAAACCACAACCCTCAACCGTCAGTCCTCGTCCTCAATCCTCAACCCTCAATCCTCAATCCTCAATCTTCAATCCTCAATACTCAATATTCACTTATCAATCCTCAATCCTCAATCCTCAACCTTCAATCATCAATACTCAGTCTTCAATCCTCAATCCTCAATCCTCAATCCTCAATCCTCGTTCTTCAATCCTCAATACACAATCCTCAATCTTCAATCCTCAATCCTCAATCCTCAATTCTCAATCCTCAATCCTCAATGCACAGACCTCAAACATCAATACTCAACCCTCAGTCCTCGTCCTCAATCCACAACAGTCAATCCTCAATCCAAAATCTTCAATCATCAATATTCAATCTTCAGTCCTCAATCCTCAATCCTCAATCCTCAATCCTAAATGTTCAATCCGCAATACCCAATCCTCAATCTTCAGTCCTCAATCCTCAATCCTCAATCCTCAATCCTCAATACTCAATCCTCAATCCTCAGTCCTCAAACCTCAAACCTCAACCTTCAATCCTCAATCCTCAATCCTCAATCGTCAGGCTTCATTCCTCAATACTCAATCTTCAATCATCTATCCTCAATCCTCATTCCTCAATCCTCATTCTTCAATCCTCAATACACAATCCTCAATCTTCAATCCTCAATCCTCAATCCTCAATTCTCAATCCTCAATCCTCAATCCTCAATCCTCAGACCTCAAACATCAATACCCAACCCTCAATCCTCGATCCTCAATCTTCAATCATCAATATTCAATCTTCAATCCTCAATCCTCAATCCTCAATACTCAATCCTCAATCCTCAATCCTCAATCCTCAATCCTCAATACTCAATACTCAATCCTCAATCCTCAACTGTCAATCCTCAATACTCAATCATCATTCCTCAATCCTCAATCCTCAATCCTCAACCGTCAGTCGTCGTCCTCAATCCTCAACCCACAATACTCAATCCTCAATCTTCAATCCTCAATACTCAATATTCAATCCTCAATCCTCAACCCTCAATCCTCAATCTTCAATCCTCAATCCTCAATCCTCAATCCTCGATCCTCATTCTTCAATTCTCAATACACAATCCTCAATCTTCAATCCTCAATCCTCAATCCTCAATTCTCAATCCTCAATCCTCAGTACTCAGTCCTCAAACCTCAATCCTCAACACTCAGCCCTCATCCTCAATCCTCAATACTCAATACTGAATCCTCAATCTTCAATCCTCAATACTCAATCTTCAATCCTCAATACCCAATCCTCAGTCTTCAATCCTCAATCCTCAATCCTCAATACTCAATCCTCAATCTTCAATCCTCAATCCTCAATCCTCAATCTTCAATCCTCAATACTCAACCTTCATTCCTCAATCCTCAATCCTCAATCCTCAACCGTCAGTCGTCGTCCTCAATCCTCAACCCACAATTCTCAATCCTCAATCTTCAATCCTCAATACTCAATATTCAATCCTCAATCCTCAACCCTCAATCCTCCATCCTCAATCCTCAATCCTCAATCCTCAATCCTCAATCGTCAGGCATCAATCCTCAATCTTCAATCATCAATACTCAGTCTTCAATCCTCAATCCTCAATCCTCAATCCTCAATCCTCGTTCTTCAATCCTCAATACACAATCCTCAATCTTCAATCCTCAATTCTCAATCCTCAATACTCAGTCCTCAGTCGTCAATCCTCAATACCCAATCCTCAATCTTCAATCCTCAATCCTCAATACTCAATCCTCAATACTCAATCTTCAATACTCAATACTCAATCTCCAATCCTCAATACTCAATCCTCAATCCTCAATCCCCAATCCTCAATCCTCAATCCGCAATACTCAACCTTCAATCCTCAATCCTCAATCCTCAATCCTCAATGCTCAATCCTCAATCCATAATACTCAACCCTCAATCTTCAATCCTCAATACTCAATCTGCAATCCTCAATCCTCAATCCTCAATCCTCAATCCTCATTCTTCAATCCTCAATACCCAATCCTCAAAACTCAAACCTGAATCCTCAATCCTGAATCCTCAACCTTCAGAACTCAGTCTTCAACAATCAGTTTTCAATTCTCAATCCTCAATAGAATATAATCAATTCACAGTTTTCAATACTCAATACTCAATCTGCAATCTTCAAATCTCTATCCACAAACATCAATTCTCATCATTCAACCCTCAACACTCAGTCCCCAATTCTCAATCTTCAACACTCAATCCTCAATCCTCAATCCTCAATCCTCAATCTACAATCCTCAATACTCAACCTTCAATCCTCCATCCTCAATCCACAATCCACAATCCTCAATCCTCAATCCTCCAACGTCAGGCATCAATCCTCAATACTCAATCTTCAATCCTCAATCCTCAATCCTCAATTCTCAGTCCTCAGCCCTCAAACCTCAATCCTCAACCCTCAGGCCTCATCCTCAATCCTCAATTATCAATCCTCAATCCTCAATCTTCAATCCTCAATACTCAATCATCAATCCTCAATCCTCAACTCTCTATCCTCAATCCTCAGCCCTCAGTCCTCAAACCTCAATCGTCAACCCACAGCCCTCATCCTCAATCCTCAATCGTGAATCTTCAATCCTCAATCCTCAATCCTCATGCCTCAAACCTCAATCCCCAATCCTCAGTCATCAAACCTCAATCCTGAATCCTCAATCTTCAGACCTCAGACCTGAACAATCAGATGTCAATCCTCAATCCTCAATAGAATATTATCAATTCACAGTTTTCAATACTCAATACTCAATCAGCAATCTTCAAATTTCTATCCACAGACATCAATTCTCGTCACTCAACCCTCAACACTTAGTCCCCAATCCTCAATCTTCAATCCTCAAACCTCAATCCTCAATCCTCAATCCTCAATCCTCAATCTTCAATCATCAATACTCAGTCTTCAATCCTCAATCCTCAATCCTCAATCCTCAATACTCATTCTTCAATCCTCAATCTTAAATCCTCAATCCTCAATCCTCAATTCTCAATCCTCAATCCTCAATGCACAGACCTCAAACATCAATACTCAACCCTCAGTCCTCGTCCTCAATCCACAACAGTCAATCCTCAATCCAAAATCTTCAATCATCAATATTCAATCTTCAGTCCTCAATCCTCAATCCTCAATCCTCAATCCTCAATACTCAATGTTCAATCCGCAATACCCAATCCTCAATCTTCAGTCCTCAATCCTCAATCCTCAACCCTCAATCCTCAATACTCAATCCTCAATCCTCAGTCCTCAGACCTCAAACCTCAACCTTCAATCCTCAATACTCAATCTTCAAACCTCCGGCCTCAACTCTCAATCCTCAATCCTCAATCCTCAATCGTCAGGCTTCATTCCTCAATACTCAATCTTCAATCATCTATCCTCAATCCTCATTCCACAATCCTCATTCTTCAATCCTCAATACACAATCCTCAATCTTCAATCCTCAATCCTCAATCCTCAATTCTCAATCCTCAATCCTCAGTCCTCAGACCTCAAACATCAATACCCAACCCACAGTCCTCGTCCTCAATCCACAACCCTCATTCTTCGATCCTCAATCTTCAATCATCAATATTCAATCTTCAATCCTCAATCCTCAATCCTCAATACTCAATCCTCAATCCTCAATCCTCAATCCTCAATACTCAACCATCAATACTCAATTCTCAACACTCAATAGAATATCCTGAATTCTCAGGATTCAATACTCAAACCTCAACACTCAACCCTCATTCCTCAATCCTCAATACTCAATATTCAATCCTCAATCCTCAATCCTCAATCCTCAATCCTCAATCGTCAGTACCCAATCCTCAATACTCAATCTTCAATCCTCAATCCTCAATCCTCAATCCTCAATCGTCACACCTCATTCTACAATCCTCAATACCCAATCCTCAATCTTCAATCCTCAATCCTCAATCCTCAAAACTCAAACCTGAATCCTCAATCCTGAATCCTCAATCTTCAGAACTCAGTCTTCAACAATCAGTTGTCAATTATCAATCCTCAATAGAATATAATAAATTCACAGTTTTCAATACTCAATACACAATCTGCAATCTTCAAATCTCTATCGACAAACATCAATTCTCATCATTCAACCCTCAACACTCAGTCCCCAATCCTCAATACTCAATCTTCAATCCTCAATCCTCAATCCTCAATCGTCAAACCTCATTCTACAATCCTCAATCCTCCATCCTCAATCCACAATCCTCAATCCTCAATCCTCCAACGTCAGGCATCAATCCTCAATACTCAATCATCAATCCTCAACCCTCAACTCTCAGTCCTCAGCCCTCAAACCTCAATCCTCAGGCCTCAGACCTCATCCTCAATCCTCAATTATCAATCCTCAATCCTCAACCTTCAATCCTCAATACTCAATCATCAATCCTCAATCCTCAATTCTCTATCCTCAATCCTCAGCCTCAGTCCTCAAACCTCAATCGTCAACCCTCAGCCCTCAGCCCTCAAACCTCAATCCTCAGGCCTCAGACCTCATCCTCAATCCTCAATTATCAATCCTCAATCCTCAACCTTCAATCCTCAATACCCAATCATCAATCCTCAATCCTCAATCCTCAATTCTCTATCCTCAATCCTCAGCCCTCAGTCCTCAAACCTCAATCGTCAACCCTCAGCCCTCAGCCCTCATCCTCAATCCTCAATCCTCAATCTTCAATCCTTAATCCTCAATGCTCGTGCCTCAATCCTCAATCCTCAGTCCTCAGTCCTCAAACCTCAATCCTCAACACTCAGCCCTCATCCTCAATCCTCAATACTCAATACTCAATCCTCAATCTTCAATCATCAATACTCAATCTTCAATAATCAATCCTCAATTCTCAATCCTCAATACTCAATCCTCAATCGTCAATCCTCAATCCCCAATCCTCAATCTTCAATCCTCAATCCTCAATTCTCAATCTTCAATCCTCAACCTTCAATCCTCAATACTCAATCTTCAATCCTGAATCCTCAATCCTCAATCCTCAATCCTCAATCCTCATTCCTCAATCTTCAATCCTCAATACTCAATCTTCAATCCTCCATCCTCAATCCTCAATCCTCAATCCTCAATCCTCAATCGTCAGGCATCAATCCTCAATACTCCATCTTCAATCCTCAATCCTCAATCCTCATTCCTCAATCCTCATTTTTCAATCCTCAATACCTAATCCTCAATCTTCAATCCTCAGCCCTCAATCCTCAATTCTCAATCGTCAATCCTCATTCCTCAGTCCTCAAACCTCAATCCTCAACCCTCAGGCCTCATCCCCAATCCTCAATCCTCAATCTTCAACCCTCAATCCTCAATCCTCAATACTCAATCCTCAATCCTCAATCCTCAATCCTCAATCCTCAATCGTCAGTCTTCAATCCTCAATACTTAATATTTAATCCTCAATACTCAATCCTCAATCCTCAATACTCATCCTTCAATCCTCAATACTCGATCCTCAATCTTCAATCCTCAACCCTCAATCATCAATTCTCAATTCCGCAATCCCCAGTCCTCAGTCCTCAAACTTCAATCCACAACCCTCAGCCCTCATCCTCAATCCTCAATCGACAATCCTCAATCCTCAATCTTCAATCCTCAATCCCCAGTCCTCAAACCTCAATTCTGAATCCTC
Organism: Calliopsis andreniformis; assembly: GCF_051401765.1. Lineage (NCBI taxonomy): Eukaryota > Metazoa > Arthropoda > Insecta > Hymenoptera > Andrenidae > Calliopsis > Calliopsis andreniformis. The sequence continues at coordinate 1,995,703 of NW_027480491.1, read as the reverse complement.
AATCCTGAATCCTCAATCTTTAGACATCAGACCTCAACAATCAGATGTCAATCCTCAATCCTCAATAGAATATCATCAATTCACAGTTTTCAATACCCAATACTCAATCTGCAATCTGCAAATCTCTATCCACAAACACCAATTCTCATCACTCAACCCTCAACACTCAGTCCCCAATCCTCAAGCTTCAACCCTCAATCCTCAATACTCAATCCTCAATCCTCAACTTTCAATTCTCAATACTCAATCTTCAATCCTCAATCCTCAACCGTCAGTCCTCGTCCTCAATCCTCAACCCTCAATTCTCAATCCTCAATCTTCAATCCTCAATCCTCAAACCTCAATCCTCAATCCTCATTCTTCAATCCTCAATACACAATCCTCAATCTTCAATCCTCAATCCTCAATCCTCAATTCTCAATCCTCAATCCTCAGTCCTCAGTCCTCAAACCTCAATCCTCAACACTCAGCCCTCATCCTCAATCCTCAATACTCAATCCTGAATCCTCAATCTTCAATCCTCAATACTCAATCTTCAATAATCAATCCTCAATTCTCAATCCTCAATACTCAGACCTCAATCGTCAATCCTCAATACCCAATTCTCAATCTTCAATCCTCAATCCTCAATCCTCAACCTTCAATCCTCAATCTACAATCCTCAATACTCAATCTTCAATCCTCAATCCTCAATCCTCAATCCTCAATCGTCAGTCTTCAATCCTCAATACTTAATCTTTAATCCTCAATACTCAATCCTCAATCCTCAATACTCATCCTTCAATCGTCAATACTCAATCCTCAATCTTCAATCCTCAACCCTCAATCATCAATTCTCAATCCTCAATCCCCAGTCCTCAGTCCGCAAACTTCAATCCACAACCCTCAGCCCTCATCCTCAATCCCCAATCGACAATCCTCAATCCTCAATCTTCAATCCTCAATCCCCAGTCCTCAAACCTCAATTCTGAATCCACAATCCTGAATCCTCAATCTTTAGACATCAGACCTCAACAATCAGATGTCAATCCTCAATCCTCAATAGAATATCAACAATTCACAGTTTTCAATACCCAATACTCAATCTGCAATCTGCAAATCTCTATCCACAAACACCAATTCTCATCACTCAACCCTCAACACTCAGTCCCCAATCCTCAATCTTCAACACTCAATCCTCAATCCTCAATCCTCAATCCTCAATCTACAATCCTCAATACTCAACCTTCAATCCTCCATCCTCAATCCACAATCCACAATCCTCAATCCTCAATCCTCCAACGTCAGGCATCAATCCTCAATACTCAATCTTCAATCCTCAATCCTCAATCCTCAATTCTCAGTCCTCAGCCCTCAAACCTCAATCCTCAACCCTCAGGCCTCATCCTCAATCCTCAATTATCAATCCTCAATCCTCAATCTTCAATCCTCAATACTCAATCATCAATCCTCAATCCTCAATTCTCTATCCTCAATCCTCAGCCCTCAGTCCTCAAACCTCAATCGTCAACCCTCAGCCCTCATCCTCAATCCTCAATCGTGAATCTTCAATCCTCAATCCTCAATCCTCATGCCTCAATCCTCAATCCCCAATCCTCAGTCTTCAAACCTCAATCCTGAATCCTCAATCTTCAGACCTCAGACCTGAACAATCAGATGTCAATCCTCAATCCTCAATAGAATATTATCAATTCACAGTTTTCAATACTCAATACTCAATCCGCAATCTTCAAATTTCTATCCACAGACATCAATTCTCGTCACTCAACCCTCAACACTTAGCCCTAATCCTCAATCTTCAATCCTCAAACCTCAATCCTCAATCCTCAATCCTCAATCTTCAATCTTCAATCATCAATCCTCAATCCTCAATTCTCAATCCTCAATCTTCAATCCTCAATACTCAATCCTCAATCCTCAATCCTCAATCCTGAATACTCAACCCTCAATCCTCAATTTTCAATCCTCAATACACAATCATCAATCCTCAATCCTCAATCCTCAATCCTCTATTCTCAATCCTCAATCCTCAAACCTCATTCTACAATCCTCAGTACCCAATCCTCAATCATCAATCCTCAATCCTCAATACTCAATCCTCAATCCTGAGTCCTCAGTCCTCAAGCCTCAATCCTCAACCCTCAGCCTTCATCCTCAATCCTCAATCCTAAATTCTCAATCCTCAAACCTCAAACCTCAATCCTCAACCGTCAGTCCTCGTCCTCAATCCTCAACCCTCAATCCTCAATCCTCAATCTTCAATCCTCAATACTCAATATTCACTTATCAATCCTCAATCCTCAATCCTCAATCTTCAATCCTCAAACCTCAATCCTCAATCCTCAATCCTCAATACTCAACCATCAATAGTCAATTCTCAATACTCAATAGAATATCCTGAATTCTCAGGATTCAATACTCAAACCTCAACACTCAACCCTCATTCCTCAATCCTCAATCCTCAATCCTCAATCTTCAACCCTCAATCCTCAATCCTCAATCCTCAGTCCTCATTCTTCAATCCTCAACACCCAATCCTCAAACTTCAATCCTCAATCCTCAATCCTCAGACCTCAATACTCAATCTTCAATCCTCAATACTCAATCTTCAATCCTCAATCCTCAAACCTCAAACCTCAATACTCATTCTTCAATCCTCAACACCCAATCCTCAATCCTCAATCCTCAATCCCCAATCCTCAATTCTCAATCCTCAATCCTCAATCCTCAGACCTCGAACATCAATACTCAACACTCAGTCCTCGTCCTCAATCCACAACCCTCAATCCTCGATCCTCAATCTTCAATCATCAATTTTCAATCTTCACTCCTCAATCCTCAATCCTCAATACTCAATCCTCAATCCTCAATCCTCAATCCTCAGTACTCAACCATCAATCCTCAATTCTCAATGCTCAATAAAATATCCTGAATCCTCAGGATTCAATACTCAAACCTCAACACTCAACCCTCAATCCTCAATCCTCAATCCTCAATCCTCAATCCTCAATCCTCAATTCTCAATCCTCAATCCTCAATCCTCAGACCTCAAACATCAATACTCAACACTCAGTCCTCGTCCTCAATCCACAACACTCAGTCCTCGATCCACAATCCTCAATCCTCAATCCTCAATTTTCAATCCTAAATACTCAATCTTCAATCCTCAATCCTCAATCCTCGATCCTCAATCCTCAATCCTCAATCTTCAATCCTCAATCCTCAATCCTCAATTCTCAATCCTCAATCCTGAGTCCTCAGTCCTCAAACCTCAATCCTCAACACTCAGCCCTCATTCTCAATCCTCAATCCTCAATTCTCGGTCATCAGCCCTCAAACCTCAATCCTCAACCCTCAGACCTCATCCTCAATCCTCAATTATCAATCATCAATCCTCAATCTTCAATCCAGAATACTCAATCTTCAATCCTCAATACTCAATCTTCAATCTTCATCCTCAGTCCTCAATCCTCAATCCTCAATCCTCAATCCAAAATCTTCAATCATCAATATTCAATCTTCAGTCCTCAATCCTCAATCCTCAATCCTCAATCCTCAATCCTCAATGTTCAATCCGCAATACCAAATCCTCAATCTTCAGTCCTCAATCCTCAACCCTCAATCCTCAACCCTCAACACTCAGTCCCCAATCCTTAATACTCAATCTTCAATCCTCAATCCTCAATCCTGAATCGTCAAACCTCATTCTACAATCCTCAACCCTCCATCCTCAATCCACAATCCTCAATCCTCAATCCTCAATCCTCCAACGTCAGGCATCAATTCTCAATACACAATCTTCAATCCTCAATCCTCAACTCTCAGTCCTCAGCCCTCAAACCTCAATCCTCAGGCCTCAGACCTCATCCTCAATCCTCAATTATCAATCCTCAATCCTCAACCTTCAATCCTCAATACTCAATCATCAATCCTCAATCCTCAATTCTCTATCCTCAATCCTCAGCCCTCAGTCCTCAAACCTCAATCGTCAACCCTCAGCGCTCAGCCCTCAAACCTCAATCCTCAGGCCTCAGACCTCATCCTCAATCCTCAATTATCAATCCTCAATCCTCAACCTTCAATCCTCAATACTCAATCATCAATCCTCAATCCGCAATCCTCAATTCTCTATCCTCAATCCTCAGCCCTCAGTCCTCAAACCTCAATCGTCAACCCTCAGCCCTCAGCCCTCATCCTCAATCCTCAATCCTCAATCTTCAATCCTTAATCCTCAATCCTGCTGCCTCAATCCTCAATCCCCAATCCTCAGTCATCAAACGTCAATCCTGAATCCTCAATCCTGAATCCTCAATCTTCAGACCTCAGACCCGAACAATCAGATGTCAATCCTCAATCCTCAATAGAATATTATCAATTCACAGTTTTCAATACTCAATACTCAATCTGCAATCTTCAAATTTCTATCCACAAACATCAATTCCCATCACTCAACCCTCAACACTCAGTCCACAATCCTCAATCTTCAATCCTCAAACCTCAATCCTCAATCCTCAATCCTCAATCTTCAATCCTCTATACTCAATCCTCACTCCTCAATCCTCAATCCTCAATCCTCAATCCTCAATTTTCAATCCTCAATTCTCAATCTTCAATCCTCAATCCTCAATCCTCAATCCTCAATCCTCAATCCTCATTCTACAATCCTCAATACCCAATCCTCAATCTTCAATCCTCAATCCTCAATCCTCAATTCTCAATCCTCAATCCTCAGTCCTCAGTCCTCAAACCACAATCCTCAAGCCTCAGCCCTCATTCTCAATCCTCAATCCTAAATTCTCAGTCATCAGCCCTCAAACCTCAATCCTCAACCCTCAGACCTCATCCTCAATCCTCAATTATCAATCCTCGATCCTCAATCTTCAATCCAGAATCCTCAATCCTCAATCCCCAATCCTCAAAACTCAAACCTGAATCCTCAATCCTGAATCCTCAACCTTCAGAACTCAGTCTTCAACAATCAGTTGTCAATTATCAATCCTCAATAGAATATAATAAATTCACAGTTTTCAATCCTCCATCCTCAATCCACAATCCTCAATCCTCAATCCTCCAACGTCAGGCATCAATCCTCAATACTCAATCATCAATCCTCAATCCTCAATTCTCTATCCTCAATCCTCAGCCCTCAGTCCTCAAACCTCAATCGTCAACCCTCAGCCCTCAGCCCTCAAACCTCAATCCTCAGGCCTCACACCTCATCCTCAATCCTCAATTATCAATCCTCAATCCTCAACCTTCAATCCTCAATACTCAATCATCAATCCTCAATCCTCAATCCTCAATTCTCTATCCTCAATCCTCAGCCCTCAGTCCTCAAACCTCAATCGTCAACCCTCAGCCCTCAGCCCTCATCCTCAATCCTCAAAGCTCAATCTTCAATCCTTAATCCTCAATCCTCATGCCTCAATCCTCAATCCCCAATCCTCAGTCATCAAACCTCAATCCTGAATCCTCAATCCTGAATCCTCAATCTTCAGACCTCAGACCTGAACAATCAGATGTCAATCCTCAATCCTCAATAGAATATTATCAATTCACAGTTTTCAATTCTCAATACTCAATCTGCAATCTTCAAATTTCTATCCACAAACATCAATTCCCATCACTCAACCCTCAACACTCAGTCCCCAATCCTCAATCTTCAATCCTCAATCTTCAATCCTCAATCCTCAATCCTCAATTCTCAGTCCTCAATCCTCAGTCCTCAGACCTCAAACCTCAATCCTCAACCCTCAGCCATCATTCTCAATCCTCAATCCTCAATTCTCAGTCCTCAGCCCTCAAGCCTCAATCCTCTACCCTCAGACCTCATCCTCAATCCTCAGTTATCAATCCACAATCCGCAACCTTCAGTCTTCAATACTCAACCTTCTATTCTCAATCCTCAGTCCTCAAACCACAATTCTGTATCCTCAATACACAATCTTCAATCCTCAATCCTCAGTCCTCAATACTCAACTATCAGTCCTCAATTCTCAATACTCAATCCCCAACCTCAATCTTCAATCCTCAATACTCAATCTTCAATCCTCAATACTCAATCATCAATCGTCAGGCATCAATCCTCAATTCTCTATCCTCAATCCTCAGCCCTCAGTCCTCAAACCTCAATCGTCAACCCTCAGCCCTCAGCCCTCATCCTCAATCCTCAATCCTCAATCTTCAATCCTTAATCCTCAATCCTCATGCCTCAATCCTCAATCCCCAATCCTCAGTCATCAAACCTCAATCCTGAATCCTCAATCCTGAATCCTCAATCTTCAGACCTCAGACCTGAACAATCAGATGTCAATCCTCAATCCTCAATAGAATATTATCAATTCACAGTTTTCAATACTCAATACTCAATCTGCAATCTTCAAATTTCTATCCACAAACATCAATTCCCATCACTCAACCCTCAACACTCAGTCCCCAATCCTCAATCTTCAATCCTCAATCTTCAATCCTCAATCCTCAATCCTCAATTCTCAGTCCTCAATCCTCAGTCCTCAGACCTCAAACCTCAATCCTCAACCCTCAGCCATCATTCTCAATCCTCAATCCTCAATTCTCAGTCCTCAGCCCTCAAGCCTCAATCCTCTACCCTCAGACCTCATCCTCAATCCTCAGTTATCAATCCACAATCCGCAACCTTCAGTCTTCAATACTCAATCTTCTATTCTCAATCCTCAGTCCTCAAACCACAATTCTGTATCCTCAATACACAATCTTCAATCCTCAATCCTCAGTCCTCAATACTCAACTATCAGTCCTCAATTCTCAATACTCAATCCCCAACCACAATCTTCAATCCTCAATACTCAATCTTCAATCCTCAATCCTCAATCCTCAATCGTCAGGCATCAATCCTCAATACTCCATCTTCAATCCTCAATCCTCAACCGTCAGTCCTCGTCCTCAATCCTCAACCCTCAATTCTCAATCCTCAATCTTCAATCCTCAATCCTCAAACCTCAATCCTCAATCCTCATTCTTCAATCCTCAATACACAATCCTCAATCTTCAATCCTCAATCTTCAATCCTCAATCCTCCATCCTCAATCCACAATCCACAATCCTCAATCCTCAATCCTCCAACGTCAGGCATCAATCCTCAATACTCAATCTTCAATCCTCAATCCTCAATCCTCAATTCTCAGTCCTCAGCCCTCAAACCTCAATCCTCAACCCTCAGGCCTCATGCTCAATCCTCAATTATCAATCCTCAATCCTCAATCTTCAATCCTCAATACTCAATCATCAATCCCCAATCCTCAATTCTCTATCCTCAATCCTCAGCCCTCAGTCCTCAAACCTCAATCGTCAACCCTCAGCCCTCATCCTCAATCCTCAATCGTGAATCTTCAATCCTCAATCCTCAATCCTCATGCCTCAATCCTCAATCCCCAATCCTCAGTCATCAAACCTCAATCCTGAATCCTCAATCTTCAGACCTCAGACCTGAACAATCAGATGTCAATCCTCAATCCTCAATAGAATATTATCAATTCACAGTTTTCAATACTCAATACTCAATCCTCAATCTTCAAATTTCTATCCACAGACATCAATTCTCGTCACTCAACCCTCAACACTTAGCCCCAATCCTCAATCTTCAATCCTCAAACCTCAATCCTCAATCCTCAATCCTCAATCTTCAATCTTCAATCATCAATCCTCAATCCTCAATTCTCAATCCTCAATCTTCAATCCTCAGTACTCAATCCTCAATCCTCAATCCTCAATCCTGAACACTCAACCCTCAATCCTCAATTTTCAATCCTCAATACACAATCTTCAATCCTCAATCCTCAATCCTCAATCCTCTATCCTCAATCGTCAGTATTCAATCCTCAATGCTCAACCTTCAATCCTCAATCCTCAATCCTCAATCCTCAAACCTCATTCTACAATCCTCAGTACCCAATCCTCAATCATCAATCCTCAATCCTCAATACGCAATCCTCAATCCTGAGTCCTCAGTCCTCAAGCCTCAATCCTCAACCCTCAGCCCTCATCCTCAATCCTCAATCCTAAATTCTCAATCCTCAAACCTCAAACCTCAATCCTCAACCGTCAGTCCTCGTCCTCAATCCTCAACCCTCAATCCTCAATCCTCAATCTTCAATCCTCAATACTCAATATTCACTTATCAATCCTCAATCCTCAATCCTCAATCTTCAATCCTCAAACCTCAATCCTCAATCCTCAATCCTCAATCCTCAGTCCTCAAAACTCAAACCTGAATCCTCAATCCTGAATCCTCAATCTTCAGACATCAGACCTCAACAATCAGATGTCAGTACTCAATCCTCAATAGAATATCATCAATTCACAGTTTTCAATACCCAATACTCAATCTGCAATCTTCAAATCTCTATCCACAAACATCAATTCTCATCATTCAACCCTCAACACTCAGTCCCCAATCCTCAATCTTCAACACTCAATCCTCAATCCTCAATCCTCAATCCTCAATCTACAATCCTCAATACTCAACCTTCAATCCTCCATTCTCAAACCACAATCCACAATCCTCAATCCTCAATCCTCCAACGGCAGGCATCAATCCTCAATACTCAATCTTCAATCCTCAATCCTCAATCCTCAATCCTCAATCGTCAGTCTTCAATCCTCAATACTTAATCTTTAATCCTCAATACTCAATCCTCAATCCTCAATACTCATCCTTCAATCCTCAATACTCAATCCTCAATCTTCAATCCTCAACCCTCAATCATCAATTCTCAATCCTCAATCCCCAGTCCTCAGTCCTCAAACTTCAATCAACAACCCTCAGCCCTCATCCTCAATCCTCAATCGACAATCCTCAATCCTCAATCTTCAATCCTCAATCCCCAGTCCTCAAACCTCAATTCTGAATCCTCAATCCTGAATCCTCAATCTTTAGACATCAGACCTCAACAATCAGATGTCAATCCTCGATCCTCAATAGAATATCATCAATTCACAGTTTTCAATACCCAATACTCAATCAGCAATCTGCAAATCTCTATCCACAAACACCAATTCTCATCACTCAACCCTCAACACTCAGTCCCCAATCCTCAATCTTCAACACTCAATCCTCAATCCTCAATCCTCAATCCTCAATCCACAATCCTCAATACTCAACCTTCAATCCTCCAACCTCAATCCACAATCCACAATCCTCAATCCTCAATCCTCCAACGTCAGGCATCAATCCTCAATACTCAATCTTCAATCCTCAATCCTCAATCCTCAATTCTCAGTCCTCAGCCCTCAAACCTCAATCCTCAACCCTCAGGCCTCATGCTCAATCCTCAATTATCAATCCTCAATCCTCAATCTTCAATCCTCAATACTCAATCATCAATCCCCAATCCTCAATTCTCTATCGTCAATCCTCAGCCCTCAGTCCTCAAACCTCAATCGTCAACCCTCAGCCCTCATCCTCAATCCTCAATCGTGAATCTTCAATCCTCAATCCTCAATCCTCATGCCTCAATCCTCAATCCCCAATCCTCAGTCATCAAACCTCAATCCTGAATCCTCAATCTTCAGACCTCAGACCTGAACAATCAGATGTCAATCCTCAATCCTCAATAGAATATTATCAATTCACAGTTTTCAATCCTCAATCCTCAATCTTCAATCTTCAATCATCAATCCTCAATCGTCAATTCTCAATCCTCAATCTTCAATCCTCAGTACTCAATCCTCAATCCTCAATCCTCAATCCTGAATACTCAACCCTCAATCCTCAATTTTCAATCCTCAATACACAATCTTCAATCCTCAATCCTCAATCCTCAATCCTCTATCCTCAATCGTCAGTATTCAATCCTCAATGCTCAACCTTCAATCCTCAATCCTCAATCCTCAATCCTCAAACCTCATTCTACAATCCTCAGTACCCAATCCTCAATCATCAATCCTCAATCCTCAATACTCAATCCTCAATCCTGAGTCCTCAGTCCTCAAGCCTCAATCCTCAACCCTCAGCCCTCATCCTCAATCCTCAATCCTAAATTCTCAATCCTCAAACCTCAAACCTCAATCCTCAACCGTCAGTCCTCGTCCTCAATCCTCAACCCTCAATCCTCAATCCTCAATCTTCAATCCTCAATACTCAATATTCACTTATCAATCCTCAATCCTCAATCCTCAATCTTCAATCCTCAAACCTCAATCCTCAATCCTCAATCCTCAATCCTCAGTCCTCAAAACTCAAACCTGAATCCTCAATCCTGAATCCTCAATCTTCAGACATCAGAGCTCAACAATCAGATGTCAATACTCAATCCTCAATAGAATATCATCAATTCACAGTTTTCAATACCCAATACTCAATCTGCAATCTTCAAATCTCTATCCACAAACATCAATTCTCATCATTCAACCCTCAACACTCAGTCCCCAATCCTCAATGTTCAACACTCAATCCTCAATCCTCAATCCTCAATCCTCAATCTACAATCCTCAATACTCAACCTTCAATCCTCCATTCTCAAACCACAATCCACAATCCTCAATCCTCAATCCTCCAACGGCAGGCATCAATCCTCAATGCTCAATCTTCAATCCTCAATCCTCAATCCTCAATCCTCAATGCTCCATCCTCAATCCGTAATACTCAACCCTCAATACTCAATCCTCAATCCTCAATACTCAACCATCAATAGTCAATTCTCAATACTCAATAGAACATCCTGAATTCTCAGGATTCAATACTCAAACCTCAACACTCAACCCTCATTCCTCAATCCTCAATCCTCAATCCTCAATCTTCAACCCTCAATCCTCAATTCTCAATCCACAATCCTCAGTCCTCAGACCTCAAACCTCAATCCTCAACCCTCAGACCTCATCCTCAAACCTCAATCTTCAATCCTCAATCCTCAATCCTCATGCCTCAACCCTCAATCCTCGTTCCTCAGTCATCAAACCTCAATCCTGAATCCCCAATCCTGAATCCTCAATCTTCAGACCTCACACCTGAACAATCAGATGTCAATCCTCAATCCTCAATAGAATATCATCAATTCACAGTTTTCAATACTCAATACTCAATCTGCAATCTTCAAATTTCTATCCACAAACATCAATTCCCATCACTCAACCCTCAACACACAGTTCCCAATCCTCAATCCTCAATCTTCAATACTCAATACTCAATCTTCAATCCTCAATACTCAATCCTCAATCCTCAATGCCCAATCCTCAATCCTCAATCCTCAATTCTCAATCCTCAATCTTCAATCCTCAATACTCAATCCTCAATCCTCAATCCTCAATCCTGAATCCTCAATCCTCGATCCTCAATTTTCAATCCTCAATACTCAATCTTAAATACGCAATCCTCAATCCTCAATCCTCAATCCTCAATCGTCAGTCCCCAATCCTCAATACTCAATCTTTAATCCTCAATCCTCAATCCTCAATCGTCAAACCTGATTCTACAATCCTCAATCCTCAATCCTCATGCCTCAATCCTCAATCCTCAATCCTCAGTCATCAAACCTCAATCCTGAATCCTCAATCCTGAATCCTCAATCTTCAGGTCTCAGACCTGAACAATCAGATGCCAATCCTCAATCCTCAATAGAATATCATCTATTCACAGTTTTCAATACTCAATACTCAATCTGCAATCTTCAAATTTCTATCCACAAACATCAATTCTTATCACTCAACACTCAACACTCAGTCCCCAATCCCCAAACTTCAATCCTCAATCCTCAATCCTCAATTCTCAATCCTCAATCTTCAATCCTCAATACTCAATCCTCAATCCTCAATCCTCAATCCTCAATCCTGAATACTCAACCCTCAATCCTCAATTTTCAATCCTCAATACACAATCTTCAATCCTCAATCCTCAATCCTCAATCCTCAATCCTCAACCGTCAGTATTCAATCCTCAATGCTCAACCTTCAATCCTCAATCCTCAATCCTCAATCCTCAAACCTCATTCTATAATCCTCAGTACCCAATCCTCAATCATCAATCCTCAATCCTCAATACTCAATCCTCAATCCTGAGTCCTCAGTCCTCAAGCCTCAATCCTCAACCCTCAGCCCTCATCCTCAATCCTCAATCCTAAATTCTCAATCCTCAAACCTCAAACCTCAATCCTCAACCGTCAGTCCTCGTCCTCAATCCTCAACCCTCAATACTCAATCCTCAATCTTCAATCCTCAATACTCAATATTCACTTATCAATCCTCAATCCTCAATCCTCAATCTTGAATCCTCAAAACTCAATCCTCAATCCTCAATCCTCAATCCTCAGTCCTCAAAACTCAAACCTGAATCCTCAATCCTGAATCCTCAACCTTCAGAACTCAGTCCTCAACAATCAGTTTTCAATTCTCAATCCTCAATAGAATATAATCAATTCACAGTTTTCAATACTCAATACTCAATCTGCAATCTTCAAATCTCTATCCACAAACATCAATTCTCATCATTCAACCCTCAACACTCAGTCCCCAATCCTCAATCTTCAACACCCAATCCTCAATCCTCAATCCTCAATCCTCAATCTACAATCCTCAATACTCAACCTTCAATCCTCCATCCTCAATCCACAATCCACAATCCTCAATCCTCAATCCTCCAACGTCAGGCATCAATCCTCAATACTCAATCTTCAATCCTCAATCCTCAATCCTCAGTTCTCAGTCCTCAGCCCTCAAACCTCAATCCTCAACCCTCAGGCCTCATCCTCAATCCTCAATTATCAATCCTCAATCCTCAATCTTCAATCCTCAATACTCAATCATCAATCCTCAATCCTCAATTCTCTATCCTCAATCCTCAGCCCTCAGTCCTCAAACCTCAATCGTCAACCCTCAGCCCTCATCCTCAATCCTCAATCGTGAATCTTCAATCCTCAATCCTCAATCCTCATGCCTCAATCCTCAATCCCCAATCCTCAGTCATCAAACCTCAATCCTGAATCCTCAATCTTCAGACCTCAGACCTGAACAATCAGATGTCAATCCTCAATCCTCAATAGAATATTATCAATTCACAGTTTTCAATACTCAATACTCAATCCGCAATCTTCAAATTTCTATCCACAGACATCAATTCTCGTCACTCAACCCTCAACACTTAGTCCCCAATCCTCAATCTTCAATCCTCAAAACTCAATCCTCAATCCTCAATCCTCAATCTTCAATCTTCAATCATCAATACTCAGTCTTCAATCCTCAATCCTCAATCCTCAATCCTCAATCCTCATTCTTCAATCCTCAATGCACAGACCTCAAACATCAATACTCAACCCTCAGTCCTCGTCCTCAATCCACAACAGTCAATCCTCAATCCAAAATCTTCAATCATCAATATTCAGTCTTCAGTCCTCAATCCTCAATCCTCAACCCTCAATCCTCAATCCTCAATGTTCAATCCGCAATACCCAATCCTCAATCTTCAGTCCTCAATCCTCAATCCTCAATCCTCAATCCTCACTACTCAATCCTCAATCCTCAGTCCTCAAACCTCAAACCTCAACCTTCAATCCTCAATACTCAATCTTCAAACCTCCGGCCTCAATTCTCAAACCTCAATCCTCAATCCTCAATCGTCAGGCTTCATTCCTCAATACTCAATCTTCAATCAGCTATCCTCAATCCTCAATTCTCAATCCTCAATCCTCAGTCCTCAGTCCTCAAACCTCAATCCTCAACCCTCAGCCCTCATTCTCAATCCTCAATACTCAATCTTCAGCCCTCAATCCTCAATCCTCAAGCCCCAATCCTCAATCCTCAATCCTCAGTCCTCAAACCTCAATCCTGAATCATCAATCCTGAATCCTCAATCTTCAGACATCAGACCTCAACAATCAGATGTCAATCCTCAATCCTCAATAGAATATCATCAATTCACAGTTTTCAATACCCAATACTCAATCTGCAATCTGCAAATCTCTATCCACAAACACCAATTCTCATCACTCAACCCTCAACACTCGGTCCCCAATCCTCAATCTTCAATCCTCAATCCTCAATACTCAATCCTCAATCCTCAACTTTGAATCCTCAATACTCAATCTTCAATCCTCAATACTCAATCTTCAATAATCAATCCTCAATTCTCAATCCTCAATACTCAGTCCTCAATCGTCAATCCTCAATACCCAGTTCTCAATCTTCAATCCTCAATCCTCAATCCTCAAACTTCAATCCTCAATCTACAATCCTCAATACTCAATCTTCAATCCTCAATCCTCAATCCTCAATCCTCAATCCTCAATCCTCAATCCTCAATACTCAACCATCAATACTCAATTCTCAATACTCAATAGAATATCCTGAATTCTCAGGATTCAATACTCAAACCTCAACACTCAACCCTCATTCCTCAATCCTCAATACTCAATATTCAATCCTCAATACTCAATCCTCAATCCTCAATCCTCAATCGTCTGTACCCAATCCTCAATACTCAATCTTCAATCCTCAATCCTCAATCCTCAATCCTCAATCGTCACACCTCATTCTACAATCCTCAATACCCAATCCTCAATCTTCAATCCTCAATCCTCAATCCTCAAAACTCAAACCTGAATCCTCAATCCTGAATCCTCAATCTTCAGAACTCAGTCTTCAACAGTCAGTTGTCAACTATCAATCCTCAATAGAATATAATAAATTCACAGTTTTCAATACTCAATACTCAATCTGCAATCTTTAAATCTCTATCGACAGACATCAGTTCTCATCATTCAACCCTCAACACTCAGTCCCCAATCCTCAATACTCAATCTTCAATCCTCAATCCTCAATCCTCAATCGTCAAACCTCATTCTACAATCCTCAATCCTCCATCCTCAATCCACAATCCTCAATCCTCAATCCTCCAACGTCAGGCATCAATCCTCAATACTCAATCATCAATCCTCAATCCTCAACTCTCAGTCCTCAGCCCTCAAACCTCAATCCTCAGGCCTCAGACCTAATCCTCAATCCTCAATTATCAATCCTCAATCCTCAACCTTCAATCCTCAATACTCAATCATCAATCCTCAATCCTCAATTCTCTATCCTCAATCCGCAGCCCTCAGTCTTCAAACCTCAATCGTCAACCCTCAGCCCTCAGCCTTCAAACCTCAATCCTCAGGCCTCAGACCTCATCCTCAATCCTCAATTATCAATCCTCAATCCTCAATCTTCAATCCTCAATACTCAATCATCAATCCTCAATCCTCAATTCTCTATCCTCAATCCTCAGCCCTCAGTCCTCAAACCTCAATCGTCAACCCTCAGCCCTCATCCTCAATCCTCAATCGTGAATCTTCAATCCTCAATCCTCAATCCTCATGCCTCAATCCTCAATCCCCAATCCTCAGTCATCAAACCTCAATCCTGAATCCTCAATCTTCAGACCTCAGACCTGAACAATCAGAAGTCAATCCTCAATCCTCAATAGAATATTATCAATTCACAGTTTTCAATACTCAATACTCAATCAGCAATCTTCAAATTTCTATCCACAGACATCAATTCTCGTCACTCAACCCTCAACACTTAGTGCCCAATCCTCAATCTTCAATCCTCAAACCTAAATCCTCAATCCTCAATCCTCAATCCTCAATCTTCAATCATCAATACTCAGTCTTCAATCCTCAATCCTCAATCCTCAATCCTCAATCCTCATTCTTCAATCCTCAATACACAATCCTCAATCTTCAATCCTCAATCCTCAATCCTCAATTCTCAATCCTGAATCCTCAATGCACAGACCTCAAACATCAATACTCAACCCTCAGTCCTCGTCCTCAATCCACAACAGTCAATCCTCAATCCAAAATCTTCAATCATCAATATTCAATCTTCAGTCCTCAATCCTCAATCCTCAATCCTCAATCCTCAATCCTCAATGTTCAATCCGCAATACCCAATCCTCAATCTTCAGTCCTCAATCCTCAATCCTCAATCCTCAATCCTCAATACTCAATCCTCAATCCTCAGTCCTCAGACCTCAAACCTCAACCTTCAATCCTCAATACTCAATCTTCAAACCTCCGGCCTCAACTCTCAATCCTCAATCCTCAATCCTCAATCGTCAGGCTTCATTCCTCAATACTCAATCTTCAATCATCTATCCTCAATCCTCATTCCACAATCCTCATTCTTCAATCCTCAATACACAATCCTCAATCTTCAATCCTCAATCCTCAATCCTCAATTCTCAATCCTCAATCCTCAATCCTCAGACCTCAAACATCAATACCCAACCCACAGTCCTCGTCCTCAATCCACAACCCTCAATCCTCGATCCTCAATCTTCAATCATCAATATTCAATCTTCAATGCTCAATCCTCAATCCTCAATACTCAATCCTCAATCCTCAATCCTCAATCCTCAATACTCAACCATCAATACTCAATTCTCAATACTCAATAGAATATCCTGAATTCTCAGGATTCAATACTCAAACCTCAACACTCAACCCTCATTCCTCAATCCTCAATACTCAATATTCAATCCTCAATCCTCAATCCTCAATCCTCAATCCTCAATCGTCAGTACCCAATCCTCAATACTCAATCTTCAATCCTCAATCCTCAATACTCAATCCTCAATCGTCACACCTCATTCTACAATCATCAATACCCAATCCTCAATCTTCAATCTTCAATCCTCAATCCTCAAAACTCAAACCTGAATCCTCAATCCTGAATCCTCAATCTTCAGAACTCAGTCTTCAACAATCAGTTGTCAATTATCAATCATCAATAGAATATAATAAATTCACAGTTTTCAATACTCAATACTCAATCTGCAATCTTCAAATCTCTATCGACAAACATCAATTCTCATCATTCAACCCTCAACACTCAGTCCCCAATCCTCAATACTCAATCTTCAATCCTCAATCCTCAATCCTCAATCGTCAAACCTCATTCTACAATCCTCAATCCTCCATCCTCAATCCACAATCCTCAGTCCTCAAACCTCCATCCTCAACACTCAGCCCTCATCCTCAATCCTCAATACTCAATCCTGAATCCTCAATCTTCAATCCTCAATACTCAATCTTCAATAATCAATCCTCAATTCTCAATCCTCAATACTCAGTCCTCAATCGTCAATCCTCAATACCCAATTCTCAATCTTCAATCCTCAATCCTCAATCCTCAACCTTCAATCCTCAATCTACAATCCTCAATACTCAATCTTCAATCCTCAATCCTCAATCCTCAATCCTCAATCGTCAGTCTTCAATCCTCAATACTTAATCTTTAATCCTCAATACTCAATCCTCAATCCTCAATACTCATCCTTCAATCCTCAATACTCAATCCTCAATCTTCAATCCTCAACCGTCAATCCTCAATTGTCAATCCTCAATCCCCAGTCCTCAGTCCTCAAACCTCAATCCACAACCCTCAGCCCTCATCCTCAATCCTCAATCGACAATCCTCAATCCTCAATCTTCAAACCTCAATCCTCAGTCCTCAAACCTCAATTCTGAATCCTGAATCCTGAATCCTCAATCTTCAGCACTCAGTCCTCAACAATCAGTTGTCAATCCTCAATCCTCAACAGAATATACAAAATTCACAGGTTTCAATACTCAATACTCAATCTGCAATCTTCAAATCTCTATTCTCAAACATCAATCCTCATCACTCAACCCTCAACACTCAGTCCCCAATCCTCAATCTTCAATCCTCAATCCTCAATACTCAATCCTCAATACTCAATCTTCAATACTCAATACTCAATCTCCAATCCTCAATACTCAATCCTCAATCCTCAATCCCCAATCCTCAATCTTCAATCCGCAATACTCAACCTTCAATCCTCAATCCTCAATCCTCAATCCTCAATGCTCAATCCTCAATCCATAATACTCAACCCTCAATCTTCAATCCTCAATACTCAATCTGCAATCCTCAATCCTCAATCCTCAATCCTCAATCCTCATTCTTCAATCCTCAATACCCAATCCTCAAAACTCAAACCTGAATCCTCAATCCTGAATCCTCAACCTTCAGAACTCAGTCTTCAACAATCAGTTTTCAATTCTCAATCCTCAATAGAATATAATCAATTCACAGTTTTCAATACTCAATATTCAATCTGCAATCTTCAAATCTCTATCCAGAAACATCAATTCTCATCATTCAACCCTCAACACTCAGTCCCCAATTCTCAATCTTCAGCACTCAATCCTCAATCCTCAATCCTCAATCCACAATCTACGATCCTCAATGCTCAACCATTAATCCTCCATCCTCAATCCACAATCCACAATCCTCAATCCTCAATCCTCCAACGTCAGGCACCAATCCTCAATACTCAATCTTCAATCCTCAATCCTCAATCCTCAATTCTCAGTCCTCAGCCCTCAAACCTCAATCCTCAACCCTCAGGCCTCATCCTCAATCCTCAATTATCAATCCTCAATCCTCAATCTTCAATCCTCAATACTCAATCATCAATCCTCAATCCTCAATTCTCTATCCTCAATCCTCAGCCCTCAGTCCTCAAACCTCAATCGTCAACCCTCAGCCCTCATACTCAATCCTCAATCGTGAATCTTCAATCCTCAATCCTCAATCCTCATGCCTCAATCCTCAATCCCCAATCCTCAGTCATCAAACCTCAATCCTGAATCCTCAATGTTCAGACCTCAGACCTGAACAATCAGATGTCAATCCTCAATCCTCAATAGAATATTATCAATTCACAGTTTTCAATACTCAATACTCAATCAGCAATCTTCAAATTTCTATCCACAGACATCAATTCTCGTCACTCAACCCTCAACACTTAGTCCCCAATCCTCAATCTTCAATCCTCAAACCTCAATCCTCAATCCTCAATCCTCAATCCTCAATCCTCAATCTTCAATCATCAATACTCAGTCTTCAAACCTCAATCCTCAATCCTCAATCCTCAATCCTCATTCTTCAATCCTCAATACACAATCCTCAATCTTCAATCCTCAATCCTCAATCCTCAATTCTCAATCCTGAATCCTCAATGCACAGACCTCAAACATCAATACTCAACCCTCAGTCCTCGTCCTCAATCCACAACAGTCAATCCTCAATCCAAAATCTTCAATCATCAATATTCAATCTTCAGTCCTCAATCCTCAATCCTCAATACTCAATCCTCAATCCTCAATGTTCAATCCGCAATACCCAATCCTCAATCTTCAGTCCTCAATCCTCAATCCTCAATTCTCAATCCTCAATACTCAATCCTCAATCCTCAGTCCTCAGACCTCAAACCTCAACCTTCAATCCTCAATACTCAATCTTCAAACCTCCGGCCTCAACTCTCAATCCTCAATCCTCAATCCTCAATCGTCAGGCTTCATTCCTCAATACTCAATCTTCAATCATCTATCCTCAATCCTCATTCCACAATCCTCATTCATCAATCCTCAATACACAATCCTCAATCTTCAATCCTCAATCCTCAATCCTCAATTCTCAATCCTCAATCCTCAATCCTCAGACCTCAAACATCAATACCCAACCCACAGTCCTCGTCCTCAATCCACAACCCTCAATCCTCGATCCTCAATCTTCAATCATCAATATTCAATCTTCAATGCTCAATCGTCAATCCTCATTACTCAATCCTCAATCCTCAATCCTCAATCCTCAATACTCAACCATCAATACTCAATTCTCAATACTCAATAGAATATCCTGAATTCTCAGGATTCAATACTCAAACCTCAACACTCAACCCTCATTCCTCAATCCTCAATACTCAATATTCAATCCTCAATCCTCAATCCTCAATCCTCAATCCTCAATCGTCAGTACCCAATCCTCAATACTCAATCCTCAATCCTCAATCCTCAATTTTCAATCCACAATTCTCAATCTTCAATCCTCAATCCTCAATCCTCAATCCTCAATCCTCAATCCTCATTCTACAATCCTCAATACCCAATCCTCAATCTTCAATCCTCAATCCTCAATCCTCAATTCTCAATCCTCAATCCTCAGTCCTCAGTCCTCAAACCACAATCCTCAAGCCTCAGCCCTCATTCTCAATCATCAATCCTCAATTCTCAGTCATCAGCCCTCAAACCTCAATCCTCAACCCTCAGACCTCATCCTCAATCCTCAATTATCAATCCTCAATCCTCAATCTTCAATCCGGAATCCTCAATCCTCAATCCCCAATCCTCAATCTTCAATCCGCAATACTCAACCTTCAATCCTCAATCCTCAATCCTCAATCCTCAATGCACAATCCTCAATCCATAATACTCAACCCTCAATCTTCAATCCTCAATACTCAATCTGCAATCCTCAATCCTCAATCCTCAATCCTCAATCCTCATACTTCAATCCTCAATACCCAATCCTCAAAACTCAAACCTGAATCCTCAATCCTGAATCCTCAACCTTCAGAACTCAGTCTTCAACAATCAGTTGTGAATTATCAATCCTCAATAGAATATAATAAATTCACAGTTTTCAATACTCAATACTCAATCTGCAATCTTCAAATCTCTATCGACAAACATCAATTCTCATCATTCAACCCTCAACACTCAGTCCCCAATCCTCAATACTCAATCTTCAATCCTCAATCCTCAATCCTGTATCGTCAAACCTCATTCTACAATCCTCAATCCTCCATCCTCAATCCACAATCCTCAATCCTCAATCCTCCAACGTCAGGCATCAATCCTCAATACTCAATCTTCAATCCTCAATCCTCAACTCTCAGTCCTCAGCCCTCAAACCTCAATCCTCAGGCCTCAGGCCTCATCCTCAATCCTCAATTATCAATCCTCAATCCTCAACCTTCAATCCTCAATACTCAATCATCAATCCTCAATCCTCAATTCTCTATCCTCAATCCTCAGCCCTCAGTCCTCAAACCTCAATCGTCAACCCTCAGCCCTCAGCCCTCAAACCTCAATCCTCAGGCCTCAGACCTCATCCTCAATCCTCAATTATCAATCCTCAATCCTCAACCTTCAATCCTCAATACTCAATCATCAATCCTCAATCCTCAATCCTCAATTCTATATCCTCAATCCTCAGCCCTCAGTCCTCAAACCTCAATCGTCAACCCTCAGCCCTCAGCCCTCATCCTCAATCCTCAATCCTCAATCTTCAATCCTTAATCCTCAATCCTCATGCCTCAATCTTCAATCCCCAATCCTCAGTCATCAAACCTCAATCCTGAATCCTCAATCCTGAATCCTCAATCTTCAGACCTCAGACCTGAACAATCAGATGTCAATCCTCAATCCTCAATAGAATATTATCAATTCACAGTTTTCAATACTCAATACTCAATCTGCAATCTTCAAATTTCTATCCACAAACATCAATTCCCATCACTCAACCCTCAACACTCAGTCCCCAATCCTCAATCTTCAACACTCAATCCTCAATCCTCAATCTACAATCCTCAATACTCAACCTTCAATCCTCCATCCTCAATCCACAATCCACAATCCTCAATCCTCCAACGTCAGGCATCAATCCTCAATACTCAATCTTCAATCCTCAATCCTCAATCCTCAATTCTCAGTCCTCAGCCCTCAAACCTCAATCCTCAACCCTCAGGCCTCATCCTCAATCCTCAATTATCAATCCTGAATCCTCAATCTTCAATCCTCAATACTCAATCATCAATCCTCAATCCTCAATTCTCTATCCTCAGTCCTCAGCCCTCAGTCCTCAAACCTCAATCGTCAACCCTCAGCCCTCATCCTCAATCCTCAATCGTGAATCTTCAATCCTCAATCCTCAATCCTCATGCCTCAATCCTCAATCCCCAGTCCTCAGTCATCAAACCTCAATCCTGAATCCTCAATCTTCAGACCTCAGACCTGAACATTCAGATGTCAATCCTCAATCCTCAATAGAATATTATCAATTCACAGTTTTCAATACTCAATACTCAATCAGCAATCTTCAAATTTCTATCCACAGACATCAATTCTCGTCACTCAACCCTCAACACTCAGTCCCAAATCCTCAATCTTCAATCCTCAAACCTCAATCCTCAATCCTCAATCCTCAATCCTCAATCATCAATCATCAATACTCAGTCTTCAATCCTCAATCCTCAATCCTCAATCCTCAATCCTCATTCTTCAATCCTCAATACACAATCCTCAATCTTAAATCCTCAATCCTCAATCCTCAATTCTCAATCCTCAATCCTCAATGCACAGACCTCAAACATCAATACTCAACCCTCAGTCCTCGTCCTCAATCCACAACAGTCAATCCTCAATCCAAAATCTTCAATCATCAATATTCAATCTTCAGTCCTCAATCCTCAATCCTCAATCCTCAATCCTCAATGTTCAATCCGCAATACCCAATCCTCAATCTTCAGTCCTCAATCCTCAATCCTCAATCCTCAATCCTCAATACTCAATCCTCAATCCTCAGTCCTCAGACCTCAAACCTCAACCTTCAATCCTCAATACTCAATCTTCAAACCTCCGGCCTCAACTCTCAATCCTCAATCCTCAATCCTCAATCGTCAGGCTTCATTCCTCAATACTCAATCTTCAATCATCTATCCTCAATCCTCATTCCAAAATCCTCATTCTTCAATCCTCAATACACAATCCTCAATCTTCAATCCTCAATCCTCAATCCTCAATTCTCAATCCTCAATCCTCAATCCTCAGACCTCAAACATCAATCGTCAACCCTCAGCCCTCAGCCCTCATCCTCAATCCTCAATCCTCAATCTTCAATCCTCAATACTCAAACCTCAATCCTCAATCCTCATTCTTCAATCCTCAATACACAATCCTCAATCTTAGGTCCTCAATCCTCAGTCCTCAATTCTCAATCCTCAATCCTCAATGCACAGACCTCAAACATCAATACTCAACCCTCAGTCCTCGTCCTCAATCCACAACAGTCAATCCTCAATCCAAAATCTTCAATCATCAATATTCAATCTTCAGTCCTCAATCCTCAATCCTCAATCCTCAATCCTCAATCCTCAATGTTCAATCCGCAATACCCAATCCTCAATCTTCAGTCCTCAATCCTCAATCCTCAATCCTCAATCCTCAATACTCAATCCTCAGTCCTCAGTCCTCAGACCTCAAACCTCAACCTTCAATCCTCAATACTCAATCTTCAAACCTCCGGCCTCAACTCTCAATCCACAACCCTCAATCCTCGATCCTCAATCTTCAATCATCAATATTCAATCTTCAATCCTCAATCCTCAATCCTCAATACTCAATCCCCAATCCTCAATCCTCAATCCTCAATACTCAACCATCAATACTCAATTCTCAATACTCAATAGAATATCCTGAATTCTCAGGATTCAATACTCAAACCTCAACGCTCAACCCTCATTCCTCAATCCTCAATACTCAATATTCAATCCTCAATACTCAATCCTCAATCCTCAATCGTCAGTACCCAATCCTCAATACTCAATCTTCAATCCTCAATCCTCAATCCTCAATCCTCAATCGTCACACCTCATTCTACAATCCTCAATACCCAATCCTCAATCTTCAATCCTCAATCCTCAATCCTCAAAACTCAAACCTGAATCCTCAATCCTGAATCCTCAATCTTCAGAACTCAGTCTTCAACAATCAGTTGTCAACTATCAATCCTCAATAGAATATAATAAATTCACAGTTTTCAATACTCAATACTCAATCTTCAATCCTCAATCCTCAACCGTCAGTCCTCGTCCTCAATCCTCAACCCTCAATTCTCAATCTTCAATCTTCAATCCTCAATCCTCAAACCTCAATCCTCAATCCTCATTCTTCAATCCTCAATACACAATCCTCAATCTTCAATCCTCAATCCTCAATCCTCAACTCTCAATCCTCAATCCTCAGTCCTCAGTCCTCAAACCTCAATCCTCAACATCCAGCCCTCATCCTCAATCCTCAATACTCAATCCTGAATCCTCAATCTTCAATCCTCAGTACTCAATCTTCAGTAATCAATCCTCAATTCTCAATCCTCAATACTCAGTCCTCAATCCTCAGTCCTCAGACCTCAAACCTCAATCCTCAAACCTCAGCCATCATTCTCAATCCTCAATCCTCAGTCCTCAGTCCTCAAACCTCAATCCTCAATCCTCAATCGTCAAACCTCATTCTACAATCGTCAATAACCAATCCTCAATCTTCAATCCTCAATCCTCAATCCTCAAAACTCAAACCTGAATCCTCAATCCTGAATCCTCAACTTTCAGAACTCAGTCTTCAACAATCAGTTGTCAATTCTCAATCCTCAATAGAATATAATAAATTCACAGTTTTCAATACTCAATACTCAATCTGCAATCTTCAAATCCCTATCGACAAACATCAATTCTCATCATTCAACCCTCAACACTCAGTCCCCAATCCTCAATACTCAATCTTCAATCCTCAATCCTCAATCCTCAATCGCCAAACCTCATTCTACAATCTTCAATCCTCAATCCTCAATCCACAATCCTCAATCCTCAATCCTCAATGCTCAATCCTCAATCCATAATACTCAACCCTCAATCTTCAATCCTCAATACTCAATCTGCAATCCTCAATCCTCAATCCTCAATCCTCAATCCTCATACTTCAATCCTCAATACCCAATCCTCAAAACTCAAACCTGAATCCTCAATCCTGAATCCTCAACCTTCAGAACTCAGTCTTCAACAATCAGTTGTCAATTATCAATCCTCAATAGAATATAATAAATTCACAGTTTTCAATACTCAATACTCAATCTGCAATCTTCAACTCTCTATCGACAAACATCAATTCTCGTCATTCAACCCTCAACACTCAGTCCCCAATCCTCAATACTCAATCTTCAATCCTCAATCCTCAATCCTGAATCGTCAAACCTCATTCTACAATCCTCAATCCTCCATCCTCAATCCACAATCCTCAATCCTCAATCCTCCAACGTCAGGCATCAATCCTCAATACTCAATCTTCAATCCTCAATCCTCAACTCTCAGTCCTCAGCCCTCAAACCTCAATCCTCAGGCCTCAGACCTCATCCTCAATCCTCAATTATCAATCCTCAATCCTCAACCTTCAATCCTCAATACTCAATCATCAATCCTCAATCCTCAATTCTCTATCCTCAATCCTCAGCCCTCAGTCCTCAAACCTCAATCGTCAACCCTCAGCCCTCAGCCCTCAAACCTCAATCCTCAGGCCTCAGACCTCATCCTCAATCCTCAATTATCAATCCTCAATCCTCAACCTTCAATCCTCAATACTCAATCATCAATCCTCAATCCTCAATCCTCATTTCTCTATCCTCAATCCTCAGCCCTCAGTCCTCAAACCTCAATCGTCAACCCTCAGCCCTCAGCCCTCAGCCCTCATCCTCAATCCTCAATCCTCAATCTGCAATCCTTAATCCTCAATCCTCATGCCTCAATCCTCAACCCCAATCCTCAGTCATCAAACCTCAATCCTGAATCCTCAATCCTGAATCCTCAATCTTCAGACCTCAGACCTGAACAATCAGATGTCAATCCTCAATCCTCAATAGAATATTATCAATTCACAGTTTTCAATACTCAATACTCAATCTGCAATCTTCAAATTTCTATCCACAAACATCAATTCCCATCACTCAACCCTCAACACTCAGTCCCCAATCCTGAATCTTCAATTCTCAAACCTCAATCCTCAATCCTCAATGCTCAATCTTCAATCCTCTATACTCAATCCTCAATCCTCAATCCTCAATCCTCAATCCTCAATACTCAATTTTCAATCCTCAATTCTCAATCTTCAATCCTCAGTCCTCAATCCTCAATCCTCAATCCTCAATCCTCATTCTACAATCCTCAATACCCAATGCTCAATCTTCAATCCTCAATCCTCAATCCTCAATTCTCAATCCTCAATCCTCAGTCCTCCGTCCTCAAACCTCAATCCTCAACCCTCAGCCCTCATTCTCAATCCTCAATCCTCAATTCTCAGTCCTCAGCCCTCAAACCTCAATCCTCAAACCTCAGACCTCATCCTCAATCCTCAATTATCAATCCTCAATCCTCAATCTTCAATCCACAATACTCAATCTTCAATCCAGAATCCTCAGTCCTCAAACCTCAATTCTGAATCCACAATACTCAATCTTCAATCCTCAATCCTCAGTACTCAATACTCAACTATCAGTCCTGAATTCTTAATACTCAATCCTCAATCCTCAATCTTCAATCCTCAATACTCAATATTCAATGCTCAATCCTCAATCCTCAATCCTCGATGCTAAATCCTCAATACTCAATCATCAACCCTAAATCTTCAATCCTCAATACTCAATCTGCAATACTCAACCCTCAATCCACAATCCTCAATCCTCATTCTTCAATCCTGAATACCCAATCCTCAATCTTCAATCCTCAATCCTCAATCCTCAATCCTCAGTCCTCATTCTTCAATCCTCAACACCCAATCCTCAAACTTCAATCCTCAATCCTCAATCCTCAGACCTCAATAATCAATCTTCAATCCTCAATACTCAACCTTCAATCCTCAATCCTCAAACCTCAAACCTCAATACTCATTCTTCAATCCTCAACACCCAATCCTCAATCCTCAATCCTCAATCCCCAATCCTCAATTCTCAATCCTCAATCCTCAATCCTCAGACCTCGAACATCAATCCTCAACCCTCAGACCTCATCCTCAATCCTCAATTATCAATCCTCAATCCTCAATCTTCAATCCAGAATACTCAACCTTCAATCCTCAATACTCAATCTTCAATCTTCATCCTCAGTGCTCAATCCTCAATACTCAATCCTCAATCCAAAATCTTCAATCATCAATATTCAATCTTCAGTCCTCAATACTCAATCTTCAATCCCCAATCCTCAATCCTCAATTCTCGGTCCTCAGCCCTCAAACCTCAATCCTCAACCCTCAGGCCTCATCCTCAATCCTCAATTATCAATCCTCAATCCTCAAACTTCAATCCTCAATACTCAATCATCAATCCTCAATCCTCAATTCTCTATCCTCAATCCTCAGCCCTCAGTCCTCAAACCTCAATCGTCAACCCTCAGCCCTCATCCTCAATCCTCAATCGTGAATCTTCAATCCTCAATCCTCAATCCTCATGCCTCAATCCTCAATCCCCAATCCTCAGTCATCAAACCTCAATCCTGAATCCTCAATCTTCAGACCTCAGACCTGAACAATCAGATGTCAATCCTCAATCCTCAATAGAATATTATCAATTCACAGTTTTCAATACTCAATACTCAATCAGCAATCTTCAAATTTCTATCCACAGACATCAATTCTCGTCACTCAACCCTCAACACTTAGTCCCCAATCCTCAATCTTCAATCCTCAAACCTCAATCCTCAATCCTCAATCCTCAATCCTCAGTCTTCAATCATCAATACTCAGTCTTCAATCCTCAATCCTCAATCCTCAATCCTCAATCCTCATTCTTCAATCCTCAATACACAATCCTCAATCTTCAATCCTCAATCCTCAATCCTCAATTCTCAATCCTCAATCCTCAATGCACAGACCTCAAACATGAATACTCAACCCTCAGTCCTCGTCCTCAATCCACAACAGTCAATCCTCAATCCAAAATCTTCAATCATCAATATTCAATCTTCTGTCCTCAATCCTCAATCCTCAATCCTCAATCCTCAATCCTCAATGTTCAATCCGCAATACCCAATCCTCAATCTTCAGTCCTCAATCCTCAATCCTCAATCCTCAATCCTCAATACTCAATCCTCAATCCTCAGTCCTCAGACCTCAAACCTCAACCTTCAATCCTCAATACTCAATCTTCAAACCTCCGGCCTCAACTCTCAATCCTCAATCCTCAATCCTCAATCGTCAGGCTTCATTCCTCAATACTCAATCTTCAATCATCTATCCTCAATCCTCATTCCACAATCCTCATTCTTCAATCCTCAATACACAATCCTCAATCTTAAATCCTCAATCCTCAATCCTCAATTCTCAATCCTCAATCCTCAATGCACAGACCTCAAACATCAATACTCAACCCTCAGTCCTCGTCCTCAATCCACAACAGTCAATCCTCAATCCAAAATCTTCAATCATCAATATTCAATCTTCAGTCCTCAATCCTCAATCCTCAATCCTCAATCCTCAATGTTCAATCCGCAATACCCAATCCTCAATCTTCAGTCCTCAATTCTCAATCCTCAATCCTCAATCCTCAATCCTCAATACTCAATCCTCAATCCTCAGTCCTCAGACCTCAAACCTCAACCTTCAATCCTCAATACTCAATCTTCAAACCTCCGGCCTCAACCCTCAATCCTCAATCCTCAATCCTCAATCGTCAGGCTTCATTCCTCAATACTCAATCTTCAATCATCTATCCTCAATCCTCATTCCACAATCCTCATTCTTCAATCCTCAATACAGAATCCTCAATCTTCAATCCTCAATCCTCAATCCTCAATTCTCAATCCTCAATCCTCAATCCTCAGACCTCAAACATCAATACCCAACCCACAGTCCTCGTCCTCAATCCACAACCCTCAATCCTCGATCCTCAATCTTCAATCATCAATATTCAACCTTCAATCCTCAATCCTCAATCCTCAATCCTCAATACTCAATCCTCAATCCTCAATCCTCAATCCTCAATACTCAACCATCAATACTCAATTCTCAATACTCAATAGAATATCCTGAATTCTCAGGATTCAATACTCAAACCTCAACACTCAACCCTCATTCCTCAATCCTCAATACTCAATATTCAATCCTCAATACTCAATCCTCAATCCTCAATCCTCAATCGTCAGTACCCAATCCTCAATACTCAATCTTCAATCCTCAATCCTCAATCCTCAATCCTCAATCGTCACACCTCATTCTACAATCCTCAATACCCAATCCTCAATCTTCAATCCTCAATCCTCAATCCTCAAAACTCAAACCTGAATCCTCAATCCTGAATCCTCAATCTTCAGAACTCAGTCTTCAACAATCAGTTGTCAACTATCAATCCTCAATAGAATATAATAAATTCACAGTTTTCAATCCTCAATCCTCAATTTTCAATCCTCAATTCTCAATCTTCAATCCTCAATCCTCAATCCTCAATCCTCAATCCTCAATCCTCATTCTACAATCCTCAATACCCAATCCTCAATCTTCAATCCTCAATCCTCAATCCTCAATTCTCAATCCTCAATCCTCAGTCCTCAGTCCTCAAACCTCAATCGTCAACCCTCAGCCCTCATTCTCAAGCCTCAATCCTCAATTCTCAGTCATCAGCCCTCAAACCTCAATCCTCAACCCTCAGACCTCATCCTCAATCCTCAATTATCAATCCTCAATCCTCAATCTTCAATCCAGAATACTCAATCTTCAATCCTCAATACTCAATCTTCAATCTTCAATCCTCAGACCTCAATCCTCAATCCTCAATCCTCAATCCTCAATCTTCAATCATCAATACTCAGTCTTCAATCCTCAATCCTCAATCCTCAATCCTCAATACTCATTCTTCAATCCTCAATACACAATCCTCAATCTTCAACCCTCAATCCTCAATCCTCAATTCTCAATCCTCAATCCTCAATTCTCAATCCTCAATCCTCAATCCACAGACCTCAAACATCAATACTCAACCCTCAGTCCTCGTCCTCAATCCACAACAGTCAATCCTCAATCCAAAATCTTCAATCATCAATATTCAATCTTCAGTCCTCAATCCTCAATCCTCAATCCTCAATCCTCAATCCTCAATACTCAATCCTCAAACCTCGGTCCTCAATCCTCAATCCTCAATCCTCAATCCTCAATCATCAGTCTTCAATCCTCAATACTCAATCTTCAATCCTCAATCCTCAATCCTCATTCCTCAATCCTCATTCTTCAATCCTCAATACCCAATCCTCAATCTTCAATCCTCAATCCTCAATCCTCAATTCTCAATCCTCAATCCTCAGTCCTCAGTCCTCAAACCTCAATCCTCAATCCTCAATCGTCAAACCTCATTCTACAATCGTCAATAACCAATCCTCAATCTTCAATCCTCAATCCTCAATCCTCAAAACTCAAACCTGAATCCTCAATCCTGAATCCTCAATCTTCAGAACTCAGTCTTCAACAATCAGTTGTCAATTATCAATCCTCAATAGAATATAATAAATTCACAGTTTTCAATACTCAATACTCAATCTGCAATCTTCAAATCTCTATCGACAAACATCAATTCTCATCATTCAACCCTCAACACTCAGTCCCCAATCCTCAATACTCAATCTTCAATCCTCAATCCTCAATCCTCAATCGTCAAACCTCATTCTACAATCCTCAATCCTCCATCCTCAATCCACAATCCTCAATCCTCAATCCTCCAACGTCAGGCATCAATCCTCAATACTCAATCATCAATCCTCAACCCTCAACTCTCAGTCCTCAGCCCTCAAACCTCAATCCTCAGGCCTCAGACCTCATCCTCAATCCTCAATTTTCAATCCTCAATCCTCAACCTTCAATCCTCAATACTCAATCATCAATCCTCAATCCTCAATTCTCTATCCTCAATCCTCAGCCCTCAGTCCTCAAACCTCAATCGTCAACCCTCAGCCCTCAGCCCTCAAACCTCAATCCTCAGGCCTCAGACCTCATCCTCAATCCTCAATTATCAATCCTCAATCCTCAACCTTCAATCCTCAATACTCAATCACCAATCCTCAATCCTCAATCCTCAATTGTCTATCCTCAATCCTCAGCCCTCAGTCCTCAAACCTCAATCGTCAACCCTCAGCCCTCAGCCCTCATCCTCAATCCTCAATCCTCAATCTTCAATCCTTAATCCTCAATCCTCATGCCTCAATCCTCAATCCCCAATCCTCAGTCATCAAACCTCAATCCTGAATCCTCAATCCTGAATCCTCAATCTTCAGACCTCAGACCTGAACAATCAGATGTCAATCCTCAATCCTCAATAGAATATTATCAATTCACAGTTTTCAATACTCAATACTCAATCTGCGATCTTCAAATTTCTATCCACAAACATCAATTCCCATCACTCAACCCTCAACACTCAGTCCCCAATCCTCAATCTTCAACACTCAATCCTCAATCGTCAATCTACAATCCTCAATACTCAACCTTCAATCCTCCATCCTCAATCCACAATCCACAATCCTCAATCCTCCAACGTCAGGCATCAATCCTCAATACTCAATCTTCAATCCTCAATCCTCAATCCTCAATTCTCAGTCCTCAGCCCTCAAACCTCAATCCTCAACCCTCAGGCCTCATCCTCAATCCTCAATTATCAATCCTCAATCCTCAATCTTCAATCCTCAATACTCAATCATCAATCCTCATGCCTCAATCCTCAATCCCCAATCCTCAGTCATCAAACCTCAATCCTGAATCCTCAATCTTCAGACCTCAGACCTGAACAATCAGATGTCAATCCTCAATCCTCAATAGAATATTATCAATTCACAGTTTTCAATACTCAATACTCAATCAGCAATCTTCAAATTTCTATCCACAGACATCAATTCTCGTCACTCAACCCTCAACACTTAGTCCCCAATCCTCAATCTTCAATCCTCAAACCTCAATCCTCAATCCTCAATCCTCAATCCTCAGTCTTCAATCATCAATACTCAGTCTTCAATCCTCAATCCTCAATCCTCAATCCTCAATCCTCATTCTTCAATCCTCAATACACAATCCTCAATCTTCAATCCTCAATCCTCAATCCTCAATTCTCAATCCTCAATCCTCAATGCACAGACCTCAAACATGAATACTCAACCCTCAGTCCTCGTCCTCAATCCACAACAGTCAATCCTCAATCCAAAATCTTCAATCATCAATATTCAATCTTCAGTCCTCAATCCTCAATCCTCAATCCTCAATCCTCAATCCTCAATGTTCAATCCGCAATACCCAATCCTCAATCTTCAGTCCTCAATCCTCAATCCTCAATCCTCAATCCTCAATACTCAATCCTCAATCCTCAGTCCTCAGACCTCAAACCTCAACCTTCAATCCTCAATACTCAATCTTCAAACCTCCGGCCTCAACTCTCAATCCTCAATCCTCAATCCTCAATCGTCAGGCTTCATTCCTCAATACTCAATCTTCAATCATCTATCCTCAATCCTCATTCCACAATCCTCATTCTTCAATCCTCAATACACAATCCTCAATCTTAAATCCTCAATCCTCAATCCTCAATTCTCAATCCTCAATCCTCAATGCACAGACCTCAAACATCAATATTCAACCCTCAGTCCTCGTCCTCAATCCACAACAGTCAATCCTCAATCCAAAATCTTCAATCATCAATATTCAATCTTCAGTCCTCAATCCTCAATCCTCAATCCTCAATCCTCAATGTTCAATCCGCAATACCCAATCCTCAATCTTCAGTCCTCAATTCTCAATCCTCAATCCTCAATCCTCAATCCTCAATACTCAATCCTCAATCCTCAGTCCTCAGACCTCAAACCTCAACCTTCAATCCTCAATACTCAATCTTCAAACCTCCGGCCTCAACCCTCAATCCTCAATCCTCAATCCTCAATCGTCAGGCTTCATTCCTCAATACTCAATCTTCAATCATCTATCCTCAATCCTCATTCCACAATCCTCATTCTTCAATCCTCAATACACAATCCTCAATCTTCAATCCTCAATCCTCAATCCTCAATTCTCAATCCTCAATCCTCAATCCTCAGACCTCAAACATCAATCGTCAACCCTCAGCCCTCAGCCCTCATCCTCAATCCTCAATCCTCAATCTTCAATCCTCAATCCTCAAACCTCAATCCTCAATCCTCATTCTTCAATCCTCAATACACAATCCTCAATCTTAGATCCTCAATCCTCAATCCTCAATTCTCAATCCTCAATCCTCAATGCACAGACCTCAAACATCAATACTCAACCCTCAGTCCTCGTCCTCAATCCACAACAGTCAATCCTCAATCCAAAATCTTCAATCATCAATATTCAATCTTCAGTCCTCAATCCTCAATCCTCAATCCTCAATCCTCAATCCTCAATGTTCAATCCGCAATACCCAATCCTCAATCTTCAGTCCTCAATCCTCAATCCTCAATCCTCAATCCTCAATACTCAATCCTCAGTCCTCAGTCCTCAGACCTCAAACCTCAACCTTCAATCCTCAATACTCAATCTTCAAACCTCCGGCCTCAACTCTCAATCCTCAATCCTCAATCCTCAATCGTCAGGCTTCATTCCTCAATACTCAATCTTCAATCATCTATCCTCAATCCTCATTCCACAATCCTCATTCTTCAATCCTCAATACAGAATCCTCAATCTTCAATCCTCAATCCTCAATCCTCAATTCTCAATCCTCAATCCTCAATCCTCAGACCTCAAACATCAATACCCAACCCACAGTCCTCGTCCTCAATCCACAACCCTCAATCCTCGATCCTCAATCTTCAATCATCAATATTCAACCTTCAATCCTCAATCCTCAATCCTCAATACTCAATCCTCAATCCTCAATCCTCAATCCTCAATACTCAACCATCAATACTCAATTCTCAATACTCAATAGAATATCCTGAATTCTCAGGATTCAATACTCAAACCTCAACACTCAACCCTCATTCCTCAATCCTCAATACTCAATATTCAATCCTCAATACTCAATCCTCAATCCTCAATCCTCAATCGTCAGTACCCAATCCTCAATACTCAATCTTCAATCCTCAATCCTCAATCCTCAATCCTCAATCGTCACACCTCATTCTACAATCCTCAATACCCAATCCTCAATCTTCAATCCTCAATCCTCAATCCTCAAAACTCAAACCTGAATCCTCAATCCTGAATCCTCAATCTTCAGAACTCAGTCTTCAACAATCAGTTGTCAACTATCAATCCTCAATAGAATATAATAAATTCACAGTTTTCAATCCTCAATCCTCAATTTTCAATCCTCAATTCTCAATCTTCAATCCTCAATCCTCAATCCTCAATCCTCAATCCTCAATCCTCATTCTACAATCCTCAATACCCAATCCTCAATCTTCAATCCTCAATCCTCAATCCTCAATTCTCAATCCTCAATCCTCAGTCCTCAGTCCTCAAACCTCAATCGTCAACCCTCAGCCCTCATTCTCAAGCCTCAATCCTCAATTCTCAGTCATCAGCCCTCAAACCTCAATCCTCAACCCTCAGACCTCATCCTCAATCCTCAATTATCAATCCTCAATCCTCAATCTTCAATCCAGAATACTCAATCTTCAATCCTCAATACTCAATCTTCAATCTTCAATCCTCAGACCTCAATCCTCAATCCTCAATCCTCAATCCTCAATCTTCAATCATCAATACTCAGTCTTCAATCCTCAATCCTCAATCCTCAATCCTCAATACTCATTCTTCAATCCTCAATACACAATCCTCAATCTTCAACCCTCAATCCTCAATCCTCAATTCTCAATCCTCAATCCTCAATTCTCAATCCTCAATCCTCAATCCACAGACCTCAAACATCAATACTCAACCCTCAGTCCTCGTCCTCAATCCACAACAGTCAATCCTCAATCCAAAATCTTCAATCATCAATATTCAATCTTCAGTCCTCAATCCTCAATCCTCAATCCTCAATCCTCAATCCTCAATACTCAATCCTCAAACCTCGGTCCTCAATCCTCAATCCTCAATCCTCAATCCTCAATCATCAGTCTTCAATCCTCAATACTCAATCTTCAATCCTCAATCCTCAATCCTCATTCCTCAATCCTCATTCTTCAATCCTCAATACCCAATCCTCAATCTTCAATCCTGAATCCTCAATCCTCAATTCTCAATCCTCAATCCTCAGTCCTCAGTCCTCAAACCTCAATCCTCAATCCTCAATCGTCAAACCTCATTCTACAATCGTCAATAACCGATCCTCAATCTTCAATCCTCAATCCTCAATCCTCAAAACTCAAACCTGAATCCTCAATCCTGAATCCTCAATCTTCAGAACTCAGTCTTCAACAATCAGTTGTCAATTATCAATCCTCAATAGAATATAATAAATTCACAGTTTTCAATACTCAATACTCAATCTGCAATCTTCAAATCTCTATCGACAAACATCAATTCTCATCATTCAACCCTCAACACTCAGTCCCCAATCCTCAATACTCAATCTTCAATCCTCAATCCTCAATCCTCAATCGTCAAACCTCATTCTACAATCCTCAATCCTCCATCCTCAATCCACAATCCTCAATCCTCAATCCTCCAACGTCAGGCATCAATCCTCAATACTCAATCATCAATCCTCAACCCTCAACTCTCAGTCCTCAGCCCTCAAACCTCAATCCTCAGGCCTCAGACCTCATCCTCAATCCTCAATTTTCAATCCTCAATCCTCAACCTTCAATCCTCAATACTCAATCATCAATCCTCAATCCTCAATTCTCTATCCTCAATCCTCAGCCCTCAGTCCTCAAACCTCAATCGTCAACCCTCAGCCCTCAGCCCTCAAACCTCAATCCTCAGGCCTCAGACCTCATCCTCAATCCTCAATTATCAATCCTCAATCCTCAACCTTCAATCCTCAATACTCAATCACCAATCCTCAATCCTCAATCCTCAATTGTCTATCCTCAATCCTCAGCCCTCAGTCCTCAAACCTCAATCGTCAACCCTCAGCCCTCAGCCCTCATCCTCAATCCTCAATCCTCAATCTTCAATCCTTAATCCTCAATCCTCATGCCTCAATCCTCAATCCCCAATCCTCAGTCATCAAACCTCAATCCTGAATCCTCAATCCTGAATCCTCAATCTTCAGACCTCAGACCTGAACATTCAGATGTCAATCCTCAATCCTCAATAGAATATTATCAATTCACAGTTTTCAATACTCAATACTCAATCAGCAATCTTCAAATTTCTATCCACAGACATCAATTCTCGTCACTCAACCCTCAACACTTAGTCCCCAATCCTCAATCTTCAATCCTCAAACCTCAATCCTCAATCCTCAATCCTCAATCCTCAATCTTCAATCATCAATACTCAGTCTTCAATCCTCAATCCTCAATCCTCAATCCTCAATCCTCATTCTTCAATCCTCAATACACAATCCTCAATCTTAAATCCTCAATCCTCAATCCTCAATTCTCAATCCTCAATCCTCAATGCACAGACCTCAAACATCAATACTCAACCCTCAGTCCTCGTCCTCAATCCACAACAGTCAATCCTCAATCCAAAATCTTCAATCATCAATATTCAATCTTCAGTCCTCAATCCTCAATCCTCAATCCTCAATCCTCAATGTTCAATCCGCAATACCCAATCCTCAATCTTCAGTCCTCAATTCTCAATCCTCAATCCTCAATCCTCAATACTCAATCCTCAATCCTCAGTCCTCAGACCTCAAACCTCAACCTTCAATCCTCAATGCTCAATCTTCAAACCTCCGGCCTCAACCCTCAATCCTCAATCCTCAATCCTCAATCGTCAGGCTTCATTCCTCAATACTCAATCTTCAATCATCTATCCTCAATCCTCATTCCACAATCCTCATTCTTCAATCCTCAATACACAATCCTCAATCTTCAATCCTCAATCCTCAATCCTCAATTCTCAATCCTCAATCCTCAATCCTCAGACCTCAAACATCAATCGTCAACCCTCAGCCCTCAGCCCTCATCCTCAATCCTCAATCCTCAATCTTCAATCCTCAATCCTCAAACCTCAATCCTCAATCCTCATTCTTCAATCCTCAATACACAATCCTCAATCTTAGATCCTCAATCCTCAATCCTCAATTCTCAATCCTCAATCCTCAATGCACAGACCTCAAACATCAATACTCAACCCTCAGTCCTCGTCCTCAATCCACAACAGTCAATCCTCAATCCAAAATCTTCAATCATCAATATTCAATCTTCAGTCCTCAATCCTCAATCCTCAATCCTCAATCCTCAATCCTCAATGTTCAATCCGCAATACCCAATCCTCAATCTTCAGTCCTCAATCCTCAATCCTCAATCCTCAATCCTCAATACTCAATCCTCAGTCCTCAGTCCTCAGACCTCAAACCTCAACCTTCAATCCTCAATACTCAATCTTCAAACCTCCGGCCTCAACTCTCAATCCTCAATCCTCAATCCTCAATCGTCAGGCTTCATTCCTCAATACTCAATCTTCAATCATCTATCCTCAATCCTCATTCCACAATCCTCATTCTTCAATCCTCAATACAGAATCCTCAATCTGCAATCCTCAATCCTCAATCCTCAATTCTCAATCCTCAATCCTCAATCCTCAGACCTCAAACATCAATACCCAACCCACAGTCCTCGTCCTCAATCCACAACCCTCAATCCTCGATCCTCAATCTTCAATCATCAATATTCAACCTTCAATCCTCAATCCTGAATCCTCAATACTCAATCCTCAATCCTCAATCCTCAATCCTCAATACTCAACCATCAATACTCAATTCTCAATACTCAATAGAATATCCTGAATTCTCAGGATTCAATACTCAAACCTCAACACTCAACCCTCATTCCTCAATCCTCAATACTCAATATTCAATCCTCAATACTCAATCCTCAATCCTCAATCCTCAATCGTCAGTACCCAATCCTCAATACTCAACCTTCAATCCTCAATCCTCAATCCTCAATCCTCAATCGTCACACCTCATTCTACAATCCTCAATACCCAATCCTCAATCTTCAATCTTCAATCCTCAATCCTCAAAACTCAAACCTGAATCCTCAATCCTGAATCCTCAATCTTCAGAACTCAGTCTTCAACAATCAGTTGTCAATTATCAATCCTCAATAGAATATAATAAATTCACAGTTTTCAATACTCAATACTCAATCTGCAATCTTCAAATCTCTATCGACAAACATCAATTCTCATCATTCAACCCTCAACACTCAGTCCCCAATCCTCAATACTCAATCTTCAATCCTCAATCCTCAATCCTCAATCGTCAAACCTCATTCTACAATTCTCAATCCTCCATCCTCAATCCACAATCCTCAATCCTCAATCCTCCAACGTCAGGCATCAATCCTCAATACTCAATCATCAATCCTCAACCCTCGACTCTCAGTCCTCAGCCCTCAAACCTCAATCCTCAGGCCTCAGACCTCATCCTCAATCCTCAATTTTCAATCCTCAATCCTCAACCTTCAATCCTCAATACTCAATCATCAATCCTCAATCCTCAATTCTCTATCCTCAATCCTCAGCCCTCAGTCCTCAAACCTCAATCGTCAACCCTCAGCCCTCAGCCCTCAAACCTCAATCCTCAGGCCTCAGAACTCATCCTCAATCCTCAATTATCAATCCTCAATCCTCAACCTTCAATCCTCAATACTCAATCACCAATCCTCAATCCTCAATCCTCAATTCTCTATCCTCAATCCTCAGCCCTCAGTCCTCAAACCTCAATCGTCAACCCTCAGCCCTCAGCCCTCATCCTCAATCCTCAATCCTCAATCTTCAATCCTTAATCCTCAATCCTCATGCCTCAATCCTCAAT
Source organism: Calliopsis andreniformis (assembly GCF_051401765.1). Lineage (NCBI taxonomy): Eukaryota > Metazoa > Arthropoda > Insecta > Hymenoptera > Andrenidae > Calliopsis > Calliopsis andreniformis. Next base: position 1,957,195 of record NW_027480491.1, on the reverse strand, counting down.
CCCCAATCCTCAGTCATCAAACCTCAATCCTGAATCCTCAATCCTGAATCCTCAATCTTCAGACCTCAGACCTGAACAATCAGATGTCAATCCTCAATCCTCAATAGAATATTATCAATTCACAGTTTTCAATACTCAATACTCAATCTGCGATCTTCAAATTTCTATCCACAAACATCAATTCCCATCACTCAACCCTCAACACTCAGTCCCCAATCCTCAATCTTCAACACTCAATCCTCAATCCTCAATCTACAATCCTCAATACTCAACCTTCAATCCTCCATCCTCAATCCACAATCCACAATCCTCAATCCTCCAACGTCAGGCATCAATCCTCAATACTCAATCTTCAATCCTCAATCCTCAATCCTCAATTCTCAGTCCTCAGCCCTCAAACCTCAATCCTCAACCCTCAGGCCTCATCCTCAATCCTCAATTATCAATCCTCAATCCTCAATCTTCAATCCTCAATACTCAATCATCAATCCTCAATCCTCAATTCTCTATCCTCAATCCTCAGCCCTCAGTCCTCAAACCTCAATCGTCAACCCTCAGCCCTCATCCTCAATCCTCAATAGTGAATCTTCAATCCTCAATCCTCAATCCTCATGCCTCAATCCTCAATCCCCAATCCTCAGTCATCAAACCTCAATCCTGAATCCTCAATCTTCAGACCTCAGACCTGAACATTCAGATGTCAATCCTCAATCCTCAATAGAATATTATCAATTCACAGTTTTCAATACTCAATATTCAATCAGCAATCTTCAAATTTCTATCCACAGACATCAATTCTCGTCACTCAACCCTCAACACTTAGTCCCCAATCCTCAATCTTCAATCCTCAAACCTCAATCCTCAATCCTCAATCCTCAATCCTCAATCTTCAATCATCAATACTCAGTCTTCAATCCTCAATCCTCAATCCTCAATCCTCAATCCTCATTCTTCAATCCTCAATACACAATCCTCAATCTTAAATCCTCAATCCTCAATCCTCAATTCTCAATCCTCAATCCTCAATGCACAGACCTCAAACATCAATACTCAACCCTCAGTCCTCGTCCTCAATCCACAACAGTCAATCCTCAATCCAAAATCTTCAATCATCAATATTCAATCTTCAGTCCTCAATCCTCAATCCTCAATCCTCAATCCTCAATGTTCAATCCGCAATACCCAATCCTCAATCTTCAGTCCTCAATTCTCAATCCTCAATCCTCAATCCTCAATACTCAATCCTCAATCCTCAGTCCTCAGACCTCAAACCTCAACCTTCAATCCTCAATACTCAATCTTCAAACCTCCGGCCTCAACCCTCAATCCTCAATCCTCAATCCTCAATCGTCAGGCTTCATTCCTCAATACTCAATCTTCAATCATCTATCCTCAATCCTCATTCCACAATCCTCATTCTTCAATCCTCAATACACAATCCTCAATCTTCAATCCTCAATCCTCAATCCTCAATTCTCAATCCTCAATCCTCAATCCTCAGACCTCAAACATCAATCGTCAACCCTCAGCCCTCAGCCCTCATCCTCAATCCTCAATCCTCAATCTTCAATCCTCAATCCTCAAACCTCAATCCTCAATCCTCATTCTTCAATCCTCAATACACAATCCTCAATCTTAGATCCTCAATCCTCAATCCTCAATTCTCAATCCTCAATCCTCAATGCACAGACCTCAAACATCAATACTCAACCCTCAGTCCTCGTCCTCAATCCACAACAGTCAATCCTCAATCCAAAATCTTCAATCATCAATATTCAATCTTCAGTCCTCAATCCTCAATCCTCAATCCTCAATCCTCAATCCTCAATGTTCAATCCGCAATACCCAATCCTCAATCTTCAGTCCTCAATCCTCAATCCTCAATCCTCAATCCTCAATACTCAATCCTCAGTCCTCAGTCCTCAGACCTCAAACCTCAACCTTCAATCCTCAATACTCAATCTTCAAACCTCCGGCCTCAACTCTCAATCCTCAATCCTCAATCCTCAATCGTCAGGCTTCATTCCTCAATACTCAATCTTCACTCATCTATCCTCAATCCTCATTCCACAATCCTCATTCTTCAATCCTCAATACAGAATCCTCAATCTTCAATCCTCAATCCTCAATCCTCAATTCTCAATCCTCAATCCTCAATCCTCAGACCTCAAACATCAATACCCAACCCACAGTCCTCGTCCTCAATCCACAACCCTCAATCCTCGATCCTCAATCTTCAATCATCAATATTCAACCTTCAATCCTCAATCCTCAATCCTCAATACTCAATCCTCAATCCTCAATCCTCAATCCTCAATACTCAACCATCAATACTCAATTCTCAATACTCAATAGAATATCCTGAATTCTCAGGATTCAATACTCAAACCTCAACACTCAACCCTCATTCCTCAATCCTCAATACTCAATATTCAATCCTCAATACTCAATCCTCAATCCTCAATCCTCAATCGTCAGTACCCAATCCTCAATACTCAATCTTCAATCCTCAATCCTCAATCCTCAATCCTCAATCGTCACACCTCATTCTACAATCCTCAATACCCAATCCTCAATCTTCAATCCTCAATCCTCAATCCTCAAAACTCAAACCTGAATCCTCAATCCTGAATCCTCAACCTTCAGAACTCAGCCTTCAACAATCAGTTGTCAACTATCAATCCTCAATAGAATATAATAAATTCACAGTTTTCAATACTCAATACTCAATCTTCAATCCTCAATCCTCAACCGTCAGTCCTCGTCCTCAATCCTCAACCCTCAATTCTCAATCTTCAATCTTCAATCCTCAATCCTCAAACCTCAAACCTCAATCCTCATTCTTCAATCCTCAATACACAATCCTCAATCTTCAATCCTCAATCCTCAATCCTCAATTCTCAATCCTCAATCCTCAGTCCTCAGTCCTCAAACCTCAATCCTCAACATCCAGCCCTCATCCTCAATCCCCAATACTCAATCCTGAATCCTCAATCTTCAATCCTCAGTACTCAATCTTCAATAATCAATCCTCAATTCTCAATCCTCAATACTCAGTCCTCAATCCTCAGTCCTCAGACCTCAAACCTCAATCCTCAACCCTCAGCCATCATTCTCAATCCTCAATCCTCAATTCTCAGTCCTCAGCCCTCAAGCCTCAATCCTCTACCCTCAGACCTCATCCTCAATCCTCAGTTATCAATCCACAATCCTCAATCTTCAGTCTTCAATACTCAATCTTCTATTCTCAATCCTCAGTCCTCAAACCACAATTCTGAATCCTCAATACTCAATCTTCAATCCTCAATCCTCTGTCCTCAATACTCAACTATCAGTCCTCAATTCTCAATACTCAATCCCCAACCTCAATCTTCAATCCTCAATACTCAATCTTCAACCCTCAATCCTCAATCCTCAATCCTCAATGCTCAATCCTCAATCCTCAATCCTCAACCCTCAATCTTCAATCATCAATAATCAATATGCAATCCTCAAACCTCAATCCTCAATCCTCAATCATCAATCTTCAACACTCTATAATCAATCCTCAATCCTCAATCCTCAATCCTCAATCCTCAATCCTCAATTTTCAATCCTCAATTCTCAATCTTCAATCCTCAATCCTCAATCCTCAATCCTCAATCCTCAATCCTCATTCTACAATCCTCAATACCCAATCCTCAATCTTCAATCCTCAATCCTCAATCCTCAATTCTCAATCCTCAATCCTCAGTCCTCAGTCCTCAAACCTCAATCCTCAACCCTCAGCCCTCATTCTCAAGCCTCAATCCTCAATTCTCAGTCATCAGCCCTCAAACCTCAATCCTCAACCCTCAGACCTCATCCTCAATCCTCAATTATCAATCCTCAATCCTCAATCTTCAATCCAGAATACTCAATCTTCAATCCTCAATACTCAATCTTCAATCTTCAATCCTCAGACCTCAATCCTCAATCCTCAATCCTCAATCCTCAATCTTCAATCATCAATACTCAGTCTTCAATCCTCAATCCTCAATCCTCAATCCTCAATACTCATTCTTCAATCCTCAATACACAATCCTCAATCTTCAACCCTCAATCCTCAATCCTCAATTCTCAATCCTCAATCCTCAATCCACAGACCTCAAACATCAATACTCAACCCTCAGTCCTCGTCCTCAATCCACAACAGTCAATCCTCAATCCAAAATCTTCAATCATCAATATTCAATCTTCAGTCCTCAATCCTCAATCCTCAATCCTCAATCCTCAATACTCAATCCTCAAACCTCGGTCCTCAATCCTCAATCCTCAATCCTCAATCCTCAATCATCAGTCTTCAATCCTCAATACTCAATCTTCAATCCTCAATCCTCAATCCTCATTCCTCAATCCTCATTCGTCAATCCTCAATACCCAATCCTCAATCTTCAATCCTCAATCCTCAATCCTCAATTCTCAATCCTCAATCCTCAGTCCTCAGTCCTCAAAACTCAATCCTCAATCCTCAATCGTCAAACCTCATTCTACAATCGTCAATAACCAATCCTCAATCTTCAATCCTCAATCCTCAATCCTCAAAACTCAAACCTGAATCCTCAATCCTGAATCCTTAACCTTCAGAACTCAGTCTTCAACAATCAGTTGTCAATTCTCAATCCTCAATAGAATATAATAAATTCACAGTTTTCAATACTCAATACTCAATCTGCAATCTTCAAATCCCTATCGACAAACATCAATTCTCATCATTCAACCCTCAACACTCAGTCCCCAATCCTCAATACTCAATCTTCAATCCTCAATCCTCAATCCTCAATCGCCAAACCTCATTCTACAATCTTCAATCCTCAATCCTCAATCCACAATCCTCAATCATCAATCCTCCAACGTCAGGCACCAATCCTCAATATTCAATCTTCAATCCTCAATCCTCAATCCTCATGCCTCTATACTCAATCCCCAATCCTCAGTCATCAAACCTCAATCCTGAATACTCAATCCTGATTCCTCAATCTTCAGACCTCAGACCTGCACAATCAGATGTCAATCCTCAATCCTCAATAGAATATTATCAATTCACAGTTTTCAATACTCAATACTCAATCTGCAATCTTCAAATTTCTATCCACAAACATCAATTCTCATCACTCAACCCTCAACACTCAGTCCCCAATCCTCAATCTTCAATGCTCAATCCCCAATCCTCAATCCTCAACCCTCAATCTTCAATCATCAATAATGAATCTGCAATCCTCAAACCTCAATCCTCAATCCTCAATCCTCAATCTTCAACACTCTATACTCAATCCTCAATCCTCAATCCTCAATCCTCAATCGTCAATCCTCAATTTTCAATCCTCAATTCTCAATCTTCAATCCTCAATCCTCAATCCTCAATCCTCAATCCTCAATCCTCATTCTACAATCCTCAATACCCAATCCTCAATCTTCAATCCTCAATCCTCAATCCTCAATTCTCAATCCTCAATCCTCAGTCCTCAGTCCTCAAACCACAATCCTCAAGCCTCAGCCCTCATTCTCAATCCTCAATCCTCAATTCTCAGTCATCAGCCCTCAAACCTCAATCCTCAACCCTCAGACCTCATCCTCAATCCTCAATTATCAATCCTCAATCCTCAATCTTCAATCCAGAATCCTCAATCCTCAATCCCCAATCCTCAATCTTCAATCCGCAATACTCAACCTTCAATCCTCAATCCTCAATCCTCAATCCTCAATGCTCAATCCTCAATCCATATTACTCAACCCTCAATCTTCAATCCTCAATACTCAATCTGCAATCCTCAATCCTCAATCCTCAATCCTCAATCCTCATACTTCAATCCTCAATACCCAATCCTCAAAACTCAAACCTGAATCCTCAATCCTGAATCCTCAACCTTCAGAACTCAGTCTTCAACAATCAGTTGTCAATTATCAATCCTCAATAGAATATAATAAATTCACAGTTTTCAATACTCAATACTCAATCTGCAATCTTCAAATCTCTATCGACAAACATCAATTCTCATCATTCAACCCTCAACACTCAGTCCCCAATCCTCAATACTCAATCTTCAATCCTCAATCCTCAATCCTGAATCGTCAAACCTCATTCTACAATCCTCAATCCTCCATCCTCAATCCACAATCCTCAATCCTCAATCCTCCAACGTCAGGCATCAATCCTCAATACTCAATCTTCAATCCTCAATCCTCAACTCTCAGTCCTCAGCCCTCAAACCTCAATCCTCAGGCCTCAGACCTCATCCTCAATCCTCAATTATCAATCCTCAATCCTCAACCTTCAATCCTCAATACTCAATCATCAATCCTCAATCCTCAATTCTCTATCCTCAATCCTCAGCCCTCAGTCCTCAAACCTCAATCGTCAACCCTCAGCCCTCAGCCCTCAAACCTCAACCCTCAGGCCTCAGACCTCATCCTCAATCCTCAATTATCAATCCTCAATCCTCAACCTTCAATCCTCAATACTCAATCATCAATCCTCAATCCTCAATCCTCAATTCTCTATCCTCAATCCTCAGCCCTCAGTCCTCAAACCTCAATCGTCAACCCTCAGCCCTCAGCCCTCAGCCCTCATCCTCAATCCTCAATCCTCAATCTGCAATCCTTAATCCTCAATCCCCATGCCTCAATCCTCAATCCCCAATCCTCAGTCATCAAACCTCAATCCTGAATCCTCAATCCTGAATCCTCAATCTTCAGACCTCAGACCTGAACAATCAGATGTCAATCCTCAATCCTCAATAGAATATTATCAATTCACAGTTTTCAATACTCAATACTCAATCTGCAATCTTCAAATTTCTATCCACAAACATCAATTCCCATCACTCAACCCTCAACACTCAGTCCCCAATCCTCAATCTTCAATTCTCAAACCTCAATCCTCAATCCTCAATCCTCAATCTTCAATCCTCTATACTCAATCCTCAATCCTCAATCCTCAATCCTCAATCCTCAATCCTCAATACTCAATTTTCAATCCTCAATTCTCAATCTTCAATCCTCAGTCCTCAATCCTCAATCCTCAATCCTCACTCCTCATTCTACAATCCTCAATACCCAATGCTCAATCTTCAATCCTCAATCCTCAATCCTCAATTCTCAATCCTCAATCCTCAGTCCTCAGTCCTCAAACCTCAATCCTCAACCCTCAGCCCTCATTCTCAATCCTCAATCCTCAATTCTCAGTCCTCTGCCCTCAAACCTCAATCCTCAAACCTCAGACCTCATCCTCAATCCTCAATTATCAATCCTCAATCCTCAATCTTCAATCCACAATACTCAATCTTCAATCCAGAATCCTCAGTCCTCAAACCTCAATTCTGAATCCACAATACTCAATCTTCAATCCTCAATCCTCAGTACTCAATACTCAACTATCAGTCCTGAATTCTCAATACTCAATCCTCAATCCTCAATCTTCAATCCTCAATACTCAATATTCAATGCTCAATCCTCAATCCTCAATCCTCAATGCTAAATCCTCAATACTCAATCATCAACCCTAAATCTTCAATCCTCAATACTCAATCTGCAATACTCAATCCTCAATCCACAATCCTCAATCCTCATTCTTCAATCCTCAATACCCAATCCTCAATCTTCAATCCTCAATCCTCAATCCTCAATCCTCAATCCTCAATCCTCAATCCTCAGTACTCAACCATCAATCCTCAATTCTCAATGCTCAATAAAATATCCTGAATCCTCAGGATTCAATACTCAAACCTCAACACTCAACCCTCAATCCTCAATCCTCAATCCTCAATCCTCAATCCTCAATCCTCAATTCTCAATCCACAATCCTCAATCCTCACACCTCAAACATCAATACTCAACACTCAGTCCTCGTCCTCAATCCACAACCCTCAATCCTCGATCCACAATCCTCAATCCTCAATCCTCAATATTCAATCCTAAATACTCAATCTTCAATCCTCAATCCTCAATCCTCAATCCTCAATCCTCAATCCTCAATCCTCATTCTACAATCCTCAATACCCAATCCTCAATCTTCAATCCTCAATCCTCAATCCTCAATTCTCAATCCTCAATCCTCAGTCCTCAGACCTCAAACCTCAATCCTCAACCCTCAGCCATCATTCTCAATCCTCAATCCTCAATTCTCAGTCCTCAGCCCTCAAGCCTCAATCCTCTACCCTCAGACCTCATCCTCTATCCTCAGTTATCAATCCACAATCCTCAACCTTCAGTCTTCAATACTCAATCTTCTATTCTCAATCCTCAGTCCTCAAACCACAATTCTGAATCCTCAATACTCAATCTTCAATCCTCAATCCTCAGTCCTCAATACTCAACTATCAGACCTCAATTCTCAATACTCAATCCCCAACCTCAATCTTCAATCCTCAATACTCAATCTTCAATCCTCAATCCTCAATCTTCAACACTCTATACTCAATCCTCAATCCTCAATCCTCAATCCTCAATCCTCAATCCTCAATTTTCAATCCTCAATTCTCAATCTTCAATCCTCAATCCTCAATCCTCAATCCTCAATCCTCAATCCTCATTCTACAATCTTCAATACCCAATCCTCAATCTTCAATCCTCAATCCTCAATCCTCAATTCTCAATCCTCAATCCTCAGTCCTCAGTCCTCAAACCTCAATCTTCAATCCTCAATCCTCAATCCTCAATTCTCAATCCTCAATCCTCAGTCCTCAGACCTCAAACTTCAATCCTCAACCCTCAGCCATCATTCTCAATCCTCAAACCTCAATTCTCAGTCCTCAGCCCTCAAGCCTCAATCCTCAATCCTCAGACCTCATCCTCAATCCTCAATTATCGATCCAGAATCCTCAATCTTAAGTCCTCAATACTCAATCTTCAATCCTCAATCCTCAGTCCTCAAACCACAATTCTGAATCCTCAATACTCAATCTTCAATCCTCAATCCTCAGGCCTCAATACTCAACCATCAGTCCTCAGTTCTCAATACTCAATACCCAATCCTCAATCTTCAATCCTCAATACTCAATCTTCAATCCTCAATCCTCAATCCTCAATCCTGAATCCTCAATGCTCACTCCCCAATCCTCAATCCTCAACCCTCAATCTTCAATCATCAATAATCAATCTGCAATCCTCAAACCTCAATCCTCAATCCTCAATCCTCAATCTTCAAAACTCTACACTCAATCCTCAATCCTCAATCCTCAATTTTCAATCCTCAATTCTCAATCTTCAATCCTCAATCCTCAATCCTCAATGCTCAATCCCCAATCCTCAATCCTCAACCCTCAATCTTCAATCATCAATAATCAATCTGCAATCCTCAAACCTCAATCCTCAATCCTCAATCCTCAACCTTCAGAACTCAGTCTTCAACAATCAGTTGTCAATTATCAATCCTCAATAGAATATAATAAATTCACAGTTTTCAATACTCAATACTCAATCTGCAATCTTCAAATCTCTATCGACAAACATCAATTCTCATCATTCAACCCTCAACACTCAGTCCCCAATCCTCAATACTCAATCTTCAATCATCAATCCTCAATACTGAATCGTCAAACCTCATTCTACAATCCTCAATCCTCCATCGTCAATCCACAATCCTCAATCCTCAATCCTCCAACGTCAGGCATCAATCCTCAATACTCAATCTTCGATCCTCAATCCTTAATTATCAGTCCTCAGCCGTCAAACCTCAATCCTCAGGCCTCAGACCTCATCCTCAATCGTCAATTATCAATCCTCAATCCTCAACCTTCAATCCTCAATACTCAATCATCAATCCTCAATCCTCAATTCTCTATCCTCAATCCTCAATCCTCAATCCTCAATCGTCATTCTACAATCCTCAATACCCAATCCTCAATCTTCAATCCTCAATCCTCAACCTTCAATCCTCAATACTCAATCATCAATCCTCAATCCTCAATTCTCTATCCTCAATCCTCAGCCCTCAGTCCTCAAACCTCAATCGTCAACCCTCAGCCCTCAGCCCTCAAACCTCAATCCTCAGGCCTCAGACCTCATCCTCAATCCTCAATTATCAATCCTCAATCCTCAACCTTCAATCCTCAATACTCAATCATCAATCCTCAATCCTCAATCTTCAATTCTCAAACCTCAATCCTCAATCCTCAATCCTCAATCTTCAATCCTCTATACTCAATCCTCAATCCTCAATCCTCAATCCTCAATCCTCAATACTCAATTTTCAATCCTCAATTCTCAATCTTCAATCCTCAGTCCTCAATCCTCAATCCTCAATCCTCAATCCTCATTCTACAATCCTCAATACCCAATGCTCAATCTTCAATCCTCAATCCTCAATCCTCAATTCTCAATCCTCAATCCTCAGTCCTCAGTCCTCAAACCTCAATCCTCAACCCTCAGCCCTCATTCTCAATCCTCGATCCTCAATTCTCAGTCCTCAGCCCTCAAACCTCAATCCTCAAACCTCAGACCTCATCCTCAATCCTCAATTATCAATCCTCAATCCTCAATCTTCAATCCACAATACTCAATCTTCAATCCTGAATCCTCAGTCCTCAAACCTCAATTATGAATCCTCAATACTCAATCTTCAATCCTCAATACCCAGACCTCAATCTTCAATCCTCAATCCTCAATCCTCAATTCACAATCCTCAATCCTCGGTCCACAGACCTCAAACCTCAATCCTCAACCCACAGCCATCATTCTCAATCCTCAATCCTCAATTCTCAGTCCTCAGCCCTCAAGCCTCAATCCTCTACCCTCAGACCTCATCCTCAATCCTCAGTTATCAATCCACAATCCTCAATCTTCAGTCTTCAATACTCAATCTTCTATTCTCAATCCTCAGTCCTCAAACCACAATTCTGAATCCTCAATACTCAATCTTCAATCCTCAATCCTCAGTCCTCAATACTCAACTATCAGTCCTCAATTCTCAATACTCAATCCCCAACCTCAATCTTCAATCCTCAATACTCAATCTTCAATCCTCAATCCTCAATCCTCCATCCTCAATGCTCAATCCTCAATCCTCAATCCTCAACCCTCAATCTTCAATCATCAATAATCAATCTGCAATCCTCAAACCTCAATCCTCAATCCTCAATCATCAATCTTCAACACTCTATACTCAATCCTCAATCCTCAATCCTCAATCCTCAATCCTCAATCCTCAATTTTCAATCCTCAATTCTCAATCTTCAATCCTCAATCCTCAATCCTCAATCCTCAATCCTCAATCCTCATTCTACAATCCTCAATACCCAATCCTCAATCGTCAATCCTCAATCCTCAATCCTCAATTCTCAATCCTCAATCCTCAGTCCTCAGTCCTCAAACATCAATCCTCAACCCTCAGCCCTCATTCTCAATCCTCAATCCTCAATTCTCAGTCATCAGCCCTCAAACCTCAATCCTCAACCCTCAGACCTCATCCTCAATCCTCAATTATCAATCCTCAATCCTCAATCTTCAATCCAGAATACTCAATCTTCAATACTCAATACTCAATCTTCAATCTTCAATCCTCAGTCCTCAATCCTCAATCCTCAATCCTCAATCCTCAATACCCATTCTTCAATCCTCAATACACAATCCTCAATCTTCAACCCTCAATCCTCAATCCTCAATTCTCAATCCTCAAACCTCAATCCACAGACCTCAAACATCAATACTCAACCCTCAGTCCTCGTCCTCAATCCACAACAGTCAATCCTCAATCCAAAATCTTCAATCATCAATATTCAATCTTCAGTCCTCAATCCTCAATCCTCAATCCTCAATCCTCAATACTCAATCTTCAAACCTCGGTCCTCAATCCTCAATCCTCAATCCTCAATCCTCAATCATCAGTCTTCAATCCTCAATACTCAATCTTCAATCCTCAATCCTCAATCCTCATTCCTCAATCCTCATTCTTCAATCCTCAATACCCAATCCTCAATCTTCAATCCTCAATCCTCAATCCTCAATTCTCAATCCTCAATCCTCAGTCCTCAGTCCTCAAACCTCAATCCTCAATCCTCAATCGTCAAACCTCATTCTACAATCGTCAATACCCAATCCTCAATCTTCAATCCTCAATCCTCAATCCTCAAAACTCAAACCTGAATCCTCAATCCTGAATCCTCAACCTTCAGAACTCAGTCTTCAACAATCAGTTGTCAATTCTCAATCCTCAATAGAATATAATAAATTCACAGTTTTCAATACTCAATACTCAATCTGCAATCTTCAAATCTCTATCGACAAACATCAATTCTCATCAATCAACCCCCAACACTCAGTCCCCAATCCTCAATACTCAATCTTCAATCCTCAATCCTCAATCCTCAATCGCCAAACCTCATTCTACAATCTTCAATCCTCAATCCTCAATCCACAATCCTCAATCCTCAATCCTCCAACGTCCGGCACCAATCCTCAATACTCAATCTTCAATCCTCAATCCTCAATCCTCAACTCTCAGTCCTCAGCCCTCAAACCTCAATCCTCAGGCCTCAGACCTCATCCTCAATCCTCAATTATCAATCCTCAATCCTCAACCCTCAATCCTCAATACTCAATCATCAATCCTCAATCCTCAGTCCTCAAATCTCTATCCTCAATCCTCAGCCCTCAGTCCTCAAACCTCAATCGTCAACCCTCAGCCCTCAGCCCTCATCCTCAATCCTCAATCCTCAGTCTTCAATCCTCAATCCTCAATCCTCATGCCTCAATCCTCAATCCCCAATCCTCAGTCATCAAACCTCAATCCTGAATACTCAATCCTGATTCCTCAATCTTCAGACCTCAGACCTGCACAATCAGATGTCAATCCTCAATCCTCAATAGAATATTATCAATTCACAGTTTTCAATACTCAATACTCAATCTGCAATCTTCAAATTTCTATCCACAAACATCAATTCTCATCACTCAACCCTCAACACTCAGTCCCCAATCCTCAATCTTCAATCCTCAAACATCAATCCTCAATCCTCAATCCTCAATCTTCAATCCTCAATCCTCAATCCTCAATTCTCAATCCTTAATCCTCAGTCCTCAGTCCTCAAACCTCAATCCACAACCCTCAGCCCTCATCCTCAATCCTCAATCGACAATCCTCAATCCTCAATCTTCAAACCTCAATCCTCAGTCCTCAAACCTCAATTCTCAGTCCTCAGCCCTCAAACCTCAATCCTCAACCCTCAGGCCTCATCCTCAATCCTCAATGATCAATCCTCAATCCTCAATACTCAATCTTCAATCCTCCATCCTCAATCCTCAATCCTCAATCATCAATCGTCAGGCTTCAATCCTCAATACCCAATCCTCAGTCTTCAATCCTCAATCCTCAATCCTCAATCTTCAATCCTCAATCCTCAGTCCTCAAACCTCAATTCTGAATCCTCAAACCTGAATCCTCAATCTTCAGACCTCAGTCCTCAATAATCTGTTGTCATTCCTCAATCCAAAATAGAATATCCTCAATTCACAGCTTTCAATACTCAATACTCAATCTGCAATCTTCCAACCTGTATCCACAAACATCAATTTTCACCACTCAACCCCCAGCACTCATTCTTGAATGTTCAATCCTCAATCCTCAACTCTCAATCTTCAATCCTCAATCCTCAATTCTCAATCCTCAATCCTCAATCCTCAGACCTCAAACATCAATACTCAACCCTCAGTCCTCGTCCTCAATCCACAACCCTCAATCCTCGATCCTCAGTCTTCAATCATCAATATTCAATACTCAATCCTCAAACCTCAATGCTCAATACTCAATCCTCAATCCTCAATCCTCAATCCTCAACACTCATCCATCAATCCTCAATTCTCAATACTCAATAGAATATCCTGAATTCTCAGGTTTCAATACTCAAACCTCAACACTCAACCCTCAATCCTCAATCCTCAATCCTCAATACTCATCCTTCAATCCTCAATACTCAATCGTCAATCTTCAATCCTCAGCCCTCAATCCTCAATTCTCAATCCTCAATCCCCAGTCCTCAGTCCTCAAACCTCAATCCACAACCCTCAGCCCTCATCCTCAATCCTCAATCGACAATCCTCAATCCTCAATCTTCAAACCTCAATCCTCAGTCCTCAAACCTTAATTCTGAATCCTCAATCCTGAATCCTCAATCTTCAGCACTCAGTCCTCAACAATCTGTTGTCAATCCTCAATCCTCATTAGAATATACAAAATTCACAGTTTTCAATACTCAATTCTCAATCTGCAATCTTCAAATCTCTATTCTCAAACATCAATTCTCATCACTCAACCCTCAACACTCAGTCCCCAATCCTCAATCTTCAATCCTAAATCCTCAATACTCAATCCTCAATCCTCAATCTTCAATACTCAATACTCAATCTTCAATCCTCAATACTCAATCCTCAATCTTCAATCCCCAATCCTCCATCTTCAATCCTCAATACTCAATCTTCAATGCTCAATCCTCAATCCTCAATCCTCAATGCTCAATCCTCAATCCATAATACTCAACCCTCAATCTTCAATCCGCAATACTCAATCTGCAATCCTCAATCCTCAATCCTCAATCCTCAATCCTCATTCTTCAATCCTCAATTCCCAATCCTCAATCTTCAATCCTCAATCCATTATCCTCAATCCTCAATCCTCATTCTTCAATCCTCAACACCCAATCCTCAATCTTCATTCCTCAATCCTCAATCCTCAGACCTCAATCCTCAACCTTCAATCCTCAATACTCAATCTTCAATCGTCAATCCTCAATCCTCAATCCTCAATCCTCATTCTTCAATCCCCAAAACCCAATCCTCAATCTTCAATCCTCAATCCTCAATCCTCAATTCTCAATCCTCTATCCTCAATCCTCAGACCTCAAACATCAATACCCAACCCACAGTCCTCGTCCTCAATCCACAACACTCAATCCTCGATCCTCAATCTTCAATCATCAATATTCAATCTTCAATCCTCAATCCTCAATCCCCAATACTCAATCCTCAATCCTCAATCCTCAATCCTCAATACTCAACCATCAATACTCAATTCTCAATACTCAATAGAATATCCTGAATTCTCAGGATTCAATACTCAAACCTCAACACTCAACCCTCATTCCTCAATCCTCAATCCTCAATCCTCAATCTTCAACCCCCAATCCTCAATTCTCAATCCTCAATCCTCAGTCCTCAGACCTCAAACCTCAATCCTCAATCCTCAACCCTCAGCCCTCATTCTCAATCCTCAATCTTCAATCCTCAATCCTCAATCCTCATGCATCAACCCTCAATCCTCAATCCTCAGTCATCAAACCTCAATCCTGAATCCTCAATCTTCAGACCTCAGACCTGAACAATTAGATGTCAATGCTCAATCCTCAATAGAATATCATCAATTCACAGTTTTCAATTCTCAATACTCAATCTACAATCTTCAAATTTCTATCCACAAACATCAATTCCCATCACTCAACCCTCCACACACAGTCCCCAACCCTCAATCTTCAATCCTCAATCCTCAATCCTCAATTGTCAATCCTCAATCTTCAATCCTCAATTCTCAATCCTCAATCCTCAATCCTCAATCCTGAATCCTCAATCCTCGATCCTCAATTTTCAATCCTCATTCTACAATCCTCAACACCCAATCCTCAATCTTCAGTCCTCAATCCTCAATCCTCAATACTCAATCTTCAATCCTCCATCCTCAATCCTCAATCCTCAATCATCAATCGTCAGGCTTGAATCCTCAATACCCAATCCTCAGTCTTCAATCCTCAATACTCAACCATCAATACTCAATTCTCAATACTCAATAGAATATCCTGAATTCTCAGGATTCAATACTCAAACCTCAACACTCAACCCTCATTCCTCAATCCTCAATCCTCAATCCTCAATTCTCAATCCTCAATCCTCAGTCCTCAGTCCTCAAACCTCAATCCTCAACCCTCAGCCCTCATTCTCAAACCTCAATACTCAATCCTCAGTCCTCAAACCTCAATCCTGAATCCTCAATCCTGAATCCTCAATCTTCAGACATCAGACCTCAACAATCAGATGTCAATCCTCAATCCTCAATAGAATATCATCAATTCACAGCTTTCAATACCCAATACTCAATCTGCAATACTCAATCCTCAATCCACAATCCTCAATCCTCATTCTTCAATCCTCAATGCCCAATCCTCAATCTGCAATCCTCAATCCTCAATCCTCAATCCTCAATCGTCATTCTTCAATTCTCAACACCCAATCCTCAATCTCCAGTCCTCAATCCTCAATCCTCAATCCTCAATCCTCAATACTCAACCATCAATACTTAATTCTCAATACTCAATAAAATATCCTGAATTCTCAGGATTCAATACTCAAACCTCAACACTCAACCCTCAATCCTCAATCCTCAATCCTCAATCCTCAATCCTCAATCCTCAATACTCAATCTTCAATCCTCCATCCTCAATCCTCAATCCTCAATCATCAATCGTCAGGCTTCAATCCTCAATACCCAATCCTCAGTCTTCAATCCTCAATCCTCAATCCTCAATCTTCAATCCTCAATCCTCAGTCCTCAAACCTCAATTCTGAATCCTCAACACTGAATCCTCAATCCTCAATACTCAATCCTCAATCCTCATTCCTCAATCCTCAATCTTCAATCCTGAATACTCAATCTTCAATCCTCAATCCTCAATCCTCAATCCTCAATCCTCAATCCTCATTCTACAATCCTCAATACCCAATCCTCAATCTTCAATACTCAATCCTCAATCCTCAATCCTCAATCCTCAATACTCAATCCTCAATCCTCAATCCTCAATCCTCAATACTCAACCATCAATCCTCAATTCTCAATACTCAATAAAATATCCTGAATCCTCAGGATTCAATACTCAAACCTCAGCACTCAACCCTCAATCCTCAATCCTCAATCCTCAATACTCAATCCTGAATTCTCAATCCTCAATCCTCAATCCTCAATTTTCAATCCTCAATTCTCAATCTTCAATCCTCAATCCTCAATCCTCAATCCTCAATCCTCAATCCTCAATCCTCATTCTACAATCCTCAATACCCAATCCTCAATCTTCAATCCTCAATCCTCAATCCTCAATTCTCAATCCTCAATCCTCAGTCCTCAGACCTCAAACTTCAATCCTCAACTCTCAGCCATCATTCTCAATCCTCAATCCTCAATTCTCAGTCCTCAGCCCTCAAGCCTCAATCCTCAACCCTCAGACCTCATCCTCAATCCTCAATTATCAATCCACAATCCTCAATCTTAAGTCCTCAATACTCAATCTTCAATCCTCAATCCTCAGTCCTCAAACCACAATTCTGAATCCTCAATACTCAATCTTCAATCCTCAATCCTCAGTCCTCAATACTCAACCATCAGTCCTCAGTTCTCAATACTCAATCCCCAATCCTCAATCGTCAATCCTCAATACTCAATCTTCAATCCTCAATCCTCAACCCTCAATCCTCAATGCTCAATCCCCAATCCTCAATCCTCAACCCTCAATCTTCAATCATCAATAATCAATCTGCAATCCTCAAACCTCAATCCTCAATCCTCAATCCTCAATCTTCAACACTCTATACTCAATCCTCAATCCTCAATCCTCAATCCTCAATCCTCAATCCTCAATTTTCAATCCTCAATTCTCAATCTTCAATCCTCAATCCTCAATCCTCAATCCTCAATCCTCAATCCTCATTCTACAATCCTCAATACCCAATCCTCAATCTTCAATCCTCAATCCTCAATCCTCAATACTGAATCTTCAATCCTCCATCCTCAATCCTCAATCCTCAATCCTCAACCCTCAGCCCTCATTCTCAATCCTCAATCTTCAATCCTCAATCCTCAATCCTCATGCATCAACCCTCAATCCTCAATCCTCAGTCATCAAACCTCAATCCTGAATCCTCAATCTTCAGACCTCAGACCTGAACAATTAGATGTCAATGCTCAATCCTCAATAGAATATCATCAATTCACAGTTTTCAATTCTCAATACTCAATCTACAATCTTCAAATTTCTATCCACAAACATCAATTCCCATCACTCAACCCTCCACACACAGTCCCCAACCCTCAATCTTCAATCCTCAATCCACAATCCTCAATTGTCAATCCTCAATCTTCAATCCTCAATTCTCAATCCTCAATCCTCAATCCTCAATCCTGAATCCTCAATCCTCGATCCTCAATTTTCAATCCTCATTCTACAATCCTCAACACCCAATCCTCAATCTTCAGTCCTCAATCCTCAATCCTCAATACTCAATCTTCAATCCTCCATCCTCAATCCTCAATCCTCAATCATCAATCGTCAGGCTTGAATCCTCAATACCCAATCCTCAGTCTTCAATCCTCAATACTCAACCATCAATACTCAATTCTCAATACTCAATAGAATATCCTGAATTCTCAGGATTCAATACTCAAACCTCAACACTCAACCCTCATTCCTCAATCCTCAATCCTCAATCCTCAATTCTCAATCCTCAATCCTCAGTCCTCAGTCCTCAAACCTCAATCCTCAACCCTCAGCCCTCATTCTCAAACCTCAATCCTCAATCCTCAGTCCTCAAACCTCAATCCTGAATCCTCAATCCTGAATCCTCAATCTTCAGACATCAGACCTCAACAATCAGATGTCAATCCTCAATCCTCAATAGAATATCATCAATTCACAGCTTTCAATACCCAATACTCAATCTGCAATACTCAATCCTCAATCCACAATCCTCAATCCTCATTCTTCAATCCTCAATGCCCAATCCTCAATCTGCAATCCTCAATCCTCAATCCTCAATCCTCAATCCTCATTCTTCAATTCTCAACACACAATCCTCAATCTCCAGTCCTCAATCCTCAATCCTCAATCCTCAATCCTCAATACTCAACCATCAATACTTAATTCTCAATACTCAATAAAATATCCTGAATTCTCAGGATTCAATACTCAAACCTCAACACTCAACCCTCAATCCTCAATCCTCAATCCTCAATCCTCAATCCTCAATCCTCAATACTCAATCTTCAATCCTCCATCCTCAATCCTCAATCCTCAATCATCAATCGTCAGGCTTCAATCCTCAATACCCAATCCTCAGTCTTCAATCCTCAATCCTCAATCCTCAATCTTCAATCCTCAATCCTCAGTCCTCAAACCTCAATTCTGAATCCTCAACACTGAATCCTCAATCCTCAATACTCAATCCTCAATCCTCATTCCTCAATCCTCAATCTTCAATCCTGAATACTCAATCTTCAATCCTCAATCCTCAATCCTCAATCCTCAATCCTCAATCCTCATTCTACAATCCTCAATACCCAATCCTCAATCTTCAATACTCAATCCTCAATCCTCAATCCTCAATCCTCAATACTCAATCCTCAATCCTCAATCCTCAATCCTCAATACTCAACCATCAATCCTCAATTCTCAATACTCAATAAAATATCCTGAATCCTCAGGATTCAATACTCAAACCTCAACACTCAACCCTCAATCCTCAATCCTCAATCCTCAATACTCAATCCTGAATTCTCAATCCTCAATCCTCAATCCTCAATTTTCAATCCTCAATTCTCAATCTTCAATCCTCAATCCTCAATCCTCAATCCTCAATCCTCAATCCTCAATCCTCATTCTACAATCCTCAATACCCAATCCTCAATCTTCAATCCTCAATCCTCAATCCTCAATTCTCAATCCTCAATCCTCAGTCCTCAGACCTCAAACTTCAATCCTCAACTCTCAGCCATCATTCTCAATCCTCAATCCTCAATTCTCAGTCCTCAGCCCTCAAGCCTCAATCCTCAACCCTCAGACCTCATCCTCAATCCTCAATTATCAATCCACAATCCTCAATCTTAAGTCCTCAATACTCAATCTTCAATCCTCAATCCTCAGTCCTCAAACCACAATTCTGAATCCTCAATACTCAATCTTCAATCCTCAATCCTCAGTCCTCAATACTCAACCATCAGTCCTCAGTTCTCAATACTCAATCCCCAATCCTCAATCGTCAATCCTCAATACTCAATCTTCAATCCTCAATCCTCAACCCTCAATCCTCAATGCTCAATCCCCAATCCTCAATCCTCAACCCTCAATCTTCAATCATCAATAATCAATCTGCAATCCTCAAACCTCAATCCTCAATCCTCAATCCTCAATCTTCAACACTCTATACTCAATCCTCAATCCTCAATCCTCAATCCTCAATCCTCAATCCTCAATTTTCAATCCTCAATTCTCAATCTTCAATCCTCAATACTCAATCCTCAATCCTCAATCCTCAATCCTCATTCTACAATCCTCAATACCCAATCCTCAATCTTCAATCCTCAATCCTCAATCCTCAATACTCAATCTTCAATCCTCCATCCTCAATCCTCAATCCTCAATCATCAATCCTCAGTCCTCAAACCTCAATTCTGAATCCTCAACCCTGAATCCTCAATCTTCAGACCTCAGTCCTCAATAATCAGTTGTCATTCCTCAATCCAAAATAGAATATCCTCAATTCACAGCTTTCAATACTCAATACTCAATCTGCAATCTTCCAACCTGTATCCACAAACATCAATTTTCACCACTCAACCCCCAGCACTCATTCCTGAATGTTCAATCCTCAATCCTCAACTCTCAATCTTCAATCCTCAATCCTCAATTCTCAATCCTCAATCCTCAATCCTCAGACATCAAACATCAATACTCAACCCTCAGACCTCGTCCTCAATCCACAACCCTCAATCCTCGATCCTCAATCTTCAATCATCAATATACAATCCTCAATCCTCAATCCTCAATCCTCAATACTCAATCCTCAATCCTCAATCCTCAATCCTCAACACTCAACCATCAATCCTCATTTCTCAATACTCAATAGAATATCCTGAATTCTCAGGTTTCAACACTCAAACCTCAACACTCAACCCTCAATCCTCAATCCTCAATCCTCAATCCTCAATCCTCAATCCTCAATACTCAATCTTCAATGCTCCATCCTCAATCCTCAATCCTCAATCCTCAATCCTCAATCCTCAATCCTCAATCCTCAATCCTCAATCCTCAGTCCTCAATTTTCAATCCTGAATACTCAATCTTCAATCCTCAATCCTCAATCCTCAATCCTCAATCCTCAATCCTCAATCCTCATTCTACAATCCACAATACCCAATCCTCAATCTTCAATCCTCAATCCTCAATCCACAATCCTCAATCCTCATTCTTCAATCCTCAATACCCAATCCTCAATCTTCAATCCTCAATCCTCAATCCTCAATCCTCAATCCTCATTCTTCAATTCTCAACACCCAATCCTCAATCTTCAGTCCTCAATCCTCAATCCTCAATCCTCAATCCTCAATACTCAACCATCAATCCTTAATTCTCAATACTCAATAAAATATCCTGAATTCTCAGGATCCAATAATCAAACCTCAACACTCAACCCTCAATCCTCAATCCTCAATCCTCAATCCTCAATCCTCAATCCTCAATACTCAATCTTCAATCCTCCATCCTCAATCCTCAATCCTCAATCATCAATCGTCAGGCTTCAATCCTCAATACCCAATCCTCAGTCTTCAATCCTCAATCCTCAATCCTCAATCTTCAATCCTCAATCCTCAGTCCTCAAACCTCAATTCTGAATCCTCAACCCTGAATCCTCAATCCTCAATACTCAATCCTCAATCCTCAATCCTCAATCCTCAATTTTCAATCCTGAATACTCAATCTTCAATCCTCAATCCTCAATACTCAATCCTCAATCCTCAATCCTCATTCTACAATCCTCAATACCCAATACTCAATCTTCAATCCTCAATCCTCAATCCTCAACCCTCAATCCTCAATACTCAATCCTCAATCCTCAATCCTCAATCCTCAATACTCAACCATCAATCCTCAATCCTCAATACTCAATAAAATATCCTGAATCCTCAGGATTCAATACTCAAACCTCAACACTCAACCCTCAATCCTCAATCCTCAATCCTCAATCCTCAATCCTCAATCCTGAATTCTCAATCCTCAATCCTCAATCCTCAATTTTCAATCCTCAATTCTCAATCTTCAATCCTCAATCCTCAATCCTCAATCCTCAATCCTCAATCCTCAATCCTCATTCTACAATCCTCAATACCCAATCCTCAATCTTCAATCCTCAATCCTCAATCCTCAATTCTCAATCCTCAATCCTCAGTCCTCAGACCTCAAACTTCAATCCTCAACTCTCAGCCATCATTCTCAATCCTCAATCCTCAATTCTCTGTCCTCAGCCCTCAAGCCTCAATCCTCAACCCTCAGACCTCATCCTCAATCCTCAATTATCAATCCACAATCCTCAATCTTAAGTCCTCAATACTCAATCTTCAATCCTCAATCCTCAGTCCTCAAACCACAATTCTGAATCCTCAATACTCAATCTTCAATCCTCAATCCTCAGTCCTCAATACTCAACCATCAGTCCTCAGTTCTCAATACTCAATCCCCAATCCTCAATCCTCAATCCTCAATACTCAATCTTCAATCCTCAATCCTCAATCCTCAATCCCCAATGCTCAATCCCCAATCCTCAATCCTCAACCCTCAATCTTCAATCATCAATAATCAATCTGCAATCCTCAAACCTCAATCCTCAATCCTCTATCCTCAATCTTCAACACTCTATACTCAATCCTCAATCCTCAATCCTCAATCCTCAATCCTCAATCCTCAATTTTCAATCCTCAATTCTCAATCTTCAATCCTCAATCCTCAATCCTCAATCCTCAATCCTCAATCCTCATTCTACGATCCTCAATACCCAATCCTCAATCTTCAATCCTCAATCCTCAATCCTCAATACTCAATCTTCAATCCTCCATCCTCAATCCTCAATCCTCAATCATCAATCCTCAGTCCTCAAACCTCAATTCTGAATCCTCAATACTCAATCTTCAATCCTCAATCCTCAGTCCTCAATACTCAATCCTCAATCGTTAAACCTCATTCTACAATCCTCAATACCCAATCCTCAATCTTCAATCCTCAATCCTCAATCCTCAAAACTCAAACCTGAATCCTCAATCCTGAATCCTCAACCTTCAGAACTCAGTCTTCAACAATCAGTTGTCAATTCTCAATCCTCAATAGAATATAATAAATTCACAGTTTTCAATACTCAATACTCAATCTGCAATCGTCAAATCTCTATCGGCAAACATCAATTCTCATCATTCAACCCCCAACACTCAGTCCCCAATCCTCAATACTCAATCTTCAATCCTCAATCCTCAATCCTCAATCGGCAAACCTCATTCTACAATCCTCAATCCTCCATCCTCAATCCACAATCCACAATCCTCAATCCTCCAACGTCAGGCATCAATCCTCAATACTCAATCTTCACTCCTCAATCCTCAATCCTCAACTCTCAGTCCTCAGCCCTCAAACCTCAATCCTCAGGCCTCAGACCTCATCCTCAATCCTCAATTATCAATCCTCAATCCTCAACCTTCAATCCTCAATACTCAATCATCAATCCTCAATCCGCAATCCTCAATTCTCTATCCTCAATCCTCAGCCCTCAGTCCTCAAACCTCAATCGTCAACCCTCAGCCCTCATCCTCAATCCTCAATCCTCAATCTTCAATCCTCAATACTCAATCCTCATGCCTCAATCATCAATCCCCAATCCTCAGTCATCAAACCTCAATCCTGAATCCTCAATCCTGAGTCCTCAATCTTCAATCCTCTATACTCAATCCTCAATCCTCAATCCTCAAACCTCAATCCTCAATCTTCAATCCTCTATACTCAATCCTCAATCCTCAATCCTTAATCCTCAATCCTCAATCCTCAATTTTCAATCCTCAATTCTCAATCCTCAATCCTCTATCCTCAATCCTCATTCTACAATCCTCAATACCCAATCCTCAATCTTCAATCCTCAACCCTCAATCCTCAATCCTCTATCATCAATCGTCACTCTTCAATCCTCAATACCCAATCCTCAGTCTTCAATTTTCAATCCTCAATCCTCAATTCTCAATCCTCAATCCTGAGTCCTCAGTCCTCAAACCTCAATCCTCAACACTCAGCCCTCATTCTCAATCCTCAATCCTCAATTCTCGGTCATCAGCCCTCAAACCTCAATCCTCAACCCTCAGACCTCATCCTCAATCCTCAATTATCAATCGTCAATCCTCAATCTTCAATCCAGAATACTCAATCTTCAAACCTCAATACTCAATCTTCAATCTTCATCCTCAGTCCTCAATTCTCAATCCTCAAACCTCAATCCAAAATCTTCAATCATCAATTTTCAATCTTCAGTCCTCAATCCTCAATCCTCAATCCTCAATCCTCAATCCTCAATGTTCAATCCGCAATACCCAATCCTCAATCTTGAGTCCTCAATCCTCAACCCTCAATCCTCAATCCTCAATACTCAATCCTCAATCCTCAGTCCTCAAACCTCAAACCTCGATCTTCAATCCTCAATACTCAATCTTCAAACCTCGGTCCTCAATCCTCAATCCTCAATCCGCAATCCTCAATCGTCAGTCTTCAATCCTCAATCCTCAGTCCTCAAACCTCAATTCTGAATCCTCAACCCTGAATCCTCAATCCTCAATCCTCAATCCTCAATCCTCAATCCTCAATCCTCAATTTTCAATCCTGAATACTCAATCTTCAACACTCTATACTCTATCCTCAATCCTCAATCCTCAATCCTCAATCCTCAATCCTCAATTTTCAATCCTCAATTCTCAATCTTCAATCCTCAATCCTCAATCCTCAATCCTCAATCCTCAATCCTCATTCTACAATCCTCAATACCCAATCCTCAATCTTCAATCCTCAATCCTCAATCCTCAATTCTCAATCCTCAATCCTCAGTCCTCAGTCCTCAAACCACAATCCTCAACCCTCAGCCCTCATTCTCAATCCTCAATCCTCAATTCTCAGTCATCAGCCCTCAAACCTCAATCCTCAACCCTCAGACCTCATCCTCAATCCTCAATTATCAATCCTCAATCCTCAATCTTCAATCCAGAATACTCAATCATCAATCCTCAATACTCTATCTTCAATCTTCAATCCTCAGTCCTCAATCCTCAATCCTCAATCCTCAATCCTCAATCTTCAATCATCAATACTCAGTCTTCAATCCTCAATCCTCAATCCTCAATCCTCAATCCTCATTCTTCAATCCTCAATACACAATCCTCAATCTTCAATCCTCAATCCTCAATCCTCAATTCTCAATCCTCAATCCTCAATCCACAGACCTCAAACATCAATACTCAATCCTCAGTCCTCGTCCTCAATCCACAACAGTCAATCCTCAATCCAAAATCTTCAATCATCAATATTCAATCTTCAGTCCTCAATCCTCAATCCTCAATCCTCAATCAGCAATCCTCAATGTTCAATCCGCAATACCCCATCCTCAATCTTCAGTCCTCAACCCTCAACCCTCAATCCTCAATCCTCAATACTCAATCCTCAATCCTCAGTCCTCAAACCTCAAACCTCGATCTTCAATCCTCAATACTCAATCTTCAAACCCCGGTCCTCAATCCTCAATCCTCAATCCTCAATCCTCAATCGTCAGTCTTCAATCCTTAATACTCAATCTTCAATCCTCAATCCTCAATCCTCATTCCTCAATCCTCATTCTTCAATCCTGAATACCCAATCCTCAATCCTCAATCCTCAATCCTCAATCCTCAATTCTCAATCCTCAATCCTCAATCCTCAGACCTCAGACATCAATACTCAACACTCAGTCCTCGTCCTCAATCCACAACCCTCAATCCTCGATCCTCAATCTTCAATCATAAATATTCAATCTTCAATCCTCAATCCTCAATCCTCAATACTCAATCCTCAATCCTCAATCCTCAATCCTCAATACTCAACCATCAATCCTCAATTCTCAATACTCAATAAAATATCCTGAATTCTCAGGATTCAATACTCAAACCTCAACACTCAACCCTCAATCCTCAATACTCAATCCTCAATCCTCAATCCTCAATACTCAATACTCAATCTTCAATCCTCCATCCTCAATCCTCAATCCTCAATCATCAATCCTCAGTCCTCCAACCTCAATTCTGAATCCTCAACCCTGAATCCTCAATCTTCAGACCTCAGTCCTCAATAATCAGTTGTCATTCCTCAATCCAAAATAGAATATCCTCAATTCACAGCTTTCAATACTCAATACTCAATCTGCAATCTTCCAACCTGTATCCACAAACATCAATTTTCACCACTCAACCCCCAGCACTCATTCCTGAATGTTCAATCCTCAATCCTCAACTCTCAATCTTCAATCCTCAATCGTCAATTCTCAATCCTCAATCCTCAATCCTCAGACATCAAACATCAATACTCAACCCTCAGACCTCGTCCTCAATCCACAACCCTCAATCCTCGATCCTCAATCTTCAATCATCAATATACAATCCTCAATCCTCAATCCTCAATCCTCAATACTCAATCCTCAATCCTCAATCCTCAATCCTCAACACTCAACCATCAATCCTCATTTCTCAATACTCAATAGAATATCCTGAATTCTCAGGTTTCAACACTCAAACCTCAACACTCAACCCTCAATCCTCAATCCTCAATCCTCAATCCTCAATCCTCAATCCTCAATACTCAATCTTCAATGCTCCATCCTCAATCCTCAATCCTCAATCCTCAATCCTCAATCCTCAATCCTCAATCCTCAATCCTCAATCCTCAATCCTCAATTTTCAATCCTGAATACTCAATCTTCAATCCTCAATCCTCAATCCTCAATCCTCAATCCTCAATCCTCAATCCTCATTCTACAATCCACAATACCCAATCCTCAATCTTCAATCCTCAATCCTCAATCCACAATCCTCAATCCTCATTCTTCAATCCTCAATACCCAATCCTCAATCTTCAATCCTCAATCCTCAATCCTCAATCCTCAATCCTCATTCTTCAATTCTCAACACCCAATCCTCAATCTTCAGTCCTCAATCCTCAATCCTCAATCCTCAATCCTCAATACTCAACCATCAATCCTTAATTCTCAATACTCAATAAAATATCCTGAATTCTCAGGATCCAATACTCAAACCTCAACACTCAACCCTCAATCCTCAATCCTCAATCCTCAATCCTCAATCCTCAATCCTCAATACTCAATCTTCAATCCTCCATCCTCAATCCTCAATCCTCAATCATCAATCGTCAGGCTTCAATCCTCAATACCCAATCCTCAGTCTTCAATCCTCAATCCTCAATCCTCAATCTTCAATCCTCAATCCTCAGTCCTCAAACCTCAATTCTGAATCCTCAACCCTGAATCCTCAATCCTCAATACTCAATCCTCAATCCTCAATCCTCAATCCTCAATTTTCAATCCTGAATACTCAATCTTCAATCCTCATTCCTCAATCCTCAATCCTCAATCCTCAATCCTCATTCTACAATCCTCAATACCCAATCCTCAATCTTCAATCCTCAATCCTCAATCCTCAACCCTCAATCCTCAATACTCAATCCTCAATCCTCAATCCTCAATCCTCAATACTCAACCATCAATCCTCAATCCTCAATACTCAATAAAATATCCTGAATCCTCAGGATTCAATACTCAAACCTCAACACTCAACCCTCAATCCTCAATCCTCAATCCTCAATCCTCAATCCTCAATCCTGAATTCTCAATCCTCAATCCTCAATCCTCAATTTTCAATCCTCAATTCTCAATCTTCAATCCTCAATCCTCAATCCTCAATCCTCAATCCTCAATCCTCAATCCTCATTCTACAATCCTCAATACCCAATCCTCAATCTTCAATCCTCAATCCTCAATCCTCAATTCTCAATCCTCAATCCTCAGTCCTCAGACCTCAAACTTCAATCCTCAACTCTCAGCCATCATTCTCAATCCTCAATCCTCAATTCTCTGTCCTCAGCCCTCAAGCCTCAATCCTCAACCCTCAGACCTCATCCTCAATCCTCAATTATCAATCCACAATCCTCAATCTTAAGTCCTCAATACTCAATCTTCAATCCTCAATCCTCAGTCCTCAAACCACAATTCTGAATCCTCAATACTCAATCTTCAATCCTCAATCCCCAGTCCTCAATACTCAACCATCAGTCCTCAGTTCTCAATACTCAATCCCCAGTCCTCAATCTTCAATCCTCAATACTCAATCTTCAATCCTCAATCCTCAATCCTCAATCCCCAATGCTCAATCCCCAATCCTCAATCCTCAACCCTCAATCTTCAATCATCAATAATCAATCTGCAATCCTCAAACCTCAATCCTCAATCCTCTATCCTCAATCTTCAACACTCTATACTCAATCCTCAATCCTCAATCCTCAATCCTCAATCCTCAATCCTCAATTTTCAATCCTCAATTCTCAATCTTCAATCCTCAATCCTCAATCCTCAA
Organism: Calliopsis andreniformis; assembly: GCF_051401765.1. Classification (NCBI taxonomy): domain Eukaryota; kingdom Metazoa; phylum Arthropoda; class Insecta; order Hymenoptera; family Andrenidae; genus Calliopsis; species Calliopsis andreniformis. Next base: position 1,928,745 of record NW_027480491.1, on the reverse strand, counting down.
TCCTCAATCCTCAATCCTCATTCTACGATCCTCAATACCCAATCCTCAATCTTCAATCCTCAATCCTCAATCCTCAATACTCAATCTTCAATCCTCCATCCTCAATCCTCAATCCTCAATCATCAATCCTCAGTCCTCAAACCTCAATTCTGAATCCTCAATACTCAATCTTCAATCCTCAATCCTCAGTCCTCAATACTCAATCCTCAATCGTTAAACCTCATTCTACAATCCTCAATACCCAATCCTCAATCTTCAATCCTCAATCCTCAATCCTCAAAACTCAAACCTGAATCCTCAATCCTGAATCCTCAACCTTCAGAACTCAGTCTTCAACAATCAGTTGTCAATTCTCAATCCTCAATAGAATATAATAAATTCACAGTTTTCAATACTCAATACTCAATCTGCAATCGTCAAATCTCTATCGGCAAACATCAATTCTCATCATTCAACCCCCAACACTCAGTCCCCAATCCTCAATACTCAATCTTCAATCCTCAATCCTCAATCCTCAATCGGCAAACCTCATTCTACAATCCTCAATCCTCCATCCTCAATCCACAATCCTCAATCCTCAATCCTCCAACGTCAGGCATCAATCCTCAATACTCAATCTTCACTCCTCAACCCTCAATCCTCAACTCTCAGTCCTCAGCCCTCAAACCTCAATCCTCAGGCCTCAGACCTCATCCTCAATCCTCAATTATCAATCCTCAATCCTCAACCTTCAATCCTCAATACTCAATCATCAATCCTCAATCCGCAATCCTCAATTCTCTATCCTCAATCCTCAGCCCTCAGTCCTCAAACCTCAATCGTCAACCCTCAGCCCTCATCCTCAATCCTCAATCCCCAATCCTCAGTCATCAAACCTCAATCCTGAATCCTCAATCCTGAGTCCTCAATCTTCAATCCTCTATACTCAATCCTCAATCCTCAATCCTCAAACCTCAATCCTCAATCTTCAATCCTCTATACTCAATCCTCAATCCTCAATCCTTAATCCTCAATCCTCAATCCTCAATTTTCAATCCTCAATTCTCAATCCTCAATCCCCTATCCTCAATCCTCATTCTACAATCCTCAATACCCAATCCTCAATCTTCAATCCTCAACCCTCAATCCTCAATCCTCTATCATCAATCGTCACTCTTCAATCCTCAATACCCAATCCTCAGTCTTCAATTTTCAATCCTCAATCCTCAATTCTCAATCCTCAATCCTGAGTCCTCAGTCCTCAAACCTCAATCCTCAACACTCAGCCCTCATTCTCAATCCTCAATCCTCAATTCTCGGTCATCAGCCCTCAAACCTCAATCCTCAACCCTCAGACCTCATCCTCAATCCTCAATTATCAATCGTCAATCCTCAATCTTCAATCCAGAATACTCAATCTTCAAACCTCAATACTCAATCTTCAATCTTCATCCTCAGTCCTCAATTCTCAATCCTCAATCCTCAATCCAAAATCTTCAATCATCAATTTTCAATCTTCAGTCCTCTATCCTCAATCCTCAATCCTCAATCCTCAATCCTCAATGTTCAATCCGCAATACCCAATCCTCAATCTTCAGTCCTCAATCCTCAACCCTCAATCCTCAATCCTCAATACTCAATCCTCAATCCTCAGTCCTCAAACCTCAAACCTCGATCTTCAATCCTCAATACTCAATCTTCAAACCTCGGTCCTCAATCCTCAATCCTCAATCCGCAATCCTCAATCGTCAGTCTTCAATCCTCAATCCTCAGTCCTCAAACCTCAATTCTGAATCCTCAACCCTGAATCCTCAATCCTCAATCCTCAATCCTCAATCCTCAATCCTCAATCCTCAATTTTCAATCCTGAATACTCAATCTTCAACACTCTATACTCTATCCTCAATCCTCAATCCTCAATCCTCAATCCTCAATCCTCAATTTTCAATCCTCAATTCTCAATCTTCAATCCTCAATCCTCAATCCTCAATCCTCAATCCTCAATCCTCATTCTACAATCCTCAATACCCAATCCTCAATCTTCAATCCTCAATCCTCAATCCTCAATTCTCAATCCTCAATCCTCAGTCCTCAGTCCTCAAACCACAATCCTCAACCCTCAGCCCTCATTCTCAATCCTCAATCCTCAATTCTCAGTCATCAGCCCTCAAACCTCAATCCTCAACCCTCAGACCTCATCCTCAATCCTCAATTATCAATCCTCAATCCTCAATCTTCAATCCAGAATACTCAATCATCAATCCACAATACTCAATCTTCAATCTTCAATCCTCAGTCCTCAATCCTCAATCCTCAATCCTCAATCCTCAATCTTCAATCATCAATACTCAGTCTTCAATCCTCAATCCTCAATCCTCAATCCTCAATCCTCATTCTTCAATCCTCAATACACAATCCTCAATCTTCAATCCTCAATCCTCAATCCTGAATTCTAAATCCTCAATCCTCAATCCACAGACCTCAAACATCAATACTCAATCCTCAGTCCTCGTCCTCAATCCACAACAGTCAATCCTCAATCCAAAATCTTCAATCATCAATATTCAATCTTCAGTCCTCAATCCTCAATCCTCAATCCTCAATCAGCAATCCTCAATGTTCAATCCGCAATACCCCATCCTCAATCTTCAGTCCTCAACCCTCAACCCTCAATCCTCAATCCTCAATACTCAATCCTCAATCCTCAGTCCTCAAACCTCAAACCTCGATCTTCAATCCTCAATACTCAATCTTCAAACCCCGGTCCTCAATCCTCAATCCTCAATCCTCAATCCTCAATCCTCAATCGTCAGTCTTCAATCCTTAATACTCAATCTTCAATCCTCAATCCTCAATCCTCATTCCTCAATCCTCATCCTTCAATCCTGAATACCCAATCCTCAATCCTCAATCCTCAATCCTCAATCCTCAATTCTCAATCCTCAATCCTCAATCCTCAGACCTCAGACATCAATACTCAACACTCAGTCCTCGTCCTCAATCCACAACCCTCAATCCTCGATCCTCAATCTTCAGTCATCAATATTCAATCTTCAATCCTCAATCCTCAATCCTCAATACTCAATCCTCAATCCTCAATCCTCAATCCTCAATACTCAACCATCAATCCTCAATTCTCAATACTCAATAAAATATCCTGAATTCTCAGGATTGAATACTCAAACCTCAACACTCAACCCTCAATCCTCAATACTCAATCCTCAATCCTCAATCCTCAATACTCAATACTCAATCTTCAATCCTCCATCCTCAATCCTCAATCCTCAATCGTCAATCCTCAGTCCTCAAACCTCAATTCTGAATCCTCAACCCTGAATCCTCAATCTTCAGACCTCAGTCCTCAATAATCAGTTGTCATTCCTCAATCCAAAATAGAATATCCTCAATTCACAGCTTTCAATACTCAATACTCAATCTGCAATCTTCCAACCTGTATCCACAAACATCAATTTTCACCACTCAACCCCCAGCACCCATTCCTGAATGTTCAATCCTCAATCCTCAACTCTCAATCTTCAATCCTCGATCCTCAATTCTCAATCCTCAATCCTCAATCCTCAGACATCAAACATCAATACTCAACCCTCAGACCTCGTCCTCAATCCACAACCCTCAATCCTCGATCCTCAATCTTCAATCATCAATATTCAATCCTCAATCCTCAATCCTCAATCCTCAATACTCAATCCTCAATCCTCAATCCTCAATCCTCAACACTCAACCATCAATCCTCATTTCTCAATACTCAATAGAATATCCTGAATTCTCAGGTTTCAATACTCAAACCTCAACACTCAACCCTCAATCCTCAATCCTCAATCCTCAATCCTCAATCCTCAATCCTCAATACTCAATCTTCAATGCTCCATCCTCAATCCTCAATCCTCAATCCTCAATCCTCAATCCTCAATCCTCAATCCTCAATCCTCAATCCTCAATTTTCAATCCTGAATACTCAATCTTCAATCCTCAATCCTCAATCCTCAATCCTCAATCCTCAATCCTCAATCCTCATTCTACAATCCTCAATACCCAATCCTCAATCTTCAATCCTCAATCCTCAATACTCAATTCTCAATCCTCAATCCTCAGTCCTCAGACCTCAAACCTCAATCCTCAACCCTCAGCCCTCATTCTCAATCCTCAATCCTCAATCCCCAGTCCTCAGTCCTCAAACCTCAATCCACAACCCTCAGCACTCATCCTCAATCCTCAATCGACAATCCTCAATCCTCAATCTTCAAACCTCAATCCTCAGTCCTCAAACCTTAATTCTGAATCCACAATCCTGAATCCTCGATCTTCAGCACTCAGTCCTCAACAATCAGTTGTCAATCCTCAATCCTCATTAGAATATACAAAATTCACAGTTTTCAATACTCAATACTCAATCTGCAATCTTCAAATCTCTATCCTCAAACATCAATTCTCATCACTCAACCTTCAACACTCAGTCCCCAATCCTCAATCTTCAATCCTAAATCCTCAATACTCAATCCTCAATCCTCAATCTTCAATACTCAATACTCAATCTTCAATCCTCAATACTCAATCCTCAATCTTCAATCCCCAATCCTCAATCTTCAATCCTCAATACTCAATCTTCAATCCTCAATCCTCAATCCTCAATCCTCAATGCTCAATCCTCAATCCATAATACTCAACCCTCAATCTTCAATCCGAAATACTCAATCTGCAATCCTCAATCCTCAATCCTCAATCCTCAATCCTCATTCTTCAATCCTCAATTCCCAATCCTCAATCTTCAATCCTCAACCCATAATCCTCAATCCTCAATCCTCATTCTTCAATCCTCAACACCCAATCCTCAATCTTCATGATTCAATCCTCAATCCTCAGACCTCAATCCTCAACCTTCAATCCTCAATACTCAATCTTCAATCGTCAATCCTCAATCCTCAATCCTCAATCCTCATTCTTCAATCCCCAACACCCAATCCTCAATCTTCAATCCTCAATCCTCAATCCTCAATTCTCAATCCTCAATCCTCAATCCTCAGACCTCAAACATCAATACCCAACCCACAGTCCTCGTCCTCAATCCACAACCCTCAATCCTCGATCCTCAATCTTCAATCATCAATATTCAATCTTCAATCCTCAATCCTCAATCCTCAATACTCAATCCTCAATCCTCAATCCGCAATCCTCAATACTCAACCATCAATACTCAATTCTCAATACTCAATAGAATATCCTGAATTCTCAGGGTTCAATACTCAAATCTCAACACTCAACCCTCATTCCTCAATCCTCAATCCTCAATCTTCAACCCTCAATCCTCAATTCTCAATCCTCAATCCGCAGTCCTCAGACCTCAAACCTCAATCCTCAATCCTCAACCCTCAGCCCTCATTCTCAATCCTCAATCTTCAATCCTCAATCCTCAATCCTCATGCCTCAACCATCAATCCTCAATCCTCAGTCATCAAACCTCAATCCTGAATCCTCAATCCTGAATCCTCAATCTTCAGACCTCAGACCTGAACAGTCAGATGTCAATGCTCAATCCTCAATAGAATATCATCAATTCACAGTTTTCAATACTCAATACTCAATCTGCAATCTTCAAATTTCTATCCACAAACATCAATTCCCATCACTCAACCCTCAACACACAGTCCCCAATCCTCAATCTTCAATCCTCAATCCTCAATCCTCAATTCTCAATCCTCAATCTTCAATCC